>NC_064614.1:855568108-856211233 GCF_023898315.1 Schistocerca nitens | reverse complement strand
CCAGGAGAGGCGCTGCAGACGATGTAGTGCTGTTAGCAAAGGCACCAGTGTCGGTCGTCTGCTGCCATAACCCATTAATGCCGAAATTCGCCGCATTGTTCTAACGGATATGTTGGAAGCACGTCCCACATTGATTTCTGCGGTTATTTTAATCTTTGTTACTTATCTGTTAGCACTGACAACTCTATGCAAACGCTGCTGCTCTCGGTCGTAAAGTGAAGGCCGCCGGCCACTGCGTTGTCCGTGGTGAGAGGCAATGCCTGAAATTTAATATTCTCAGCACAGTCTTGACACTATGGATCTCGGAATAGTGAATTCTTTAACGATTTACTAAATGGAATGTCCTGTGCGGCCATAATCACGTCGGAAACATTTTCGCATGAGTCACCTCAGTACAAATGATAGCTTTGCCAATGCTCTGCGCTTTTACACCTTGTCTATGCGATACTCCCTCCAACTGTATATGTGCATATTGCTATGACTGTTGTCAACTCAGGATAACTCAAGATTTTGCTTCCTGCTGCGAGAATAAGAATCTTTTTTCTAATAAAAACAAAGGAGTCTTTCAAAGAGCATCGCTTAGCCTGTAATAAAAGTTCATTTATGTGACACCAGTGGTTCCAGGTGCTCGTTTTTCACCTGACGTTACTGTACTCGCAGAACCGTGCGTGCGGCGCCTGCACGCGCTGATGACCCTGTCGCATTGCGTAAGAGGCGCATCCTGCCTTCTGCAGAAGCCATGTCTGGCGGCGCAGAGTGCATCGCTAACAACGGGACAGACGTCCGGGGTTCGTAATGAACTGCTTCTGCCGGCGACATTCTTCGGCTCCTCACTACTGCGTCGAGTTGCAATTTTGAAAGCTTCTGTACACCAGACGCTTTCATCTTTACTCGCTATGAAGTATGTTTCACGGATTATCGTAATAGAAATAAGCCGTATCAAGTGACCATCAATAGAAACACGATAATAGACTGATATTACTAAGAGCTTGCCGACCGAGCTTGATTCTGGGCACTTCCATCAATCTGTACACCTACAAAATCCTCATATGACTGACACTCACTTCTTCCAGAGTAACCTACATGTTTAAATCACCCAGGTCTGATCATTTCCTGTAAGTTCTCGAATGACGTGCATACCACTTACAATTACACTCTCCTACACACTTCATGTATTATTTAATGTGTTCACAGCGAATATCCGCAGGAACAGCTTTTCATGCAATCAACTATTCCAACGCACATGAGCCAAAATGTATTGAAAACGGGTCCATTCAGTCATAAACGTAAACACAATGGAGCAGTAGCATTAGTGTCCGTGCTTTGGAGGCGAGAAAAAAATGACTGTTTTCACTCAAATCTATCGAAAAACTTTCACAATGGGAGTAAGATCATTATCGCCATTAGCTTTCATGCTGTACATGCTAAAGAGAAACAAACTTCAAAAACTGCACTTGTTCTACAGTTTAACTTTTTTCCCATACTTAGAATTAATCACATGTCCTTGTAATCAGTATAATGTACACGTTTATACAGAAATTTGTTTTCTAAAGGAAGACAAAAGTAATTACAGTATTTTTAACAGGAAAATAAGAAATGTCTTTTGCACATTGATTGAAAAACGAGTTAAGTGAAAGAGATCATTTCTTTCCAATTGAGGATGCTGCTTAAAACGCAACAAGATCATTGTCACTTCTCTTCATTGGTAATCGCCACTTTCACTGGGTCCTTCTTCTACCCCCTCTGTAAATGGAATATGAAGGGCGAAGTGATAATTTTTCAATGAAGACTACTTGAAATAACTTGAAATTGGCGTGTGACGACCACACCAGTCAGGTTTCTTTTAGTTAAACATTTTAGTAACTGTTGCAGCTGTTATTGTTACCAAAATCAAAAACTGTTTTCCTCAACATTTACTGCCGTAAATAACTCAATAACATCTACTGGGGTTACAGTACCTAAAGGGAAATAATCTGGGATGAGGAAGAAGTTTCTGAGAAAGTACGTTTGGAGCGCGGTAGTGAATCATGAAATGTGAGAAAACTGGTAAATAGAAACCAAGGGTTTGAGATGTGGTTCTGTAGAAGGATCTTGAAACTTAGATGGACCAAAAACGTGGAAGTTCTCCACAGAATCGGCGAACAAAAGGACGTATGGAGAACACTGACAAGAAGGAGGACATCATAATTATATGTGTTAGCTCCTGAGGGAATATCTTCCATGGTACTAGAGGGATGATGAATAGCAATAAAAATAAGAGAGAGTCGCAAAGGGTGAAGGCTGTTGGGGAGGGCAGCAGACTGGAGTGCATCCAATAAATAACTGAGGACGTCGGTAGCAAATGATACTCGGAGATGAAGAGGTTCATGCAAGAGAGGAATTTATGGCAGGCCGTATCAAACCAGTCAGAAGACTGAAAATTCAGTAAATAAACGTATAAATAAAGAAACAGAAACGTAAACATCAATCACATTGTTTAAAACGTTCTCGAACATCTTGCCGTGTCAATTCAGAATAAATTCTCGAGCATTCGATGATTACGTCCATCGTCTTCGTCAGTGACAGCTGACTGTCAAAACTGCTGTTATAATTGCCTTATAAAGGCGGCTTCTGACTGGACAGTAATTACCTCACGTTGTTCATCGAGAACTCGCTTCCATGCATCGCTAAGATTATATCTGCCGTCACGGTTGAAGATTATCCCAAACATTCTTATTGCTACATCCGAATTAATAACAAATTCCCAGTATGTGGGAACCCAGGACAAAACTTTTGTTTCATCAAAGAGTATTTTATGTTTGTTGAAGAACGACGGAGATATCCACAAATACTTTTTAAATGTTTTATTTTAGTGCCATAACCAATTTTGAGCAATCATGCCCGTCTTTAAGTAGACCATTTTTTTTTAGTTAGACAGATGTATTGACCAACAGCGTGTCGTCTGCTCCCACACTGCACAAGAGTATTTGAGTAGTTAGTGCCACTTCATAAATTGTTTCATTAGTGAAAATACGCTTAAGTGCTTGCATTTATTTATATATGAGGAAAAATAATTACTTTCGTTCCAGTAGACGGATTTCTTTTGTTACGGTTCATCTAGTTTACCAGGTAGATGTATATGTTGTTGAATTCCATACAGCAAACATATTGTAAATAGATTATTGTGGCACACTTTATAATATTCTTAATGTCAGTGTTGGGCATCAAACATGTGCTATATACTTGATGTTTTTGTTTCCATTGCAAATATTCTCATTAAGCAAAGATGCAAAGATGTCTTCAGTTCAGAGATTGCTTTGATGCAGCTCTCCATGCTACGCTATCCTGTTCAAGCTTCTTCATCTCCAAGTAACTACTGCAACCTACATCTTTCGTAATCTGTTAAGTGTATTCATCTCTTAGTCTCCCTGTACGACTTTTACGCTCCACGCTTCCCTCCAAGTCGAAATTAGTAATCCCTTGATGCCTCAGAATGTGTACTTCCAACCGATACCGTCTACTAATCAAGATGTGCCCCGAATTCCTCTTCTCCCCAACTCTATTCAGTACCTCCTCATTAGTTACATGATCTGCCCATCTAATCTTCAGCATTCTTCTGTAGCACCACATTTCTAAAGCTTCTATTCTCTTCTTGTCTAAACTATTTATCATCCATGTTTCACTTCCATACATGGATACACTGCATACAGATACTTCCTAACACTTACTTCTATTCTAGATGTTAACAGATTTCTCTTTTGCCATTGCCAGTCTACATTTTATATCCTCTCTACTTCGATCATCATCGGTTACTTTGCTCCCCAAATAGCAAAACCCATCTACCACTTTAAGTGTCTCATTTCCTAATGTAATTCCTTCTGCATCACCTGATTTAATTCGACTACATGCCATTATCCTCGTTTTGGGTTTGTTGATGTTCTACTTACATCCTCCTTTCAAAGGATACAAAGATATCATTCATCTAATATTGAGTTAGGGTGTAAACAGAGCAATGATGATGTGTGGGATGCACAAAATGTAACATGTTAATAACAGAGAAATGTTTCCAATCTAAGAGTAAAGTTATGATTCAAGGATAGTAGGATAAATTGTTTTTAGTAGATGTCTTTTTATGTTGCTAGAGGTAATTATTGATGAAATACTTTAAAAGCAACTGGTTGAATGACAACTCCTTCTACTCAATAGATGAATTTTTAGATATGAGGTAGTAATTGGTAAAAAGGACAGAGATTCTATTGAGTAAAGAATACCTGTGTTAATTTGACACATTCGACATCATTAAGAAATGTCATCAGAGGCAAGTCTTTGAAATTCATATAAAACCAGCAGCCACAGATATAATAATAAAAAATTCTTCATGCCACCTGACAGAGAACAAAATGGCTTATATCAGATGTGTGTTAAGCCATATAAATAAAATTCTCAGCACCTTCATCTGCCATGTAGAAAGAAATCAGTATTATCAAAACTGTAGCAAAAAAGGCTATAAGCCACAAATAATTGGCCATCTGTACAATAAAATTAAAGACAATAAATGGCTTGCAGTAAATTCACGACCAGTAGCAGAAAAGGAACTATTTGCATGCATTCCCTTCCTGTGCACAATCTCATACAAAACTGACAATCTTTTCTGAAGGACAGGAGTTCAAACAAGTTTCCATAACAGTAACACGTGCAACATAATATTATCCACAGCACCAAACCCACCAGCCTATGCCTAGAAAAATCAAGAATTTACAAGACTATTTCAGATAACTGTCCCAGCTTTTATCATGTTCCAAAGGGCGCAAGCTTCGGTATAAAATATCGTGAATACATGGATCCCTTTAGACTAAAAATTTTAAGTAAATCAGCAATATCCACTCACGTGAATCAGTATGGACACTCTGTTACTAACATTAATGATAACTTACAGATATTACAAACCACCAACAAAAGCAAGAAAAGGACCTCTTAGAGGAACCAGAAATATGTATTCAAACCCTCAGAATACGCCAGTACATTCTACATGAGTAGTTGAAGTTAGTCAGTAAACATTTTCTAAAGAAATTCCTTGGTCTGTTCACAGAAATCAACACCAACTGCATGCCTAACAGTAATAGCGCTCCAGTTTAAGATATCAGTATATAATTGTATAAATATAAATTACCAAGATTCATAAATGTGGTGCACTCATCGCACCATTAAAATTTTTAATTTTGTAGTTGATGCAACTTAATTATAAATTGTAACGATAATCAAATATCTGTACACATAAATGTTATACATGTGTCTGCTTTATAATATGCAAGCAATTGCCTTTAAAGTATTTCGTCACTAACTTCCACTGGCAGTAAAAAAAAGGAACATTTACTAAAGACGAATGGTTCTACTGTCTTTCAATAATATTTTTAATCTTAGACTATAAACATTTTTCTGTTATTAAGACGTTCAGTTTGCACATCCCACACATCATCTTTGCTCTGCTTACATCCTTGGTCAATATCAGATGAATGATATCTTTGTATCTGTGCTTAATGATAACCTTTGCACTTTAAACAAAAATATGAACTAAATAGTACATGTGCTATGCTCAACACTGATATTAAGAATATTACAAACTGTACCACAATAATTTATTTACTACACATGTGCAATTCAATAATATATACATTGACCTGGAAAACCACATGGTCCACAACAAAACAAATCACCATCTACTGGAACTTACATAATTGAACACAACTATTTTACATCATTTATAAATAAATGCAAGCACTTAAGCATATTTTTATTAATGAATCAGTTTGTTAAGTGGCACTAAATACTCAAATATTATTATGCAGTGTTGGAGCAGACAATGGTATCGGTCAAAAGATCTGTGTAACTAAAAAACTTAGCCATCTATAGATTTTTAGAGTTCTCGACTTTTAATATGCCATTGATGTTCTGCATAGCGGTTGGAAACAGTGTGGATCGACTGACCGATGTAGTTGCTTCCATAGTGATAAGGCGTGTTGTAAATCCCAGGAACTCTGTAGCCTAAACTGTTCATAACAGGGTGTAGCATATTAATCTTCTTAGGAGGCCGAAAAATAGATCTGATACCATATCTTCCCGGGATTCTGCCTATTTAGCTAAATGGAGTGCCGCAGAAGGTGAAATTATCTTTTAAAATAGTGTAATAGTCGTACAATCGTGAATTCAGACTGTAAAATATGCGGAGCTGAATAACAGAAATGTTGATTGAGAAAACTGAGATAGAAAAACATGAAGCTCACTCTACACTGTGTGAAAGCCAGAGTAACTAGTCGATCATACAAAATAACTCTGAGAGAGAAATCTGTTCTCAATCAAATTATCGCATGTTAACTGACTCTCTGAGAGAATGGCTTTATGTTAAATGTTGGTCCTGAATCTTTATTAGTTTAGAAAACAATTGCTGTACCAGAACTATTATCGTAAGAACACAACAAGCGATCAATGAATAAAATGCATGTGACTTTATTTGTTAAATCTGTTTGAAATCACAATGTAGCACTTTCATAAAATATTTGACTCGCATTAAACCTCTGAACTTATACTGGTGTTATTCTTGTAGATGCACTCTGCCTGACTCTGAATATGAATTATAATGATAATGAAATTTATGGCTTACCTGTGCTCAATGGAATGCTCATCTGCTCTGCAACCTTGTTTTTTTACAAAATAATGGTCTGGCTATCAAAATTAAGTTTCACTCACCGTTCTTGCTATGTGTGATGCGAGACGGGATTTCATCAGTGTTAAAAAATGTTAATCAGCACACAACTCACGATGTGTAAAGCGAGTGTACAGTCAAATAAAACCATGAACACAAATGAAAAATCTGGTACTAATTTCATCGACAAAAAATAACTGAAACGTCATTAAGTTTTAAGTGAGTTTCATTAAGTCTTAGCAGCAATACAACTTTTCACACTCCTAACACAGGAACTAATTTGAGTAATGTCTCTTTAGCATTTATCCTTACAATGAAAGACAGAGCTGTATAACTTCACTAGAAAAATCTTACAGAATATCTAAACCATAAGTGCTATTATAACAATCAGCATACTAACTACTTACAAATGCAACAAACCTCGTTACCTTTATATACTACCTTTTCCTAGTTCATACAATATTATAAGCCATTTGTTTGATATCTCTCTTTAAACATCCGATTACAAAAATTGCTCCAAATAATATTGCTTTTACTCTGGATAAGATAGTTTCCATCCATTAAAGAATTTTATAAAAGGCATTGTAGTAGCGGTATTGCAAGGTTTGAAAACATTTGGCAAATTTACAAATTAACTCATATTTGTGGCACTTGACATACTCAGAATTATCACAGCAAATCGGACAGCCACTTTTTATCACTCCTTCTCTATTAAACAAGAATCCTGCAGAGTGGTTTATGTTGATAGAATAGTAGAATGCATTCAAAAATTCTGTAAAAGGAATCAAACAGAAAAGCATGATATAAAACGTGTGGTTACAAATGCCTGAGGTGGGTGACAATATATACAAAAAAATTTTGAACACTCACAAAATAATACAAATGTTGTACATAAATTTAAATACTAGTAGCAGTACATACATATGGACAAATGTGTCATGTTTCCAGCAGTAAATCATTTTAAGTTTCATTGTAACAGAGATAGTATGGAATAACAATATGCTTGCTATGTGAGTCTGTAATCTTGTCTGATCAAATACAGTAACATAGATACATGAAGTTTTACAATATAGTACAAAGCATTATATTCAATTGTCTGTTCAACTTATTGTGAAAAACTATAAGGACAAGTAAGCATTCTTGTCATTTCAGATAAAAAAAGAAAGATAAACTCATCATTGCAGTATGGTAAAAAACTTTATAAAGAAGTTACAAGTGTCTGTTCAAGTTCTGAGAAGACCTACAAGGATAATGTTATGCAATGGGAGGAAAAATATCAAAACAAAATGTCGCATGCAGCACTATTTTGTCACATACATGCAAATCAGAATTATACGAATATGAAAGTATGAACACATTTCTCGGGGAGTCTCAGGGAGTATAGTAATTTGGCTTTAATTTCTCCACTGACAAACCACAGGGCTCTAAGATAAATGTGTTAACCAGGCAGTCTCAAGGAGGATGGAAGTGACACCTCATAGCCTCCACCAAAAGTCGAGAGTTTGAAGAGCTCCAGTCATTGCTATAAAATTGGTATAATAAGCAGTGTTTCCATTGGTCCATCTTCCATAAGCCAAGACATGCTATGGCATCCAACATAGTGCATCAGTGAAATGTATAATATCGTCCATTATCATTATGCTTTGAGAGTGCAAGTTAGCCAAGATCATCTCCCACAGGTTTCCTAAATATATTACACAAATTTACAAAGTAATTAAATAACTAGTTACTTTCATCATAATACCATAATGAATCGACCTGAAAAAAATATAATTCCATGCACATATACCTTATTCAAAATTCTTATTTAATGTATACAATAGAAATGGTTATCTTATAACCTGGGTATCATAAGAATCGTATATAAGATCTGTATGTACATTCCTGATGCCGTTTTAACCACATTACTTAACCAAGTATACCGTTGATCATCGATTTTCAGTGTTGACTAATTGTCTCTAATCATAAAGTACATAACATGAATGAAAGGATTTGGATGCAGTTTTCTAGTTACATGCACGCGTCTGTGTGGCTGGAATGCTAACTACCACATATAGAATGCATTACAACATTAGGAATAACTATGATAATCACCAAAAATAGATAGTCATTGTGTAAACACTCTTAGAACAGAAAACCTTATTACTGTACTATTAATGTCAGTCATGTGTCAGTCAGTAATTCTATTAGAGAAAAAACTTAGCTGTAACATCATATTAGTATTGTAAAGATTCACTGGTATCACTGAGACTACAAAACCACTGTCATTCCTGATGACAAAAGAGTAGCATGTTAATTATATTTTCACTAACAAGCTGGAAATTCCTAAAAATTCAGAGTTCAGATGTAAGCCACAAATCAGATCTATCATATATTGAATAATTCTTCATAAATACAGAGCACAGGTCTGAAAGAAGATGTTCATGGTAAGAGCATTCTCCTTCGCGTTCCCACTATTACACAGTGTACTTCTAATGTTAAAATTAGGCCACGTACATCATCGCTACTGAGACAAAATCTTCCTTTATATCTCATTGGCTTTCTGAAACAATAATTCATAAGAACATCTTTGCACCTTAATACACGTACAGTTGAACTTTCTTATAATGGCATTGGTTACAATGCCAACTCGGCTATAACGTCGTCATTTCTGTGATATGGCCAAATCCCTCCTAAGGAACATACTTCTCATTCTTGGTTAATATAACAAATGTACATGCATGCACCTCGTGCATACGTCATTTTCAGCTTCAGTTAGAACAGCATTATCCAGGAATCAATGTATTTCAGAAGGAAATCTGTTATTGCGATATGGCAAGTTGGCGTATTCTTCTCTCTGCCCTTCTGTCAACAATAGGTGTAGTATAGACACCTCAACTCATTGTTACCCTAGAGCATTCATGCTGCGCTAGTGGCGACATCACAGTGGTAGTCAACAGTACCCGCGATGTCAGGTTTCATAACAATCTGATACGAAGTGCACGCATTTTAGAATAGCATGGCGAGTAAAAGAAAAATTGACGTCTGTCGTTAATTTCGACCCGTGAATTGCACAGTCCAAACGATTTAGAAGAAAAAGGATAAAATTGTTACTGTGCTTGAACAAAATGGGTCTAAAATTAAGCGGTTACGAAAAGCTTAACTAAACGAAGTGGATAAAGCGCTGCTTAAGTGGTTTAAACAACAGAGAAACGTGAATGTGACCATTAACGGGCCTCACCTTATGGTGAAAGCAGAAAATTTTGACAAGAAGTTAGAATGTGAGGAATCTGTGTGCAGCTGTGACCGGATTGGCAGTTTCAAGCAACGCCACGGTATTATTTCTGGCAAAGCGGTGAAGCCAACAGTGTGAATACTGAAACAATCCAACACTGGCTCACTACCGTCTGGCCTGCAATTAGTAAAGGATATGCGAACTGTGAAGTCTTTAATGCAGAAGAGACTGGCATTTGCTTTAAATTGACACCTGACAAAACTGAAATTCAAGAGCGAAAAATGTGTTGGTGGCATGTTATCTAAAGAACGAATAACAATTCTGGTTTGTGCTAACACAGATGGAACTGAGAAGAAAAAGTTACTTGTAATAGACAAATCAAAAAATGAGATGTGTTTTAAGCATGTAAAAATTTTTTACAGTGCATAACAATGCTAATAAATATTCCTCGATGGCATCTGAACTCGCTGAAGCTGAAAGAAGGCCTTGGGATCGGAAAATTATAGGTCAGAAAAGAAGGTACTGGTTATTGTTGACAACTGTGCAGCATATTTTGCATTCTCTGACCTGGAGAATATTAAGCGTTTTTTTCTTCCAGCAGTTATGACAAACGTATTACGGTCGTGGACCAAGGAGTAGTTAGAAGGCTGCCCGACCTGTCAGCCGTGCGGTCTAAAACACTGCTTTCCTGGCGGGAAGGCGTGCCGATTGTCGGCACGAATCCGCCCGGCCAGTCTGTGGATGGTTTTTAAGGCGGTTTTCTATCAGACTCGCTGAATGCAGGCTGGTTCCCGTTATTCTGCCTCAGTTACACGTATGTCGGCGATTGCCGCGCAGACACTTTCTCTACTTACGCGTTCGCCATAATTACTCTACCACGCAGATCATTGGGGTTACACTCGTCTGGTGTGAGACGTTCCCTCGGGGGTCCACTGTGGACCGAACCGCGCAACAAACTGGGTTCGGTGTGGGGCGGCGCTGGGGAGAGTGGATAGCTGTAGCCTGTTGTGGGGTTGTGTACCACTGAGGGCTACGGCGGGGACGAAGCCTCTCCGTCGTTTCTAGGTCCCTTGTTCCATACAATACAATACAATTAAGAATCTGAAATGCCACTATTGTAGACTCATGCTATTGGAAATGATGCAATGCATTGACAAAAAGTAGGATTATTCTATTACAGGGATGGAAGCTATCACACGCATTACCAAAGCTTGGAGCCGGGTCTCAGACCTAATCATAAGTAACTAATCATCAATAATGGGGAATCACAATTGAAAAAATAAATGCTTGTGAAACTGAAAACACGTTCTATGCCACTGGTGATCTGCCGCTGTCTGCCGTGTTGAGAAAAATCAGCTGTAGTATTCTCAATAAATGTGACTATGAAATGTATGCAGGAATAGATTATGACCATGTTACAATCGAAGACTAAATTGCATATGAAGGTGAGAATCAGGGCCACAGTGATCATGAAGTGAGGGGGGAAGACGTAAAAGAAGAGGAAGAAGAAAAAAAAACACAGTGGTTACCCCTACAGGGAGTGACACTTTGGAAGCCATAAGAATTGTGAACATGTTCTATGACGGTAGAGGAGGGAGCAGTGGAACTGCAAATGAAGTAATGAACATAGAACATAATTTAGAAATTTGGGCAAATAGACAGCAGAGTAAAATGACTAATTACTTCACACCTACATTCATGTAAGTAAAATACACTCCTGGAAATGGAAAAAAGAACACATTGACACCGGTGTGTCAGACCCACCATACTTGCTCCGGACACTGCGAGAGGGCTGTACAAGTAATGATCACACGCACGGCACAGCGGACACACCAGGAACCGCGGTGTTGGCCGTCGAATGGCGCTAGCTGCGCAGCACTTGTGCACCGCCGCCGTCAGTGTCAGCCAGTTTGCCGTGGCATACGGAGCTCCATCGCAGTCTTTAACACTGGTAGCATGCCGCGACAGCGTGGACGTGAACCGTAAGTGCAGTTGACGGACTTTGAGCGAGGGCGTATAGTGGGCATGCGGGAGGCCGGGTGGACGTACCGCCGAATTGCTCAACACGTGGGGCGTGAGGTCTCCACAGAACATCGATGTTGTCGCCAGTGGTCGGCGGAAGGTGCACGTGCCCGTCGACCTGGGACCGGACCGCAGCGACGCACGGATCCACGCCAAGACCGTAGGATCCTACGCAGTGCCGTAGGGGACCGCACCGCCACTTCCCAGCAAATTAGGGACACTGTTGCTCCTGGGGTATCGGCGAGGACCATTCGCAACCGTCTCCATGAAGCTGGGCTACGGTCCCGCACACCGTTAGGCCGTCTTCCGCTCACGCCCCAACATCGTGCAGCCCGCCTCCAGTGGTGTCGCGACAGGCGTGAATGGAGGGACGAATGGAGACGTGTCGTCTTCAGCGATGAGAGTCGCTTCTGCCTTGGTGCCAATGATGGTCGTATGCGTGTTTGGCGCCACAATCAGGACTGCATACGACCGAGGCACACAGGGCCAACACCCGGCATCATGGTGTGGGGAGCGATCTCCTACACTGGCCGTACACCACTGGTGATCGTCGAGGGGACACTGAATAGTGCACGGTACATCCAAACCGTCATCGAACCCATCGTTCTACCATTCCTAGCCCGGCAAGGGAACTTGCTGTTCCAACAGGACAATGCACGTCCGCATGTATCCCGTGCCACCCAACGTGCTCTAGAAGGTGTAAGTCAACTACCCTGGTCAGCAAGATCTCCGGATCTGTCCCCCATTGAGCATGTTTGGGACTGGATGAAGCGTCGTCTCACGCGGTCTGCACGTCCAGCACGAGCGCTGGTCCAACTGAGGCGCCAGGTGGAAATGGCATGGCAAGCCGTTCCTCAGGACTACATCCAGCATCTCTACGATCGTCTCCATGGGAGAATAGCAGCCTGCATTGCTGCGAAAGGTGGATATACACTGTACTAGTGCCGACATTGTGCATGCTCTGTTGCCTGTGTCTATGTGCCTGTGGTTCTGTCAGTGTGATCATGTGATGTATCTGACCACAGGAATGTGTCAATAAAGTTTCCCCTTCCTGGGACAATGAATTCACGGTGTTCTTATTTCAATTTCCAGGAGTGTAGATTTGTTCTTTTCCACTTACCACTACAATAGAGTGAAAATACGAATCTCAGTTCCAACGACACTCATTTATAACAACATAATTTTCAATGTCCTTTGAATGTTGTAGTACCCAGGTGCCACTGTATCGTAAGCCAATTTATTGTTTCTTCATTCCTGCTCAACATAACATTTCCAGTACTAAAAAATATCAACGTCTTATTTCATCACACAAATACATCTGTACCTTTTTATCTCAGTACTTCTTTTAACAAATGTCATATTTTAATCTTTCTCTATGATTCTTTACCCTTTTTCCAGTTTCTTACAATATACATGTTCAGCTGGAACTATCAGTTAATATCCCTGTATTACCAGCAATAAATAGCTGAGAATCGTTAGCCTCACAAAATCATTTTCAAATACATCAATGTGGCATAAGTACTGTTGACTTCTGAAACATTATTCACCTATTAACAAATGTTCATAGCAAATTGCAGTCATCACCAGTTAATAAGTGAAGTTTTTGAGTACACAACTAGTCTCAACCCGTATTTTATCTTACATATGTTAGGATAGTAGGAGAGACTTATTTACATGTATTTACTATACATAACAGTAGAAGAATTCGGGTGCACCATGAATTAAATGAAAGAATGGTAACATTCTGTTCGACGAGGCATTAGTCGTCATCTTATGTATCCATCGCAGAGAGATGGATTCTCTACCTACATTATTAATTAAATATTTTGACATGAGATACATGATGAACACTTCACAATTTACCTGTCGTTCTCGTTTCCACTTCCGTAGCATTTTCGTGAACAACGCGATACGCGAAAACGTCAGTTCTACAGTAAAAAGAACTTGTGGCTGAGTTTTTTTTCCCCTTGTGAGAACGATGGTGTGATTTCACCAAGACCTTTTTGCGTGCATATGACTGTTTGATATTTACATGTCGTTGTAACGTCTTGCTATTTTCAGCAGCCCTCTTAATGTTAAATAAAGCTAAATCAATCACCTCATGATGCGTAGGCATCTCTGTTCTTGTAAAGGTACAATTTCTCGGACACGGTCAGGATGCAGTTTTTTTTTTTTTTTTTTTTTTTTTTTACACGGGAAGAGAGGACAAAGATTAAAATGATTTGGTAACTCATGCAAAATGTAGTGTTTTTGGCGACAATGCAACTTCAGAGTTTCCCAGGCTCCTACATTAGGTGTTCATAAGGGTCTGAAGATGCATGGAGATGATAAAAGGAGATAAAGACAGGTTTAATTTTCTTATGGTGTAATGAACACAACCAGTGCTAAGATTGAAATTGAGATCCATTATGAAATGATTCATTCTGGTGGAAGGACAAATTATTTCCCACGCTGTGTGAGGTATCTGCGCTATCTCGTCTGCAGAACATACTGCGATCACATATGAGTTAACCTACATGCCATGAATCAGATATTTCTTCAGAAGTATTAAACCACGTAATGTGAACATCTGTAGCATCACGCCTGTGCCCAGTTTTCCGTTCAATACGTGATAATCGATCATCAAGTTTATTTACATCATACATGTGCAGCTGATTAATCGTCATTTGTCACAGTTTAGCATGTTGAAGAGGAAGATGCTCTTCCAAACTGGAAAGCAGTGCAGGCTGTGTAACATCAGAATTTTTGTCCGCATTGATAGACAGCTGGGTCGCGGTGCAGAAAGATCATTTACCTGTTTAGTAACTGTGTTTAACTGTTCTCAGGTAGCTAATCTTTATTTAGCCTTAAGCGATGCATATTACTCTTCAACACTTTATATCTTGGTTTCAAGCTGACTGTCCTGCTGTTTTGAATGCGCAATTTTCGACGTTTCGTTGTGTTCAACTCTTGACTTCAGATTATTACAATGTTGAACTCCTCTTAACCTGCTTAGTTTTCGCTTTTAAGTCGGCCGAAGGTTCCTCTCTAATTTCTTTTTGTTATTCTTTTCCAGATTGCTTAACTTTTTGTCCGGTATTGTGTCAGGATCTTCAAATTTTCAGCCCTGTTCTTTATTGTGCTCTGATAACACCATCAGAATACTTTGCAAAAAATCATTGTTCCCAATCTTGGCATTACTACAGGAAGGAGTAAAGACTGGCTCAATTCGGCTACAATACCTGGCTGTTGTGAAAATTACATCCTACAGATTCACTTTCCAAAGCAGAATACTCGTCTGCACTTTGTTGTTCCATGTTCGTTACTGAAAAGTTTTTCTGGTCATTCCTGTAAACATTGCCCTATCTGTCCCAGTGAAGTCAGTACTATGAAAGGATCCCTGTTCATTTGTCCCTTCTCTGTACACAGAATCATCATACGTTGCATCAGCTACAGTGCTAACATTTGATTTCGTTTATTGCAATTACAGTAAAGTAGTAAAGAAAGAAAGAAAACTCTCACATACAGAAGATCTACACTACACAGATAAAGATGAAAATCACTTCCTATAAATGTCAATGAAACCATAAAAATATTTAAATTACCATTGATAGAATTCACTGAATACATCAGTGTCCAAAATTAAAGCAACAAAAAGCTATATCCCCGTCCTGTGTTTAATTCAAGATAATCATGCAGACTGTCAACAAATGTCCGTACGATCATGTCCTGCATGGAAGATGACATTCCAGTCAACGGACAAGCACGCCAACGATGACGTCAGGGCACCTATCAGACGGGGTAGAGTTTGCCGGGTGGTCCCACATCTACAATCGCTGTGTACATATCACAGAAAATGCAGTTATAGCACATAGAAGACACCTACTAGACTATCCGCGGTGGATAACCATAGGAAGAATGGAAGCAGGAAAGTCACAGACAGAGGTGGACCAATGGTTTAATGTCAACCATTTTGTTGTTTCTCAGATGTGGTGACAGTTTATAGAGACCGAAACTGTATCGCGGAGTCCACGGTAGGCCCGACAACGTGTGACATCAGAAAGAGAGGACAGTAACTTGGCTCTAAGGGCGCGACGGTACCCCCTTAGTACTACACGGTACCTGGCATCCGACCTAGCAGCATCCACTGGACGCGTACAAACGGTGTACAGAAGCCTTTGGCAGAGTGGCCTTTACTGTCGGAAACCTGTGTATGTGTACCTCTACCTCTGGAACGTCTTCATGAAAGGGAATGTCTAGAGTGGAGTCATTAACATGCCACCTGGACGGTCGAATATTGGGCCAATGTTCTTTTCAAATATGAGTCCCGATTTTGTCCGTAGAGTGATTCTCGACGCATCCGTATCTGGAGGGGATGTAGAACACAATTTTGGAACTTAATCAATGTGTATCGAGGAGGGTCCCTAATGGTGTGGGCAGGGATTATGTTAATCACTGAAACACGTCTTCATGAAATTGTACGGGTAAATCGGCAAGGTTGAACCGCTGTCAGGCAGTGTGACAAGATCTTGGGACCTCACTTGCGGTTGTTGCGTTGTTCTGTGAGCCCAGACTTCGTAATGATGATCGACAATGGTCGACCTCATAGAGCACAGTTAGTTGATGTTTCCTTGGAAACAAAACATAATGTAAACATGGCGTGACTTGCTCGCTCTCCCGATTTGAATCGCATAGAGTATGTCTGGGATGCACTAGGGAGACGTGTTGCATCAGCATCCACTAACCACTCTCCAAGACTTGCGAGCAACTCTGCAGGAAGAATGGGCGTTATTACCTCAAATTGAGGTTACCTCACATCATTCACAGCATCCCCTGTCGTTGTCAGGTTCCTATTGCTGCCAGAGGTGGTCACACACCGTACTGAGCACATTAACCAGTTGTAGGAATGAGTGCTGTGCCTCTGATCCCGGCGGAGGTTCGAGTCCTCCCTCGGGCATGGGTGTGTGTGTTTATCCTTAGGATAATTTAGGTTAAGTAGTGTGTAAGCTTAGGGACTGATGACCTTAGCATTCAAGTCCCATGAGCAAATGAGTGAGCAAATCTGTGAAGTTGGAAAAAACGAAGAACATTTTTGTCTACTGTTGTGCACACTGCAGTTGTTTACGTTCTGTACATTGTTCCTACTTTAATATCACCTGTTTGCACTATTTTGCTTCAAAATAAATGCGCCGGCCGTGTGGCCGAGCGGTTCTAGACGCTTCAGTCTGGAACCGCGCGACCGCTACGGTCGCAGGTTCGAATCCTGCCCCGGGCATGGATGTGTGTGATGTCCTTAGGTTAGCTAGGTGTAAGTAGTTCTAAGTTCTAGGGGACTGATGACCTTAGATGTTAAGTCCCATAGTGCTCAGAGCCATTTGAACCAAAATAAATGCATCCTTGCAAGATTTCACTTTGTTGCTTTAATTTTGGACGCCAGTGTAAATGAAAATCAAAGTTTGTGACAATACGTGCAGAAATCAGCGGACTACCATACAAACAGGCGAAATTCCCTCAGACTTTAAGAAGAATATAATAATTCCAATCCCAAAGAAATCAGGTGTTGACAGATGTGAAAATTACTGAACTAACAGTTTCATAAGTCACAGCTGCAAAATACTAACGCGAATTCTTTACAGACGAATGGAAAAACTGGTAGAAGCCGACCTCGGGGAAGATCAGTTTGGATTCCGTAGAAATGTTGGAACATGTGAGGCAATACTGACCCTACGACTTATCTTATAAGGAAGATTAAGGAAAGGCAAACCTACGTTTCTAGCATTTGTAGACTTAGAGAAAGCTTTCGACAATGTTGACTGGAATGCTCTCTTTCAAATTCTGAAGGTGACAGGGGTAAAATGGCAACGGCCTTGCCGCAGTGGCTACACCGGTTCCCGTGAGATCACCGAAGTTAAGCGCTGTCGGGCGTGGCCGGCGCTTGGATGGGTCACCATCCCGCCGCCATGTGCTGTTGCCATTTTTCGGGGTGCACTCAGCCTCGTGATGCCAATTGAGGAGCTACTCGACCGATTAGTAGCGGCTTCGGTCAAAGAATACCGTCCTAACGGTCGGGAGTGCGGTGTGCTGACCACACGCCCCTCCTTATCCGCATCCTCCTCGGAAGATGACACGGCGGCCGGACGGTCCCGGAAGGGCCACTTGTGGCCTAAAGACGGAGCTTAGTTACAGGGGTAAAATACAGGGAGCGAAAGGCTATTTACAATTTGTACAGATTGCAGATGGCTGTTATAAGAGTCGAGGGACATGAAAGGGAAGCAGTGGTTGGGAAGGGAGTGAGACAGGGTTGTAGCCTCTCCCCGATGCTATTCAATCTGTATATTGAGCAAGCAGTAAAGGAAACAAAAGAAAAGTTCGGAGTAGGTATTAAAATCCATGGAGAAGAAATAAAAACTTTGAGGTTCGCCGATGACATTGTAATTCTGTCAGAGAGAGCAAAGGACTTGGAAGAGCAGTTGAACGGAATGGACAGTGTCTTGAAAGGAGGGTATAAGATGAACATCAACAAAAGCAAAACGAGGATAATGGAATGTATTCGAATTAAGTCAGGTGATGCTGAGGGAATTAGATTAGGAAATGAGGCACTTAAAGTAGTAAAGGAGTTTTGCTATTTGGATAGTAAAATAACTGATGATGGTCGAATTAGAGAGTATATAAAATGTATACTGGCAATGGCAAGGAAAGCGTTTCTGAAGAAGAGAAATTTGTTAACATGGAGTATAGATTTAAGTGTCAGGAAGTCGTTTCTGAAAATATTTGTATGGAGTGTAGCCATGTATGGAAGTGAAACGTGGACGATAAATAGTTTAGACAAGAAGAAAATAGAAGCTTTCGAAATGTGGTGCTACAGAAGAATGCTGAAGATTAGATGGGTAGATCACATAACTAACTAATGAGGAGGTATTGAATAGAATTGGGGAGAAGAGGTATTTGTGGCACAACTTGACTAGAAGAAGGGGTCGGTTGGTAGGACATGTTCTGAGGCTTCAAGGGATCACGAATTTAGTACTGGAGGGAGGGGTGGAGGGTAAAAATCGTAGAGGGAGACCAAGAGATGAATACACTAAGCAGATTCAGAAGGATGTAGGTAGCAGTAGGTACTGGAGGATGAAGAAGCTTGCACAGGATAGTGTAGCATGGAAAGCTGCATCAAATAAGTCTCAGGACTGAAGACCACAACAACATCAATAACACCACACAAATTCGCATCCTCCCAGGAAACTCGACAGATGAGAGATTCCTTTAAAATATTTTATTATTCGTATAAATGCGAAATGAGACGGTAAAACGTGTAAGGCTGAGTACTTGAGAAATGTTGACTAAATATCTGAAGCTTTTTTGGTATGGAAATACTCGAAACGCACACTCTTTGTTTTGAGTCATCAGTCATCTAACTGGCTTGATGCGACCCGCCACGGGTCCTCTCCTGTGGCAACCTCTTCATCTCATAGTACCACTTGCAACCTACGTCCTCAAATATTTGCTGGATGTATTCCAATCTCTGTCTTCCTCTACAGTTTTTGCCCTCTACAGCTTCCTCTAGCACCGTGGAAGTCATTCTCTGATGTATCATCAGATAACCTATCATCATATCTCTTCCTCCCTTCCCCTTATCTTTGATATCCACATACTCCTTTCGTCTCCGATTCTGCACAGAACCTCCTCAAGTGTCTGTAGTAGCACGTTTCAAATGCTTCTGTTCTGTTCTGGTTTTCCCCCAGTCCCTGTTTTATTACCATACAATGCTGTGTTCCAAACGTAAATTCTCAGAAATTTATTCCTCAAATTAAGATCTATATTTCATTCTAGTTGATTTTTCTTGGTCAGGAATGCCCTTACTGCCGGTGCTAATCTGCTTTTGATGTCCACTAGCACCGTCCGACATTGATTATTTTGCTAAATAGGTAGCAGAATTCCTTAACTTCATCTACTTCGTGACCATCAATCTTGATGTTAAGTTTCTCGCTGTTCTTATTTCTGCTACTTTCCATTACTTTCGTCTTCCTTCGATTTACTCTCAATTCATGTTACGTACTCATTCGACTGTTTATTCCACTCAGCCATTTAGCAGATCATTCTTCTTCACTTTCACGCAGAGTAGCAGTGTCATCAGCAAATCGTACCATTGATATCTTTGCACCTTGAATTTAAATTCCACTCCTGAACCTTTCTTTTATTTCCACCATTGATTCTTCGATGTATAGGTCGAATAGTAGGGTTGAAAGACTACATCCTAATTTATACCGTTATTAATCCGAGCATTTCGTTGTTGGTCGTACACTATTATTCCTCCTTGGCTCTTGTACGTATTTAGAATTACCCGTCTCTCCCTACAGCTGACACCTATTTTCCTCAGAATTTCTAACATCTTGCACCATTTGACATTGCTGATCGCTTTTTCCAGGTCAAAAATCCTATCAACGTGCCTTGATTTTTCTTTAGTCCTACCTCCATTATCAACCGCAAAGTCAGAATTGCCTGTATGTTGCCTTTACCTTTCCTAAAGTCAAGATGATGTCGTGTAACACATCCTCAATTTTCTTTTCCATTCTCCTGTGTATTATTCTTATCAGCAACTTGGATGCATAACATGTTAAGATGATTGTGCAGTTGCAGTCTCCGGAATTGTGTGGAAGATATTTTTTAGAAAGTCAAGTGGTATGACTCATACATTCTGCACACCATTCCCCAATGATTTGAGAAATTCTGATGGAATTTTATTTATCCGTCCTGCCTTTTTTGATCTAAAGTTTTCCAAAGCTCTCTGAAATTCTGATTCTAATGCTGGATCTCCTACCTCTTCTCAATCGACTCCTGTTTCTTCTTCTGTCACTTCAGACAAATCTTTCGCCTCATAGAGGCCTTAAATGTACTCTTTCTACCTATACGCTGTCTCCTCCGCACTTAACAGTGGAATGACCACTGCGCTATTAATGTTAGCTTTTAATTTCGCCAAAGGACGTTATTTTTACTTTTCTATATGCTGAGTCAGTCCTTCCGACATTCATTTCTTTTTCGATTTCTTCACATTTTTAATGCAGCCATTTCGTCTTAGCTTCCCTGGACTTCCTGTTTATTTCGATCCTCAGCGACTTGTATTTTTGTGTTCCTGAATTTCTATTAACATTTTTATACTTCTTTCTTTCATCGATCAACCGAAGTATCTCTTCTGTTACCCACGGTTTCTTCGCAGTTACCTTCTTTGTACGTATGTTTTTGTTTCCAACTTACAGAAAAAGGCCTCTATGCCCTTTTTAGAGATGCCCATTCCTCTTCAACTGTATTGCCTACTGAGCTACTCCTTATTGCTTTATCTATAGCCATAGCGAACTTCAGGCGTATCTTGCCATTTCTTAGTACTTCCGTATCCCACGTCTTTGCGTATTGCTTCTTCCAGACTAATGTCTTAAACTTCATCATGCTCTCATACCTACTACATTGTGATCTGTGTCTTTATGTGCTCCTGGGTACGCCTTATAATATGGTTTTGATTTCGAAATCTCAGTCTGGCCATGATGTAATGTAACTGAAATCTTTCTGTTTCACCTGGCTGTTCCAAAGTATACCTCCTCCTCTTGTGATTGTCCATTAGAATATTCGTTCCCCTACAATTGCATTCCAGTCCACCACGACTATCAGACTTTCATCTCCGTTTATTTACTGTATTACTCAATCAATATCTTCATATATGTTCTCTATTTCTTCACCTTCAGCTTCCGAGGACGGCATGTATACCTGAACTATAATTGTCCATATTGGTTTACTGTCTATTCTGATTAGAAGAACCCTATCACTGAAATGTCCACAATAACACATTCTCTGCCCCACCTTCCTGTTCATAGCGAATCCTACTCCCGTTACACCATTTTCTGCTGTTGCTGGTATTACCCTGTACTCATGTGACCCGAAATCCTTGTCTTATTTCCATTTAACTTCACTGACGTTACCGTATCTGGATTGAGCCTTTTCATTTCCTTTTCCAGATTTTCTAACTTCCCCACCACGTCCAAGCTTCTAACATTCCATGCCCCGATTCCTAGAACGTTATCTTTTCGTTGGTTATTCAATCTTTTTCTCATGCTCACCTCATCTTTGGCAGTCCTTTCCCGGAGATCCGAATGGTGGACTGTTCCGGAATCTTTTACCAATAGAGAGATCATCCTGCCAGCTTTTGAATTACCGCCCACATGCCCTGTGGATACACGCCAGGAGTCTTTAATGCAGTAGTTTCCATTCCCTTCCGCGTCCTCATGCCGCTGATCACTGCTGATTCTTCCGCCTTCGGGAGCAATTTCCCACGCCAAGGACATGAGAGTGCCCTGAACCTCTGTCTTCTCCTCAGTCCTCTTTGACAAGGCCGTTGGCAGAATGGAACCAGTCGATCAAACAATACGACTGACACTGTGAAAAAACGACTTCCTGTTAAATGTTGGCCCTGAATGTTGCGAATCTCTGTTAGTATAGAAAACAATTGCTGTACCAGAACTATTATCGTAATTACACAACAAATGATGTATGGATAAAAAGTATCTGACATTATCAGTTATAAAGAGAACTTTTTCACATACTTAAAGGAAGCCAACTCTAGTTGACCAAAAAAGCTAAACGAAGTAAGCCTGAGTGCTTGGAGAGCGATGTGTGAAGCGTTAAATAAATTCGAAAATAAAATTTGACAATAATCTGAATAACATCCTAAGTATTCTGTCAGCAGATTGAAATTTTCTGTTTATTCACTCAGTACCGAAAAAAAAATGAGATAGAAAAGGCCAGAATACCCACTTAAGTGGTCCGAAATTGTTTCAGCACAAAAATTTAAATACTGTTCACAATTTGAGCCATAATCGAATACCGAAACGGCAGATACTAAGAAAAGTAATTGGAACAGAAAAAAAGTCAACTAAAATCGATGAATAGTGCAAGGGGTATCTGTACCGGATCGGTACGTGTGAAATTCCAATGAGACTACGTGAAAGAACCTGCACCTCTTCTAGCAGCTTATCATTGGACCGTGGACCAAGGAAGGGTAGAAAGGGTCTGAAAAAACCTCAGACCACTCCCGTTTCGTAGAGTGGTTGTCGAACGCATCGCTGAATTATCGGTACATATAGCTGATGTCAATCTGTTGCGGAATTATGAAACATGTTTTATGCTGAAGCATTATGACGTTTTAGGAGAAGGGAAACCACCTGTATAAAAATGAAAACATAACGCTCTTTTTTCGTCGATGAAATTTAAAATGCGCGTGACAAATGCGCTCCAGTTAATGCCATTTTCGTTGAGTTTCGAGAAGCATTCGATACAGTTCTGTACTGTCGTTTGGACTACAGAACACTGTCTTACCGATTGTTGGACTAGATTTATAAGTGCAGTCGGGACTTCATAGCTAATGTTTTCCTTATAGAGATGCAAAAAGAAAATTACATTTTTTTTCTCAAGGAAGTTTCATGGTGCCGTTACTGTTTACCGTACATGTAGATGATCTAGTGCATAACGTCATAAACTTCATCAACCTGTTCGCAGACGATGTTGTAGTGTACAGAAAGGTTGCAACTCCAGACCAGTGTTCAAATGGTTCAAGTGACTCTAAGCACTATGGGACTTGACATCTGAGGTCATTAGTCCCCGAGACTTCGAACTACTTAAACCTAACTAACCTAAGGAAATCACACACATTCATGCGCAAGGCAGGATTCGAACCTAAGACCGTAACAGCAGCGCGGTTCCGGACCAAAGCGCGTAGAACCGCTCGGCCACAGCGGCCGGCCAGACCAGTGTACCGAAATGCTGGAGTACCATAAGGTGACGCATGCTTAGTGTTGGGTCTGCTATTCGACTCTGAACGAAGAGAAAAGTAACATATTGCGTGCAAATATGCAAAGATATTCACTACTCTTCGTTTAGGCAATTGGAGAAATATCGCTGGGAACATGAAGCAACATAAACTACGTAGAAGTAACCGTCAAGAGCGATATGAAGTGGAATGACCATATAAAATAAATTGTAGGGAAATGTAATGCCAAGCAGAGCGTTTTTGGAGAATTCTTAAGGTTCAAATGGTTCAAATGGCTCTGAGGACTAAGGGACTTAACTTCTGAGGTCATCAGTCCCCTAGAACTTAGAACTACTTAAACCTAACTAACCTAAGGACATCACACACATCCATGCCCGAGGCAGGATTCGAACCTGCGAACGTATCGGTCGCGCGGTTCCAGACTGTGGCGCCTAGAACCGCTCGGCCACTTTGGCCGGCAATTCTTGAGGAAACGCACTTCATTCCAGAAGAGATGGTTCACAAAATACTCATTCCATCGATTCTAGGGGGTTTCTAAGACCTATACGTGGTTGTGTTAGTAATGGTTCAAATGGCTCTGAGCACTATGGGACTTAACATCTATGGTCATCAGTCCCCTAGAACTTAGAACTACTTAAACCTAACTAACCTAAGGACAGCACACAACACCCAGTCATCACGAGGCAGAGAAAATCCCTGACCCCGCCGGGAATCGAATCCGGGAACCCGGGCGCGGGAAGCGAGAACGCTACCGCACGACCACGAGCTGCGGACTTGTGTTAGTAGAAGGAATAGAGAAGGTGCAACGGAGAGTGGTACGTTTCGTCACTGGATCGTTTAGAAAGCGTAAGTGAGATATTCCAGTGGAACACGCTACAAGAGAATCGTTGTATACCACGTATTTAAAGCTGAAATTTCGATAGCCTACGATCAAAGAAATGGTGGGCAACATATTATGAAGAGTATTTGTGCGTGAAGGATCTGGTTGGGAATCCGTGCCCATGATGAAGGCGTCCACAAAAATAAGGTATCTATTGACATGGAAGATAGGTGACACTATCGGGATATACATGAAAGAAAAACTTTTGACATTTAAATGTGTACAATTCGCGAATGGAACAAGAAGTAACCTCTGCTACACATCACTTACGGATTTAAGCGTTGATGTAGATATGCCCTCCACTACATAGTCCAATTCCAATCTCGAAACTTTGTACATAATTCATTCTTTTCTGATGAAAATTGGTGTGAAGCTGCCGTCGTTAAATGAAAATTGCCTTTTGAAATCAAAATATCCACGGGTGTGCACTATAGGTCCAACGGGCACAATATTTCGGCTATCATACATGTCGCCATCATCAGGTGAACTGACGGACTGAGCTCCTGTGAACGTGCCGGCACGGAGATCCGTACGCTATGGCTGCTCAGAGGGAACCCGTGGATATTTTGATTATCAAATACGCCGGGAGAAACTCAAGAATCACGCCTTTTGAAATGTTGTTTAACGATTATGGTTCTTATTTTTGCGTGGAAACCATTAATCCCTCCTAAATCAGCCAGATTTTTTACTACGCTGCCTGATTGGTAAGTGGACGGAGCTCCCCACTTTACCTACTTTATGATACTCCACTGAACGTCACGATCACTGTCAAGGTCATAAGCGCATTCGCCTTAGTTGGCGTGAAAACACTACCTGATAGTGAAACAGCCCAGAGGCAGCAGAGGCATTTCGTCAGATGTCGTTCTCTACTCATCCATGAATGTTAGCGTCTTTCGAAATAGTTCCACTTTTCAGAATACTCGGCACTCGTTGTCAGAGTATTTGATGTTTTATGAATGTACATACTTTTTTTAACTGCAGATAGTGCAGTGATAGATAAGTGCAACATGTGGACTAGACAGCAAAGAACGGGGCTGTACTCCCCGCCTGGCTATTCAAATTAAGGTTTCCGGCAGTTTCCACAAACCAGTGAAGTAAAACGCCGAGAAGGTTTCTTTGAAAAGGAAATTGCCGTTCCCCTTCCATATCCTTCTCTAATACGGGCTTGCGAGCTTGCGTTTCCACTCTAACATTAGTGCAGTTGACTGGACGTTAAACCCGAATCTTCCTTTAATTCATTGTATTTTATTGTTGTTATGACTTATAAACTTGGTAAGCCTACTACGCAGCTCGTGGTCGTGCGGTAGCGTTCTCGCTTTCCGCGCACGCGGGGTCCTGGGTTCGATTCCCGACGGGGTCAGGGATTTTTCCTGCCTCGTGATGACTGGGTGTTGTTGTGTCGTCTTCATCATCATGATTCATCCCCATTACGGTCGGAGTAAGGCAGTGGCAAACAACCTTACCCAGTACAGCGGTGCGGGTCTCCCGCATCGTCCCCTACGCTCCTCGGAGTATGGGACCTCATCACCATCATCAAGCCTACAACAGACTTTACCGACTGTGGTCTTCTCTTTATTCCACGTCGCACGATTATATGATTGAAGAATGTGTGTACGCCGACAGCGACATGTAATAAGCTCGCGACACAAACATTCTGTGGCTACTATACGGCAATTTCTTTTCAACAGTAGTGCTGTTAACAAAATCACGCTAGTATAAACTATAATTCACTTACATGTGACGATGCTGAGCTGGTTTTGTTTTATCTTTTGATGTGACTATGGCTCCAATATATTAAGACACATTTTTAAAATAGGTACGTCAAATCACAGTTAAAGCGCATAATTTTCATGTGAATATCAGTAATACTTTTCACTATGGCCTATTTTATTGTTTGAAGCCGTAGACGATCCACAAGTTGTATTTGTGTTTTTTCCCATGTTTGCTGCAGATCTGAAGATGGTTGAAGATGGTTATCGCTGACCGATACCGGTAGGTTGAGGACCTAACATTTTATGATGGTAGACGGACATAAAGAAATTTATTCAACACTTTCTGGATCACTGTTCAATTCGCTACCATCTCGCAGCTTGTGAAACTAGTGTCATGTACGGCTTACAACATAATTAAAAAGCTTTGTAAACTGAAACAGTAAAGCAGTACCGAGGTAATGAATATTAAGTTCAGTAAGCGGTGTCTTGCAGCGGGTGTCACGCCCAACTATGCGAAAGTGAAAATTAAGCAACGGTCAGCCCTTGCCTTATCAACTAAAACCAAAATTGGGATCAACTGCAATAGGGCCTAGTTAAATGAATCATATGAATACCAAACTTGTTAAGTAAAGAAGTTCTCGAATTAGTTCGAAACTAAGAAACGAACTTCTTCAACTCACTTTCAATTTGTGTTGTAAGACATTTCTAATATGCTCCGGAATGATGTTGAGAAAATCGAAAAGACGCATAACAAAAAGTTGGCTAAGTTGATCATACTTCAAAATCTAAATATTGTAAAAAGTAAGGATGGCACTAGGCAACATAGTTTCAATGACAGGGTAGCTAACTTAACAAATATTGCACTCATTGTCAGTGATGATGAAAGTACTTAGCTCAGTAATTGGGTACAGCATAATATCACGCCAAATTTAGTAAGAAAAAAGTTAAGCGAGTAATGGCATGCGCAGTAGCTATGATGACGGAACTAGAAAATGTGGACACAGCCATTAAGGTTAACAAAGCTTTGTAAGTGCAAAATAGTACTTGTAAAACTATGAATCGGGAGAATCGTTCTTTAAAAAATCTCAGTACGAAACTAGCGAAAGAGAAGGCTATAGCAGACAATACCGCAATTCTCATGCATGAAGAGCACTATATTAGGAAGACGGAAGAATTCTTTGCAGGAAAAGATATAAAATAATTTTACAGAGATCCAACAGAGATTTTTAAAAGTGGTTTACGTAGGAAGATAGACAGCTCCCAATTTCTTCATAACGATTGTGAAAAGAATTCTTGGATCTCAAATTACTATTCATAAAGGTAGAAATCCAGTTCGTCCAAATGTGAACAATATGTCATCACCGTGCTGTAAACTAAATAAGTTTCTTAACGATACACTTTAATCAGTTTACACGTTCTATATTTCTTTTAGAGTAAAAAACATTTCTGATCTTGCAAATGCAACCAAGGATATACACATACCAAATAATGCGACATTAATATCCTTGCATGTAGGAAAAGCTCTTCAGTAATGTCTCGATAAAAGAAGCTACTGAAGTTATTAGAGGTAATCTGCTATCCCATAACAAGATTCGTACTGCAGAGTCTACAGAACTAATTGAATTTCTAGATTTTCTTTTAGATTACAATTTTTTGTCTTCAGTAACAAGATATATTATCAAAAAATGGGCTTAGAATGGATGATAGCGTAGCCGGTACTTTGAACGATTTAGAATATACATTTTTTCCAAGTTTCTACAGCTAAAAGAAGAAAAATGATTATAAATGGTATGTTAACATTTCACAACTGATAGAGGGTGAGACCAGTGAAGTTATCGCTTTTGTCCAAGCAGTAGGCAGCATGCACCCAAAAATAACTTTTACTATGGAGCTGAAAAAGAGAACACTATCAACTACTTTTACCTTACCTTTAAGAAGGTAGACAACAAACATAAATTTTCGATTTTCGGAAAACCTACACCTAGAGACAGTATCATCAATACCAGTTCATGTCATCCTCCATAATATGGAAACGTTTTCTTCACCTCAGTGATTCACCTACTCTTTCGTGTACCTTTGGCCGAAAGCGAAAAACGAAAGAACTCAGTATTTCAACGGAAATTGTAATATCTGATGGTTTTTCTGTAAATGTCGTCACGCGCCCTTACAATAGACCAAAGAGACGTATAATAAACAGCAGGCAGACGCACTCCCTTCCAGAAAATAGAAGCAATAAAGAACGAATGAAAAGCATTCCAGTGAAATTTCACGGCAAAGTGTCTCAGCAATAGACAAATGTTTCAGAAAATCTAATGTTAGAAGTAACTTTCTAGCTAACAAAACTCTAAACCTGAGACTAAAGCATGAACAGGAAAAGGGCGTATGACAAACTTGACGGCTCTTGAGTACAGGAATTGATTGTAATAACTGCGATAGATATTATATCTTTCAAACCGGCCACTCTTTTAACGTAAAATTTAAGGAGCATTTACTACCGCGTAACTAAACCGCTTTCGGATTGCATTTGTCAGATATAGGCCACTCTCTAGAAAGCATTGAGAATAACATGCGTATTCCCCACAGGGTGCATAAAGGCCGTACTCTTTGCTTTTTAGAAGAACTAGAACTTTATAGTGCAAAATATCAAGAACCAATAAAAGTGCACAAACAGCACAGAGAATTTATACCCAAAGCCTACTTTGCATTATCTGCGTCATTTACTTAACGTCTCTCTTATGTATACCTTGCCTGTTGTAAAGTGCTTTACATTTTTACTTCGTGTTCTTACGTTGAGCATAATACTTTCGTGTTATCTTGTCTTTTCTCTGTTTATATAACGTACTTCATTAAGTTGATTACCTGTTAAATGACTGGTACGGTGTTTTATCATACTTTTATTGGAACAGGTTGTGGCAGTATACAAGAGGCCCTCTGGTGGCTGGATTTCTCTGACCACTTCTCATCTAGGCGGCACTCTGGCGGTCATGACAACAGAGGTCGCTGATTACTTACTACTGTCTGCTTTCATTCATTTGGCTTCTTTCCATATTTGTTTTAACATTTTTATATTATTCTGCGAACTCTGTAAGCTTGTCCTTATATACGTCATTTTATTTTTGTCCAGAATTCGCCACAAGGGCGAATCAGCATTATTTTCAGTTAACTATTTTCTTTTTAACAACCTACCTTGGTCGTGTTTTAATTTACTGTATTTTATTACTGTAATCCCACCGCTCTCCCCTGGCTTCCAGTACTTGGATCAGTTACGCCCCCCCCCCCCCCCCCCCCTCAGGCATCAACACCCCTATCACCGCACACGACATCATACTCTTCCTCCTCTCCACTGAATTTTACCCCGACCTGTGGAAGACTTCCCATGTCCTGCTGTTCCCTAAACCAAACAAACTCCCCTCTGATACCTCTTCCTATCGTCCCATCTGCTTCACCTCTGTGTTCAAAATGGTTCAAATGGCTCTGAGCACTATAGGACTTAACTTCTAAGGTCATCAGTCCCCTAGAACTTAAAACTACTTAAACCTAACTAACCTAAGGACATCACACACATCCACGCCCGAGGCAGGATTCGAACCTGCGACCGTAGCGGTCGCGCGGTTCCTGACTGTAGCGCCTAGAACCGCTCAGGCACCATGGCCGGCCTCTGTGTTCAATAAGGTCTTCGAGCCTTCCTCTCTCGCCGTATTCACCGCCAACTTAATCAGCACCACCTCCTTATCCTTACCCAGTGTGGCTTCCGACCTTCCTTGTCAGCCTACAACCAGCTCCTTGACCTTACCAATCTTCTTTCTCTCCAACTTAACTCCCGTCGCTCCGCTATCTTTGTTTCCCTTGACCTCCAGAATGCCTACGACCGTGTCAGGTATCCTGGGCTACTCTTCAAATTCCAGACCTATGCTCTCCCTATCAACTTCGTCCGTCTCATTGCTTCCTTCCTCTCCCGTCGTCCCTCCTATGTGACTATCCACAATACTAACTCGAATACTTTCTATCTCTCTGCCGGCGTGTCCCAAGGCTACGTCCTTTCCCTTCTCCTCTATCTCCTGTACACTGCTGATATGCCCAAACCTCCCCTGCCTGTTCATCTCCTCCAATTTGCTGATGACACCGCCTTCCTAGCCCTTTATCCTACCCTTCCACGGTCCCAACGTACCCTCCAAACCCACCTTGACCAATTCACTGCTTGGTGCAACTAGTGGTTCCTCCGTATCAACCCCTCCAAGGCACAGGCGATCATCATAGGCCGCACCACTCGCTCTTTCCATCTCCAATGATTTCTACCTCACCATTTATGGCTGTCCTATCCACCTCACTCCTACCCTCAAATACCTTGGACTCACCCTCGACCGACACCTCACCTGGACTCCCCATCTCCTTACCATCCAACACAAAGCTCACAACAGACTCTGCCTCCTGAAACTCCTGTCTCGCCAGACATGGGGTCTGCATCCTTCCACCATCCTTCATAACTACAAATCCTTGATCCGCCCCATCCTTTTTTATGCCAATGTTTCTTGGATTTCTGCCTCTCCCAGGTTCTATAAAGCCCTCCAAATACTCCAACGCCATGCACTCCGCCTTGCCTTCCGCATCCACCTTCTGTTCCCCCACACGCATCCTCCATGCCCTCATCCCCTTCCCCCCATCTTCTCCTTTTCCTTGAACACATCCGCATCCTATATATTGTCCTCCGCCTCGATCCCCCTCACCCCCTGGTGTCTCCCTTCCTCTCGAACCTCAGCCCATTACCACGCCTTTACCGTTGTCTCCCCCCCTCTTTCCATCTCCACACCCTCCGCCTCCTTTCCCAATGCAGCTTCCAGCATCTACCCCTCCCGGATGATGAGCTTCGCCCTGACATCTACTCTTCCTACCACCTCTAATCCCACCTTCCTCCTACCTCCTCCTCAGGGCTCCCTCTTCTCCCTCTCCCTTCTCCTGAGTGGCTTTCCCCTCCTATGCCCCCTCCCTCTACTGTGCTCCCCTTCAGTGTCTCTGCACTCCCTCCTGCCTTGTCTTCCCTCTTCATCTCCTGACCCACTTGTCTCCTGCCTCTTGGTGCACCCGCTGATGCCCCTAATCTTTTCATCCCACCCCCTCCCCTACTGCACCTTGCTCTCCCCTCCTTTTCCATCATCTCAGGGCTCTCCCTCGGTAGGTCCCACCTGGCAGTTTTATTCTTCATCGTGTGTGCTCCGAGTGGGTTTAAAGTGTGTTCTGGAGTGTTTATAATAGTGTGGCCAACTTTTAACCTGTGTGTGACTTTTTTGTGTTCTACGAAACACCAACTGTGATTTTTAACTTTATGTCGACTTTTTTAATTGTCCCCCCATGAACGTCTCCATGTCAATGTATTTTTACCTCCAATATCTCCCCTTACTCTGTTTTATGTCCATCTTTTCAATCGCCTTATATGTAACATTTTGTTTTTGTATTAATTGTCATGTCACTCGGCTGAAGAGTGGCAAATTGTGCCTCTGACAGCCCTCCCCTGTCCATATGGGGCAGGGGAATGAAATCACAATAAAGAAAAAAAATATTACTGTAAAAAAGTTACTGTTATTCACAGTTCTTTAAAAAAAAACTGTGTGACAGATCTGTGTGGGAAATGGTTAGCCAAACATAGATAAATCGCTTCCAAGTAGTATAAAATATGATACTTTGGGATACTTGGTGCCAGCCGTTCCGCCAGAATAATTGATCTACATAACGAATTCGATATGGACACAACAAATGAAGCGATCAGGGAGCGGTCGACGAAATTACGTAATAAAGTAGACAACTTGAGAGGCCTCAGATGTTAAGTCCCATAGTGCTTAGAGACATTTCTGAGCTAAGTACTCCTATCTGGCTAATACCCATAGCCGGCCATGCCCATAAGTGCGAAAAATTCGGTATGTTGTTTAGTGTCGTCACAGCAAGACTGTATTTATGAAGTACAGAACTAGATGTTCTACGAATGTTATAAAGAACACAATTTGGTGACTCACCCACGATTACTAACAGTGTTTAATGTGACACTGCCGGTTTCTACAGCATGCTGCCGTCGTCACATGTGCATGTTTCGATTGTAAAGTATTTTGTATGACTCCGTTTCTCATAGGTGGAAGTGTAATACATTAATGACTGTACGCTGTTTTGTATGAATACGTTTGTCATGTGTGAGAAGTGTAAAAAAATGGTTCAAATGGCTCTGAGCTCTATGGGACTTAACTTCTGAGGTCATCAGTCCCCTAGAACTTAGAACTACTTAAACCTAACTAACCTAAGGACATCACACACATCCATGCCCCAGGCAGGATTCGAACCTGCGACCGTAGCGGTCGCTCGGTTCCAGACTGTAGCACCTAGAACCGCTCAGCCACTTTGGCCGGCAATTCTTGAGGAAACGCACTTCATTCCAGAAGAGAAATGCAGTCTTACAAAATAATGAATAATTAATAGCGTGGTAGCTGATGATCGCAGCATCGCGTCAAACTAAACTTTGTTTTTAAACGCGACTGAAGGACCAAGCTGTGTTATTTAGAAAACACTAATTTATAGAAGATTGCCTCCGTAGACTAACGATTAGCGACGCTGTATTTGCAGCAGAAGGACCTGGGCTCGACTCCCGGCACGTTCTCGAACTTTTTTTTTGAAGTAGGGTGATCTGAAACCGGTTCGGTTCAGCTTCTTTAGGCCAAATGACAGCTGCCTGAATAAGGGAGCAGGGGCAATATCAGGATTGATCTACTGGCAATTACTGTTGGAGATATTTGGATACATTCGATCCTCGTACCGCCTTGTAGGCAGGCAGTCGGCCAGTCGGCATAGGCCTCAGGCTTAATGCTTGAGTGGCGTTTAAGTCTGTTTTCACTAATCTATATGAGGAGGACGGCTGCGTGGCAGCAGTTGGAGGTACTTGCTTACGACAGTCGGCACCGCAGAAGTGTCTGTCGACCGGCGCCGCTGTTCGTAAGGCTGGTGGGCGCGGCGAAATGCATAAGCAGAGGCACGCGGCAGCCGGCGGCCGTGAATACAAACAAGCAGCGGCGCCTCGCTTGGCCTGGCTGGCTGGCTGGCTGGCTGGATGGCGAGGTCGCGGCCGCATCCAGACGCGGCGCCCGGCGCGCTCGCCACTGCGTTGCCACGGCGCGGCGGCGGACCACCTCATCCTCTGGTGATTAATCGTAACGATAACTTACACTTTATAAATTCGCTATCATAGACGTACGTGGGTTGGATAAAAAGTAGTGCCAACACTGGTGGAATTCATGCCAGACTTTATTGATGTGTTTATCGTAGTTAGTTAGTTATGTAGGTAGGCTGTTTAGGTTTTTATCTTGGTAACGCCACGTAGGGCTCTGTATGAAAATCACTGACTGTGCGTCGCACGGGATTAGCCGAGTGGTCAAGGGCGCTGCAGTCATGGACTGTGCGGCTAGTCCCGGCGGAGGTTCGAGTCCTCCCTCGGGCATGGGTGTGTGTGTTTGTCCTTAGGATAATTTAGGTTAAGTAGTGTGTAAGCTTAGGGAGTCATGACCTTAGCAGTTAAGTCCCATAAGATTTCACACACATTTGAACATTTCACTGACTCTGCTGTGTGCAGTCTGTGGCTGATTTGCATCTTTGGAATATTGCTATTGAAGTGTTGAGCGTTGGATGTGAACAGCGCGTAGCGCTGCGCAGTTGGAGGTGAGGCGCCAGCAGTGGTGGATGTGGGGAGAGAGATGGAAGAATTTTGAGAGCGGACGATCTGGATGTGGGGAGAGAGATGGCAGAATTCTGAGAGCGGACGATCTGGACGTGTTTCCATCAGAAAGAGTAAATTTGTAAACTGTATATCATGAACTGATATATATATATATATATATATATATATATATATATATATATATATATATATATATATATAATGACTTTTGAGTATTATTAAGGTAAATACATTGTTTGTTCTCTATCAAAATCTTTCATTTGCTAACTATGCCTATCAGTAGTTAGGATCCTTCATTTAGCTGGCAGTATTGGCGCTCCCTGTATTTCAGTAGTTCGAGTAGCGAAGATTTTTATGAAGTAAGTGATTCGTGACATGTATAGGTTATTGTTAGTCAGGGGCATTCTTTTGTAGGGATTATTGAAAGTCAGATTGCGTTGCGCTAAAACTATTGTGTGTCAGTTTAGTGATGATCAGAGTAAGTAGAGAGAGAAATGTCTGAGTACGTTCAGTTTTTCTCATCTGTTTGAAAATCAAATAACGTAGAGGTTTTCCAGCACAGTAAAATACAAATTTTTCGAAGGTGATGTTTCAGTTAGTTGGTTGGGTGTTCCATTGATCAATCGCACGGAACTGTAGCGGTTATGATGTGGAACGTGTCAAGTGCGCAAGAAATGCACATATGAAACAAAATTTTTTAATATATATACAGGGTGAGTCACCTAACGTTACCGCTGGATATATTTCGTAAACCACATCAAATACTGACGAATCGATTCCACAGACCGAACGTGAGGAGAGGGGCTAGTGTAATTGGTTAATACAAACCATAAAAAAATGCACGGAAGTATGTTTTTTAACACAAACCTACGTTTTTTTAATGGTACCCCGTTAGTTTTGTTAGCACATCTGAACATATAAACAAATACGTAATCAGTAATCAGTGCCGCTTGTTGCATTGTAAAATGTTAATTTCATCCGGAGATATTGTAACCTAAATTTGACGCTTGAGTACCACTCCTCCGCTGTTCGATCGTGTGTATCGGAGTCACCCTATATATATATATATATATATATATATATATATATATATATATATATATATATATATATATATATACAGAGTTAAAGATTAATATTTCTGTTATTTACCCCATGCTCTTAAATGGCACAAAATGCATATACTATATTTATAGATTTATTAATTCCTATTCAAAAATTCATCTATTGTACAGAAGGAGTTGTCAAGGAGATATGATTTCAATTTATTTTTGAAGATATTACTGCTGTCTGTCAGACACCTTATTTCATCTGATAATTTGCCGAAACTTTTTATAGGAGTGTATTTTACCCCTTTCTGTGCCAAAGATAGGTTGAGCAAAGGATAGTGTAAGTCTTTCTTTTTTCTGGTATTATAATCATGAATGTCACTGTTGTTTTTGAACTGGTCCATGTTGTAATTCTTCAGATGTAATTCTTCATGCTTTCCCGGCCTTCTGTTGTCATCTTGGATATTCGGGAATCCAGCCGGATGTTCGCGTCGTTCTCGCACGATATTTCAACAGCGTGCCTCGCTGTCTTCTTCAGGTGCTACTTGCGACTGGTCCTTGGGTTAATCGAGTCCAATATTTATGCCTGGAAGGAGCTGGGCGTTCCCTAATCGGCCCGCGCCGAGTCGAGTGTTCCGTGTGTGGTCTGCGCCTGCCAGACTCGGCTTCATTGGATCCCTCCAGTCGCGGATGTTCCGACTGCCGTCCGCGCCCGTTTTGGCCGTCCTCAACGGTTGTGGTCGTCATCTGAGGTGTGTCAGACCAGATCTGAGATATTGGGTACTCTGTCTCATGTTGTTGAGAACACATTTCATTAGTGAGTAGATGTATTGTGAGGCTGTTTTAAGAATTCCCAATCTTTTAAAAAGATGCCTGCAAGATGTGCGACTATGAACCCCACACACTATTCTAACCACTTTCTTTTGAGCAGTGAATGCTTTTTGTCAAAATGTTGAGTTACCCCAAAATATTATTTCGTATGACATCAGAGAGTGAAAGTATGCAAAGTATGTTAGCTTACCAATTTCTATATCCTCAAAATTGGCAATTGTTATGATCGCAAAAGTTGCTGAACCTAGCCGCTTTAGTAGATCCAAAATATGAATTTTCCAATTAAGATTTTCATCTATATGTACATCCAAAAACTTAATATGCTCTACCCTGTCTACTGACTTCTGTTGATGTGTTATATTTATTGAAGGAACTGTACTTTTTACGCCAGAAAGCTGGATGTACTGCGTTTTTTCAAAGTTTAGAGCAAGCCCATTTGCAGAAAACCAATTAATGACTTTTCCAAAGTCCTTAGTTTTATCATTTCAATTGGACTTTCTTTTATTGGATTAATAATTATGCTTGTATCATCAGCAAACAGTGTCAGTTCAGCTTCCTGTTTCAGATAGGAAGTGAGGTCGTTCACATATATCAAGAACAGAAGGGGACACATGATTGAACCCTGTGGAACACCTAATGTAATTTAACCCCAGTTAGATGAAGTGGCAAACTTATTCAAGTCACTTGACCCTTATAAGGACACGTTTTGCTTCCTGTTCTGTAGGTATGACTTAAACCACTCATATGCTATTCCATTTATACCATCGAATTGTAATTTCTGTAACACAATGTCATGGTTCACACACTCAAATGCTTTGGACAAGTCACAAAAAATTCCTATTGGTGTCATTTTACTATTTAACGACTCATTTATGTGGACAGTGAAATTGTGTATTGCTGTCTGAGTGGAACAGCATTTTTGAAATCCGAACTGTGATTTACTAAGTATCCCATTAGTGTTGAGATGGCTAACCACTCTTCAGTACATTACTTTCTCGGAGATTTTTGAGAATGCTGTAAGCAAGGATACTGGCCGATAATTATTGGCATCTGTGGTGTCCCTCTTTTTGTAGAGAGACCTGAAAATGGCATATTTTAACCTGTCTGGGAAAATACTTTGAGTTAGTGATGCATTACATATGTGACGTGACGTATTACATGTGACGTGACATATTAAATGACCTCAATATAATCGCCCTGCATCTCGATCACTTTCGATAAGTAGCAGAGACAATAGATGTCGAACGAATTCACAGGCAGAAGGGACATTAAGCAGGAAGAACAACAGACGTCGAACGAATTCAGAGACTAGACTCCTAAAAGGGCGATGCATCCCTTCTGAAAGTGTAATAGAAATGGTCGAAGGAACTGAAACGGAAATCCTTGGAAGAAAGACGACGCTGTTCTTGCCAAACTCTGTTGAGAAGATGAAGATAACCTTTTTTCGAGGAAGAAAGTGCAGCTATTTGCATTGACATCATCTCTTGTAGGGGCAAGGAGAATAAAATAAGAGCGGTTGGAACACGTACTGAGGCATGTACATAGTCATTTTTCCCTTGCTTGGGACGATGGAACCCTACGCTATGTGCAATGGCTTGTGTAGCATACAAGGTATCTCTCCTAAGAGTCGTCAGGGGCATTTCATCTTGTATTGCGGCAGATATTTACAATTTAGTTTATGCAGTGTGTAGCTGGAGTCAGCCCACAGGAATACCGCCCGTTAAGTCTTTCACGCGATGCCCAGTGTCGACGGAAAGCGTTTGCTTGTTTCCCGTTGCGAGCAAAGTATTCTTGCAACGGAATTTTAGTAACCATTGAATTGATGGTCCCCAGATTAATCTAGTGCGATATTCATTTTTTTTAGATATGTATTAACAAGGGCATTAAAACAGGAAGGCCGGCCGCGGTGGTCTCGCGGTTCTAGGCGCGCAGTCCGGAACCGTGCGACTGCTACGGTCGCAGGTTCGAATCCTGCCTCGGGCATGGATGTGTGTGATGTCCTTAGGTTAGTTAGGTTTAAGTAGTTCTAAGTTCTAGGGGACTGATGACCACAGCAGTTGAGTCCCATAGTGCTCAGAGCCATTTGAAATTTGAAAACAGGAAGAATAACCAGTACTGCACGAGCGACTGAGCAGCATAGGCCAGGGTAGTGTTGTCCCTGCTGGTGTATTGGCTATTTTTCGTGTTTTTATGTCTTTGTTAACACGGATAGGTAAATAGAATATCGCATTAGACTAGTTGGCGACTTCTCAGTGGAGTGGGTACCTAAAATCACGCATTAAAAATCATTTTGATCGTAACGGGAAACAAACCGAAACTTTCTGTCGGTACTGAGTGCCGCATGGAAAACTTGACGAGCAGTATTTCTTTGGACTGACTCTAGCTACACACTGCAAAAACGAAATAGTAAATATCAGCCAAAACATCACACAAAATGCGCCTGACGACCCATGGGAGAGACACCTGACACATGTGGACGTTGATGTACTGCTGTAAATTGTGCGCTGTTCAAGACAGTCTCAGATTCTTGAAGCACTTCCACTGCCACGAAGAAGTTTGACATTTGCTTCAGGGGTGCCTGCATCTTTCTTCGGTAAAGATGGAAAAGCGCTGTACCCTACCTCGGGATTGATGTCGCTTCAAACTGCAAGGTGCTGACTATGCGGAAAAAAGGGCAGAACCCGGATGTTCATGTGAGGCATAAGGGTGGTTAATGATGCCACATTGGCACCAGATTTCATCTAAATTCTGGCCATCGACACCGTGCAAGTGTCACACGATGGGAACGTCACAACTTCTGTTACCCACGTTTCACCCCTTTGTTTGACGCCTCTGCGATGTAGGTCAGAACCGCGACGCCCAGCGCTGAAGTCAAGCGGGCGTCTTACGCGTGGCCGGGGAAAGCATTTGGTACACACTGCGCCTGAGAATCTACACGAGAAGTCTCAGGTGGTGGCGTAAATTACATCAGTGAAACCACCCCATACCCAGGGGCCTTCATTTTCACACATTTCACGCTCGAAAATCGTAGTAGCCCCTATTTTCTGTCACTTTTTCTCTTCTAGCGCAAATGCTTATGCGTAACTGCGCAAGTCATCTATATGGATCAAACAATACCACTTCGATAGAGAAAGGGATTACTCTGACTCGTGATGTAAAGCATGCATATACTATGATCCTACTTACTTCTAATTTCCATGAGTGTTTTCCTATCGATGCCGCGGGCCCCAAACGGTAGATATCGAAAGTGCGATTCTAAATCGATCACACGACTGTGGTGACGGGCGTTAGGAGGTGTGTTTATGGTGGTCACTACAGCAACGATAAAAGAAGAACGTTGACTAAAATACCTGCAACAACAAAGGAAATGACTTACCTCACTCGTCATCGCCGTTGTCGTCATGAGCAAGTTCATTTGATGTGTATGCTACGGGAAGTGTTCCCTTATTGCCATAACTTGGGTAGACTCTGGCTATGTCACGCAAAAATATGGCTAATGTGTCACACGCATCAGCTTTTCCTTGCAACCGCAAGTTATGGAAATACAGATACTGAAACAAGTAGAGTTGTTCTCTTTCTCCTGGACGCCATTCTCTTTTAATGGAAGATTTCACTGATTTCCACAACCGGTCGATGTTTTGTGTGTGTACACGGAAGACACGCACTCTACACAATGGTTCACGAACTCGTGGTTGAATATTTCCACTTATAATGTCTTGTAGGACTGCAAACCGTCCGTAATGACTTTGATACCGGGTAGAATAAAGTGCTTTATCAAACAGAGTAAAGTTGCCTTGTCTCTGGAGAACACTCTTACTACGAAGCACTTTCCGGGACACTCGTTCTACGCCACCGAATACCGAAGTATGTTCAATTTCATTCTTTAAAGGTAGTCCTCTTCGGTTTTTACTTCTTGCTATATGCGACTCGTCCAGTTCAACAACTTTATTTGGCCACAGATTGCTGCGCTGTCGTTCGTCACTATCACATAACGGACTTCTCTGCGAATATCCGAAATAGTCGCACACGGCATAGGTAGATAAGTCAGTTTCTGATGCTGCTACATGCAGGCTGTAGTCCTTAATCCAGCAACATACAAGAATTATGCTGATCTGGACCGATTATTTTTAATAGTCAAACCATGTATTTTTCCTGATAATCGTTCGTTTATCATAGTTTCTACAATCAAATTTTAGAGGAGTTTCACTATTAGAACTCTTCTTACCAACTTTTATAGACTTCGTCCCATCGCAGTCTTCACAATCTCTCCTTTTCTCATCCGGTATTAGTCCATATTTCGGGCGAAAATTAAAACAATTTTCTACATTACATAAACTTGGAATTAGATTCTTCTTCCACGTCAGGCAACTGGCCGGTCTGCGACACCAGACATCCAAACTCACTACCGAAATAAATCGTTTAGGTTTCCATGGCAACTCACAGATAATTTATCACAACTCCAGCCACCACAGTTGCGTGATAGATTTAGAATCGCACGTTCGATATCTATCGCTTGGCTTCTATAGGTAAACATTCTTGGAAATTATCCAGAAGTAAGTAGGTCCATAGTACATGTAATGCTTCACATTCTATCCACAGAGATTTCATGTATGTATGTAATTTGATTAATTATGATAGCATTTCATCTCATACAAAAGAATGACGTATCTTGAATTGTAGCTATGAAAATCATTAATGGAAAAATATAATTTCGTGAATGGAACAGGTGCGTTTCATTCTTTGGTTATTTTAACTCTCCTTTGCCTGTGGCTCGAAACATTATCTGGTGTGTCGTAACTGGTAGGGAACTTTGTATCCTGGGAATTCACTGAAGCCTGCACGACGATCGTTTACAGTCTATTTTGAGTGATTAATTTCTGCTCTTTTATGGAAACTAGTAGACAACTTGGACATGACTCCCATACTGCAGAGTGATTACGTCATAGCACCCAAGACGGCTTTGCTAAGGCGTACGACTGTGCCTCTGTCTAGTTTAAGTATTTTCAGAGTCGACGATTGCACCGCAGGATCTTCCGAGATCGTCAGCACCCGCGATTGATCCCCTCACCGCAATTACGCAAAAGCCTAGTTTGTTCTGATAATGTGCCTCATATGGCACAAGAGGAAAAAGATGTGAAAAGTCAAGTCGATCAGGTAGCACAATCGCAGTCAACCATGGCACAAGGGCAGTCTGAAATCCAGACACAGGCTGCTGATAGCGCAAAATCAAAACGAAATGCAAGAGACGGTAATTGATCTTATCAGAAAGCACAAGGTCATGTCGATTGAGTTACAAGAATTGCGACAGGTTCAAGACAAATTTGCAGTAGAGATCGAAAAGATAGTTCATACTGTCAATGAAATTGTGAATCGACAGAATCAGGCAGAAGAAACGGCTGCTAGCCTCATCAAAACAATGCAAGGACAGGAAGATAAAATCAAAGAAAATTTTTAGGTAAATAAGCGTTATTTTTCGGAGAAAATCGATAACTGGGCAAAGGCGAAGGAACAGCAGCTGGAATCAGGCGGTAAGGGATTGTGTAAAATCTGCTGTCTCAGCGTTATTCCCGGATAAATTGGCAGAAGAGAATTACTTTAAGAAAAGTTTAGAAGAGGTTAAGACTCAGTTAGGCAACTATTCTGTGAAATGGAAGGAGCAAGTTGACGAACCTATTAAGACCAAAGGAAAGCTAGAAGAGTTTGGAGGGGCGGAGAGCGGTGGTAGTAAGGTATTTCAAGCTCCACGACAACACACTTCCGGCGACGCATCCAGTTAAGGAAATCCAAACGTGTATTCGCCATACTAGAGTCACCAATACAGTCCACAAGAAGCCGCTACTGGCCAGTACTTGTACTCTACAACTAATATCGAAGAGAAAATGCTCAATTATCTGGAATTTCCGATATGTCCATTTCGAGAGGTTCGCCAATAAACAAAATTGGCGCTTTTGTGGAGCTGAGAATCTGCATTTCACGATCGAGACGTCTCTGCACCCTCAACTGGTGATTTTGTGGTGTGCATTGTCCAATAATCGATGCGATACCTCTTGATGGCACGGTGACTACCAAACGGTATGTGAAGGTTTTGGAAGCTGATTTCATCTCCGCTATCCAAAGTGACCCTGATTTCGACGAGATGTGGATCATGCAAGACGGAGCTCGACCCCATTGAAGCAGGAGAGTGTTTGATGTCCTGGAGGAGCACTTTGAGGACCGCGTTCTGGCTCTGGGACATCCTGAGGCCACTGGCATGGCCCTCGATTGGCAACCTTATTATCCGGATCCGAACACATGCGACTCCTTTTTGTGGGGCTGTATTAAAGACAAGGTGTACAGCAATAACCCCCAAAACTATTGCTAAGCTGAAAACATCCATTCAAGAGGTCATCGACAGCTCCGACACTTCAGAGGGTCAGGCACAATTCGCTATTCGCCTGCGCCACATCATGGCAGGCATAACCTAATTCCATATCAGGTTACATTCAAGGGGAAGGTACCCCATTTGCAATTAACGCTTGCGAGGCTTGTCGGACTTACGATGAGATTGAACAAACGTTCTTAGCAAAATTGTGGTCCCGCGGAATTGAACAAAGGTTGCACTAAGAAGTATTTTACCCTGAGCAATTCTCATTCAGGCAAGGGGCGTTAAGAAAGTACTTCGAAAAATGTCTTAATAAATGTCGCAACTGGGGCGATCCATTAGGACATATTGAGAATATGTCAAGCTAGAACGCCTTCCAATTTCGGAAGTCAGCTCGTTAATGTATCAGACCCAAATTTGGAGTAGTTTTTACCTGTGTTAGATTCTAGTGACCTGATTCAAGAACACCTGAAATCGATGTCAAGATCGAATAGCGGGTATAATAATGCGAATACTTGTGTCTATCACTCACGAAGTGGCTGTGGAAATGGTAGTAATGCACAGAGAACCATGCAAATGGAAAAAGCAGATCCAAGCAAGGTACCAAATGGTAATCAAAACGATAGTTTAGGAACAAGTGTGGAAGTGGAAATGGTAATGGCTTCCGACTGGCGAGAAACAAACTTAATAGAGGCGATAGGTGGTACAATCCAGTCCAGCTTAATAACCAGCAACTGCAAACGAGTCATTTGGGAACAGTAACTTTTTGCAAGAGCAGCAACAGAATCAGCCGCAGTCTATGCCAATAGATTGGTACATGCAGACACCAGTAACTACAGAGTAACAGACGGCACGAGTAGTGGCAGTGACGCCCGCCCAACAAACTAATTGTGTGCCTCGAGCCCAGGAATTTAAATAGGGGAAACGACCAGCAATTGCAGGTACTATGTAATAGCGATGTAAAGGAAGTATAGGAATAATTGCATGAGGAAATTAGTCAGTGTGCATAGTTTAGTATTTCGTGCCAGTATCGGATGTCTTTGCTACAATCGAAGGAATTCCAGTCACTGTAACACTAGACACAGGAACTTCCGCTTATGTGATATCGAGCGCTTTGTTCCAAAACCTATCACGAATAGCAAAACTACCAACTTTGCCAGTTGACAGCTACAGAATTATAGGAGCCTTAAGCACAAGATCTACAAGTGTCAGGATGCAAACACAACTGAAACTGAAATCGGGAGTGCAGCAATTACATACATGTTGCTGGCTTTTGAAAGATTGACCATGGAGTGTATCCTGGACATCAGTAGCACACAAGACAGGAGCGGAAGCACCGACTTCACAGTGGGGAAAGCGAAATTTTGGATCGACAGCGCTTTAGTGGAGGTTGGCTTAGTACGGAAAGAAGGAGTACATGAGCCGTATAGCCCACATAAGCTTGATCATCACAAATAATGAACCCTGAAAAATGTTTTCCCTCGACATAATGAAAGTATCTACATTTTCAGATCTAGAAATCGAGAAACTAAAAGAACCTATGCACCTCAGTGATGAACAGAATTATGAAGTCTCCTATTATCTCTATTCAGTTGTTTTTGAAGAAAAACCCAGATTATCAAATGATATGTGTGTCATAGTGATGTTATGCCACATAGGATCATACTGCCATAGCTTCTCTACAGTTACCTGGTGTCTTAAGGAACCTGTAGAAGAGGAAATCAGTCAAATGCTAGAGTGGGATCTGATAGAGCCATTGACTAGTCCACATTGCAGCCCATTGCTTGTGGTCCCTAAACCCAGAGAAAAATTGAGACTGCTCTTAGATGTCTGTAAGATAAATAAAATTATGTTTTCTATGAGGACTCATCCAGAAAATATTGATAAACTGATCCAGAAATTCCATGATGCGAAACATTTAATGAGCATAGATCTATGGGCTCATACTGGCGAGTAAAGCTCAATGAGGTATCTAGAAAATATACTGCATGTCTTTATGCTGGTAGGAGATACCAATTTAAAGTGATGCCATATCGATTAAATATTAGCTCAGGAATCTTCATTACTGCATTGGATTATGTTCTGGGATGTGCATTAAGAAGCTGGATTACTATGTTTGTGAATGATCTATTAATAGACAACAACACCCAAGATAGGCGTATTGCAATACTCACAAGGATTTTGACTATATTCAGAGACACAGGAGTTAACAGCCAACTTACAACTACAGAAAGGGTTAATTTTTTGATGTCTTATGGATACGAAAGGAATTCTTCTGGAAGAAGTAAAAATCAGTACTATCAACAACTTTGCAGTGCCACAGAACAAAAAGCAGCTGAAAGGCGTTTTGGGCTCAGCTTCATTCTTCTACAGGTTTATTCCTGATCAGTCCATGGATGCCAAACCATTGTTAAATCTGTTTCAAAAAAAACATGCTGTGGGTGTGGACTGATGAATGTCATTTAGTGTTAATAACATTAAAAACGCACTTGTGAACTAGTCTGTCTTGTTGCTCCTTGATATGTCACTGGAATTCGGATTATTAATCAGCTGTTGGATTAAGCACATGTTTTTTTCAAACCAGGATCATAGATGGTGAGCCAGCCTTCTGTCTGATCACATTTGCAAGTTGGGTATTGGTCAGTTGTGAAAGAACCTATGCAGCTACAGAGCATGAGGCACAGGCAGTGCTCTGGGCATATAAAAAGAAATTTCGTTATTATTTTTATGGATCAAGAGCCATCATTTACTGTGACCATCAGTCTCTGAGTTTGCAAGCATGTAAACTGCTGCTTTCAAGGTTATCCCAGTGGACAATTGCTTTGGAAGAATATAACTTTTGGATAGTTCACATAAGTGACCATGATAATATTATTGCTGACACCTTATCACGTGTGCCAGAAAGTTAGATGCCGAAACTATGAGACAATGAACAATCATCTGAGTTCACAAAGTGTTGCTTATGGAAGACCAATTACATCGAGGGTACTACCTCTGTTGCATAATGACTAGGCTTCAACATGTAGACAAATGTTGGAGTCAGATTCGACAAAAACTAGGACAACCAGATCAGCAGAGGAGTAATGAGCTTTTCAAATTGGTGAACAATCTCTTACTCCACAGAAGAAGTGAACATGTGAAAAACTGATGTGTATGTATACCAGAGGAGTATGAAACGAAGTTAATCAGGTATAACCAATATGCATGGGGACACTTTGGTGTACTCAAATGTACAGCAAAGCTAAATACCTACTGTTATTTTCCCAACCTCCGTAGAAAAGTTCAGCGTCAGCTGAAGCGCTCTGTACTATGTCAGAAATTGAAGCCCGACAATCGAAGACGAAGGGTATGTTCCATTCAGTTCTTCTGGAAAAACCTCTTGCGTTAGTATCAATCAATGTTTGTGGTCCATGCCCCAGTCAAGAGGAGGGGTTAAATATATAATGGGATTTTTAGACATTATAAAAAAGTACATAACACTTTATCTGTTGAAGACAGCCACGAGTCCCCCAATCATAAACAGATTAGCTAATAACTATGTTCAGAAGGTTAGAAAGCCTGAAGCGTTTTCGTCAGATAATGCTGCAAATTTTACTTGTTGCAAGTGGAGAAGTACAGGGTGTTTCAAATTGAATATACGGGTTTTAAGGCTTGGTAGCATTTATTACATTCAACTTACTGTTATAAATAATCCATCAAATGAAAGAACAACTCAAACAGATCTGTTTGGATACCCGTGCAAGAGGGAAGAGTATGGAACGACCAAGAATGAATGAAAAGCATCATGAACGAGTGAGGGTCTATAACGCGTCCAAAAAAAAAATAAGTTCGTCCTTGTCATCACCAGTTGTTACAAGCTCTAAGGCCTACAGACTACGGTTTACGTGCCAACTTCGCAAACGAAATTTTGCTTCATGAGATGAAGATTTTCTGGATCGTGTCGTCTTCAATTGTGTATCGACATATCACCTAAATGGAAATGTGAACACACGTAATGTGTGTTTCTGGGGTCAGCAAATCCTCATGAGATGGTACAGTTGCAACGAGAGTCCTCTATACTTTTTCGGTGAAGCAACTGTAATTCACCTTGATGGTCTAGAACTATGACTCTTTCCTTAACTGGAAGAAGCTGAATCGCAGAACTTTATTTGTCAGCAAAATGGTGCACCATCTCAATGGCATAACTCAGCATGCGACTGGTTAAAAGACGTTATACCCGGCCGCTGGATTGGCCGCAAGGCACTAGTTGACGGAGCTCGTTTTGTGTGTCCTTCATGTTCACACACGTTCTGACCCCATGCCTTTGGGGGTTCATAAGGATGATGTGTATATGTCTCCGCTACCAGCTGATCTATCCAACTTCAGAAACAGCAGCGTTGCAACAATTCCTATAGACACAGAGATCAAGGTTTTTGAAGAACTCGCCTATCCACTCGATGTGTGGCGATGGTGCTGACATTGAAACCTTTTAAGAAAAAATGTTGTAGTTGCTCTTTCACTTGATGTATTATTTATAATTATAAGTTAAATATAATGAATATTACAAAGCCTTAAAATATGTAAATTCATTTTGAAACACCCTGTACTTTAACACAACAGGGGACAAAACAGGTATTTTCGAGCTGTCATCCAGAAGCCAACCCAATTTAATGTGTATTCCAAGAATGAAATAGATTCATGAGAACGTATTGCCACACTAGGCAGACTGCAAGAATTAGAGGAAATTACGGACAACTTGCTTCACTCCTCAACCAAATTCACACCTGCTGAACTGATGTTTAGAAGAAAGGAAGGAAATGGATGGGTAGATAAAATTCCAAAGGCAGAATGTACTGACATACATTGGGAAGAGGATATTAGGCAAGCTCTGGTTAATCTCACTGAGAAGGCCAGGAACAGGAAAAAGGATTATGACAGATTACTCAAATAGATGCAAACATTCAGGATAGGCGAAAAGGTATTGCTACGAGCTATTACTTTCCAAAAAGGTCAGGAAGTGACAATTATTATACACTGGACCTCTCGTAATTACGATGATTCCAAACACTGGTGCGTATTTGACGGCGTACCCAGAAAATTTAACGATCAGAGGACTCTGTCACCAAAATATCATGTGAAGTGATTAACTGTGTGAAAAGGGCTGTGTTGATTAAATTCATTGTGATTACGAATTACATAGTGAGGAGTGTGTTTTATGTTGTAGAATGATGCACTGATAGTGAGATCAGAGTTAGTAATAAGAGATTATGCACCGCAAAGAGAGTACTTTAGAGAAGTAATGAAAAAGTTTATCTAGTAAGTAACTAATTTTTATTGATGAAAAAGTTAATTATTTATTTTTAGGGATTATGTGTATATATTTGTATGAATGTATGGTCCTCCATATTAATTACTTAAGTTCCCATTTTGGGTGTCTTTATGTGTTTTATCCACATACGTTCATGCATCATAAGTTGGTCTTTTGTGTGAAAGGAAATGTACCTGAATTGACTGAACTTAACCGAAGAAGGTATTCTCATTTATAATGATGGTGACATTTCAGGGACTTGCAAGAATCATCGACAACGAACAGTTAAATTTTGCTGTGTTCTTGCTACCTAGTTTAGTTGCAAGTTGGTTGGTATACAAAATGTGGATTGGGATTGGTTTGATGATTCCTGACCCTAATGAATTTCACTTTTAGGCAGATCAAATCTCGTGTATATATATATATATATATATATATATATATATATATATATATATGTGTGATTTATTTGATTTCAAATGATCATGAATGTAATAAGAATTTATTCATCCAATTGCTCTATAGTGGATTAAGATTTAGACGTGAACTGAAAAGAAATTGAGAAGCCATAGGAGTTTAAGAGAGAAATGTATGAGAAAAACATAGAGCTGGTGCGGGGACAAGGTGATTTATAGTCTTTGTCAGAAGCATTTCCCAGGTGGAATATGCACTTTGAATACAAAAAAATTGTTTTGTCTTACCATGAAGGATTATCATCGATGCACAGAGAGAAGAATTCCTAAAATGAAGGATGATCTTTTTTTAAAAAATCGGCTCATACGGAAAAATTCATTTATATTGAGTTATGCGGTATAAGTTAGAAAAAGTGTTGGACCATCAGTCGACTTCATATATTCCTATAACACCCAAATGAAATCAAATGATCATGACCAGTGATTTTCTTTGGAAAGATTTATTTAAAATAGATGAAATCGATTGCTATGCAATGGACACTGCAATGGATAATACATCTTCCGCATGTATTGAATTCATGAAGGATACGATGAAGAAATGTGCTACTAACACATTCTTTTGCAGTGTCTAAGGTAAAGGTCTCCGACTGATCCAAGGTTTGAAATTGTTTGATGTCCTGTTGGTCCTGTCTCGTGCCTTGAGATTCGAGATAATCCCACTTTTCTAGAACCTGGTTCCCCCAAGATTCGTCCCACATCAGCCTCCAACATTTCTAGTCATTCTCCAGCATCAAGGAATCCATCTGATGACCAACTCCATCCAGATTCATCGACCTTCGTCGAATCTGTCTATTGAAGCTAACAGACTTATTTTGCATTTGTTCACTGAACTTTTTTAAACGCACAAACTGTAGTTTATGCCCTATTAGTCATCTGAACATTCAAATTCGTTACCAAACGAAATTAGTTAACGTTTTAAAATATCCATTGTGATTTGTACATGCCATTTTAGTTTTCTGTTTTCGGTGTGTAATTTTAAAAATTTTTATATCCATCTACATACCGGAAAAAGGTCAAGGTTGCGTGTCTGTATTCAGGGGTTTTCCATGATTTCCCTCTGGAATACATCTCCCTAATGGGTAGATTTGAATTTATTGTGGTCTTCCATGGTTGTGTGGTGGAGTGAGATATAAGTCTCTCCATACGTGAAAGTCGGCAATCTTGTACCTAATGAGAAAGCGTTTTGTAGACCTATGCTACCCTAATGTACAGAAATTCTGCAAAAATGGTTAAGGTACCAAATTTTGTTCTGGTTGCAAATTGACAGGTTAATAGTTATTCATTCTCAGTAAATTAGTGATACTGGACAATCCCTTAAAATTGGTAGCAACCAAACTTAATCGGCATTTAAAGTTTGTTGCTACGGTCAGGGTCATTTGTAGTATCGCTGTTTTGTGTCAGTTTTTCTCTTCTAGCGCCATGCGCAACTGCGCAAGTGATCTATATGGATCCAAGACTGATTACTACTACCATAGAGAAAGAGATTGCATCTGACTCGTGATGTAAAAATACGATGGACAGACTGTGGAATATTACGTATATTATGACTTACTTACTTTTGATTTAGCAATTGTGGAGGGTAATCTGATGGCAGAATCACATTGGAACTGTAATTAGCAGCATTATTGTAAGCTGCCATTTTGAATACGGAAAGTAATTTGATTAATTATGATCACCTCATACAAGAGAACGATGTATTGTCAAATGCAACTGTGAAGATCATTTATGGAAAAACCTAATTTCGTGAATGGAAAAGGTCCGTTTAATTTTCTTTGTTTATTTTAATTTCTCCATTGTCTGTGGCTCGAAACATTATTTCGTGTGTCGTGAGCGGTAGGGAACTTTGTATCCTGGAAATCAGTAAAGCAGCACCAAGGTCGTTTATGCTCTATGTTGAGAGGTTAATTTCTGGACTTTTATCGAAATTAATAGACAACTTGGACACTGATTCCCATGCTGCAGACTGATTACGACATAGCACCCAAGACAGCTTCCCTACAGCGTACGATTGTGCCTCTGACTATGTTAAGAATTATCAGAGTCGACAATTGTCGGAATTCTGCAGAGCCACAGATATTTTATTCCAGGTTCTTTTCTTCTTTCGATGATGTTCACATTACTTCGAATGGTTCCACTCTGTATATTGGCTGTCGGACTACAGTTCCAAGGGATGAGATAACGTTCAGTGGGATTTGCAGCCACAGACGTCCTTAGAAAAGCGCGGAAACGTCCGGGAGGTGTCAGCAGCGCAGAATTTTTCAAGAACGGCGACCTGTTGTGCATCGCACTGCAAACTATCGTTTCTTAACTTCTCTCCTCATCGCATTCAAGTTAAATTATTATGACTGAATAATATAGAATTACTTGAATGGAAACTTTTGGTCAAGAAAAGTCACTTCCCCAATATTTTAACACAAATATCTCACATATTCTCGGGTATAAATTTAATTCCTATTTGAATTCTCAAGTCTACTGAACAAAATGATAAGAGACTTATTGTTCATAATCATACTCTGCCCGCGACAGCGTATTGGATTTTGCGCGACTTCCTGAAGCTCCAAGGATGGGCGAAAGGATCGTTTCAACTGGCGATCATGCTCGGATTGGTATCACAGCGCGGAACCTCATCATCGGTTGGAAGTATTGACCACCACATCTCCACCAGTTCGAAGCATCGGCCGTTGGCTGCAGGTCAAGGAAAATCCAGTAAGGTGTGTGCTAGGAGTTTGAGTGAAGCAGCTGAGGCGGTGTGAAGTTTCATGGTAAAGTTTTGCTCACGCTCCCCATTACTATTTTTGCACTTGACTGAGAGTGTTAAAGCGCATTCATATCTGTTTCATTTCACAACCCATTAGTCGGCGTGCAACAGAAATTGAGGTAGGCGATGATAATTTCACGGAAAGACAACCACGGTCGTTCCGAACCTTATCAAGCCGTGCCGCAAGGGAGAACGAGGTCGCCATGGCCTGTCACCTCTCCCGGAACTCGCTCGGGCAAAAAAACGAGAGCGCCCGCCACCCCACCCTCGCACGTGGGCGGCCGACCTCTCTGTGACGCCGGCGCCGCAATTGCGCGCTCGCTGTGTGTGACGACACTGTGACCCGCCCACAAAGGCAAACGCTGGCCGGGATGCCGAATTGCGTGAAACGATCTCCCAGCTTTATGGGTCGAAGGCGTTTGGCGCTAGCCCTACCTCCGTGCGTGTGCGAACGGTTCATTATGCGTTTTAATGAACTGACAATTTTGTCTGACCTCGTGAAAAACCCGCTGTACTTGTGAAGAATCGTTTAGAAAATTCGTGATGTGATCTCGACGGACCGTTCTTTCGAAAATATTTCAGACGGTCCGCTCTTACCGACAGTCCCCTGTTAAAGTTTTTTATGATCTTGAAATACAATGGAAATATCAAACACAATCCAATGCTTTTGTTAATGTTCATGAAAATATTCCACTAAATGAGCTACAATTATTGAGAATAAGGGGTATAGTTAAGGACTGGTTCCGATCACATTTACCAGAATAGAGTTAATAGAGGTAACATAAGCCTCAAATAAGGCTAAACGTTTGGTGAAATGCTTATCAGATCCGAAATACATTAATGTCGGAGTTCCTCCGATAGAATGTTAGGACCAATCCTGTTACTGTTTATGAACAGTGTCAGTGATGGGGAAAATATTCTCTTTACTAATGTCACCAACATAATAGCCACTGGAAAAAATATAGAACTTACAAAGAGAGCAAATCAAAACCTCAAGAAGGTTCATAATGCTTAAGAAGCTAAAAGTTATATTGAACACCAAGAAAACAAATGGCATGAACTTCAGTTCGAAGAACTAAAATGACACTGTTACATAAAATATAGACAGACTGGGTGACGAGAACAAAGTCTCTTCGAAGAAAATTTTTATTGTCAGTTAAGGTGGTGTGAACACACAAAAATACTTATCAACAGAATGTCATCGGCATGTTATGCCCGTAGAGGCTTGTCATCACCGTAAAATTCCATTATATTAATACGTGCATTCAGTCCTTAGCTATGAAAATAATATGAACACAGTTTTCAAACTACAGAAAATGTCCAAGAGAATAATAACCAAAAACAGTAAACGGGCTCATTCTAAATATCTGTTCAAAACATTGCGAATTTCAACTATACAATGTAAGTAAATTTACCAGTTAATTATTCACAAAAAACAATTGCTTGATAATTACTGCACAAACAGCTTTGTCCATCGACATGGAGCCCTACTAAATTTATCAAGAAGGTATTAAAAATAAACTCAAGACAGCGTTTTCTACCAATGTATAAAATTGTTCAATAAATTTGTAAGTAGGCTGTTTAGGTTTTCTTATTGGTAACGCCACATAGCGCTCTGTATGAAAATCACTGGCTGTGTTGTGTGCATTCTGTGGCTAGTTTATATTGTTGTCTGCCATTGTAGTGTTGGGCAATTGGCTGTTAACAGCACGTAGCGTTGCGCAGTTGGAGGTGAGCCGCCAGCAGTGGTGGATGTGGGGAGAGAAATGGCGGCGTTTTGAAATTTGTAAGACTGGATGGCATGAACTGCTATATATTATGACTATTAAGGTAAATACATTGTTTGTTCTCTATTAAAATCTTTCATTTGCTAACTATGCCTATCAGTAGTTAGTGCCTTTCGTAGTTTTAATCTTTTATTTAGCTGGCAGTAGTAGCGCTTGCTGTATTGCAGTAGTTCGAGTAACGAAGATTTTTATGAGGTAAGTGATTTGTGAAACGTATAGGTTAATTTAGTCAGGGCCATTCTTTTGTAGGGATTTTTGTAAGTCAGATTGCGTTGCGCTAAAAGTATTGTGTGTCAGTTTAAGCACAGTCCTGTATAATATTTCTAAGGGGACGTTTCATAGGAAACGAACCCTGTCCTTTCCATTGTGTTATCCCCCTACGTGTTTGTGTACTCTTGTATATTTGTGTTTTTCCTGTCTTTGTGTGTTTAGCTAATAAGAGCTACGTTGTAGAATTTTTCTAATAATATGTTATTTACTTTGTAAAGATGTTTAGACATTCTTTATTTGTTTTGTTTTAATGCTCATGTGTGAAGTTGATGTTTCATAAGTTATTCTGATCTTTTATGTATGTACTTATGTCATAATTCTTGTAACACTGGTGTACGTGTTTATATCTATTCTTTTGTAAAGCCTGCATTACCACAAATCTTATCTGTATTGTTATGTTCTTTAATGATGTATTTGGCACCTTTGTTATTGTATTCTTCTGTTATAAAATTTTAATCGACACCAGTTCATCAAATTAAGTAACTTGTAAGTTACGTTTCGCGGCACACGTTTCTGTTGGTCATAGTATATGGACAATATATGAGAAGTAGGGACTGTTAGTGTTTGCACGTGTGTTGGCAATTCAGCAAGGGACTGGATAACAGCATTGCTGGTTCTACAGACATTCCAAAAAGTTTTGTGAGTACACAAGTGGTGGTTTATGGACTTGCTATATTGTCCGCAAGACTCTTCGATGGTGATTGAGCACCTGCACAGTCGCAACAGATGGTTGCTGGCCGTCTCTACAAGGACTACAGTGGGTCTGCATCTTTGATGGCCCACCAATACCATTATTTCTACAAGGACTGCAGTGGGTCTGCGCCTCCGATGGCCCACCAATACCATACTCTCTACCAGGACTACAGTGGGTCTTCTCCGTGATGACCTACCTACCAATATTCTTCAAAACTTCGACTGACTCTGCTATGAGTTTGCTCTGTTGTGGCCCATTACCTGTATGCATGTCAAGAGTCAGCACTGTCTTTCCGTTGGAAGGACAACACTACTTCTTCAAGACTGCATGGAAATCCACTACTTCAGTGTGCATTCTCTTTTACTGCTCAGACTTTGAGAAAAACACTGCAATTTTACTGTGATGAACGATCAGGACTGTCTTTATGGTCTGTGAGAAAATTTTAGCTTTTGACCAACATTGTATCAATAAGTGTGTGCATTTGATTTCATTGTTATTGTAATTAGGAAAATTTTTTTCAAATCTGTATTGGCCACTGCCCAAAACAATTTGTAAAATTTTTTGTGAGGAGCATGGGGGCTGTGTAAGTAGGCTGTTCAGATTTTCTTATTGGTAACGCCACGTAGCGCTCTGTATGAAAATCACTGGTTGTGCTGTGTGCAGTCTGTGGCTAGTTTGCATTGTTGTCTGCCATTGCAGTGTTGGGCAGTTGGCTGTTAACAGCACGTAGCGTTGTGCAGTTGGAGGTGAGCCGCCAGCAGTGGTGGATGTGGGGAGAGAAATGGCAGAGCTTTGAAATTTGTAAGACTGGATGGCATGAACTGCTATATATTATGACTATTAAGGTAAATACATTGTTTGTTCTCTATTAAAATCTTTCATTTGCTAACTATGCCTATCAGTAGTTAGTGCCTTCCGTAGATTGAATCTTTTATTTAGCTGGCAGTAGTAGCGCTTGCCGTATGGCAGTAGTTCGAGTAACGAAGATTTTTGTCAGGTAAGTGATTTGTGAAACGTATAGGTTAATTTAGTCAGGGCCATTCGTTTGTAGGGATTTTTGAAAGTCAGATTGCGTTGCGCTAAAAATATTGTGTGTCAGTTTAAGCACAGTCCTGTATAATATTTCTAAGGGGACGTTGCAAATTGCCTACCTGGATTAAAGAGACCACTAGAACAAATTTATTTAAAAAGGCAGTAAAATGGTACTTATTAAATAATATAGCGTATGCAATGAAGGATCACTTTGGTAGCACAGTAAAAGTATGTTGAAGAACCTAAGTATATAATAATAAAAAAACATTTCAGAAAAATTCTTTGCATCATACTGTATTTGTTGTTTAAATTTTGAACATAGCTGCTGTTCGACAACAAAGGATGTTAAAATGAATGATTTGAGAAAATCAGCCAATCAGTTGCAGTAATAAAGGCATTAAAAACACTTGACCACGGTTTCAACAATTATGCAATTGTCTTCTTCAGAAGTACATACACCTAGTGGGGAAATTTTGCGTCCTATTTACAAAGAATTAACCAGGTGTAAAGGATGTACAAAACTACTGGATAAAAATACAGTAAGTAAAAGTTACCTACGCGTAAAATCACATATTGGCGACGACAAATTTCAGAACAAAGAAGCTTGTGTAAAGTAACATGCTATATGTCACTAACAGTAAAACAAAATAAAATTCATTAAGAAACATTCCCATTGCAGCTGGGATAAGCTAAAAATTTTCACATGAAATGTAAATAAAATTAAAAAGCAGTGAAACGGCCCACAAGTGGATGGTGCCATGCAGCTACTGACAAAGTCGTCGCAGTGCAACTAAGTAAGCAACATCGGCAGGTTGCGTCACTGCGCAAAAACTTAAGCGCATATAAAACACTATATATCGATACCAAACTGAAAAAATTTTCAGGCACAATAATGGGTGATGATGGGAGGTAGGGAGGAGGACGGAAAACTTTGAAAATGAATTACAAAAGTGAAAAATTGGGGATAAATAGGAGTCAAAATGTTTTGCAAGAAAAATATAAATTTGATCAGAATGGATAAGTGAAGGTCACCAACGAACTGCTTAAAACCTTCAAGAAACTGTCGACTCACGAGTAGCAGTCGCTTATTTAACATGTTACCAACCCTATTACGTATGTGTTTAAGTTTCCAGTTCTTCAGTCTAATTTCCTCCTTTTAACGACCTTACAAAAAATTTCGGTTACTTATTGATCTATAGAGGAATGATTAGTAACGAGTTCTGAAAATGTGAAGTAGTGCACATTACCACCCTCCTTTCATAGAAAATGTTCTTAATACCTTACTTACAGATTAAGGGAAAACTTGTTGCATACAATTAACAACATGAGAGGTCTCCTTTCTGGTTCAAGCATTCATACAATCATTTGTACTAATTGCTCCTGTTAGTATTAGGTTGGTGCACAAGTTCGTAGCGTTTCTGTTTTGCAGGTTGGTATTCCGGTTGGTATTGGTTTATTTATCGTTTGTCATTTTCTGTTTGCAGATCACTGTTGCTATTTCAGTTTACATATTAACATTTAGTCATTTGGAGATGTGAGCTGAACTGGGACGCTAGAAAATGGACTGTCAATTGTAGAAATCGCAACAGTTATTGACATAGCCTTCTGTTTGATTTGAGTAGAGGGGTGACAGCAGCGGAGGCAGCCATAAACACTTGTATCATGTATGGGGATAATACTATTGAGCAGAACACCCAAGAAAACGGTTTTCTCGTTTTAAGGAGGATCGTTTTGACATTATTGACTCTCCATGTTCAGGAAGACCTTTGCGGCTTGATGAATATCGTAAGTGGTGACGAGAAATGATGTCTTCATGCTAACACAAAGGGAGTAATGGTTGACTCCAAGGAAGCAGCAACTCCCCTTGCAAACATCTGCTCCCATCCACAAAAGATATTATTATCCATCTGATGGAAAAGCGACGGTGTGGTGTACTACAGATTGCATCTCCGATGTGCAACCAGCACTTCTGACATCTATTGACAACAAATGAGACGTATTCTACATCTACATCCATATTCCGTAAGCCACCTGATGGTGTGTGGCGGAGGGTACTTTGAGTACCTCTATCGGTTCTCTCTTGTATTCCACTTTCGTATTGTTCGTGGAAAGAAGGAGTGTCGGTATGCCTCTCTGTGGGCTCTAATCACTCTGATTTTATCCTCATGGTCTCTTCGCGAGATATAAGTAGGAGGGAGCAATATACTGCTTGACTCCTCGGGCCCGCATCTCGTGGTCGTGCGGTAGCGTTCTCGCTTCCCACGCCCGGGTTCCCGGGTTCGATTCCCGGCGGGGTCAGGGATTTTCTCTGCCTCGTGATGGCTGGGTGTTGTGTGATGTCCTTAGGTTAGTTAGGCTTAAGTAGTTCTAAGTTCTAGGGGACTGATGACCATAGCTGTTAAGTCCCATAGTGCTCAGAGCCATTTGAACCATTTGACTCCTCGGTGAAGGTATGTTCTCGAAGCTTCAACAAACGCCCGTAACGAGCGACTGAGCGTCTCTCTTGCAGAGTCTTCCACTGGAATTTATCTATCATCCCTGTAAAGCTTTCGCAATTACTATATGATCCTCTAACGAAGCACGTTGCTCTCCGTTGGATCTTCTCTATCTCTTCTATCAACTTTATCTGGTACGGATCCCACACTGGTGAGCAGTATTCAAGCAGTGGGCGAACAAGTGTACTGTAACGTACTTCCTACTTGTAGACGCGATACATGAACAACGACCAGGAAGACTGCGTGAAATGATGCTACTCCACGATAACGCCCAACCGCATTCTTCTAGACTGAAGAAAAAAAAAAACACTATACAAGAATAGACACACCGTACACTACTGGCCATTAAAATTGCTACACCAAGAAGAAATGCAGATGATAAACAAGTATTCATTGGACAAATATATTATACTATAACTGTCATGTGATTACATTTTCACGCAATTTGGGTGCATAGATCCTGAGAAATCAGTACCCAGGACAACCACCTCTGGTCGTAATAAAGGCATTGAGTCAAACAGAGCTTGGATGCCGTGTACAGGTACAGCTGCCCATGCAGCTTCAACACGATACCACAGTTCATCAAGAGTAGTGACTGGCGTATTGTGACGAGCCAGTTGCTCGGCCACTATTAACCAGACGTTTTCAATTGGTGAGAGATCTGGAGAATGTGCTGGGCAGGGCAGCAGTCGAACATTTTCTGTATCCAGAAAGGCCCGTACAGGACCTGCAACATGCGGTCGTGCATTATCCTGCTGAAATGTATGGTTTCGCAAGGATCGAATGAAGGGTAGAGCCACGGGTCGTAACACATCTGAAATGTAACGTCCGCTGTTCAAAGTGACGTCAATGCGAACAAGAGGGGACCTAGACGTGTAACCAATGGCACCCCATACCATCACGCCAGGTGATACACCAGTATGGCGATGACGAATACACGCTACCAATAGTGCGTTCACTGCGATGTCGCCAAACACGGATGCCATCATCATGATACTGTAAACAGGATTCATCCGAAAAATGACGTTTTGACATTCGTGCACCCAGGTTCGTCGTTGTGTACACCATCGCAGGCACTCCTGTCTGTGCTGCAGCGTCAAGGGTAACCGCAGCCATGGTCTCCGAGCTGATAGTCCATGCTGCCGCAAACGTCGTCGAACTGTTCGTGCAGATGGTTGTTGTATTGCAAACGTCCCCATCTGTTGACTCAGGGATCGAGACGTGGCTGCACGATGCGTTATAGCCATGCGGATAAGATGCCTGTCATCTCGACTGCTAGTGATACGAGGCCGTTGGGATCCAGCACGGCGTTGCGTATTACCCTCCTGAAGTCACCGATTCCATATTCTGCTAACAGTCATTGGATCTCGACCAACGCGAGCAGCAATATCGCGATACGATAATCGCAATCGCGATAGGTGTTCGTGGTGTAGCAATTTTAATGGCCAGTATTGTATATATGTAATCAAGACAAGACGGCCAATGATCTATTCAGTGCAGATGCACACCAGACATGAACTCTTACGTGAATCCACGAAATGCCGAGAGTAATGAGGATAATGCCTCTGCGGCACTACATTAGCAATGTGTGGATGGGTCCTGATTTTGGGTCTGACGGGAGGCATGCTAGGCTAGTCCGTGCAGTTGCTGTATCCGGATGGTTCATTGGTCAGTCTGCTTTCGGCAGTGGTGAGGCGAGAACGCATTCTTTGCCTTTCGCCTGTTGTGTTGCTTCTTTGTTTGTTTACTTCCCAGTCGTGGCTTGTCTTCGTGTCTGAATTCGCCGACCATCATGGAGTTCTCCTACTGCCCAAATGCGACTCTCGCCGCAAGATGTTCTCAAAATTCATTTTTCTATCCTTATTACCACAGATTACATAAATGTGGGGAACGAAGAGCTGTGCGCCGACGTTGTGCGGCGCCATGGTCACGACCACAACTTCCGATACTCTGACGGTCAAAAAGGGGCTGTCGTCGTTGACCAAGCTGGTTTTGGTCTATAAATGTTGCGGGTTTTCTAATTCCAGTTTGATGTGCCGTCGGTTGTTGTAGTTTCCGCTTCTAAACCTTACGGCAAACGTTGTCAGCCACGTTGCTGAAACGTGGAAGACGTTCGAAACATACTGTGTCCTCAGATAAAAAGTGAACTAAGGAAATACGTGCCTTCCTTCCTACGTGGTAATTGCCGGCTGCTGGACTGTCGTCATGTACTATGTCCAGCGGCACATTTGTTCAGGTTGGGGCCACGAAGGCCATGTCCGTTCTGAATGTCCCCAGCGTTGATGGTTCAGACACCGATGGGGGACGTCGCTCTCCCTGCGGCGCCCACTGTCTTACCTCTGTCTTATGCAACCGGGTTGCCTGCTGCTCCCACTCTTGAATCAACCGGCACCGGCGTCGACGCCTCTCGACGACGCGGTGGACGTTTCTCCTGTCCCTCCTACATACAATGGTGCTAGAGGCAGTAACAAAGGCCGATGGTCGTCAGCAGACGCACGTCGCCTATCCCAACCACATGGCTGTTACTCATGGAGCTGTACCGATCTCCACTTTTCTGGCGTCTGACCACCTGTCGGACGACAGTCGCCCGCCATTCGACAAGGAACAACATGTTAGGAAGTAACGTCACCGAGGAAGCGCAAGAGACAACCCCGTATCCCTTTGATTGTCTCCATCAGATGTGTGTACAGGACGATGACACCCCAACTGGCCAAAACAACGTATTCCGCGACATTGTCATAACAGTTGAACCTGTGAGCATAGCTGGAAGATGAAAATCCGTCCCGATTACTTGGCAAGTCATGCCATTAATTATCATTCCGATTTCCAGGAGCTCGAGTTTTTGCAACACTACCGGCCTTCCTCCTTCCTAGCAGTTCAACCGTACATTTTACGGCGTGAACACAGTGTATAACCAATGAGCACCCATCCTCTGGAAGTACATTCGCTCTGGCAGAAGCCCCTTACCACAACTCGAGCCATTTACTTCCCCTAGAAACAAAAGAAACGAACTCACTTCACATGTACTCATACCAGTCCGTACTCGGATCATCCCTCTCTCTTTCCGAGAACGCACAATCCCCCCCCCCAAAAAAAAAAACCGGTAATAATGACATGAAAAACTAACAAATCCGAAAAAAAACAACAAGTATCCCTAGGGGAAACAGAAGTACATACTCCCCGATATAGTAAATTAAAATAAAACCCAACCAATTACAATTAAACCACTTACTTACACGACCTTAACCTATACGGCACGTCATGCACCTTACGTTGCTCACCAACATAGAGCTCGTTCTTTCTACCATTTGTAACTTTCACCTCCTCATTACCTGCCGATAACTGTGTCATTCCCTCTACCATCTCTTTAAATGGTTTTATGTGAGTGACCTGTGTAACAGACGTTTTTTTCAGGGAACTGCATCTTCACATTGACTGGTGAATATCGTAAGTGGTGACGAGAAATGATGTCTTCATGCTAACACAAAGGGAGTAATGGTTGACTCCAAGGAAGCAGCAACTCCCCTTGCAAACATCTGCTCCCATCCACAAAAGATATTATTATCCATCTGATGGAAAAGCGACGGTGTGGTGTACTACAGATTGCATCTCCGATGTGCAACCAGCACTTCTGACATCTATTGACAACAAATGAGACGTATTCTACATCTACATCCATATTCCGTAAGCCACCTGATGGTGTGTGGCGGAGGGTACTTTGAGTACCTCTATCGGTTCTCTCTTGTATTCCACTTTCGTATTGTTCGTGGAAAGAAGGAGTGTCGGTACGCCTCTCTGTGGGCTCTAATCACTCTGATTTTATCCTCATGGTCTCTTCGCGAGATATAAGTAGGAGGGAGCAATATACTGCTTGACTCCTCGGGCCCGCATCTCGTGGTCGTGCGGTTGTTAAAAATCCTTTCGTTTTCTTCTTTCACGTATAGGGACTAGTGACTGTTACCCATTGCCCCACGTGGTATTGCTGCAATTTGCTCTAACTTCTGTTTGGTTGTTCCTGGCGTTCTAGCGCCTTCATGGTTTGCATTTTACACTTTCCTCCGAACTTCCCTAATTCTTCTGGCAAACTTTCTCACCGACTCTCCATCCGGTCCTAATTTAGGAACCAAAACGTCAAAGGGAGACGGCATTTTCCTGCCCTACACCAACGCAAATGGCGACAAGCCCGTTGCAGTATGAACCTTCAAATTGTATGCACACAGTGCGTGTGGTAAATAGACGCCCCAATCATTGTGTCTGGAACCTACGTAATTTCTCAATATCTTTGCAGTTGTCTTGTGCATGCATTCCGTTCTCCCGTCTGCGGATGAAACCAACTCGACAATAACTTCCTTATATGCAACGAGCGGCATAGATGCTTCGTTAAATCCGTAATTACCCTCTCAGACACCCCAAACTTTAATATCCACTAATTCAGTAGCACCAACGCTACGGTACTAGCCCATTGTTTGATATCGATACTATCACCAAACATCGAGAAAAAATGATAGAAGATCGTGAGAATATATCCATTTCCTGCAGGTGTTTTATTAAGTGGCCCGAGGACATCCAACTCTAACACATAAAGTGGATTGGACGCCTCTGGTAACCTTTGCAACGACACTTTCTGATGCATAATGGTCTCAGGCGCTGCAGTCATGGACTGTGCGGCTGGTCCCGGCGGAGGTTCGAGTCCTCCCTCGGGCATGGGTGTGTGTGTTTGTCCTTAGGATAATTTAGGTTAATTAGTGTGTAAGCTTAGGGACTGATGACCTTATCAGTTAAGTCTCATAAGATTTCATACACATTTGAACATTTTTTTGATGTCGGATCTCTGTGCGCATGGCACACAGTCCTTAATGTACTGCTCCACGTCACGCTTCCTGTTCCTCCACGAAAACTACTCTGCTACACGCACGTCCCCACCATGACCTGACAACACATGGTCGTGCACTTGTTGCAAAACTTCCTTCCGAGAATCCTCTGGAATCGCCACACGTGTACATACCTCGTCGTTCTACACACCAAACCCCCGTGTATAACGAAATATGGCTGTGACTTCAATGCCTGGCACTTCTTATCCCTTGGCTGTGCCTGCTGCCACACTTCGACGTTCTTCCCTAGAGTACTTAACATTGCTATACCGCGGCTTCGCGAATCTGTATTTGCGTGTGATCTCCCTGGCCTTTGGATTACCTCGCACACGAATTCACTAAGCTTAAGTGCCCACCGATTTAATCCTCTAGATGGATCTTTCAAACCAAGCAAATATTTCAATGAGGCAGGATCTGTCACGACCTTAAACTAACTATCATTCAGATAACAAAGAAAATATGTAATACCATATACGACCGCCATCTCTTTCTCCGTTATTGCGTTGTAACGCTCCGCCTTATTCAACTGCCTTGAAGCGTAAGCAACCGGATGTTCCTCACCATCTACCAAAACACAACCGACTGCCTCATTTGAAGCATCACACGAAAGGATAAACTAATCCTAGAAATCAAGAAAAACCAATACTGAATCTGAAACGAATATTTCTTTTAATTTTTCAAATGCGTCCTTACATTCCTGCCAGCAATGGAATTTCGTCCTTTTCATCAGTAGCTTGTTGAAGGGTCCGAGGCGGCCATTGTGGCCAAGCGGTTCTAGGCGCTTCAGTGTGGAACCACGCTGCTGCTTAGGTCGCAGGTTCGAATCCTGCATCTGGCATGGATGTGTGTGATGTCCTTAGGTTAGTTAGGTTTAAGTAGTTCTAAGTCTAGGGGACTGATAACCTCACATATTAAGTCCCATAGTGCTCAGAGCCATTTGAAACAATTTCCTTCGTAGTGTCTTTGTTAACCCACCCCAGAATGGGGTGTTACTGCAATGAGTTGATCAACGCCAAAAAAAAAGTGGTCAGAACATGTACCTCGTAAGCAAGAGATACGTGTTTGAATCTCTCTCCGGCACAAATTTTCAACTTTCTCTAGTGATTTTAATCAATGCCCGCTCGCAGCCATCTGTAATTTCTTTGTGTCACTATACTGGGGTTGGTTTAGGAAGTCATTCCTGAGTCACCTTATTCACTTCATCTTGCGCCAACAGGTTTTCACCTTTTCCGCTCTCTGCCGACGAACCTTCAAGGAAACTCCCTCCCAGATGTAAATCCGCTCCGAACTAAGCTCGACGAGTTCTTCGCCTCAAAAATTAAAATGGCTCTGAGCACTATGGGACTTAACTTCTGAGGTCATCAGTCCCCTAGAAATTAGAACTACTTAATCCTTAAACCTAACTAACCTAAGGACATCACACACATCCATGCCCGAGGCAGGATTCGAATCCGCGACAGTAGCGGTCGTGATTTATACTGTCGCGGTATCTAACAGATACACCAGCGTTGACAGACTGTTGTAAATAGTGAAGAAGAATATATTATTGATGACGAAAGTCTCAGTTATGTGTATCCATTGTGCTTATTAATATTATGGAAAAATTCTACGAACTTATGCATGAACCCAATATACAGGGTGGTCCATTGATCGTCACCGGGCCAAATATCTCACGAAATAAGCGTAAAACGAAAAAACTATAAAGAACGAAACTTGTCTAGCTTGATGGAGGAAACCAGATGACGCTATGGTTGGCCCGCTAGATGGCGATGTCGTAGGTCAAACGGATATCAACTGCGTTTTTTAAAATAGGAACCCCCATTTTTTAATTACATATTCGTGTAGTACGTAAAGAAATACGTATGTTTTAGTTGGAGCACTTTTTTCGCTTTATGATCGATGGCGCTGTAATAGTCATAAACATATGGCTCACAATTTTAGACGAACAGTTGGTAACAGGTAGGTTTTTAAATTAAAATACAGAACGTAGGTACGTTTGAACATCTTATTTCGGTTGTTCCAATGTGATACATGTACCTTTGTGAACTTATGATTTCTGAGAACGCAAGCTGTTACAGCGTGATTACCTGTAAATACCACATTAATGCAATAAATACTCAAAATGATGTCGGTCAACCTCGATGCATTTGGCAATACGTGTAACGACACTCCTCTCAACAGCATTGACAATGCGCTGACGCATGTTGTCAGGCTTTGTCGGTGGATCACGATAGCAAATACCCTTCAACTTTCCCCACAGAAAGAAATCCGGGGACGTCAGATCCGGTGAACATGCGGAACGACCAATCCACCTGTCATGAAATATGATATTCAATACCGCTTCAACTGCACGCGAGCTATGTGCCGGACATCCATCGTGTTGGAATTACATCGCCATTCTGTCATGCAGTGAAACATCTTGTAGTAACATCGGTAGAACATTACGTAGGATATCAGCTTACAGTGCACCATTTAGATTGCCATCGATAAAATGGGGGCCAATTATCCTTCATCCCATTATGCCGTGCCGGCCGAAGTGGCCGAGCGGTTAAAGGCGCTACAGTCTGGAACCGCACGACCGCTACGGTCGCAGGTTCGAATCCTGCCTCGGGCATGGGTGTGTGTGATGTCCTTAGGTTAGTAGGTTTAAGTAGTTCTAAGTTCTAGGGGACTTATGACCACAGTAGTTGAGTCTCATAGTGCTCAGAGCCATTTGAACCATTTGAACCATTATGCCTTACCATACATTAACCCGCCAAGGTCGCTGATGTTCCACTTCTCGCAGCCATCGTGGATTTTCCGTTGCCCAATAGTGCATATTATGCCGGTTTACGTTACCGCTGTTGGTAACTGACGCTTCGTCGCCAAACAGAACGAGTGCAAAAAATCTGTCATCGTCCCGTAATTTCTCTTGTGCCCAGTGGCAGGACTGTACACGACGTACAAAGTCGTCGCCATGCAATTCGTGGTGCATAGAAATATGGTACGAGTGCAATCGATATTGATGTAGCATTCTCAACACCGACGTTTTTGAGATTCCCGATTCTCGCGCAATTTGTCTCCTACTGATGTGCGGATTAGCCGCGACAGCATCTAAAACACCTACTTGGGCATCATCATTTGTTGCATGTCGTCGTTGACGTTTCACATGTGGCTGAACACTTCCTGTTTCCTTAAATAGCGTAACTATCCGGCGAACGGTCCGCACACTTGGATGATGTCGTCCAGGATACCGAGCAGCATACATAGCACACGCCCGTTTGGCATTTTGATCGCAATAACCATACATAACACGATATCGACCTCTTCCGCAATTGGTAAACGGTCCATTTTAACACGGGTAATGTATCACGAAGCAAATACCGTCCGCACTGCCGGAATGTTACGTGATTCCACGTACTTACACATTTGTGACTATTACAGCGCCATCTATCACATAGCGAAAAATGTGGTCCAACTAAAACATACGTATTTCTTTACGTACTACACGAATATGTAATAAAATGGGGATTCCTATCTAAAAAACACAGTTGATATCCGTTTGACCTGTGGCAGCGCCATCTAGCGGGCTAACCATAGCGCCATCTGGTTTCCCTCTTCAAGCTAGACGAGTTTCGTTCTTTGTAGTTTTTTTATTTGATGCTTATTTCATGAGATATTTGTCCCAGTCACTATCAATGGTCCACCCTGTATAAGTCAAATTATCTGGACGAGCAATTACAATTACAGCGGCCACGGGTTCATGGAAACTGCACTATGGGTCAATGGAACCGTGTCACCCGGTCTGATTAATAACTTTTCTTGTTACGCCAAGTCGATAGTCACGTTCGGATCCGTTTTTATCCAGGCGAATGGTTGCTCGAAACAGGCACCGCGCGACGGGGGACATTCATCTTGGCTTCCCTGGACCTTGTGGTAGCAATAAAAGGCGCCACGAGAGCTGTGGACTACGTGAACGTTACAACGCACTATATGCAATCCTTCATGGGCTGTGCGCAGATATCTGGTTGCCCATAGCTCCGGAAACTTATCAAGAAGGGCCCCCAGAATTGCTGCTGCGTTGTGTTCCGAAAGTGGACGAATACGCTATTAAGCAGATGGTCATAACGTTCTGGGTCGTCAGTGTATTTGTTTGACGGAAAACTACAAAAGACAAATGGCTCTGAGCACTATGGGACTTAACTACTGAGGTCATCAGTCCCCTAGAACTTAGAACTACTTAAACCTAACTAACCTAAGGACATCACACACATCCATGCCCGAGGCAGGATTCGAACCTGCGACCGTAGCGGTCACGCGGTTCCAAACTGACGCGCTTAGAACCGCACGGCCACACCGGCCGGCTACAAAAGACATTTGAGGCAACTGATTGCAGAGCGTCTAATGTTTAGAAGAATGTATAGCTATTGTGCTGCGTTACAGAAAGACATCAAAACACTCTAGAACTTCTTTGCACACTACCAATACAACGACCGTGCTCATACCAAAAACGTCTTACGGCCTCTCATATGAACGGATTTTCGTATCTCTGAAAGCATGCGTTTCGTCCTATGTTTTATAATAATAATAGTAACTAATATTATTAATTTTGTTTCGTTTTACTCTACTTCGAGGCCCGTGAACCCAGTATTGTTTCATTCTTTTTTTATCTTGCTTTCCTTTCTTATTCAGAGATTTGGATTGTTCGTTTGGTTCTCATTTTGATTTGGAACCTCCATTTCTTGTCCTTTATTTTTCAGTTTTATCTGCGAACGTATTTACTGTGATTTGGAGTTCTCTTAAGCCCTTTTCCGTTTCCTTAAACCAGTTTGATTAGCCTTTCTTTGTTGAGGGAGCCGTTAAAATTTTTTTCGTTAATCTATTTGAGTTCATTTTGAGGATGTGTGCATAAAAACTAATTATTATTTTCCTCATTATATCCGAGACTTTTTTCGGTAAATTTGCAGCTGGTATCATTTTCATGCGAATTAGTTTATTATTATTATTATTTATGTAATGGCTTTCATTGCAGCACTCTAGTCGTTTATACGAAGGTTTATGTAAGGAATTATAACTGTTAAGGAAAACACTTCAGTTCAATAACAATTTACTAAAGATAATTCAATAATACAGTGATTATACACGGATTATTGTAATTTACTGTTATATAAAGGATGTTATTCCATTCTGTTTGTACATTTTTTTCTTTCGTCATTTGACGTCTCTCTTCCTGCAGTGCTTTCGTTGACCTTCGTTTGTAGTCTAGATTGTGTGTCTTGCTGTATTTTGGTTTTCTCTGTTTTGAAACTTCCTGGCAATTAAAAACTGTGTGCTGGACCGAGACTGGAACTCTGGACCTTCGCCTTTCGCGGGCAAGTGCTCTACCGTCTGAACTACCCAAGCACGACTCACGCGCCGTCCTCACAGCTTTACTTCTACCAATAACTCGTCTCCTACCTTCCAAACTTTACAGAAACTCTCCTGCAAACCTTGCAGAACTAGCACTCCTGAAAGAAAGGATATTGCAGGGACAGCCTGGGGTATGTTTCCAGAATGAGATTTTCACTCTGCAGAGGAGTGTGCGTTGATATGAAACTTCCTAGCAGATTAAAACTGTGTGCTGGACCGAGACTGGAACTCGAGATCTTTGCCTTTCGCGGGCAAGTGCTCTACCGTCTGAGTTACCCAAACACGACTCACGCGCCGTCCTCACAGCTTTACTTCTGCCAGTACTTCGTCTCCTACCTTCCAAACTTTATATTTTTTTTGGTCATCTAATGCAATTTGGAGTTCTCGCATACTCGTGTCTTCCTTAATTCTTGTGATCGACTTAAAGTTGCTTTCACTGTTCGACAATTTTTCTATTACTCACTTACTAATCCTATTTCCTGGTATTTTCGTCAGGTGTCCAAAAATGAGATGCGTTTCTTCGTGATCGTTCTCATTACTGGTACTATTGACTTGTAGCCGGCCGCGGTGGTCTAGCGGTTCTAGGCGCGCATTCGGGAACCGCGCGACTGCTACGGTCGCAGGTTCGAATCCTGCCTCGGGCATGGATGTATGTGACGTCTTTAGGTTAGTTAGGTTTAAGTAGTTCTAAGTTCTAGGGGACTGATGACCACAGATGTTAAGTCCCATAGTGCTCAGAGCCATTTGAACCATTTTTATTGACTTGTACACTAATTTATGTGAAAGTTTTCTCCATCTCCGATGTACTTGTTACCGTTTCTTTATGCATGTCCTAATTATCGTACTTTCAATCTTTACTATTTTGTCAATTTATGCTTTTTTGGCTATGTTTATTGGACTACGTTGTCGTTGTCCTTCTTCGGCTTGTTACGATAAATACTACAACCTTTCGGAACATTCGACGCTTTTGACATCTTGTGTACAGGTAAGTCTGTTGGTTCGATGCTGGGATACTCTCGTTAAATCTGTGTAGCGGAGTTCCTCAACCGAAATGCTGTAGTTCATCAAAGAATGCCGAGAAGTGGAGGGTGAGGAAGGTCCTGGAGCAACCGACGTCAGCACAAGGTCCTGTTTCCCAGCGAGAGGCGGCTCCGGCTCCGTCTGCTCTTACCGTGGACGCCTTTTCGGCGGCGACGCGCAAAAAGCGTGTCGGAGCTGAGCGTCTCCCTGAAACACGAGCCCACCAGCCAGCCAGCCGCGGCGCTGCGCTGTGACGTCGCCGCCGCCGAAACCCGAGATCCACTGCTGCGCCGCGCAGCGCCAGCTGAGAGTCGCCGCTGCGGACGCTCCTTCTGGGTACGCAAGACGGCTGCGACGCGATGTTGCGAGCTCGAGAAAGTCATAACTTGTAGAATATAAACCCGGAAAATCCCTTACAGTGTAATATACACGCTGAATCAAGAAAGTACCATCCGGTTACGCAACACTGTATCTTTTAAATGAAAGTAGATACAAATATGGGGTTGATTTTAGCACAGTGCGCGTCTTCTCCGACACATCTGAATGGATGTACTGCGCTACCATCTATCTTCGAATGCAAACCTATGATAGTTGTCATCAAACCTTCAACTTAGAAATACTGAGTGACCGAAATCACAAACAGCCAGTCCTCGTCTCAATGCTCCCACTGTCGTAAGCAACACAGGACTGTAAATCTCCTCTCAAGAGGTCTATCCCTAAAGTACCTACGTTAATCTTCCTTACGAGGTCATTAAGCTCAATGGCTCATAGTTAAAAAATGGTTCAAATGGTTCTGAGCACTATGGGACTCAACATCTGAGGTCATCAGTCCCCTAGAACTTAGAACTATTTAAACCTAACTAACCTAACTAACCTAACGACATCACACACATCCATGCCCGAGGCAGGACTCGAACCGGCGACCGTAGCGGTCTCGCGGTTCCAGACTAAAGCACCTAGAACAGCTCGGCCACATCGGCCGGCGGCTCATAGTTCCACATATGTTAAACCCCAGAGGACAGTACTATAAGATATTCGCTTGAAATGTTGGATGTCCTATATACAACATAAAATACTTGTATTAGGCTGGCGCACAAGTTAGGAATTTTTTTGTTTGTTTTGCGTATAGGTATTACGGTTGCTATGGGTTATTTTCCGATTGTCAAAAATGGTTCAAATGGCTCTGAACACCATGGGACTTAACTTCTGAGTTCATCAGTCCTCTAGATCTTAGAACTACTTAAACCTTACTAACCTAAGGACATCACACACATTCATGTCCGAGGCAGGATTCGAACCTGCGACCGTAGCGGTCCTGCGGTTCCAGACTGTAGCGCCTAGAACCGCACGGCGTCCCGGCCGGCCTTCCGATTGTCGTTCTTATTTGTAGTTTATTGTTGCTATTTGAGTCATACATTGTCATCTGGAAACACTGAGCGGAGTTGTGGACGTTAGAAAACGGAGTGCGAACTGAAGAAATCGGAACACTTCCGACATATTCCTCTGTGTTCAGCAGAGGAGTTACAGCAGCGGAGGCAGCCAGAAACATTTGCGCCGTGCATAGGGTTAACGCCATCGGACAGAGCACGCCAAGAAAATGGTTTTCTCATTTTAAGGAGAATCAATTTGTCATTAAGTACTCTCCAAGTTCCGGGCGACATTCGGGCTTTGATATAGATTGTTAAAAAGCATTAATCCACAATTACCAGCGTCAGCGTACTCTACAACTGGCAAATGTGATGAACTGTGATCATTCCAACGTAGCGCGACATTCGCATGCACTGGGGAAGGTTTAAATATCCGGTGTATCGGTACCGCATTTTCGAAGCCAATACCGCAAAAATCAGCGGGTGGCCATGTGAGCACATCTGCTTTCTCGTCATCAATTTTCTCGTGGACAACACTGACCAGTCATATCCTGTACGTTACTGGTGAAGAAAAATGGTGACTTCATGGTAACATAAGGAAAAGGCGGGAAGCAGCAACTCCCTGTGCAAAGACCTACGCACGGCCACGAGAGATAATATTGTGCATCTAATTGAACAGCGACTGTGTGGTGTACTACGAATTTTTCCCCGTGGTTTAACCATCAATGCTGACATGTGTTGTCAACAAGTGAGATCTCTTGAAGACCGCATTCCAGGAACAACAACCAGGAAGACTACATGCTATTCCACAATAACCTCTGTTGCGATGACATTCCGCACCCACATTATTCACCTGAAATTGTGCTCTTAGATTTTCGCCTTTTCTGCTCTCTACTCAGCAAAATCCAAGGAACTTCCTCTCCGGATGAAAATGCGCTCCGACTATGGCACGAGTTATTGATGTCAAAACTATATGATCTCTACAATCACGGAATCGGAAAGTTACCCCAGCTTTGGTAGACTGTTGTAAATAGTGGGGGGCAATATATTATTGTCTAAAGTATCTGTTACGTGTATCTGTTATGTTTATTAAACTTATGAAGAAACGCTACAAATTAATACACCAATCAATAATTTATGTGGTGAATCACTTAAGATTGACAGATTACTAGATCGCTTTCTGGCCCGAAAAATGCGTGATATTGTCGTATTATTTCAAGCTGTATCCTTTCACGCTGTATCTGCTCACAACGGAACCATACAAAATTCCCCACACCGATTTGATTCATATTGAAAGGGCGTATAGGGCATGACTAGGACGTAAAATCTGTAAACAATACGGCGAAACACTCAACCGTTTGCGAGAAAATCGAGTCTGAATATCTCACCGTGCTTATTTACTTCATATGGGGGGTAGTATACATGGATTCCACAGCATAGCATGTAGACGCTTAGTTTCATAAACGTGAGGCTGGTGTATCGAATCTCGCTACCGGCGCTTTTTTTTCATTTCTACGTCATCCTAACAACAGGTGCGCCACCAAATTGTGTGATTAGCGAGTGCCGTTTGTAAATTAAAAAAAAATTGGTTTGCAGTAGACACATTAAAAGAGCTATGCATGTTTAAAAATTCGGCGTTTATTACAAATGCTGTATGTCGTATTAATTATCGTTTTCCATGTTTCTATGAACAGTAATATCCGGATTCGTTCAGTGCTCCATACGTTACACAATGCACTTGTCAAAAAATGTACATACAATAATATAAACAAAATTATTATACTGAAATGATGCAAGATTCTTGTGTATCCTTCTTTTATTTCCAATGTCCTTACGAAAATTTTTCTTCTATTTTCAAGATAATGATTATGAAAATGTGAGTGAATCATTAAATGTTGAGAGCGACTTGACACTTCTTTAGTTAAAACAGTCCATTTCGGTGCTATATTCGCAGGTGTCAGCATGAAAGTTAGTGTTCAAATGGTTCAAATGGCTCTGAGCACTATGGGACTCAACTGCTGTGGTCATAAGTCCCCTAGAACTTAGAACTACTTAAACCTAACTAACCTAAGGACAGCATACAACACCCAGCCATCACGAGGCAGAGAAAATCCCTGACCCCGCCGGGAATCGAACCCGGGAACCCGGGCGTGGGAAGCGAGAACGCTACCGCACGACCACGAGATGCGGGCAGTTAGTGTTCTCGGAACAATAATCGTAATACTCCTTGAATCAAAATCTAAAAGTTTACTTTGTCACAAGAGAATTTGTGTCTCTCTGGTGCAGTTAGCTCGCTCGTTCAGTTAGATACAGGGTGACAATTACTGAACTATATGAAATAAAATTGTCATAACTGCTGAACGGTTTGCGTTAGGACGTTCAAACTCCACAGTTGGCAGCGGGACATGATGGGAGTTAGTATTCCCATGTACAGTTTGGTTTAGCGACGGAGCCCACTTCATTTGGATGGGTCCGTCAATGAGGCAGAATCGGGGCATTTGGGGGACTGAGAATGCGCATTTCGCGATCGAAAAGTCTCTGCACCGTCAACGGGTGACTGTGTGGTGTGCAGCGTCCAGTCAAGGAATAATTGGTGCGATATTTCTTGATGGCACGGTAACTACCGAACGGTACGTGAAGGATTTAGGATTTCATCCTCATTATCCAGAGTGATCCTGATATCGACAAGAAGTGTTTCATGCAAGACAGATCTCCACCCCATCGAAGCAGGAGAGTGTCTGATGTCTTGGAGGAGCACTTTGGGAACCGCATTCTGGCTCTGGGGTACGAAAAAAGCCACTGGCATGGGCCTCGGTTGGCTGGAATATTCTCCGGATCTGAACAGTTGCGACTCCTTTTTGTGGATCTATATTAAAGACAAGGTGTACAGCTATAACCCCAAAACCATTGCTGAGCTGAAAACAGCCATTCAGAATGTCAGTGACTGCATCGATGTTCAGACACTTCAGCGGGTCATACAGAATTTCGCTATCTGTCTGCGCCACATCATCAACAATGATGGCAGGCATATCGAACATGGCATAACCTAAATCCGAATATCTGTAGTAACGTTTAGGTGTTGAACACAGTGTGTGCATGCAATAGTTTGTAACTAATTTACTTTTTTATTCATATAGTTCAATAAATGTCACCCTGTATTTGCACAAGTATAAGAACATGCCGAAAATTTCATTCATCAAAAAGACAAACACTACTCCAATAGCTTCTACTTGTAGGACCATTTCTTGACGATGAATTGCTTCAGTGGTAGGTCGGCAATAAGAGGCATACGCATCACAAATTGCAAAATTGGCCTCCAAGGTTTCCTGACCTGACGGAATGTGATTTTTTCTTCTTTTTTCTTTGGGGGATGGGGGGGGGGGAGGGGAACTGTGTAAGAAAGACTCCATCTATGCACTTCCTCTTCCAACAACTTTGGGTGAACCGTGACACAACACCCCTGCAGCGTTGAATGCGTGCAGGAACTACAGACACGCTCTGGAAAGCATGAGATGAATATGACAATGATTTGTATGTTTTCATCAGTCTTGTAGAGGGCACATTGAACATTTGTAAAAGGTGAATGTGAGTTTGATCCTAAAAGTAATTGTAGAAACACTACAAGGCCGTACATGTGAAAGATATTCCCGCCACAGTTTTTCTGGAAATAAAAACGTTGTAGTGCAAGATGTAAGTTTAAAATTTACTGTAATATTCTGTGAGAACGTATCATATATGAAGTGCAGTTTAAAACTGGCGGCTATTGCAGAGGACAGAAATGGGCGCGACCTCGTCAGGAATATGTAGAGGATGCTTAGAACAGCATTGTGACACCACAAATAGGTTGACGCGCCCATTGTGTCAGGCCACCACCTATGAGCAACCGATGAACAAGTCTGCTTCGCAGCGCACAAACATAAAGTTTTTCGAGAAAAAAACCACCAAAGCCGCGGAAACTTTGAGGAGGCTCCGTGCATGGTTTGGGGAAGAAACCCGTTCGAAGAACGGTATAAAACATTTGAGTATAAAACGAATCCATTAAAGATGACCACGAACAAGCATCACACCAGACATTCATTCGTGCCGTACTGGGCTTTATTGCAGATGATTGGCGCGTACTACTGGCTTTTGTTTCGGGTAAAAGCCGCATATCGCAACAAACGACGTCAACGATCCGAAAAGTGAATCTGCTGTACGACAATGAAAGGACACACTCTGATTCTTTGACGAGGAAAAAAAAATCTAAACTAAACTCCACCCGAACAGGCCATGAAGATACAACGGTTCCGACCGGCCGCCGTGTCATCCTCACCCCACGGGCGTCATTGGATGCGGATGTGGAGGGGCATGTGGTCAGCACACCGCTCTCCCGGCCGTATGCCAGTTTACGAGAACGTGACGAGGGAAAAACTGGAGGAAATTCATTGCACTGCTCTGTAACATTCTCCTTACCGTCCAGATTCATCTCCCTGCAACTACAAATTGTTAGGACCGATAGGAATACTTGGACAACACCAGTTTGATGCAGTTTGATGACAACGCAGCGGTAGAGGAGTTCGTGTGCAAGTGGCTGCACAAACGTCCCTCTTCTTTCTTAGACGATGGCACCGGGAAGCTGTTATGGGACCAAAGAGTTGGGGCCCAAAATAATCACTCGAGGAGTCGACAAGCCCAAATTTTTATATTAAACAGCACAATAGTGACACCAAGTATAAATAGCACACTTAGTACAACGTAATGAGTGCAAGTTAATATAAGAGTGACAAACAGAATAAAGCTACCAAAAACTGAATTTCTACAGCAGTCTCTTATCAATAAACAGTTTCCAGCTTTTAACTTCCATAATAGAGTTTCTGATAATCAAAGAGAACCGCATGTTAAAACAACAATATTTAAAAACAATAAATACAAAACCCTAAAATACTACTTGTATGAAACCGTAATACAATCGATTTACCCCGTTTATCGAACAAATCTTAATCATGGAACCCACTGGTCTTTCGATCCAGGTTAGAACCTCGTAAATGAACACATTTTACAGAAGGACGGAATGAAAAAAATGATGCTTCCCTTCTGTCGTAGCACGCCAGAATCGCTGCCACTATCCTGTCCAGTAACTCAGCAGTTTAGTAAATGTATACAGCGCGTTTTCCTTTTACTGAAGCAGCATTACATGTAGTTCATCTGCATAGTAGTTCAGCAGCTTAGAAAATGTATGAACCACGTTTTCCTTTTACTAAAGCAACATTGCATGTAGTTCATCTGCACAGACCGATACCTCGTATACATCGGACTTGGACGCTGCTTTCATTAACCTGCAACAGGCTTTTGTTACTCACTGGGGCCGCGCGGAGCAGCCGCGCGGTCTAGGGGCGTCTTGTCACAGTTCGCGCGGCCCTCCCCCGTCGGAGGTTCGAGTCCTCCCTTGGGCATGGGTGCGTGTGTTGTCCTTAGTGTGAGTTACATTAATTTAGATTAATTAATGTGTAAGCCCGATGACCTGCCCCCCCCCCCCCCCCCCTCCACGCCTCCTCGACTCCGACTCGACTCTGTGACGAAGACCACGTCCAACAGTAGCCGAAAGGTTGGCTTTATAATCAACTTCTTTATAAACAACCTGAAGATGTGGCTGTGTACGGGGTAACGTTTTATTAAAACAAACAAACCAAACAAAAAGAACCGCCTCAACAGATTATAGCCCATATGAAAACCCATTTGGTGATATCAGTTTCTTTATAGGACGAGGACCAGTCAAGATAGCTTGATACATTCAGTGGGGAATTTGTGTGTGGGCCAACTATGAGGACGACTGCTGAAAGATTGTTCTATCACATTTAATACTATGCTGATAAGTGTGGTGTTGTTTAAATATTGGAATCCATTCTGTTCGAAAACAGTTCAGAAGATATAAGATTTGGAAAATACACTGTGTTTGGACGAAGCTGGTGCAAGCATTGGACGGTGGTGGAGTGTCTAGGCAACTGGGATTAGCAGCAACTGGGATTTGCAGTAACCAACTACTGGAAGAATTAAACCTGCTCCGTGATTGTGTTATGCAGCATATAACCCTAGGTTGTCTCAAAAGTGCAATTCGATTGCTGTGAACTCACTTTTGGACAATGAGAGATTATGACGAAGATGAGCGGAAAGTTGAACAGGAGACAGTTCAGCCAGTGAAGATTGTTACCTCTTACATTTCAAGGGAACACGCAATCAATTTAAACTAAATATGACTCCCTACCAACTTTTTGACCATAATGGGAGTACGTTGCAGAGCATGCAGCGCCGTACGTGGTGATCACACACTTATTAAGAATCGTGTCCGGCCTTTTGTAATGTCCAGGGGACCATCATAAATCGCGTCGACAATGAAATTATTATCATTTAATGAAAGTATCATTTCTGTTCGTCTCATTGCATATTTTTGTCAGATATCTTCTGTACTATACTGTAGTATTTCGTTCTACGTGTGGTCCACGCTTCAAACAGCTATGCTACTTGGGATTGACACAGCATGAGAAAGTTACTATTTTTTGCTTAGCCATAGAGAGCGCTATATTATGCCTCCTCCTTACGTCACGCAAATAGTCCCCAAGTCCACATCCATCCGCTAAACGCATTTATAAGCAGACGCACTGCTTCACTCAGCGTGTTGCAACAGTTAGTTCCACATTACCAACCGTGTCTCAACATAACATCGGGACTTCTCTACAGTCGCCACCAAGAAGAGCCTAACTGGACATTCAGCAGTGTTATCCATCGTTCACTGATGAAGTACTAGACAAGAATTCACATGTAGTTCGCTGCGAGTGAACTCTGAGCAACATTGTCACATACCATCTTTACATTCAAGTTGCGTAATGCTTATTTTCATTAAAAAAATATTGTAAATTGTTGTTAATCCTCATTGCCATAGTTTCTGCCGTAGTTTACGAAAAGTACTTGGCCCTGTGACGAGTCTGTATAATTACTGCACGCAACCTAGGAAACTCATTAACAGCAACTACTTCAGGTGGCAGGGAGTTCTCTTTCTGCCTAATTTCTATTTGATGATAATAGTATTTGGTGAATACAGCAGTTCAACAGTTATTCTGTTATAAGGACTTGTTCATGACATTGAAATGGTATTGTTAATTTCTCGATTTTCTTAAGTAGTATGGGACTTTAGTGTATATAAAGCCGTTAGCAGTAACCAGTTATCATTAGTTGCCGTTAACTTTTGCAAAAGTTTACTACATTCGTTTCGGCCTTGACTTCCGCATGATTCGTATTTTTCGTCGTGTGGCTCTTTACACACGAAACTGTCTCGAAACCTGGCGAAAACTCAAAGAGATTCTGGTCGCATGTAAAATACACGAGCGGAAAGACACAATTAAAAATCGTACTGTTTGATACCAGTGATGATGTTTGGATGACAGTGCCACTAAAGCAGGGTTACTAAACACAGTTTTCCGAAATTTCTTCATCGAAGAAGACGAAGTAAATATTCCTGACTTCGAATCAAGAACAACTACCAACATCACTAAGTAGATATTCTAATTAGATATTCTCGCTGTAGCGAAGTTTAGAAGTTGCAGAAGTCACACTAAGAAAGGAAATGGGAGTAATCCGATGAATTAGATCCATATCACTGATGTCGATTCTGAACCATACACTGTGTTCCAACGTTATGGGTTATCTCGAAAGAAACGATTCATTAACAAATAGTTAATACAGACCCAGAAATTATTGTTGTTGAGAAACTCACCTAGCTCATTATTCGCGCGAAGTAATCAGTGCTATCGGCAACGGATGTGAAACTGATTCCATATATTTAGATTTCCAGCAAGTTTTTGACACAGTTTCTCAGAAGCGACTTCTAACTAAATAGTGCGCCTATGGAGCATCGCCTCAGTTGTGCGACTGAATTCGTGATTTGCTGTCAGAAATTTCACAGTTAGTAGTAATTTACGGAAAGTCTTTGATTAAAATAGAAGTAAAATCTGGCGTTCCTCATGGATGTGTTAATGCGCCTCTGCGGTTCATAATCTACATAAACGATTTAGGAGACATTATGGGTAGCCCTCTTAGGTTGTCTGAAGATGAAGCTGTCACTCACTGTCTTACAAAGTTATCAGAATGTCAAAATGAATTGCAAAACGATTTCGACAAGCCACCTTTATGGTGCAAAACGTGGCGATTGACTCTAAATAATGAAAACTTTGAAGTCATTCACCTGAGTTCTCAAAGGAATGCGCTGAATTTCGGTTGCAGGCTAAAATACACTAATCTAAAGGCTGTAAATTCAACTAAATATTTAGGGATTACAATCACGAATAGCTTAAAACAATACAATCACATAGATAATGTTGTGGAGGAAGCTAACCAAAGACTACGATTTGTAGCCAAACCACGAAGAAAATGTAACAGGTCTGCTAAAGAGACTGCTTACACTATGCTTGTCCGTCCTCTTCTGGAGTACTTCTGTGCGCTGTGGAATCCGGATCAGGTGGGGCCGATGGAGGACATCGAAAAAGTTCAAAGAAGGGCAGCTCGGCAGCTCATTGGGCATTATCGCGAAATGGGGGAGGGAGTGCCACGGACATGACGCGAATTGTGGTGGCAGTCATTAAAGCAAAGGTGATTTTGTTGCGGCACGATCTTCTCACGAAATTTCAATCACCAACGTTGTCCTCTGAGCTTGAAAACGTTTCATTCGTGTCCAAATACACAGGAGATGACAGAAACTAAGTTTGTGCTCTGTCTTACTGCAGGTCTTGTCATGGGGGAAGCCTCATCATAGAGGTCCACCGCATGAGCGTCTAGGGAAGTGATTCCAGTGGTGGTTTCCCGTTGCCTTCGACTGATGATGAAATAATAGTGAGGACAACACAACACCCAGTCCCTGAGTAGAAAAAGGCTCCGACCCAGCTAGAAATCGGGGCCTTTGGCGTGACACTCATTTTTTCAGCTGACAGCGAAGCGTAACAAATAGGACAACCGAATCAGTTCTTTTCGCTGCTGCTTCGGCAGTAGATAATGCACATGTTACACAGTCCCGACGCAGCCGAATATATATTTTTCTTTCTTAGCCTGATCATATTACGAAAATATTTCAGAGTTCATACTATTGTTGGCCTGGCAGAACCAGTTGAGTACTTTTATACTGCTGCCGTATTCAGGTACTTTCTTTCCATCTGATATCGTACACTTTTTTAAAACCACATTAAAATCATACTTTCGCTTAATAGTAACGCTATGGTGCTTGAATGCAGCGTTCATCTGTCCGCTTGATAAGAACGCCAGCTCACTCAGACCTAGACTGCCGCCGACAAAACTGTAGAATGCAGCGCCAACGCCGACAGTGTGGACGCAAAACTTGAAATGCTCAAAGGTAACGGAACACCGGAACCACAAAGTGCTTGCAACAGCACAGAGAAAAACTTAATTTGAGCTTTTAGAGCAAGGAGGTAACATCTGCTGTTGTCATACAGCGTAATTGCATTGCTTTTCGAGCCAAATGTGAGTTCGAAGAAAACATGCAGTCATATAACTGCTTGAGGAAAGCATGTACAGGGGCCGAATAAATATATACAAACTCAAAAAACTCAGCGCGCTACCATTCCTAATACGGTGTACCAAACCAGATGACATTCGAAACAGCATCTAGTGGTCTCGGAATTGATTGCAAGCGACTCTTATATCATTCTTCTTGCAAAATAGTGGACAGTTCAAATGATGATGACAACTCATCCTTCTCTCCACAGTAGACAACATACCCTCAATAATATTGAGATCTGAGACTGTGGTGGCCACAGTCGATCCAAAAATTCATCGTCATGCTCACAAAACCGGTGCTGGGTATTGCGAGCTGTGTGAACAGGGGCAAAGTGTTCTAGGAACACGGAAAACAAACGTTGTAGCGTGGGCTGGACCTGATTAGCCAAAATGGTCAGATAATCCATGGCAGTAATGCGACCATGGGGCCCACGGAATACCGCGATATGGCTGCCCAAATCATCACCGAATCCCCGCCGTGATCCTCTGCTGGGACGTAAATTCTGGCAGCACTTGGAAAACAGTGTGAAGGAAGACTCATCTGATTTAATGAATTTCTTCCAGTGCTCCATAGTACAGGTTTTTTAGCTTCGGCACCACTTTTCCATGTTACGAAGATCTGCATAACTATGAATGGTTTTGGAATTCCAGCTCTCTGTGCAGGTTCATACATACGGAGATGCCCTCATGTAGTTTTCGAGCTGTCAGGTTCTGCGTGTGCGACTTTGAGTTGTGCAGTTACTTTTGCAGTTGTCGTTCTCTTACGTTTCGCCACAGTCCGATTTAGTGACCTTCTCTGCAACGTATCAAGGACATCTCACAAGTGTCGTTCGTGGCCAAATACAACAGTACAATCTGGAGTCGTGGACAGCATCTGCATTTATGTTCGAGCACGCAATTCTCGCAGTGTTTCCTTATTTTCGTGCAACCACTGCATGAGGTTGCACACAGTCAAAGATCGTGCTGATGCTCCGTGACAGGTGTGTGCCTTGTGAGGGGCGATGTTCGCCGTGTGGAGAGCAGGAGAGCCGCGGCTCGCCTTAGCGCTGGCGCCCTGCGGTAGGTCAGGCGAGACGCCAGGGTGGGGACGGGTGGGCGCCCCACATGAATACAGTCATTAAGGGCGGCGGGAGCGCCGGCTTTGTCTTCCGGCTGCGCTGGATATCTCGGCCGAGCGGAGCTGGCCTTCACGCAGACTCGAGCACGTTCTGTGGGAAAAAGAGGGGCGACAACCGCTGTGCCGGGCCCGACTTACGAGTCAGGAGCTGCGTGCACTCGCCGATACTCCCCCATGTCGCATGCTCCAAGTAACTTGAGACGCTGATACATTGAGTCGATACTTTGTGACTACGTGAAGCTAGAGTGCAAGTCTCGAGTTTCAGATGTTATCATACTGAGAAGTTCAAATGTTCAAATTTGTGTGAAATCTTATGGGACTTAACTGCCAAGGTCATCAGTCCCTAAGGTTACACACTACTTAAACTAAATTATCCTAACGACAAACGCACACACCCATGCCCGAGGGAGGACTCGAACTTCCGCCGGGACCAGCGGCACAGTCCATGACTGCAGCGCCTCAGACCGCTCGGCTAATCACGCGCGGCTATCATACTGAGAGACGAAGCTAAACCCGGTTAAGGTTATCTGTCAAATGACACTCTAATATGAAGTGAATGGTGACGTCAAGTTCAAGGCAACAAAAGAATTTGCAGTAGAACCGAAGCACGTGTTGGGAAATTGCCGTTACAAGCCTCTAGGACTTGTAGAGCAGAGTGAGTAGATAATAATTTCAACAGTAATTCATGTTAGGAAATGCCATACAAAAAAGCTACAGAGGATCAAAGTTACAGGGGCCGGCATCTGTAAATGTGTGTTTATACAGGATAATTCTATGGTGATATTACAAATTTTTCAGGGCGACGGAGAAGGATAAATGTATCAATTCGACCCAAAAATCCTGGTATGGTAAGGAACTATTCGAACATTATAACTCAAAATCTTTCTGATATTTCTTATACTGTTCTGTTCTGTTGTTGCTAAGATTGTGGGGTAGGCAACTTTTAGGGGTGGTAGTATGGACGAAAACAAGAAAATTCGTCTGGTAAACATTGGCTCGAAAAAGTGTAGCTTGAGGGCGATCAGCACTTGTTAGGTGGAGGAGTTGTGTTGTACAGTAGCGAAGACGAACGAGTGCTCGTAGCTCCTGAAGTATGTGTTTTAGAACCCGTGTATACTGGAAACCTTTTCTTTGTTTTGGTCCACACTACTATCTCTCAAAGTGGCCTACCCGACAGTCTTAGCAACAACAGTTCCAGTATATGTATTGCACCATCATAGGGATCAGAACTGTTTTCGCTTATAACTTACGATAGACTTTTCCTTACCCCAAATCGATACATTTGTCGTTCTCCAGCTTCCTAGAAAGTTTGTAAAATCATCACGGAATCACCCATTGTACACATACAGGGTGTTTCAAAACTGACCGGTATATTTGAAACGGCAATAAAAACTAAACGAGCAGCGATAGAAATACACCGTTTGTTGCAATATGCTTGGGACAACAGTACATTTCAGGCGGACAAACTTTCGAAATTACAGTAGTTACAATTTTCAACAACAGATGGCGCTGCAAGTGATGTGAAAGATATAGACGACAACGCAGTCTGTGGGTGCGCCATTCTGTACGTCGTCTTTCTGCTGTAAGCGTGTGCTGTTCACAACGTGCAAGTGTGCTGTGGACAACATGGTTTATTCCTTAGAACAGAGGATTTTTCTGGTGTTGGAATTCCACCGCCTAGAACACAGTGTTGTTGCAACAAGACGAAGTTTTCAACGGAGGTTTAATGTAACCAAAGGACCGAAAAGCGATACAATAAAGGATCTGTTTGAAAAATTTCAACGGACTGGGAACGTGACGGATGAACGTGCTGGAAAGGTAGGGCGACCGCGTATGGCAACCACAGAGGGCAACGCGCAGCTAGTGCAGCAGGTGATCCAACAGCGGCCTCGGGTTTCCGTTCGCCGTGTTGCAGCTGCGGTCCAAATGACGCCATCGTCCACGTATCGTCTCATGCGCCAGAGTTTACACCTCTATCCATACAAAATTCAAACGCGGCAACCCCTCAGCGCCGCTACCATTGCTGCGCGAGAGACATTCGCTAACGATATAGTGCACAGGATTGATGACGGCGATATGCATGTGGGCAGCATTTGGTTTACTGACGAAGCTTATTTTTACCTGGACGGCTTCGTCAATAAACAGAACTGGCGCATATGGGGAACCGAAAAGCCCCATGTTGCAGTCCCATCGTCCCTGCATCCTCAAAAAGTACTGGTCTGGGCCGCCATTTCTTCCAAAGGAATCATTGGCCCATTTTTCAGATCCGAAACGATTACTGCATCACGCTATCTCGACATTCTTCGTGAATTTGTGGCGGTACAAACTGCCTTAGACGACACTGCGAACACCTCGTGGTTTATGCAAGATGGTGCCCGGCCACATCGCACGGCCGACGTCTTTAATTTCCTGAATGAATATTTCGATGATCGTGTGATTGCTTTGGGCTATCCGAAACATACAGGAGGCGGCGTGGATTGGCCTCCCTATTCGCCAGACATGAACCCCTGTGACTTCTTTCTGTGGGGACACTTGAAAGACCAGGTGTACCGCCAGAATCCAGAAACAATTGAACAGCTGAAGCAGTACATCTCATCTGCATGTGAAGCCATTCCGCCAGACACGTTGTCAAAGGTTTCGGGTAATTTCATTCAGAGACTACGCCATATTATTGCTACGTATGGTGGATATGTGGAAAATATCGTACTATAGAGTTTCCCAGACCACAGCGCCAGCTGTTGTTGACAATTGTAACTACTGTAATTTCGAAAGTTTGTCTGCCTGAAAATGTACTGTTGTCCCAAGCATATTGCAACAAACGGTGTATTTCTATCGCTGCTCGTTTAGTTTGTATTGCCGTTTCAAATATACCGGTCATTTTTGAAACACCCTGTACATTTACAGGCTCCGGTGCCTGTGACTGACGCTCTGTAGCGGCGTTGGTTGACGTTTCCGAACATGAGTTCCTGTTCAAAATATTATGTGCTCTTATCCCCTACAAAACCTAGAGTTTTGCAACGGGAATTTCTGAACACGGTGTATACTCCTAAGAGCCGTCAGGTGCATTTTCTCTGGTTTTTCACCAGATATTTGTAACTTCCTTTTCCCATAATGTAACTGGAGTCAGTCCAGACAAATATTACTCACCAAGTATTTCTTGCGAAGCCCAGTGTCGAGGTAAAGTGGTCAATTTTTTCCCGTTACAAACAAAATGATTCTTAATGCTGAATTTTACGTGACTATTCGATATTGTAGTCTCAGATTAGTCTAGTGTGATTTTCTTTGTTGATTTCTCTAGTGTGATATTCATTTATTGATTTGCTATAGTGTGATATTCGTTCATCGATATATATTAACAGTATTAACAGGTACTGTGAAATGAAATGACCGCATGGCATTGTTGGCCAGGAGGTCCAATCCGGGGAAGTTCGGCCGCCGAGTGCAAGTCTTATTTCGTCGACGCCACATTGGGCGACTTTTGTGCAGGTGATGAGGATGAAATGATGATGCGGACAACGCAAATTCCAGTCCACGAGCGGAGAAAATCTCCAAACCGGCCGGAAATCGAACCTGGGTCTGCTGCATGAGAGGCAAGCACATTACCACTCAGGTAAGCAGGCGCACAACAGGTACTGTAAAACACGAACAATAACCAGCACTGCAGCAGCGACACTGCTGCCCTGGCCCTCGCTGACTGCTACCGCCAAGCATGCAGCGCTGGTCAGTCGCTGCTGGATTGCTGTTTATTGTACTTGTTTTACTGTCCCTGTTAGTACATACCGATAAAACGAATATCGACTAGATTAATCTGGGACTGCTCTATGTAGTGGGCATGTAAAACTCCGCTTTAACATCTTTTTTTATTTTATTTTATTTATTTATTTTGTAGCGAGAAGCAACTGACGCTTACCATAGACCCTGAGATTCGCATAAAGACATGGTGACTACTATTTGTTTGGACAGACTCTAGCTACACAATGATAAAGCGAAGTTACAAATATCTTCTTTGAAATAGTATGAGCGTCCTTTCGATTTCAAGTAATAATTTTGGCAGTAATTTCCATTATCTTCTGTGAAACATTAATACGAATGTGGAGCTCTGTTCTAGACGAATTTGAGGTGTTAACAGGTAATTATTAATTAATTCTTTGAATTGTGTCACTGTTATTGCTTTTCTAAAAGCTTTTTTGTTTTTGTTTGTACGTAATCCCTTTTCCACTTTTCCACAACAAATCATAAACGAGCTATTATATTAATATAGGAATGGATACATATCTGGACACCTTTATGTGAGGCATAGACAGTGTATAAACGTAGACATTGTGATAATCAATGATCCTAAAAATTAAGTTCAACTTACCTTATACCTGAAACGTGTCATACTCAGAATGTGCCGCCATTCACACCTACCAGCAGTAAGGCTGAGGTGACACTCTTATTGCCGTGCCGAGTCAGAAAATAGCCTACAACAAAACTGAAACAATTGTCCTGAACTGGACAAACTGCGAGATAGAGATGTGACGATTTTCGTACACATGGAGGCATTTAAATCGTATTTTTCAGTCACCTAAATTAAAAATTGCCGTTTTTTGACTGGTGGCACTTTTCTTGCCGGAGTGAAATATGTTCGTTTGGCTCAATTGTTGCTGTGACGCGCTGTAATACTAATGCTATAAACGTAAATCTTATATTTTTCGTAACTACTTTGTGTTTTCCGCAGTCCCTTAGCTGCTTCTATATTTCTGGAGATATGGTCCGTGTGGGCAGCTAACTGAAAGTCTGCTTGTTTTGTGGCATTCTCGTTTGCTATTTCCATTTTTGTGATAATATTCATGTTTTGACTGATGTTTATACATAAGGAATCAATTGTGATGAAAGCATAGCAAGCAATGAGAGTCTTCATTCGAAAATCTGTCTAATCAACAGTTTTTTGTCAATGAGTGTTTTGAAACAATTGTCTGTTCCGAGTGAGGGAACGATGGACGCATTACAGTAGGAAGGTGGCTAGCTATGAATATTAGCGATCGTGTAATACAGTACTGAGCTTTTGTAAATGCGCAATATCAAGAAGATTATGTGTGTGTAGAAGATACCCATGTGTTTACTCGAGCAGATGCAGTACGATTAAAATAGTGTGGATTTGCTCTTTGATGAAGCTGCAGGAGCTGGCGACATCTTTCCATGTGCCAACAGATACGGTAACATGCTGAGTAACTGCTATATCTCCGTTCTTTAGACTGAAGTTTAATAGAGTAACCACTCAGTAGTTTCACTTAAATTGACGATAGAGCGCTTTAAATGAACATTACCTGAGTTTCTGTCCGTATGCAATATTTTTATACTGGACAAAAATGTGTTCCTCTGTCTGTGGCCGAGCGGTCCTAGGCGCTTCAGTCCGGAACCGTGCTGCTGCTACTGTCGCAGGTTCGAATCCTGCCTCGGGCAATGATTTGTGTGATGTCCTTAGGTTCCGGAACCGCGCTGCTGCTACCGTCGCAGGTTCGAATCCTGCCTCGGGAATGGATGTGTGTGATATCCTTAGGTTAGTTAGGTTTAAGTAGTACGAACTCTATGGGACTGATGACCTTAGATGTTAAGTCTCATAGTACGTAGACCCATTTGTACTTCATCAGGTCATGAACCACTCTTGCTTTAGTAATCATTGTAGAATTATACAGAATCCTTTCACATAGTTACTGGCTCAAAATTGTATGCACCTATATATACATACACACTCCACAAGCCACCGTACGGTATATGGCGGTGGGTACCCTGTACCACTGTGCTCTATTGGCGATCAGAGGGAAAGGAAAACGACTCTCTATAGCCTCCGTACGAGCAATAATTTACCTGATCTTGTCTTTGCGGTCTTTACGCGAAATGTGCATTGGCGGCAGTGATTCATTCAGCAGCCACCTGCAAATCCCTGTTCTTTAGACTTCCTCAACACTGTTTCGCAAAAAGAACATCATCTTCCACCCGCGGATTCCCAATTGAGTTCACTAAGCACCGCCTTAACGCACACGTGTTGATCGAATCTCCCGGTAGAAATCCAGCAGCACGCTTCCAAATTGCTTCGATATTTTCCTTTAATCGCACCTGGTGGGCATCCAAACCACTCAAGCAGTACTGACGAATTCGTCGCACAATTGTTACCCACGAATGCGTCTCACAAGTACTCTAAACGTGTGAGCTACACATTTCAATAACTCCTCCAATAAACTGAAGTCGACTATTCTTAAGTGCTCATTCCATTTCATATCGCTTTGCTCCGTTACGGCAAGACATTTAATCGGCGTGTCTGTCTCAGGCAGCACGCCGTTAATACTGTGTTCCAACATTTCAAGATAGTTTCTTGCTACTCATCTGCATTAACTTATACTTTTCTACATTTAGAGCAAGCTTCCATAGATCACACCAAACAGAAATTCTAAGTCACTGAAATACAGATTTTAATGTCAGTTGAAATTTTTATCGTTTTAGAAGTAATGCGTATTTTAATAGTATGCCCTTAAATTTTTCGCCTTGATCGATAAAAGATGTACCTTAACATTTTATGGAGCCACATTGGTGTTTCATCTGTGCGAACCCGCGGGGAAAAGGAGAATGACAGCTTTTCTGCTTTCTAGAGTTTTCAAGCTCACTCTCTTTTCTAATGTTTTGTACTCAACATGACGTTGATCTCTTAATCGATCTACCTGATAACTTTTATAGTCAACACACACAAATAGTCACTGGTGACTTCAACTGTCACAGCATCACGTGGGGCTATGAGCATGATGATGAGAATGGCACAGCATTACAAGAATGGGCGGAAGGCAATCATCTGAGCCTTATACATGACCCTAAGCAACCTGCATCTTTCAACGAGTGCTGATGGAAACGCGGATACAACCCCGATCTGATATTTTGCAGCGAGAACATCTCACAACAGTGCATAAAAACTGTCTGCAACCCTATTCCAAATGCACAGCACAGATCGATCATGTGCGAAATTTACGCAGCAGTTAGACCACAGGCAGTTCCGTTCAGAAGGAGATTTAACTTCAGGAAAGCCAACTGGCCGAAGTTTACAGAAACGCTGGACGCTGCAGTTCTCAATATTGAACCTTCACCTGACTCGTATGATACTTTTGTGAGAGCTGTAAAGAGGTACTCCAGAATTGCAATTCCTCGGGGTTGTCGAACATCATACATTCCTGGTCTAACTTCAGAACTCAGTGCTCAATTTACAGAGCATAAGGTACTATTCGAAGAAGATCCATTCGGCGAGACAGCGCTATCGGCTGGGAATAAACTTATTGCATCTCTGAAAGAATCCAAAAGGAATTCTTGGGTTAATACTATGGAAGAACTTGATCTCATCAGAAACAGTCATAAAGCGTGAAGATTACTGAGACGCCTCAATAATGACCCAACCAGATCCACAGCACACTGAAACATTACTGCAGTTCAGATAGCACACCAACTGCTCATGAATGGGAAAGGAAGCCATAGAATCAAAGTTCCGAATGTACAGCAAGAGGTCCAAGAACAAACAAGGGATCTGACTCTCCCATTCGAGATATCTGAATTAAACAAGGCTATTAAGGAGAGCAAAACTGGTAAAGCATCCGGTCTAGATGACATCCGTATGGAGAAAATCAAGAATTTGGGCCCAGAAACAAGAAAGTGGATCCTGCAGCTTTTCAACAACTGCGTGAACCAGTGCCAAATACCAAAGATCTGGCGAAAGAGCAGGGTGATAGCTCTTCTGAAGCCTGGAAAGGAAGCAAATCATCCCAAGAATTTAAGACCAATTAGCCTTTTGAGTCACCTTTATAAACTGTTCGAACGTATGATTCTGAATAGAATCCTACCATTAATAAACCCTCTTCTCATACCCGAACAAGCAAGATTTCAACCAAACAGAAGCTGCACAGGGCAACTTTTGAATCTCACTCAGTTTATAGAGGATGGTTTCGAAACCCGTCAAGTAACGGGCGTGGTCTTCGTGGATCTCACAGCAGCATATGATACTGTCCATCATCGGTTACTCCATGCAAAACTGTACGATATGATCAACAACTCCCACCTCGTTAGACTACTCAGCACCCTCCTCCAAAACCGCAGGTTTTTTGTTGAATTTCGAGGACAACGCAGTCGCTGGAGAGCGCAGAAAAATGGTCTACCTCAGGGAAGCGTCTTGGCTCCACTTCTCTTCAACATCTATACCAACGACCAGCCATTGACCCCAGGCACAAGGAGATTCTTATATGCAGATGACCTAGCCTTTGCTACGCAGGGCTCATGCTTTGAAAGAGTGGAAAGAAACTTGACAACAGCACTTAGAACACTGTCAAGCTACTACAATCGGAACCAACTCAGATCAAACCCTTCGAAGACACAAGTGTGTGCCTTTCATTTAAGGAACAGGGAAGCTAATCGTGAGCTACATATTGCATGGTCAGGCATCCAACTCCAGCATCATCACGCACCTAAATACTTGGGAGTCACTCTAGATACAACTCTGACATTCAAAACTCACTGCAAGAACACCAAAATGAAAATCTCCGCTCGAAACAACCTAATTCGCAAACTAACGGGGACACAGTGGGGATCACATCCACAAATTGTTCGCTGTTCTGCAATGGCACTGTGCTTTTCTACTGGTGAATATGCTTCTCCAGTCTGGTACAGGTCATCTCATGCCAGACAAGTAGACATTGCTCTCAACGAAACCTGCAGGTTGATCACAGGTTGCTTAAGACTTACCACAACTGATAAGCTCTACTGCCTGGCTGGAATAGCGCCACCATGGATACGCGGAACAGTAGCTGCCAACAAGGAGAGACTGAAAGTGGAACAGGACAGTGCCCATCCACTGCACGCACATAATCCACCACAGCAACGGCTGAGATTGCGAAAGAGCTTCCTGAGAACATCCGAGAAGCTCACCATTTCACCAGAGAAGGCAAGGCTGGAGTTATGGAAGAAGTCGACGCCTCATCTGCAGATGCCAGAAGCTGAAGAACTACCACCTGGACACAACGAGAGCTGGCTGGGTGTGGAAATCTTTAAACAGATTACGATCAGGAGTTGGACGATCCAAAAAAAAAATGGTTCAAATGGCTCTGAGCACTATGGGACTCAACAGCTGTGGTCATCAGTCCCCTAGAACTTAGAACTACTTAAACCTAACTAACCTAAGGACATCACACACATCCATGCCCGAGGCAGGATTCGAACCTGCGACCGTAGCAGTCGCGCGGTTCCGGACTGCGCGCCTAGAACCGCGAGACCACCGCGGCCGGCGTTGGACGATCCAGAGACAACCTGAAGAGATGGGGCTTCATAACAGAAGATACATCCTGTGATTGTGGACAAGAACAAACCACATGCCACATGCTCTAGTGCCTTTTGTGCCCTACATCCTGCACGAAGATTGATCTCCTGCAAGCCACTCCAAGCGCCTTGGAAGTTGCAAAGTACTTGGCACATGTAATATAAATACAATTTGTGTATATATATGTACATATATATTGATGTGTATGGCTACCGTAAATTTGTATGTTTCTGATTCGAGAATAAATATAAAACATGTAAATTTGGCTCTGTATGCTAAATTAGTTGAATAATTACTGTTAATGTCTGAAGTATTACTGTGTGACTTACTTCAATTCTGTCACCTATCGCAATCCTTCTCAGGCATATAGCATGCACTGCGTTTTTAGAATTTTATTCCAGGTGTAAGGCAAATCCAACACCTTCCATGAAAACCCTGACATGATAGCAAATCCGGCAATTTGTCACATAGCTCCGAATGAATCCTGACATTAAATTAACCAAAGCAATACGATCAACGAGTGAGCACATGGAATACCACAGACTAACACAAGAACGTCTAAAAGCATGTCATACCTTCCCACCGTGAAACAGACGCAGTTCCGAGGGGAAAAACGAGAACAGAAGCCGAGAGCAGAGCCGTGTAGGCTAGAAGGCCCTACGATAAGAGTGGGACAATGGGGCACCCGCATTGCCGGCTGACCGCCAAGAGGTCCATCCCCCAGCCCATATTAAAAGATAGAGCCCTCCAGAAGAACAGTATAGATATTTCGATAACACTGAAAGGGCCACACCAGCCGAAAGTTTTAGCGTGAGACTATACGTGTCTCTGTTACGTAGCAAACATTAAAAACATTGCCCCACCACGAAAAGTATAATGTTTCTCATTGGATAGACAGAATTTTTGTAGGCGGAGCTTAAGGTTAACATTGAGATGCTGATTGGTCAGTTGAAAACACAGCCAGATACCTTTTTCTTACACCAACTTTGGTAAACAGTAGTAAGGATAAGTTCGAGGGAGTTGCTACCGAGATGGCGAGGTGTTTGGAGCTGTGTCGCCAGCCGCCCCTGAAGCTGCCTAATCACCGACAAAGTAATGAACGCACGTGATGCCGCATAAGAGCGCATAAGACTTCACTCAGAACTGCAGAAGTCTCATCTGTTACATCCCCTTTTTATTTAATGCTAGTGTCGATCGTCAATTAAAGTTCATGGTATTCACATTTGCTACTTGAAGTTAAAATCTGAAACGCGTTGATTTTTCTGTTATATAATTATTGAGAAGACACGTCAGCCACTGTAATTTATGACAAGTTAAATAAGTAATTAAAGATAATTGAGGGTCACTGTAGACCATTTTTGATAGTTTTCTCTCTTATGAAACTTAATTTAAACCTAAATAATAGATGTGATATGGCATAGGTCATCCTTCGATCCATTATAGAACATGGAAATCCATTCAGGGAATATTAGTTCACATTTTTTCTTGAACGCAGTTGGTTTTATCATCCTGTATTAAAATATTTTCTTTTATCGATAGTACAATTTGTAAACAATGTTTTGTGAGTAGAATAAAAATTCCAATGGTAAACTTAACTGCTTTTTCGAAGTTATTTTACCAGCTAACTAAAAATAGGAAAGCCTTGAACCCCTTCCACTAAATTTAATTAGTATTAAGATTCTTTTACAGGGATTGTAGTGGAGCTGACGCTGAAATCTTTAAGTATTTGATTATATCATCGCTAGTCTCACTGAACTCTTCTGAACCCTACATGTCATGTGTGGTCTGGCGTCTCCTTACCAGCAACAGGTCCCAGGTTCAAACTAGTCAATTCCCTAAAAAACACGGTCAGAGCGTCGTTGCGCGAAAGTGGTAGGGAGACACGACTTAGAACAGACAGACACCACGCAGAATGTTAGACAGGTTTCAAAATTCGTGAAATGGTGATGAGTTGTCCGACGGCAAACGACCGAATTCCAGTCGCGTTCTCTCGTTGCTTGTTTCTTTAAATGAAAGTAAAGAGTCCCTGAGATACTATGTAAAGATCAGTCTTCAACTGCTTACGTTATTCTTTCCGTAAGAATTGCAATAAGATGGTCGGTCTCCCACCCCCTAACAAGAGTGTCGACCAGTTTCCTCACTGGTCTGATGTAGATGCGTAAGAACAGGGAGTCTCTGAGGTAAATGAATGTTATGTACGTCTTTCGTACTGCACTACCAGGTATACTACATAATACTCTGTCCTCCATTTTCAATGAAGGTATTTGCTTGTAAATTAACAAAGATTGAAAATTTAAAATTAATGCCTCGTCATTCTGCGTTCTTCTGCAGTCAGTTACAGGCGATACCTTCCCGTGTGCTGCAGCGTCATCAGCGAACAGCCTCAGGTGGGTGCCCGCCCTGTCTTGAGTTACGCTGCATCCGAAAACTTGTACAGTGAAATTACGATTTTTTGTTGCAGTTTCGAGTATGGTATTTTGCCAAGACTTATTCTCACTGAAATGATATTGTTATGAAAAGCGTTTTACAAAATTTCTTTGTTATTATATGCTATTTTGTGAATCACTTTGGAGAGGATGGTTGTATACAATTTGCGCGTCTTGTGTGACTACTGTAACGTCTATGAGCAAAAGACATATTATGTAGTAAAAATAAAACAAAATTGTATCATATTTTGTTATTGTATGGAATTATGTATTTTTTTATTATTATTTATTTTAGATAATATCTGTGTCGGCGAGTACTGAAACCGCACAGACGATAAATATCATACAAAGATGAAAAGATACGACTAGTATAAATAATACAGAACGAACATTAATTTCTTTGTCTTCTTCTTGGAGTTACGGGAGTAAGATAGCCTGTGTCGCAGTAGTAAATGCTAACGTAGTCTTCTTTTGTCATGGTCGATAGATGTACGCCATTACGTACTCATTTTAAAAGGTGTGTATTAGTTAACATATTTGAATGTTTTGAATAGAGTTATTTAATGAAACCTTGCATTATTATTTGTAGTAGCTTGCTTGGAATATTATCCCATCCTTTTGAGACATTTTCAGTTATTTAAATAGTATCCGTGGTGCAGAGCTGCGCTACGAACGAACGAGCCGCTGCCGCGGCGCATTCAAACTGCATTAAATGAAATCTATCATACCGCAAAGAAGCGGGAAGGTAATAGTGAAATAAAATCATCTCTTTCAGCTTCCGGACTTGCAGAGCAGAGCAGCAGATTTTGTGATGTGTTTTACAGGTTGACGCGGGCTGCTGATAATATATTACTAACAGTACAAAAGAGATAATTTACCTTCGTAACATAACAGGAATTTTGCTGTGCTTAGTTCTGGTCTGGCAAACCTTATAGTAAAAACGTATTTTTCTCCGACAATAGTCTCATGTTCTTGTGCTAGTCGTGGTAATTATTGGTGTTTTACTCTTAACAAAAATCCACTGCAAAATTTTGATGTTGAACAATCTTTGCGAACTGTAACATCAGTATTCATAACAAAGTAATTTTTCATTTTCAATAACGATAAAGTAGGGAAGATATGTTGACTTTTATAGTGAGTTACAGTAACAAAAAATGTTCCTTTAATAGAAAGCCAGATACAGAACAATAAGAACCCAATATATTCTGTTTTGTTGCAAATTAGTGATTATAAAGAAATTCATGGCACAGCATTACTAAAAGGTATTTCGCGGCTCTTTTCGTATATGCGTTGTTACGCAGATAATAATCACAATAATAAAACAAAGAAAAATAATAGAAAAGAGAGTTTTACGAAGGCGAAACTACGTAATGATGAGTCTGTGGTACAACGAGTCTAGATAATAGCTTGATTTCATTCAATAATTAACTGTTTCGGCTAGTGAGTCAAATGTATGTCACTGCACACTAACGATTGAAACTCGTGATAATTTATACTCTGGACAGTTTACCTTGCTTTAACACGATCTTCCGTTTGTTACACGAACTTCACGGTAAGGCAATTTTCAAAACAAATTTAATTCGCTGTTTGCAGACAGTTCTGCTACAATATCGTACACCCAAATTTTATGTGTCTTGACAAATCAGTGATTTAACACAGTGGGTTTTTTATGCATGCTGCTTATCAGGATCAGGTACAATATTTATCGATAAGCAATCTTTCTTGTCTTTGCATTTCAGTGTGCCTTAAACCGACGACTGTGCCGCTAAAGAGGAATTATTGAACGCAGTTTTCCGAAATTCCTTCACCAGGTAAGACAAATGGAATATTCCAGAATTTGAAACACGAACAGCTGCTAGCATGTGTTTCTTAGAAGTAGATACCTTAGGGGTTGCGAAGCAACTCAAATCGCTTGATATGGGCAAGTCTTCAGGTCCAGATTGTATACCGATTAGGTTCCTTTCAGATTACGCTCATACAATAGCTCCCTACTTAGCAATCATACACAACCGCTCGCTTACCGATGGATCTGTACCTACAGATTGGAAAATTGCGCTGGTCGCACCAGTGTTTAAGAAGGGTAGTAGGAGTAATCCATCGAAATACAGACCTATATCATTGACGTCGGTTTGTAGTAGGGTTTTGGAGTATATACTGTATTCAAACATTATGAATCACCTCGAAGGGAACGATCTATTGATACGTAATCAGCATGGTTTCAGAAAACATCGTTCTTGTGCAACGCAGCTAGCTCTTTATTCGCACGAAGCAATGGCCGCTATCGACAGGGTATCTCAAGTTGATTCCGTATTTCTAGATTTCCGGAAAGCTTTTGACACCGTTCCTCACAAGCGACTTCTAATCAAGCTGCGGGCCTATGGAGTATCGTCTCAGTTGTGCGTCTGGATTCGTGATTTCCTCTCAGGAAGGTCGCAGTTCGTAGTAACTGACGGCAAATCATCGAGTAAAACTGAAGTGATATCAGGTGTTCCCCAGGGAAGCGTCCTGGGACCTCTGCTGTTGCTGATCTATATAAATGACCTGGGTGACAATCTGAGCAGTTCTCTTAGGTTGTTCGCAGATGATGCTGTAATTTACCGTCTAGTAAGGTCATCCGAAGACCAGTATCAGTTGCAAAGCGATTTAGAAAAGATTGCTGTATGGTGTGGCAGGTGGCAGCTGACGCTAAATAACGAAAAGTGTAAGGTGATCCACATGAGTTCCAAAAGAAATCCGTTGGAATTCGATTACTCGATAAATAGTACATTTCTCAAGGCTGTCAATTCAACTAAGTACCTGGGTGTTAAAATTAAGAACAACTTCAGTTGGAAAGACCACATAGATAATGTTGTGGGGAAGGCGAGCCACAGGTTGCGTTTCATTGGTAGGACACAGATGCAACAAGTCCACTAAAGAGACAGCTTACACTACACTCGTTCGTCCTCTGTTAGAATATTGCTGCGCGGTGTGGGATCCTTACCAGGTGGGATTGACGGAGGACATCAAAAGGATGCAAGAAAGGGCAGCTCGTTTTGTATTATCACGTAATAGGGGAGAGAGTGTGGCAGATATGAAACGTGAGTTGTGATGGAAGTCATTAAAGCAAAGACGTTTTTCGTCGCGGCGAGATCTATTTACGAAATGTCAGTCACCAACTTTCCCTTCCGAATGCGAAAATATTTTGTTGAGCCCAACCTACATAGGCAGGAATGATCATCAAAATAAAATAAGAGAAATCAGAACTCGAACAGAAAGGTTTAGGTGTTCGTTTTTCCCGCGCGCTCTTCGAGAGTGGAATGGTAGAGAGATAGTATGATTGTGGTTTGACGAACCCTCTGCCAAGCACTTAAATGTGAATTGCGGAGTAATCATGTAGATGTAGATGTAAACACGTGGAAGTTACTTAGGGTGAATACTTTCATATGCGTGCGGCGAACACAGAACCAAAATACGCCATTACCAGAATCAATGTTATTCAGCAGCGGAGTGCGCTTTGTCTTTCAACAGCTTAACAGTTTAAAACTGTGTGTCAGATCGGGACTCGAATCCGGAAACTTATCCTCTGTAGGCAGTGCTCTTACCTAGTGAGCTATCTAGGTTCACTCAGCCTCACAGAATCTGTATTTCCAGTACCCTTCTTGTATATTCACAACGTCACAGGAGGCCTCTCCTGTGCTCTGTAAGATTTCGGTTTAGAGTTCCACTCAGCGCACAGTTGTAATCATTCAGGAATTTTCAAATCAGCTCACACTCCGTTGCAGAGTGAGAGATTCATTCTGAAAACGACCACGAGTTTTTGACTAAAGTCATTTATACGCGTATCTGTTCTTCCAGGAGCATCAGTCTATCAAAGTCGGCGGTAGAACTTCTACTAAGTTCTGAAACTAGGTAGCTGTGTTGGCGGGTCGTGAGCCGAGGCTGTATGGTTTACAAGAGAAGCAGCCCAGCTCGGAAGGGTGTAACCCTGGTGTCATTGTTGACTACAAAAGCTTTCTTGCACTAGTGGAAGCCATGATATACAGTAAGATCTGTCGACATTTTGATAGTGACAAATAAAAGCTTCGAATAAGTGTGTTAAATCAGTTTTTGAGGTAAAACACCAACGTCCTTTCCTGTCCCATGCAACTCGTTTGTTTATATAGTGAAAGCGTGAAACCTGGAACTTCTTTTCTCCGTTTCTTTTATAAATTTATATTTATTTCCCTCACTAACGAAAATTTACCCGCAAAGACAGTGCAAGGTGTTTGCTTGACGAGGAAAAGTGAAATTGTGTAGTCGAAGGAAAGCTCGCCAGAAAAAGAGATCAATAGTTTTTTAGAACGTTTGTTAGGGAGAACAGACTTTTTTTGGTACGTTAAAATGAACATAAACAGTGTCGTGCGCCAGATCCTTTATTTTTGTGGTTACCCGTTTCGGTCAGTATTAGACCATCTTCAGACCTCTTATCATCGTGTTAGGTGGTGACGGTGAACGGAGCAGGAGTTATGACTCCACGAACGTCATCTGTATTTCACTTTCATGGAGTCGTAAAGCCTACTCCGTTCACCGCCACCGCCTAACATGATGGTAAGAGGTTTGAAGATGGTCTAAGACTGTCTGTGGCGTCGCAACTAGTGCGCGATAGCCCATTTGTCTATTAAAAGCTTTACTTCAGAATGTATGTGGGCTGCAATGTAAGCCGGTAGAGTATTATACGGTCAGTAACGGACGAGTTGTGTCCTGCAGACTGACGTGATGACCATTTGTTGCAGCTGCGCATGTGAAAGCAGTGGGGTAGCGCTGGCAGGCCACTTACATTATACGAAACTAAAAATATTAATAACTAATAAAGGAATAACCTGAGGAACGTCATATTTGATGTACATCCTTCTGTTGTGAAAACAAACAATATCCCAAAGTCTGAGATCAAAAATAGTTGTATTTTGGAAGCTAGTAAAATTCCATAAAAAAACGTAATTTTCCGACAGTCAAGAATTTTAATAAATACAGTGATGTAATAGTTCACCTTCAGTGACTATGTACGATGATCTGATAACACTTTCAGTGTTCATATATAAATTTGGAAAGTTTTTAGTTTCAGAAAACTTCTGTGACTTTTCTATAATAATAATTTCAAGAATTCTAAGGAAATACGTGTATTGTGTGTTAGGGTGCGTGTGAATGAGAATGCGTGCGTGAGAGCATGTGGGACGTTCGGAATTATTAAAAATCATTCATGTAATTCTCTACAGGAACTGGCAAGTGTTCCAACTATGTAACGTGGGAACGAATCAACTAGTGGTTCCCCTACTAGTGAATGTCGGATGTCCAAGTATGTATGGTTATGTATAAGACAGCCAGAACATTCGCGACTACATAATAAATTTCCAGATATAGAGTAAAGCTTATAGTTTATTTTGTTTTGTTTATTGAAAAAGAGAGTTTTGTGTTACTTAATTTGATGACGTCAATGAGCCTAGAGAAGTGGTTGGTGCTTGCTAGATTTTGGCGCGAGTTCTCATTGGTCGTAAGTGCTGACAGCCAACGAGAAGCGAGACGGTTGGCCGCCTAGCGAGGAGATATATAGTTTTGCGTGTGGGAGAGTGAGAAGGGAGGCGCGAGCTAGCTTTGATTGGAGGTAGTTATGCGGGATGTGACTCTTCGCATTATGTGTAAGATGAAGTCTTGGGATGACTTCCGCGTAATGGTCCAGTGTTAATGGTATCTGGTAGTGACCAGAAACTGTTTATGAAAACTTTAGAGTGTTGTGATAATTCGTTCCGACGAAACTCGCGAGTGAACTTTGAATTATATAGCGTGGCGGTACTGAGTATATTCTGAGTATTTTATGGCGAGCATAAACTTTAACTAAAGACAACCACTGAATATCGTGTGCAGAAGCAATTGGCCGATCATTGACTGTGTTACAAGTAATTGGTTTCGGAATTTGGGAAGGTAGAAGTTCTGGCTGTTTTAGGTATGGTGATAACTGCGAGCAGAAACTTTAGTAACTTTCGTAAATGTGGGCTGATGATCTTGCTTTACGACAATAAAGATCTATTGAAGGTTCAAATTTGAACTTCATGTTTAAAGTACGAGTGACATCCCCTTTCCGAACCATTTCTTTAAAGTACATAGACAATTTTCAGCAAATTTTACTTATAGCGGTCTCCGGCGTGTAGCTATGAGGTTACAGTTTCCTCAACACTGCTTTTCTATGATCTCGTAAGCAGCTGCGGTCAGGAGTTTACGTGCGAAGATCTACCGCTGTAAAGAGGTAGGTGAACAAGAATTATAAAAGAAATTGCATTGCAGCAGCAACGTATAATCCGTCGCAGTTAGTGCATCGCACGCACGTACGTAAAAAATCCGTCGCATGTCCGAAACGGGTAACCACAAAAATAAAGGTTTCTTGCAGTCGAGATTTTTCACGTTCATTTTTAAGTACTAAAAAAAAGAAAAAGGAATATTACGATGAGGCATTTGGTAAAACAATCAGAAATCAACAAATTAGTAAGGCTAAGAAGAAACTACCAACGTCCTTGGCGCAGCACCGAATTTAAGCGCTGTCGGGCTGGCCTAGCACCTGGATGTGTGACCCGCTGTTGACAAGCGGGGTGCACTCAGCCCTTCTGAGGTGAACTGAGGAGCTACTGGATTGAGAAGTACCGGATCCGGTCTCGTAAACTGACATAGGGCCGGGAGAGAGAAGTATGCTGACCACATGCCCCTCCATATCCACATCCATTGACATCTGCGGGCTGAGAATGACACGGCGGCCGGTCGGTACCGTTGGGCCTTCATAGCCTGTTCGGAAATAGAAGAGGAGAAGGAGGAAGAAGCTGCAGATGGTGGCTGAGAGACTATTATGGGTGCTCAATGATGATGTCTCACAGGGGACAAAATGGAACACAACGTAGCTACAAGTCGATCAGAAGAACTATTGTTATGAGAGGAAGTACAAAAATGTTTCCCAACCACCTAGAAACTTGCAGTATGGAAATTTGGTAGAAATGACTGCAGTACATAGTGATAAACAGCGCTTTGTGTAATCTCGGCTGCTATGATATGATGATCGTCATCAGCTGATGGCAGTAGTGGGAAAACTAATATAGTAAATAAAAAGTACATTAAGGGATACAGGTGGTGTTAGTTGCACAAGAGCAGACAAAGTGAAGGTAGTTGCTTTTAATAAAGACGTACAGCTCATTTGTCATATAGTGGAACTGCAGAAAATTCGCAGACTTAAAGGATTGTATTAATATGGGTATCGCAACATTTACGTGAAAATCACTGAAGTTGGTTGGTGCGTACTGATAGCTCGTCGAAGCCCTGAGTGGGAAACAAAACACCGTATAAAATTTTTTATCCACCATATACTTAATACACTAATATCTTTTTCTCACAGTCGAAGAAAATCGACTGCGAAGATTGAGATCATAGAGAACCGTGTGACTGCCTCACCCTGCTAATACGTCTAAAGTAGTTGTGAGAAGAGACCGTACGCCATTAATTCTTTCGAATTTGGATGCCTGCACTTCCACCATTTTTGTACTGCGTTCACCAATGTTAGAGCGAACTCCTGAAATGGAGTTTTCAACCGCCACTTTATCTGTGTTATATTCAACAGTCTTTACGGGGACACCTCAGATAAAGAAGATGCTTACGAATTCAGTTCGGAACCGCGCTGCTGCTACGGTCGCAGGTTCGAATCCTGCCTCGAGCATGGATGTGTGTGATGTCCTTAAGCTAGTTAGGTTTAAGTAGTTCTAAGTCTTGGGGACTGATGACCTAAGATGTTAAGTCCTATAGTGCTTAGAGCCATTTGAACGATTTGATGCTTACGAAACACATCATGTACAGGGAGTTTAAAAAAAAAATGATAAACTGCTTGTAATGTACAATTAGAAATAAGATATCAGATCACGTGAAGTTTGTTCTTGTATTAATTTATTTACTTATTTTATCTAGTGCTCTTATGTTATCGCCATTCTGATTGAAATACTTGCCCTTATATCGAGTGTAATACACGTAAAGAACAACAAATTACATCTCTGTACAAAGTAGGCCTATGCCATATCTTTCTGTCAAGATCTTTGTTACAAGCAACAGTTGTAAAGCGCATGCTGGATGCTGGAAAAGTCTCGGTGTCAAAGTGTAAATTAATATAGTTTATGTGGAAGTGTGTGTTCTGATATAACTACTGGACATCGAAATGGAGGCAGACAGATGGACACTAACCGGAAAAAGCCGCCTATACAGTCGCAGGCCAGCACCCAGCATTATACTACTACCAGTAATGATGTAACTTCCTGAAACCATCTGAAGATGAACCTGAAAAGGTTCGAAAACCGGTTCATGGAATAAAACATAATTATTCAAAAAAGTGACTGGTTGCAGTTCTGTACAACTTATTTACATTCAAATTAACAGTAGCTTCGGAAACATTTATTAACGATCAACAGCGGAATTTTATCTTGGAGTTCTCCAGTCCAGCTGATATTAACATCCTCTGCATGCGAATTAAATTGTGATTTGAAGTACATTCGCGAGCACTGTATAACAAAATAATTATATCCAGTACGTTCATCACCGTTATTCCACAAAACAAAGTGTGAGAAAAATATATTATCCAGACTGCATATTTAGATAAGGTGAGCTGCATCAAACCATCTCTTGACCGAAGACAACAACAACAACACGTAGATAAGTGCCTTGGAGGTCATGAACCCTCCTTCGGCATAATTGCATGAAACGCCCACTTCCAAACTGTCGGAAAAGAAATGCTTTCTCAGACTACGATGTCTTTTTCACCAACCGGTGACCTATCCGCGTCAGCCTTGCGGTGATAATTATTGACGGCACTCTTGCCTGACAGCGGACAGGTGGCGTGGCGCCCTGCGTCTTGGGGAGGACCGAGGACAGTGTGTTGCGAGCGCTGCTGGCTGCAGGCGACGCCACTCGACAAGTGGGCGGCGACCCGTGATTGATGGGAGAGCCTGGCGCGGCGTCGGCGCCACCTCGCCAGCAACCAGCTGGACGCCACACACTCCTGCCAGCGTACGGTGCAGAATGCAAACACACACGCACATCGAAGTCAATTAAAAACTAACGTGTAGTGGTAATAATGCCAATGGCCTTGCCGCGTTGGAAATAGCGGTCCCTCCCCTGTCAGTGAAGTCAAGCAACGCCCGTCCGTCTAGTACTTGGATCGATGACACTCTGGATATGCTGGGTGCTGTTGGCTCGGGGACATGCAAATTGCCGAAATGGTGTCCCACTGAAAGACTTGCTCCAGGCTGGTCGGTCATAAGGCACTGTTATGGTAATAATGACTTAGTTATCAAATCAGCCACGCAATCTACAAAGTAAGAATGTCTAGTTAATTGTAACGCAAGTCACTGAATATAAACGTGGGACATGTTTTTTTTTTTTTTTTGGCTGTTATGAAACAATCAAACGAATTCGATGCAGTCCGATGCTAATTCTGTAAATTTAAAAGGGACGCTACCATGTGTACTTCTATAGATCGAAAATGACAGATTTAGCATACGGTCATATACCAGAGAAACTCATCAACGGTTCAGAGAATACAACGTAAAAAATTGGAAGTAAAAATAAAACACCATTTTGAGAACGTTCTTGAATAGAACACACAATTCCGCTCTTCCTAACATTGCAAATCTTGGAGAAAAATAAATAAGTTAATGTGAAACTTAGATTCACTTTGGATGTGGATGACTGGGACCAGTCACCGCGGGATTAGCCGAGTGGTCTTAAGCGCTACAAACATGGACTGTGCGGCAGGTCCCGGCGGAGGTTCGAGTCCTCCCTCGGGTATGGGTGTGTGTGTTTGTCCTTAGGATAATTTAGGTTAGGTAGTGTGTAAGCTTAGGGACTGATGACCTTAGCAGTTAAGTCCCATAAGATTTCACACACATTCGAACATTTGAACTGGGACCAGTCGTCTTTGTCATGGAAGAAATATTTTATGTAATTGTTCAAGGATGCCGGATTTTCACAAGATAGGATCAAAAGAAATAAAGGCACACCACTAGACTTAAAATAGGCAAGTCTATTCAATGCATAAATGTCAGATACAAGAAGAAGACGAAGGAAACGTACACATCTCCAGTGACGTGCTGAAAGCTTCAGGAGAATTTTTTGTAACAAACACTGTCTCAATAGAACGTGTACTCAGTGAAAGTATAATAAAATAATCAAAAAAGTTTGTAATGAAACCGCAGTTTCGTGTTCAGATTCTTCGCTTGGCCTTTAAGGTTCACTACCTTTTCTAAAATATCTAATGCATCACTAACTCAGGGTATTTTTTCAGGAACATTGAAATATGCTGTTGTTAAACCCCTTTGTAAGAAACAAAATGCAGTAACTCCCGGTAACTATCAACCTTTTCATTACTGGTATCATTTACGAAAATTTTTCGAGAAAGTGGTGTCTTCCGGAATCTTGTACCAGCTGAGCAACAAATATATCCTCAGTACATTACGGTTTGGACTTCGAGGAATTGCTGCCCACGTTCACACACCAAATTTTACAAGCATCAAATAACAAAATAACACTGTCGGTATTTTCTGTGACCGATCGCAATGTTACCCAACAAAAATTAAGGTTTTAAGGAACGGATGATGTAGCCAAGCAGAGGATAACGTCATATATAACAAAACAAGCTGTTAGCACTACTCAATAATTCAACCAACCTAAGCAGGGGAGATCTTCAGTCGGAAAAATCACGTAAGCCAAAGGTCCACTATTGTTTGCAAATTACCTTCTGTCTAACATACAACCAGGCAGAATTAGTTATTTTTTTGGATGACACTGCTATTATAATCAATACAAACAGTCAGGCAAGAACAGAAGAAATGACAAATAATGTTCTTACCAGTCTTATTGACTAATTTTCTGCAAATGGTCTTACTCTCAATTTCAGAAAGACATAGCATTATGGCGTGTCGTAGTATCGTGTTGGCCAATTTCAGCAAGACTACAACAAAACCAGTTATTATTATTATTGTAACATAAGGCTTTATTTAATCATTGCTTTTCCCGGTTAATGTTCGTTATTTTGTTAAAGAAATCTCCACCTAGGAACGTGTAGCAATGTTGTCTTTCTAGCAGTGTAAATGGAACTAAGTTCATGTATAAAAGTGATCACATACAACCATCTAACAAGCTAAATGCATGATAAGTAATCTCAACAATACAAGAGTAATAATTTTACCAATTTTCAGTGCTGTTGCAGAATAATATCATTACTAGTTGCAGATCGTCTATCGAATTTACCGCTACTGTTATTCGAGGTGGCAACACTTCTCTTTAAGCAAAATGAACAGTTTTGCCACACAATACCACACTCACACAACACTTATGTATTGTTTGCTGTCAAAATATTTCATAAACGTTGTTACGAAATAACCAGGCTTCATACATCAGCAGAGAACTACTTTTATCACGTAAGATGCTGTTTGAATAGAAATACGTTCACTATATTTAAAGATTATTCACAATCTAAGTGCAATTTACTACCTCTGAGTGAGTTCTGGGCCACCAATACACAATTATTATCGCAATAATGACCATCAAGATTTATGTCTGTATAAAAATTCAATTTAAAGCTGCCGCTGCAATATTTCACAAAGATGGCGGCTAACATAAGACAGTCGCTTATCGATTCTCTTTCAGGCACTGTTTTACTACTAACAAATAATACACATTAAATCTTTTTTGTACCTTTACTATATGCATTAACATTTAAAATATTTCTCAATGTTAATCGCTTATTATTGACCATTTATCATTAAACCGCGCTGTAGATCAATAGCGCTAATGGCTGCACTCCATTGTAGCTGATCAGAAAACTTAACATTTATATAAGACGAGAATCATAGTGAAATAAAAGTCCAAACAAGACGATTCATTTCAATTACACAGAAAGTCTATTTTTTCAAATATTACTCAACAACATAATACAGTTTGTTACAGATCTCTGTGCTACGATACATCAATCACATCCGATCAGTACAACAGTTCGAACAAGAAGAAGGATTACTCTAGAAGAATCACACATAACAAAAAAAAATGAGATTTTCATCATCATTTTCCATGAGTATTATCTGAGATATAATTTCTTTAAGAATATTAAATTATGTCATTGACAATAATCATTATTTTATTCTCGATGAAGTCCTTTTTATTAATATCACGAGAATGTTCATTAGTACTCTAGACACAACGCTGTCCCGAATATGATCCTGAATAAAATATAGGCGTGGATATTACAACATATTCAGTTCTGCATATCCAGAGTTCCTACAATGGGGTAAGTGTAATACTTAGCGAGGAAATAATAACTAGGAAGGAGAGAAAAGTTTATTGATGCGCATATTTATGAGAATTTAAATTGGAAAAACAGATTTTGGAACTCCTTAAACAACTTCTTGTGTTGGCAGAAGAGCCAACACCGTGTTACTAGAGGAGGCCGAAATGCGCACGTTTTAGCTCACGCAGGCTGGCGTGAGAAGGGATGAACTATACTGACGTGAGGTCTGGAACATGACAAGGAATTAGAATTCAGAAAGCGGACGTAATTAGTTTGATACTTAACTTTAATCCATTAATGATGAACGTCGCTCTTGACGGTACATGATTCACATTATTATCTGTTCAGAATAGTAACTGAATATGGCGCCTTGCTAGGTCGTAGCAAATGACGCAACTGAGGGCTATGCTAAACTGTCGTCTCGGCAAATGAAAGCGTCTGTAGTCAGTGGACCATCGCTAGCAAAGTCGGCTGTACAACTGAGGCGAGTGCTAGGGAGTCTCTCTAGACTAGACCTGCCATGTGGCGGCGCTCGGTCTGCAATCACTGACAGTGGCGACACGCGGGTCCGACATATACTAACGGACCGCGGCCGATTTAAAGGCTACCACCTAGCAAGTGTGGTGTCTGGCGGTGACACCACACAACTTAGCCACGTTTTCAGTTCGAATCATTGCATATCAAGGAGAGAAGCAAATCATTAAGCTGACGCACTTCGCGTTACCACATTCAACGATATGATATAAAATAATGGTTTGGGGTAATTCATCTTAAGAAAAAAGTGTTCATTGATCAGAAAGATACTGTAGAAAGTGGTCAGCATGTAGCACGTAGCATTTGCATATGAATGCGTAATGTGAGCGTAAAATGCCTCCACACATCATTACGATTAATGCTACAAGTGATCTACGAAACGTGAAAATAACTGACAGGAAAAGGAATAAATTACAGCAAATCACTTTCGGTTATACATTTAAAAGTAGTGTCCGCAATAAAGATGTTGACATATTTGTAAGAAAGGAAGCGCAAGTCCATTAAAATTGAACTTACGTTTGCTCAAGTACCGTGTGACAGATCTATGGAGAGAATGTGCTGCGTTAATAAAGGCATTAACGTTTTTGACTCTCTCAGAGAGGCGGGGACTGGCAGTTGCCAGAAGATGTAGTAGACCAATTACTGCTCTTTGTGTGTACGTGCACGTGAATAATAAGATGTACACTTTAATTAAACATGCTGATGGCGACCTCACCTCTTAATGACTGAAATTTGTAGGAACTTCATTGCGGTGGAAGCTTTTCTGGTCCACGGGCGTGGGAAGGGGGCAAAGACCTAACAGCACTTGATAATCATCTCTCGCGTGAGTGCGCCGCGCCTTTACGACGAGAGAAAGTTAAAACTGGCCGTGAATCAAGGCTAAAAGTCGTTATCGCCAGCTTGTCTCCCGAGCGCGCCGACCATTCCGAGGCGCCGTAATTAAACAGTGCGATGCGATGCGCTGCGCAGTCGCCACTGAAAACACGTATCCCTGCTGACAATTAACACGCTTATCGCCGGCTCTCCCCGCGGGGGTCGAACGAACAAAGTCCTCAGCAACAGCTGGCGAGGAATGCCGCGCCGTCGAATCAGCTGGCATTAAATTTAAACGACTGCAACCCGATGCGGCTGTCATAAATCAACCGCGTGTAATTCCCATCTTCAGTTTTCTCGGAGACGCTTCCGCGTTAGGCTGTTGCCATTTTTCATCTTCCAATAAGCGTTTTCAACACCGCTTGTATTTCTTTCCTTCTGTTTGTTTCAGAGCAACTTTCCTTCGGAAATAAGTATAACTCATCGTTCGGGCTTCATTTGGCTTTCGGAAGAACCGACGATAGCCTTCAAGTATAAAAATAGATTCTGAATGTGGCTAGGGCAACTGACATTAGCCGGCCGGTGGACGAGCGGTTCTAGGCGCTACAATCTGGAACCGCGCGACCGGTGCGTTCGCAGGTTCGAATCCTGCCTCGGGCATAGATGTGTGTGATGTCCTTAGGTTAGTTAGGTTTAAGTAGTTCCAAGTTCTAGGGGTCTGATGGCCTCAGAAGTTAAGTCCCATAGTGCTCAGAGCCATTTGAGCCTTTTTCAACCAACTGACGTTAGTTTCGTTGAAAGGGGAGCGGCAGAGGAAACTAAGTATAATTCCTCATAAAATAAAGCGCAAAATTATTGATATACTTTGCTAACGAGTCACTAAACATACTACTTCCACCACTGTATAATACAGCGATTAACAAACTTTCTGACATCATTTCGCCTGAATACTACCAGATATTAGCTAGTACCCCTCCCACTTTCCCGCAACTTCATCAACATGATAACCTAAATAGACTATTTTTAGAATGGCGAAAGATAAATTATATTTAGTTCTCGTAGGTGTATTATTAAACAACAAATTTATAAGTCAATAAGACAACCGGAGCATCGTATTTGTAACGACCTCTTTTTATAGAATAATTAAGAAATTATCAATAGATCTGGAGTGATGCTAGCAGAGAAGAAAGCCAACCATCTACGTTGAGGGTAAACAGATTTATGAAATTCATGCGATATACTTACGCCGACCGTTTGTAAATGACTTGGTTGTCGGACCCTTTACTTCTGATGTGGCAGAAGTTGGAAGACTTCAGGCTACCAATGCTATGTGTACGAAAAGTGCAGCTAATAATAATAATTATTATTAATATTATGGAGTGAAGGGAGACGAAAATTTAATAGCCATGGGTGACTGGAATTCGACAGTATGAAAGGTTTAAGTTAGGTTAGTGGTGTTTAACGTCCCGTCGACAATGAGGTCATTAGAGACGGAGCGCAAGCTCGGGTTGGGGAAGGATCGGGAAGGAAATCGGCCGTGCCCTTTCAAAGGAACCATCCCGGCATTTGCCTGAAACGATTTAGGGAAATCACGGAAAACCTAAATCAGGATGGCCGGAGACGGGATTGAACCGTCGTCCTCCCGAATGCGAGTCCAGTGTGGTAGGAAAAGGAAGAGAAGGAAACGTAGTAGGTGAATATGGATCGGGGCTAAGAAATGAAAGAGGAAGCCGCCTGGTAGAATTTTGCACAGAGCATAACTTAATCATAGCTAACACTTGGTTCAAGAATCATGAAAGTAGGCTGTATACATGGAAGAACCCTGGAGATACTAGAAGGTTTCAGATAGATTACATAATGGTAAGACAGAGATTTAGGAACCAGATTTTAAATTGTAAGACATTACTAGGGGCAGGTGTGGACTCTGACCACAATCTATTGGTTATGAACTGTAGATTAAAACTGAAGAAAGTGCAAAAAGGTGAGAATTTAAGGAGATGGGACCTGGATAACCTGAAAGAACCAGAGGTTGTACAGAGTTTCAGGGAGAGCATAAAGGAACAATTGACAGGAATGGGGGAAAGAAATACAGTAGAAAAAGGGTAGCTTTGAGGAATGAAATAGTGAAGCCAGCAGAGGATCAAGTAGGTAAAAAGACGAGGGCTAGTAGAAGTCCTTGGGTAACAGAAGAGATACTGAATTTAATTGAGGAAAGGAGAAAATACAAAAGTGCAGTAAGTGAAGCAGGCAAAAAGGAATACAAACGACTCAAAAATGAGATCGACAGGAAGTGAAAATGGCTAAGCAGGGATAGCTATAGGACAAATGTAAGGATGTAGAGGCTTACTCACTAGGGGTAAGATAGATACTGCCTACAGGAAAAGTAAAGAGACCTTTGGAGAAAAGAGAACCACTTGCATGAATACCAAGAGTTCAGATGGAAACCCAGTTCTAAGCAAAGAAGGGAAAGCAGAAAGGTGGAAAGAGTATATAGAGGGTCTATACAGGGGCGATGTTCTTGAGGACAATATTATGGAAATGGAAGAGCATGCCAGATGACGATGAAATGGGAGATACGATACTGCGTGAAGAGTTTGATAGAGCACTGAAAGACCAAGGTCGAAACAGGGCCCCGGGAGTAGACAACATTCAATTAGAACTACTGACAGCCTTGGGAGAGCCAGTCCTGACAAAACTCTACCATCTGGTGAGCAAGATGTATGAGACAGGCGAAATACCCTCAGACTTCAAGAATAATATAATAATGCCAATCCCAAAGAAAGCAGGTGTTGACAGATGTGAAAATTACCGAACTATCAGTTTAATAAATCACGGCTGCAAAATACTAACACGAATTCTTTACAGACGAATGGAAAAACTAGTAGAAGCCGACCTCGGGGAAGATCAGTTTGGATTCCGTAGAAATATTGGGACACGTGACGCGATACTGACCCTACGACTTATCTTAGAAGCTAGATTAAGGAAAAGCAAACCTACGTTTCTAGCATTTGTAGACTTAGAGAAATCATTTGACAATATTGACTGGAATACTCTCTTTCAAATTCTGAAGGTAGCAGGGGTAAAATACAGGGAGCGTAAAGCTATTTACAATTTGTATTCAATCTGTATATTGAGCAAGCAGTAAAGGAAACAAAAGAAAAGTTCGGAGTAGGTATTAAAATCCATGGAGAAGAAATAAAAACATTGAGGTTCGCCGATGACATTGTAATTCTGTCAGAGACAGCAAAGGACTTGGAAGAGCAGTTGAACGGAATGGACAGTGTCTTGAAAGGAGGGTACAAGATGAACATCAAGAAAAGCAAAACGAGGATAATGGAATATAGTCGAATTAAGTCGGGTAATGCTGAGGGAATTAGATTAGGAAATGAGACACTTAAAGTAGTAAAGGAGTTTTGCTATTTGGGGACCAAATAACTGATGATGGTCGAGGTAGAGTGGATATAAAATGTAGACTGGCAATGGCAAGGAAAGCATTTTTGAAGAAGAGAAATTTGTTAACATCGAGTATAGATTTAAATGTCAGGTAGTCGTTTCTGAAAGTATTTGTATGGAGTGTAGCCATGTATGGAAGTGAAACATGGACGATAAATAGTTTAGACAAGAAGAGAATAGAAGCTTTCGAAATGTGGTGCTACAGAAGAATGCTGAAGATTAAATGGGTAGATCACATAACTAATGAGGAGGTATTGAGTAGAATTGGGGAGAGGAAGAGTTTGTGGTGCAACTTGCCTAGAAGAAGGGATCGGTTGGTAGGACATGTTCTGAGGCATCAAGGGATCACCAGTTTAGTACTGGAGGGCAGCGTGGAGGGTAAAAATCGTAGAGGGAGCCCAAGAGATGAATACACTAAGCAGATTCAGAAGGATGTAGGCTGCAGTAGGTACTGGGAGATGAAGAAGCTTGCACAGGATAGAGTAGCTTGGAGAGCTGCATCAAACCAGTCTCAGGACTGAAGACCACAAAAACAACAACAATGCAGTGTACGCCCTACAGCAGTGTAATAGCCATTACATTATTACCGCTGTCAATTAATTCGTTTATTTTGCGAAGCGAAAAATAAAGAAATATGTGGTCCATTGCGGGAACTACCTACAAGTCTTAAAAGGCAGTTTCGTGAGATGTTTAAGCATACATAATGCACAAGGCGTTTCAGAATGACACCGACATACTTCGAGAGGATGCAGAAGATGTCTTGAGGAACAAAATGAGAGTAGGAACCTGTGTCCCGGAACCGTCATCCAACGACACTACAGAGAGTCATCGTTATAGGTGCTGGCGCCTGTGTATGTATGTATACACTGTACATGTCAGCATAGTATCAGGGGAGCATCCGTTGTGTTTTTCCTACACGTAAAATGGGAAATTTCAGGATTCAGGGAAAAAAATAAGTTTTATTTCTAATCACTACCACTAAGGCGTACAATTTTCATGAAAACTGACTACGGACGCGGAGTTAACCGCACATGTTACGGCAAGAGCTTTTCGCCATCGGTAAGAAGGACTGGTGGACACGTCCAGAGGGTAAGGAACGTGGCAGCCATAGAGTGACCCGCTGTCGCGGCCGCTACCTCGCCGACCCTCTTGCGTACCTCACGTGACGGGGGCCTGTCCTCTCATTAGAGTGTTTGTGGCGGAAAGTTGGCGTCTCGCACTCAGCAATACCGTGGTGGCGTCTCTAGTTCAGCGTAACAGCTTGGCAGCCGACCACACATGCTGCGGATTAGTTTACGTAGGTGCTCGCGTCACTGCCTGAGACAAAGTCAAAATGATGGAAGTGGCACTCAATAAATTTTTTTAAGATTATTACCCGTTACCATGTAATTGTATAATACATAGGGTGCTGCGCCAGTAAATGTATGTATATACCCAAGATGTTTCCGTGATGAAGATGCAAACTTTCAGGAATGGTGTAGAAGGTGAAATGTATCAGTTTTATGTAAGGAACCTTGGTCCGGTAACGAACGAGTCGAAAGTTATAAGCGAAACACGTGCTGATACCTTTGACGTTGGTACACATACGCCTGTACATATCTTGCTAAGATTGTAGGCAATTTTCAGATGTGATAGTATGACAAAAAAGAAAAAAAAAACTGAAATTCCAGCGAACGTGGGCTCTGAAAGGCATCATTGAGTAGCTACGGCCACCTGTTAATCTTCGCTATTGTTAAATACATCTCCAGTATCGAACAAATTTTCATCACTCTTAACGGATGCGTATTAGAGGCCATGTTAACTGGACATTAATTTCTTGTTTCAGTTCATACTGCCACTTCTGAAAGCTGCCTACCGTACAATGTTAGCAAGAATAATTCCGGAACTTGTATTCCACTGGCAGAGGTGTCAGAGCGATTTTCGTTGATAGCTTTCGACTCGTTCGTTTTCGGACCACGGTACCTTACTACAGATTGTTACAATTCTCCTACTACATCGTCCATGAAAGTCACGGAACCATCTTGTATATACATACATATACAGGCGTCAGCGCCTATAACTTCGAGGGTCTGTAGCGTCTTTGAATGACGTTTTTGGACCTGGGTTCCTATCAACATTTTGTTTCACAAGACTCTTCTACACCCCTCGAAGTTAGTCAGTGTAGTTTTGAAACACTCTATGTAAAGGGTGAAGAAATGTATTGTACGTCCCAATTTTACTGTAGTAGGTGCATGGCACAAAGAATGTGTATAGGGGGTTGGCTGTGTGAGAAAGATGTTCACACATTCGTTCCATTGCACCAAGCTTTAAGACCAGCATCCGAAAAACGTTAATTATTGGTAACTTATATAATCGGTTACAGTCTCGTGGAATGGTGATAGTAAAAAAACATTTTATAAATAATTTTCTTTCATGATTTTCCCCTCAGAAAATTAGATTTTGACCTTCAGATGGTAATTACCCCCAGGTTAGAAACCACTGTCGTCTGTTGCTGCTGCTGCTGATTATGGGTTTAAGGAGACTAACATACCTAAGGTCATCAGTCTCCTATTCACCATAGTATAGAACCAGCCCACCCCATCTGTCTGTGTCTCGAGGTAGAGTACATGTCCAATGGTGAGAAAGTTTTCTAAAGGTTTACTTAGTGTGTATCTGAGGTTGAACGTAGGTACCAGCCCAGTATTCAACTTGTGGGGTGTAGAAAATCCTCTTAAAATACACAGACAGGTTGTCCAGAGTAGTGGGATAAACTTTGTATGAGCACATTTTGTTAGTGCAGAGTGCCTACATTAAAGGCAGGTTTGCACTCAGGGGCAAACCTATTGTTCTCCTTTGATTGACAGGTACTTAACCTATTGTTCTCCTTTGACTGACAGGTACTTAACCTATTGTTCTGCTAAAGGGATCCTTCCTTTTGATTGACAGGCACTTAACCTATTGTTCCTTCACCCCCTCCCCCTGCCCCACCCCACACCTCAAGAAACCTTCCCTACTCGCTGCTACAGGTACACTTTCAGATCTGAGTTATTGGAATAGCCCCTCTTACTCTTATCAGTTTGATTGGCTACTTAATTAAATCGATCAATAAAGTAACCTCTCCCCCTCTGGTAAACTCCCTCTGTTCCCACCCTCAATCTCAGAAATTGTTAGGAAAAAAACTCAGTTGATCGGTCATTTGGAGGGAATTCGGTTTCAGTGTATGGAATATCGTTTAAACACTTTGGACAATGTGTAGAATATTATTTAATTATTTATGGCAGTGTATGGAATATATGGAAATTGGTAGCTCTTTGGTGGAGAGGAAGGATCTCACAATAGGAAATTCAAGGTTATATTGTTTATTTATAAAAAATTCAGATTGTGGGGGTTGGATTTCTCTTGCTCACCATTCTCTGTTGTTTGAAAACAAGTATGTCTTGTAAGAAGTAGTTACATGGGGCAAACATGTTCCATAACCTAATGTTTGGCAATGTTCTCTAAGTGTCTCAACCTAATGTTTGGCCCTTTGTCAGCACTTAACCTATTGTTCTGTTCAGTGGTTTTCCATGTCACTCCCATTTCCTTAAACTATTGTACCGCCTTTGATTCCAAATTTGGTAATTAGTTATGTCCTCCCACCATTTTCTGGTACACTTCTCGAATTTCACACGCTTTTTAACACCATTTCAGCCGCATTCTTCTTTGTTACCCATCCCCTTAAACTCATGTACCGCACTTTACATAAAAATTATGCAAATTAACCTAGTGTTCTGCGTTTAACCTGCTGTTCTGCTCCATGTCACCCACTCACACACACCCTCCCCTTAACTATTGTACTGCTAACACAATGTTGCTATAAAAATTTATGCAAATCGATATTCTTTATATGTATGAGGTAGTTTTTTTTTCAATCATAGCATCCTATTGGTCGGTGAAATCGATGGAATATAGTTTAAACAAAAGATCGCTAGTAAAACACACATCCCGCCACCCAATGCCTGACGCCGACACTGTGGACTCCACATGTGCCCCCAGGAGTCACGGTACACCAGCGGCCCCCTTAAAGTGATGGCGTGGCTGTCAGCTGCTGACTCAAGCACAGGTGTCCATTTGGGTGATGCAAGCATGAGACGGCAGCATCCCTTTCATACTTGACACCTGAGAAATTCCTGTCGAAATACATAGATTTTGACCTTCAGATGGTAATTACCCCCAGGTTAGAAACCACTGGCATCTGTTGCTGCTGCTGCTGATTACGGGTTTAAGGAGACTAACACACCTAAGGTCACACTGTAGCTGGTGTGATGACACATAGCTGCGGTGCAGGTCCAGCGCCTAGAAATGTTTGCATAACAGGTAAAAGGTTCTCAGTGTTATACTGATGTCAAATATCTATGTAAATAACTGCCAAGTGCCCCCCCTCCCCTGAATGATCTACAGGAATCTGTTGCAAAACTTCCCAGAATTGCTCTGCCTTCATTGTTCCTAGCGATCCTAATAGGACATACGAGCTGCATCTACTCATGCACATGTACTTACCTGCCCAGCGTGGCTGACGCATCATAGTAAAATGTTCGTCTGGCTGTCAACATACATCTTAGAAATGTTAAAAGTTTTCAATGCTAAAAGCCTTCATCATGTCTATGCACACTCATGAAAACACCAATAGTCATAAATGCATTCTTGTTGTTTGGAAATAGAATACTGTCTGAGTACAGACAGGCGGAAATAGGATAAGTTATGAAAACAGAATTCAAAGCACTGTCTTACAGAAGAGAAAAACAGCCGGAATGTTTGGTATCCTACACTACTGGTACGGAGATATCCTAATGCCACAGTGGCGGATGAGCGATGGCATCCCTGCCACAGATGGATGGTCTGCTTTACCTTGTCTTTGAACACTTGCTTTCTCAGAACTTCCCATAGATACCATGCCTCTATCTTCTTAGAATCTGTTTGAAGACACTCCTACATCCCGGCACAAAGGATGTCTTGTGAATGAATGGAGCATTATGATTGGCTCTTGTTGAATTTACCCACCAAATTACTGATACCACTGGTGTGGGAGCACTGTCTGCCTTTTTTTTTCCTTTCTGCAGATGAGAATTTTTGTGGCAAGTACTATTTTATACAGATCACCATATCACACTCACAATTAAACCCTGCAAAGTGGCCTACAGATGGTCAAATACGGAAAGACTATTACTGAATTACACTGCTCTGACATTGCGGAGGGGAGCTTGAATATTAGAGCGTGAAACAGATCTCCAACACAGCAAAATATCATCACATACCATGTCGATGTAGTAAACATACAATTCGTATCCTGCGCCATCAAAATTGCCCCTATTACATCATTTGTTTAGCTATTGACCGCCAGACACTCATATGTATACCGCAAAGACAGACGGAACAAGCACATGCTGCAGTAGATATTTCTCACGAGGTCGGTGGTCAACCACTCCTGACGTGTGACCAGTGCACACCTCTGAGGACTGGAGTCATTTTCAGAGCTGTTGTATAAAGGCTGGGTCAGTTCCCCTCAGCACAAAGACGTTACTGTTTCTGGCCCCTGCTTGCTTGCTTGCTTTTCGTATCTGTACCATTCTTATGACATGACATACTCTTCCCTTCGCTATCACAATATTCCACTTCAAATCCATACCCTCCTTACGATTGGACATAGTCATTTCCTTTGCACATGTTGGAACACAAACACATACTTTATAAGCCTGATGCTGAAGGCGAACCTCTCATGCATCGCCTATAATAATTGCTGGTGATACAAAATCATACTGACCGAAAATCAACGATGGGTGGACATGTCTCATCAGTTTTCCTTGTGGGAGGTACCACTGTGTCGTAGAAAGAGAGATGTAATAGTCTTACAGACAGCCACACATATTTAATTTCCACTTGGGGTAGTCTGTTGCCCACATATCTCCACAATGCCCCACATCTATCCCATCCTCTTTCAAAAAACTCAGATATTCTAACAAACTTTTTGCTCAAATCAGACCACACTTATCCCTCTCCTGCTTTCAGACATGTTTTTGGGAGATAGTAGTTCTGCTATCTTTAGAGATGCCAATAACTACATCATAGTAATTATGAGAGCATGCTCAAAAGTAGAGCATCCGAACTTTTTATGAGAAGACTTTTAAAGATTTTTTAAATTAAAGGAATGTTATTAACATTCTACATTTTTATTCTTCATGTTTACATATTTATTTATCGACATAGTAACCCTGGCGATGAACACATTGTTCCGAGGAGATATCAGTTTGTTGATGCCATCGCTGTAGGATGCTTGACATTCCTGACTAAGCCACAACCTCACTCTTGCTTGCACCACTTACTCACTATCAAAGTGAAGTCCCCAAATTTTTTTTTCTAGTTTTGGAAACAGACGAAAATCGAATGGGGCCAAGTAGGGACTGAATGGAGGATGACCCATGACAGTGGACCCAAAACGTCGGATTGTTGCAGATGTCACAGCGCTCGTGTGTGATCTCGCATTGTCATGCTGAAGGAGGGGGTGCTCCATATGTGGACGAACAGTTCGATTACCAGAATGAGATTTTCACTTTGCAGCGGAGTGTGCGCTGATATGAAACTTCCTGGCAGATTAAAACTGTGTGCCCGACCGAGACTCGAACTCGGGACCTTTGCCTTTCACGGGAAAGTGCTCTACCATCTGAGCTACCGAAGCACGACTCACGCCCGGTACCCACAGCTTTATTTCGATTACCACTCGATTATAGCACACCGTTTCTCATACATCGACATAGTTACGTTACACACCGCCATGTTACACGCTAGATGCAGAGGGTTGCAAATATGTAGAAATGAAGATGAAGATGCAGAATTTTAATGTTTGTTTTATTGAAAAAGCTTTAAGGCTTTTCACCTAAAAATTTCCGGGGAATTAGTTCTAAGCACGCCGTCATACATAAGTTACTCAAAAAACATTATATTAGTGCAACTAAGCCCATGGGTACGTCGGTCTTTTTCTGTTATGGAAGCCACTAACTCAATATTATTCTGCAGAGGATCTTGTTAAAAGAAACACATTCCTATGACCTTTAAGTGGAAAAAGCTCCTACTGACTATATAATTATAAATAGCTTCATAGAAGTGTATAAAGTAATAGAAACCAAACCACTAAAGAAACAAAGAGGAAAATGTTTATGTGGAGGACATACATTAGTTAACAACATAGCAATAACACATCTCTCTTCCGAAGAGAAATCCGGCTGCAGACCAATACGCCTTTCGAATCACCAGCTGGAAATTTCTCAGAAGGCTCTAATCAGAACAAAACTGAAAGCTCTCAGAACGAAATTAAAGTTACATGATCAATTGCGGAAGACATTATCAGTATAGACTTTGACTGCTCAGCATACTACAGGGTTGGAATAACATATGAAAATACCGCAAGAAATGCATGTTCGAACAGAAATACAGATACTAGTCAAGCCTGCGGGTTGCTCTGCTGTATTTGACGACGAACGCACCTGCGCAATCTCCACAATACGTTGCAAGATTTGGGCTGGACATCATTAAAAGAAAAGCGTTTTTTTATTGCGATGGAATCTTCTCACGAAATTCTAATCGCCAACTTTCTCCTCCGAATGCGAAAATATTTTGCTGACACCGACATACATACGGAGAAACGATCACCTCGATAAAATTAGGGAAATCAGAGCTCGTACGCAAAGATATTGGTGGTTGTTCTTTGCGCGCTATAGGAGATTGAAATAATAGAGAATTGTGAAGTTGGTTCGATGAACCATCTGCCAGGCACGTAAATGTGATTTGCAGAGGAAAGAAAAGTTTCGGTCATAGTCAGGACAATGTTCTGTGTAACTATTTGTAAGTGCACTATGCCGGAGATAAGTTAATTCGAACGTGGTTAAACTGTTGGTACTCGTGTAGTGGGTGCTTCCGTAACCGAAGTAGCCTAAGTGTTTGGTGTTTTAAGAGGCATCGTATCGAGGACTCCCACTACATACACTAAAAGAGGAAAAACATAATCCACTAAGTCAGAATAAAGATGAAGGTATGTGATGCGTGATCGTGACAGACGGTGTTTGAAGACAATTGTGAGGAAAATAAGAGGATGTCACCTGCAAAAGTCGCTACAGAATTAAATATCATACTCAGGAGCCCTATCAGCAGCAAAACAACGCGAAGGGAGCTCCGCAAGTTGCGAATTGCAGGCCGACCTGTAATTCCAAAGTCATACATCAGTGATGCATATGCCTGTAACAGGGAAACATTTTGCCAAAGCCACTAAACCTGGACTATGAAGCAACGGAAGAAAATCATTTGGCTGGGTGAGTCCTGTTTCACACTGTTCCCAACTTCTGGCCGCGTTTATGCCCCAAGGGTGAAACATGGCGTGAGTTCGGTGATGATTCGGGCATCCACACTGTGGTATCCCATGGGCTCCATGGTTACTTTGGAAGGTCACATTCCCGCTAAGAATTTTGTGATTCATTCCATGGTACAATATTTGCAACCCAGTGGTGATACTGTGTTCTAAGACGATAGGGCTCCTGTTTATATTGCTCGCATGGTCCAGGACTACTTTAGTGAGCACGAGGATGAGTATATTCCGGCAACTACAGTCAACAGAGCTCAATATAACAGAGCCTTTGTAGTTCAGTTTGGAGAAAAGTTGCATGATCGCTATCGACCTACAGCATCGCTATCTAAATTTGTCACTAGTTTGCACGAATAATGGTATAAGAAGCGTAAAAAACCATGCAGGACCTGTATTTATCCATTCAAAGACAACTGGATTCTGTTTTAGACACCAATCTGTTTCCCACGCTGTATTTGGCATGATAATGTTTCAAATAATGGCTCTGAGCACTATGGGACTTAACATCTGAGGTCATCAGTCCCCTAGAACTTAGAACTACATAAACCTAACTAACCTAAGGACATCACACATATCCATGCCCGAGACAGGATTCGAACCTGCGACCGTAGCGGTCGCGCGGTTCCAGACTGAAGCGCATAGAACCACTCGGCCACACCGGCCGGCGCTTGATAATGTTTAGTGTTTTTGTTGTTTCCATATTTTCATCCATCTCCTGTCACCTCTCTCGTGTGAGAAATTACTAGTGATTCACCAGAGTTGTGTAATAATCACTTGCTGTCAATAACTGGCAAGTTAAATAAAAATTATACATCGATACAGGTAAATATGAGGAGCTCTTAGGAGCTGGTGTTCAGAGACAATTATATCATATTGAGCTACATAATATAAGCAAAGATGAAACTCAGTTAATTAATTAATTACTAAAGATTGAACACTCCTATCACCATGTTGCGTGTCAAACAAGACAAGGGAAGATTAGAGCAACACAGTATATACGTATGAGGTGTCACACTTAATAAAATATTTCGGGCTATTATGCTGTGATCAGATGACTTTGATGTAGCATCGTCACCGTATCCAGAGGTCTTCTTCGAGGAGGATTGAAGTTTTTTCAAAGGTCCGATGCAGCCCGGGCCTCGCTCCCGATTGAACTGAAATTCCGTTTCCACGGGCTCTCGCTCAGAGGCGTGACGTCACACGTACTGCAGTGACCGTTGTCGGTTACTGTCGTCCGCTACTGCTATCATCTACATCTACATCTATTTCTACATACAGGGTGACTATTATTAAACTACATGAAATGAAATCGTTATACCTTCTGAACGGTTTGCGTTAGGACGTTTTAACTAAGCTGTCGAACGGTGGGCATGATGTGAATTAGTATGAGCATGTATGGTTTGCTTTAGCGGCGAAGCCCACTTTCATTCGGATGGGTTCGTCAATAAGCAAAATTGGCGCATTTGGGGGATTCAGCATTCGCATTTCGTGATCTAGAAGTCTCATCACCGTCAACGGGTGTGCAATGTCCACTCACGGATTAATCGGTGCGATATTCCTTGATAGCACGGTGACTAACGAACGATAGGTGAAGGTTTTGAAAGATGATTCTATCGCCATTATTACAAAAAGGGACCCTGATTTCGACAAGATGTGGTTCATGCAAGACGGAGCTCGATCCCATCGAAGCAGGAGTGTGTTTGATGTCTTTGAGGGGCACTCTGGATACCGCATTCCTGTTCTGCCGTACCCAGAGGCCACTGGTGTGGGCCTCGATTAGCATTCATGCTCTCCGGATCTGAACACGGATCTGAACACATGCGACTTCTCTCTGTGGGGCTGTATTAAAGACAAGGTGTACAGCAATAACCGCAAAAGCACTGCCTAGCTGAAAACAGCCATTCAGGAGCACATCGACAGCATCGATGTTCCGACACTTCAGCGGGTCATGCAGAATTTTGTTATTCGTCTGAACCGTATTATCGCCAATAATGGGAGGTACATCCAACATGTCATAACCTAAATCCTAATATCCGTAGTGACGTTTACATGTTGAATGAAGTGTGTGCACGCCGTAGGTTCTAAGTAATTCAGTTTTTTTTATATATTTCAATAATTGTCACCATGTAGATACTCTGCAATCCACTGTACGGCGAATGGCGGAGGGTACTTCGTACCACTATTAGTCATTTTCTTCCTGTTTATTCTCAAATAGAGCGAGGAAAATTACTGTCATCCCACAATGGAAGACTGGTACATATCTTCTTCAGCACCAGACACTATTAAGTTTTACACCCTCCTCCTTCCAATTACAATTATTGGAACATTTAATAACCTCTGTGGCCTCTCTGTCCAATTTTTCACAATATAAAATCTTATGACTACCAGTACTTGCTGATTGTCAAATGGAATCCGCGTAGAAAGGAAGACCGGTCTGTTTTGTTGTTACCAGTGTTAACGTACTGAGACACATCTCAGTACACATGATTTCTTGACAGACTCGCAGTTTGGCTCCAGGAGAGAGTATCAACAGGAAAAGTAATTTATCATTTTGTGTGTGATGCACTAGCAAGACTAAACGATAGGTTGAGGAGATTATGTATTTTTTTTTTTTTGAGGAAAGCATTTAATTGTGTGGATCATGCAGTACTTTCATGTAAGTTGGAACATTGTGGGAGCAGCAAGAAAGTTCGATAGTGGTTCAGTTCATATCTGGAAAGCAGGAATTAGAAGACTGTCCCGTAGTGTTAACAAATAAGGAAGAGATTTTAACCTTATTGGAGATCATGTAAAATAGGGGTCCCGCAGGATTCTGTTCTAAGCCTGTTGCTTTTCTTTGTATTCATTAATCACCTGCCACCAAATTTGGCAGATGATTCAGAAGTGATTCTCATAGCAGATGACAATTTTTATTTTGAAAAACGTATAACATCATGTAATGAAGGGCGTGTAACTTAATGCAAGTGATCCAGCTAATAGAGTAATTGGTAAAGGCAGCACGTGGCTTTCAGAGAACAGATTAACGTTTAACTGCAAGAAAAGCAATACATGTGGCTTCTGACAACAAATACATTTGTGCGAGCAGACTTGGTCCGACAATCAGTGAAGGTGACCATTTTAAATTCTTAGGACTGAGACTAAATGGAAAGTTTTCTTGAAATATCACGTTCAACATTTTGTGCAGAGTTCTATTGAGATCATATAAGAGTGTTGTCTACTGTCTCTGACGTTGCTTACTTTACATACTTTCACTCCACTATCTCTTATGGTGTCATATTCTGGGAAAGCTGTATGCTCTAACCAAGAACATTCTTATCCCAGAAAAGGCTTGTCAGACAAATCTTTGGTGTCTGTCTGCGATCTTCGGGTAGGACTTTTCTCGGGTGCCTCAAAATTCTATGTTCGCCACCTGTGACATGTACTCCATCATGGGATTTCCAACATTCATTCATTGAACTGTAAGTGAAGAAATAATTTGCACTTGGACAAAATCTCCTTCAACACTGCACCGAAAGGTGTACACTGATCAGTAGGAGGTGGACACTAACCAGCACATCTACATCTACGTGACTTATCTACAATTCATACTTAAGTAGGTTTCAGTTTCAACCGTCTTTCAGTAGAACTGGAGAAAATAACTGAGTGATGAACACCGAGTTCTTCAAATCTGCGCCTCTTAAGGGTTATGAAACTAGGTTTGAGACTGGATGGAAAATTCCACAGTTGAACGCAACACCAGAGTGGCCGAGCGAATCTAGGCGCTACAGTCTGGAACCGCGCGACCGCTACGGTCGCAGGTTCGAATCCTGCCACGGGCATGGATGAGTGTGATGTCCTTAGGTTAGTTAGGTTTAAGTAGTTCTAAGTTCTAGGGGACTGATGACCTGAGATGTTAAGTCCCATAGCGCTCAGAGCCATTTGAATCATTTGATTGCAAATCTGCGTTTAAGGTGTTCCTTCTGTCCCTCACAGTAGATCATTTTTCACTGTAACATGTAATCCATTCAAATGTTTCTCACAATTTTCTGTATTTCATTAGTTGATGCATTTCTTTCAAATTTTAAAATTAGTGTTCTGTAAACTATGACCTGACTCGTTCCATGCCCAACTATCTTCGACTCCGGTGATTCTACTGAACCTGATAAATAAGTAACGGAAAACAATTCTAACAATGCTAACGCTCTTAGAATCGATATATGGAATGTTATGGCTTATGTGGGAGCAGAGCAGTGATTTTTGACCATATACCAATGAGGTAGTGACAATAGCTTCAGTGAGTGTATTGGCATGGCTCCTGATGTGAAGCGGGATAAAAATGTAGTGGTGAAATGATTTTTCTCAGCATTCACAGTTAAATACTGCTGATTAATGTTGCTTAGGTATTCATACTGAGCATAAGCTAGCGGTATCTACGGAGAGATAATACTTTAACATTTGTGAGTAATTCAGTACTTGATATGATATGGGAGAGGCTATGAAAATGTGATAGTATTTGGTGAATGGAACCAGGAGAGGGAAAAGGAGACAGAGCAAGTGAAAAATATAAGAAAGCGAAAAGAGAAGCTAGTGGGTGATGTTACTTCTAGAGTTGTGTAATAGTTTTCTGTTGGTTGGACTGTCGAAACCTCCACCGAATATACAAGAAAAGAAGAGATGCGTGTAAAAGACATGCAGATGAGGGTGATATCAACTACATTATATCACAGGTAGACAAAGACATTGTTGTTGTTGTTGTGGTCTTCAGTCCTGAGACTGGTTTGATGCAGCTCTCTATGCTACTCTATCCTGTGCAAGCTTCTTCATCTCCCAGTACCTACTGCAACCTACATCCTTCTGAATCTGCTTAGTGTATTCATCTCTTGGTCTCCCTCTACGATTTTTACCCTCCACGCTGCCCTCCAATGCTAAATTTGTGATCCCTTGACCTCAAAACATGTCCTACCAACCGATCCCTTCTTCTAGTCAAGTTGTGCCACAAACTTCTCTTCTCCCCAATCCTATTCAATACCTCCTCATTAGTTACGTGATCTACCCACCTTATCTTCAGCATTCTTCTGTAGCACCACATTTCGAAAGCTTCTATTCTCTTCTTGTCCAAACTGGTTATCCTCCATGTTTCAATTCCATACATGGCTACACTCCATACAAATACTTTCAGAAACTACTTCCTGACACTTAAATCTATACTCGATGTTAACAAATTTCTCTTCTTCAGAAACGATTTCCTTGCCATTGCCAGTCTACATTTTATATCCTCTCTACTTCGACCATCATCAGTTATTTTACTCCCTAAATAGCAAAACTCCTTTACTACTTTGTCTCATTTCCTAATCTAATCCCCTCAGCATCACCAGATTTAATTTGACTACATTCCATTATCCTCGTTTTGCTTTTGTTGATGTTCATCTTATATCCTCCTTTCAAGACACTGTCCATTCCGTTCAACTGCTCTTCCAAGACCTTTGCTGTCTCTGACAGAATTACAATGTCATCGGCGAACCTCAAAGTTTTTACTTCTTCTCCATGAATTTTAATACCTACTCCGAATTTTTTTTTTGTTTCCTTTACTGCTTGCTCAATATATAGATTGAATAACATCGGGGAGAGGCTACAACCCTGTCTCACTCCTTTCCCAACCACTGCTTCCCTTTCATGCCCGTCGACTCTTATAACTGCCATCTGGTTTCTGTACATATTGTAAATAGCCTTTCGCTCCCTGTATTTTACCCCTGCCACCTTCAGAATTTGAAAGAGAGTATTCCAGTTAACGTTGTCAAAAGCTTTCTCTGAGTCTACAAATGCTAGAAACGTAGGTTTGCCTTTTATTAATCTTTCTTCTAAGATAAGTCGTAAGGTTAGTATTGCCTCACGTGTTCCAACATTTCTACGGAATCCAAACTGATCTTCCCCGAGGTCCGCTTCTACCAGTTTTTCCATTCGTCTGTAAAGAATTCGCGTTAGTATTTTGCAGCCATGACTTATTAAACTGATAGTTCGGTAATTTTCACATCTGTCAACACCTGCTTTCTTTGGTATTGGAATTATTATATTCTTCTTGAAGTCTGTGGGTATTTCGCCTGTCTCATACATCTTGCTCACCAGATGGTAGAGTTTTGTCATGACTGGCTCTCCCAAGGCCATCAGTAGTTCTAATGGAATGTTGTCTACTCCCGGGGCCTTGTTTCGACTCAGGTCTTTCAGTGCTCTGTCAAACTCTTCACGCAGTATCTTATCTCCCATTTCATCTTCATCTACATCCTCTTCCATTTCCATAATACTGTCCTCAAGTACATCGCCCTTGTATAAACCCTCTATATACTCCTTCCACCTTTCTGCCTTCCCTTCTTTGCTTAGAACTGGGTTTCCATCTGAACTCTTGATGTTCACATAAGTGGTTCTCTTATCTCCAAAGGTCTCTTTAATTTTCCTGTAGGCAGTATCTATCTTACCCCTAGTGAGACAAGCCTCTACATCCTTACATTTGTCCTCTAGCCATCCCTGCTTAGCCATTTTGCACTTTCTGTCGATCTCATTTTTGATACGTTTGTATTCCCTTTTGCCTGCTTCATTTACTGCATTTTTATATTTTCTCCTTTCATCAATTAAATTCAATATTTCTTCTGTTACTCAAGGATTTCTATTAGCCCTCGTCTTTTTAGCTACTTGATCGTCTGCTGCCTTCACTACTTCATCCCTCAGAGCTACCTATTCTTCTTCTACTGTATTTCTTTCCCCCATTCCTGTCAATTGTTCCCTTATGCTCTCCCTGAAACTCTCTACAACCTCTGGTTCTTTCAGTTTATCCAGGTCCCATCTCCTTAAATTCCCACCTTTTTGCAGTTTCTTCAGTTTCAATCTGCAGTTCATAACCAATAGATTGTGCTCAGAATCCACATCTGCCCCTGGAAATGTCTTACAATTTAAAACCTGGTTCCTAAATCTCTGTCTTACCATTATATAATCTATGTGATACCTATTAGTATCTCCAGGATTCTTCCAGGTATACAACCTTCTTTTATGATTCTTGAACCAAGTGTTAGCTACGATGAAGTTATGCTCTGTGCAAAATTCTACAAGGCGGCTTCCTCTTTCATTTCTTCCCCCCAATCCATATTCACCTACTATGTTTCCTTCTCTCCCTTTTCCTACTGACGAATTCCAGTCACCCATGACTATTAAATTTTCGTCTCCCTTCACTACCTGAATAATTTTTTCATCATCTGCAGAGCTAGTTGGCATATAAACTTGTACTACTGTAGTAGGAATGGGCTTCGTGTCTATCTTGGCCACAATAATGCGTTCACTATGCTGTTTGTAGTAGCTAACCCGCACTCCTATTTTTTTATTCATTATTAAACCTACTCCTGCATTACCCCTATTTGATTTTGTATTTATAACCCTGTAATCACCTGACCAAAAGTCTTGTTCCTCCTGCCACCGAACTTCACTAATTCCCACTATATCTAACTTTAACCTATCCATTTCCCTTTTTAAATTTTCTAACCTACCTGCCCGATTAAGGGATCTGACATTCCACGCTCCGATCCGTAGAATGCCAGTTCTCTTTCTCCTGATAACGACGTCCTCTTGAGTAGTCCCCGCCCGGAGATCCGAATGGGGGACTATTTTACCTCCGGAATATTTTACCCAAGAGGACGCCATCATCATTTAATCACACAGTAAAGCTGCATGTCCTCGGGAAAAATTACGGCTGTAGTTTCCCCTTGCTTTCAACCGTTCGCAGTACCAGCACAGCAAGGCCGTTTTGGTTAATGTTACAAGGCCAGATCAGTGAATCATCCAGACTGTTGCCCCTGCAACTACTGAAAAGGCTGCTGCCCCTCTTCAGGAACCACATGTTTGTCTGGCCTCTCAACAGATACCCCTCCGTTGTGGTTGCACCTACGGTACGGCTATCTGTATCGCTGAGGCACGCAAGCCTCCCCACCAACGGCAAGGTCCATGGTTCATGGGGGAAGGACAAAGACATAGGAAGCTAATATTAGATACTGAGTCCCAGTTATCTAGTAGTGATCAGGTAGTGATACAAATTTCGGTGTCCTTAACATATGTGGCGGAAAAACCATAAAGCATTTGAAAGAAAATTTTCGAATGGAGAGGGTAATGTACAGGGAAAAATTGTAACTGTTCAGGTTCTCAGTCGGTGTAGGTATTCTGGCTTGTAATGCTTGCCTGCATTCCGCTTTTCTTCGAACCACCATAAATATCTGCCAGCTTTCTGAAAAGAATGGTCCTCGTTGACTGTCTGCCGAATGTCATGATTTTCTGTACCTGAGAACAATTGCAGGCATTTGTTGCAGTCCGAAGCCAGTTACAGCTGCTTTTAGTGTGAGCAGATTACAGGACAGATTACATGGCAACTACAAAATCATTGTCCGTCGACGTACTTCCTCGAAAGCTTGTAGCACTCCAATCTGCTGTATTTCTCGACCTTTTACCTCTATATTTTGTGTGAGCATATATCAGAAGATACGTGACGCTTGGCAACTGATGTAAACAGGCTACGGTAGTTTCCAGAGGTCAAGTAAAATGTAACGAATTTCCTTTTGAGGAGAGGGGGGGGGGGCGGAGGAAAATTGCTGATAATCCGGGAGGAAGTAAGAAGTTCGGAAGAGTAGTAGCAGCCTCAAATCAGTGCCGAAATAACATAGCATTTTCTATCAGTTATACAAAAAGGGAGAACATATGTGTCGCAGGAGAAAAGAAAATGGAAAACAGAAAACTTAAATGAGGGCGCACTAACGAACACTGAGATTAAGCGTATTATCTGTGTGATCTCTCTCTTCGTTGATCTGCCTAGTCTAGTATTGTTCAAAGTTTTTGAGTTCGTTGCACCCCTGACCCGCTATGTTGTTTTTGTGGCTCTTCTGTAGGACAGCTTGCAAAAAGTGAAGTAATTTATAAAAAGAAAGTTACGAATAAAACATTATCCATCTCAGTGCGCAATTTAAGCTTACTTCTTGGTATACAATGTGTCAAACATTGGTACGAAATGAGGTATAGCTACACTCATATCCTGAAAAAGTCTTGATCTGTATTTGGTTTTAATGTCAGCCACTGACGAAAACGCGCTCTGGCAAACACAGGACTTTGCAAAAGGAATTAATACCTTCATTGCTGCCTTCTAAAGCCTGGAAACTCTTTTCTTACCGAGTATCTAAACTTTGGAAATGTCATTGATGAAAACTTCAGTTTCAGTGAATAAGCTATTCTATCAACTCTTCCACTCCTGCAGTATTGAACTTAGAAGTAATTTACAACGCACCGAAATCTATCACAGTTTTCAGGAAAGTATTTTTAAAAATTAACTTGGAGTTCACGTGACTGTTCTTCAGTTATAGAATAAATGTCTGCAGTAAGGCCTATCTCAATATCGTTCATAACATGCTGCAAACATCGATAGTAGTCCATTTCTCCTCCGCTCAGTTTTCTCTTGCAAAGAAGAAGTTTCAAACAGACGAATCCCCACGTAGGAATATCAACAACGTAGTTAAAGACAGACTGACACTTACCGTAAAGATGACACATTAAGTTGCAGACATGCACAATTAAAAGAAACTCACATGGAATTTCTGAAAACATTTGGCGAAGTGACAACAAAACGATTATGAACTTTGATGTGCAGAAAATAGGAGACTAGTGATATACCTATCGGACTTCCAAAAAAACATTATCCACACGATTCTGAACATTGTAAGAGCCGACAAGTGCGAGAATTATCGGACGATCAGCTTAACAGCTCATGCACGCAAGTAACTTACAAGTGTATTATACACAAGAATGAGAAAGAAAATCGAGGATCTATTAGACCACAGTCAGTTTCCCTTTAGGAAAGGTAAAGGCACCAGAGACGAATTCCTACTATGTTGTTGTTGTTGTGGTCTTCAGTCCTGAGACTGGTTTGATGCAGCTCTCCATGCTACTCTATCCTGTGCAAGCTTCTTCATCTCCCAGTACTTACTGCAACCTACATCCTTCTGAATCTGCTTAGTGTATTGATCTCTTGGTCTCCCTCTACGATTTTTACCCTCCACGCTGCCCTCCAATGCTAAATTTGTGATCCCTTGATGCCTCAGAACATGTCCTATCAACCGATCCCTTCTTCTAGTCAAGTTGTGCCACAAACTTCTCCTCTCCCCAATCCTATTCAATACCTCCTCATTAGTTACGTGATCTACCCACCTTATCTTCAGCATTCTTCTGTAGCACCACATTTCGAAAGCTTCTATTCTCTTCTTGTCCAAACTATTTATCGTCCATGTTTCACTTCCATACATGGCTACACTCCATACAAATACTTTCAGAAACGACTTCCTGACACTTAAATCTATACTCGATGTTAACAAATTTCTCTTCTTCAGAAACGATTTCCTTGCCATTGCCAGTCTACATTTTATATCCTCTCTACTTCGACCATCATCAGTTATTTTACTCCCTAAATAGCAAAACTCCTTTACTACTTTAAGTGTCTCACTTCCTAATCTAATCCCCTCAGCGTCACCCGATTTAATTAGACTACATTCCATTATCCTCGTTTTGCTTTTGTTGATGTTCATCTTATATCCTCCTTTCAAGACACTGTCCATTCCGTTCAACTGCTCTTCCAAGTCCTTTGCTGTCTCTGACAGAATTACAATGTCATCGGCGAACCTCAAAGTTTTTACTTCTTCTCCATGAATTTTAATACCTACTCCGAATTTTTCTTTTGTTTCCTTTACTCCTTGCTCAATATACAGATTGAATAACATCGGGGAGAGGCTACAACCCTGTCTCACTCCTTTCCCAACCACTGCTTCCCTTTCATGTCCCTCGACTCTTATAACTGCCATCTGGTTTCTGTACAAATTGTAAACAGCCTTTCGCTCCCTGTATTTTACCCCTGCCACCTTCAGAATTTGAAAGAGAGTATTCCAGTTAACGTTGTCAAAAGCTTTCTCTAAGTCTACAAATGCTAGAAACGTAGGTTTGCCTTTTCTTAATCTTTCTTCTAAGATAAGTCGTAAGGTTAGTATTGCCTCACGTGTTCCAACATTTCTACGGAATCCAAACTGATCTTCCCCGAGGCCCGCTTCTACCAGTTTTTCCATTCGTCTGTCAAGAATTCGCGTTAGTATTTTGCAGCTGTGACTTATTAAACTGATAGTTCGGTAATTTTCACATCTGTCAACACCTGCTTTCTTTGGTATTGGAATTATTATATTCTTCTTGAAGTCTGTGGGTATTTCGCCTGTCTCATACATCTTGCTCACCAGATGGTAGAGTTTTGTCATGACTGGCTCTCCCAAGGCCATCAGTAGTTCTAATGGAATGTTGTCTACTCCCGGGGCCTTGTTTCGACTCAGGTCTTTCAGTGCTCTGTCAAACTCTTCACGCAGTATCTTATCTCCCATTTCATCTTCATCTACATCCTCTTCCATTTCCATAATACTGTCCTCAAGTACATCGCCCTTGTATAAACCCTCTATATACTCCTTCCACCTTTCTGCCTTCCCTTCTTTGCTTAGAACTGGGTTTCCATCTGAACTCTTGATGTTCACATAAGTGGTTCTCTTATCTCCAAAGGTCTCTTTAATTTTCCTGTAGGCAGTATCTATCTTACCCCTAGTGAGACAAGCCTCTACATCCTTACATTTGTCCTCTAGCCATCCCTGCTTAGCCATTTTGCACTTTCTGTCGATCTCATTTTTGATACGTTTGTATTCCCTTTTGCCTGCTTCATTTACTGCATTTTTATATTTTCTCCTTTCATCAATTAAATTCAATATTTCTTCTGTTACTCAAGGATTTCTATTAGCCCTCGTCTTTTTAGCTACTTGATCGTCTGCTGCCTTCACTACTTCATCCCTCAGAGCTACCTATTCTTCTTCTACTGTATTTCTTTCCCCCATTCCTGTCAATTGTTCCCTTATGCTCTCCCTGAAACTCTCTACAACCTCTGGTTCTTTCAGTTTATCCAGGTCCCATCTCCTTAAATTCCCACCTTTTTGCAGTTTCTTCAGTTTCAATCTGCAGTTCATAACCAATAGATTGTGCTCAGAATCCACATCTGCCCCTGGAAATGTCTTACAATTTAAAACCTGGTTCCTAAATCTCTGTCTTACCATTATATAATCTATGTGATACCTATTAGTATCTCCAGGATTCTTCCAGGTATACAACCTTCTTTTATGATTCTTGAACCAAGTGTTAGCTACGATTAAGTTATGCTCTGTGCAAAATTCTACAAGGCGGCTTCCTCTTTCATTTCTTCCCCCCAATCCATATTCACCTACTATGTTTCCTTCTCTCCCTTTTCCTACTGACGAATTCCAGTCACCCATGACTATTAAATTTTCGTCTCCCTTCACTACCTGAATAATTTTTTCATCATCTGCAGAGCTAGTTGGCATATAAACTTGTACTACTGTAGTAGGAATGGGCTTCGTGTCTATCTTGGCCACAATAATGCGTTCACTATGCTGTTTGTAATAGCTAACCCGCACTCCTATTTTTTTATTCATTATTAAACCTACTCCTGCATTACCCCTATTTGATTTTGTATTTATAACCCTGTAATCACCTGACCAAAAGTCTTGTTCCTCCTGCCACCGAACTTCACTAATTCCCACTATATCTAACTTTAACCTATCCATTTCCCTTTTTAAATTTTCTAACCTACCTGCCCGATTAAGGGATCTGACATTCCACGCTCCGATCCGTAGAATGCCAGTTTTCTTTCTCCTGATAACGACGTCCTCTTGATTAGTCCCCGCCCGGAGATCCGAATGGGGGACTATTTTACCTCCGGAATATTTTACCCAAGAGGACGCCATCATCATTTAATCATACAGTAAAGCTGCATGTCCTCGGGAAAAATTACGGCTGTAGTTTCCCCTTGCTTTCAGCCGTTCGCAGTACCAGCACAGCAAGGCCGTTTTGGTTAATGTTACAAGGCCAGATCAGTCAATCATCCAGACTGTTGCCCCTGCAACTACTGAAAAGGCTGCTGCCCCTCTTCAGGAACCACATGTTTGTCTGGCCTCTCAACAGATACCCCTCCGTTGTGGTAGCACCTACGGTACGGCCATCTGTATCGCTGAGGCACGCAAGCCTCCCCACCAACGGCAAGGTCCATGGTTCATGGGGGAAGATTCCTACTATAGCGGTTAGTAATAGAAGAAAGACTGAACAGAAATTAAGACACGTTCATAGGATATGTATAACCGGAAAAAGCGTTTAGCAGTGCAAAAGAGCGGAAAATATTTGATATTCCGAGGGGTAAATCCGTCTCGGAACCACAAACGTTTTCCGTCATAGGGACAGACGGGTAGTATACAATATGTACACTTGACAGCAAAAAAGTGGGTCACTGCCGAATACAACCAACATAATGTAGCTGTGTTGCAGGTCCTCTAAACACGAAAAACCCATGGGGTACAGTCGTTTGACTACACACAATGGGTACCGCAAGAGACTACTAGAGACCAAAGTCTTTACGGCAGTCAGTCTAAGTGTCAACTAATATCGTCATACAAAACATATTGGAAAACACGTTCTTAGCGATGAGACACCCCATTACACTCATAAACTAATCTTAATTACAAGTGACATTCCAAAAGTTCTGAGAAAACGGATTATTTTACATACATCGTCCAGTAATCCTTAGTCAAATTAAACACTTGAGACAATATATGGAGTTACAAAGCTGTACAGCAATTGTAAAAAAGGTTTTCGCTCTCGAAAAGGTTTTCCATCCACTTGATGAATGTCGCTCAACGGCGAGTGGCTCTGGAAACTGGATATTGGACGAACCAGTAAAAAAAAAAAAAAACGCGATTAACCGCAACAAGCACTCTATGGAAATCTCAACATTAACGTCGAATACCAGTAATATCATTGTTCTCGTAACACATCAACAGCTCAGTGTACACAAATTTGAACTTTAAATGACATGACCAATGTCGTCGTTCTGGACCTGGATTCAAACCCAGCACCTATAGCCATTGCTAACTAAGGTAAGCTTTGTTTCTGTCTTATTGAGACCCAATCACTAGGCATAAAAAGACGTGAGGTATAGACGTTTGCACCAGTATCAGTTATCACTTCAGATCCTGAAAATAAATGACGAAAATGTTTGTACTGAACTGAGAATCCTGTCATAACAGTTACCTTCCTGGGAACTACCCCAAACGACTTTTAATATGGTGTCATTCACAAGGAACAAGGTATGCTCATGTTTAAAATTGAAATGCCATCATGTAAAGCTTGTGACAGGGATGCGAACCCAGCACCTAATCGGATTGTTAACGAAGTACGTAAAATCAGAATCTAAATATCAAATGTTTTCACCAATAGCGAGATGCTGGAACCTTAAATGTTGACAGAATTGTTTTTGCCTGACTGGGATTCGAACCCAGCATCTAGCGCCGTCGTTTTGTAGCCAGGAAGAGACGATAAATAGCTATTGTTGGTTCACCAGTAGCGAGATGTGCGCATGTTTAGCTAGACATCAGGTTCAAAATGGCTCTGAGCACTATGGGACTCAACTGCTGTGGTCATTAGTCCCCTAGAACTTAGAACTACTTAAACCTAACTAACCTAAGGACATCACACACATCCATGCCCGAGGCAGGGTTCGAACCTGCGACCGTAGCAGTCGCACGGTTCCGGACTGCGCGCCTAGAACCGCGAGACCACCGTGGCCGGCTAGACATCAGGCAACGAAAAGTTCTATGCTGAATGGAATTCAAACCCCGCACACGTGGTCATTAAGACACTTTAAGTATCAAATTCTTTTCCAATAATGGCTAGGAGTGGCATGTTTGTACTTTTAATGATGTAATGGAAAACACTCTGCTAGCTGGAAGTTGAATCCACAACATATCGTCGTTGGTGATCACAACGAACACAAACGTCAAACCCAAATCCGTTTTCGTCCGTAGGATGGAGAGGAGTGTTTGAACTTGAAAATATGTAAGGAAACGTTTGATCTTGTAATTTTTGATAAAAAGCTCATTATGTGGCTGTGAGTTGAAACGAACACGTTACAGCTGAAAACGCACGAAGAGACGTTGCAACTATTTTTCACTAGTAGTTCGGAGTGCACATACTAGGGCTTGAAATGAAATAATGAATATTTTGTGCTGATCATGATTCGAAACCAGATAGGTGCCTTTCGAGGAGGCCTAGAAGAGTGCAATCTTGGGGAACACAGTGAAATCGAATTCGAATTCCAGTCCAGCTCCACAATTTTCAACGTCTCAGTTTCAAATAAAGTAAAAGACTTGTGAACTTACACGGTCATTGGTTCATTAAATGAAATACGTTTTCTAGTTTAAGACGGCTTGCTGGTGACAGAGTCTCTGCCTTCCGGGGTTTCTCTATCTTTCACAGCTCAAACGAATGCCGCTCTGCCCCAGTTGGCAGCCAAGGGATGTTATCTTTACTGCGGATATTGAACTACGGAGCTTACTGGCGTTCTGCACTTGGCGTTACTAGGGGTGAAGGAGAGATACTTGTGTGTGTTAAAAATCTACGCCTGACGTGAGATGTGAACCTACACGTTTTACACATCAATAGAAGATTAATCCACCAGACCACAGAAACCCCTGCCAAGCACATAATTATGAATTGCAGAGTATTCATTTAGATGTAGATGCAGATGTCAAGGGACGGGTAAGAGGTAGGAGGACGGGATCTGGGAATGGATAGAAGTGCAGAAGTGCAATGAAATGCTTGCAAAGTATTACTTACTTAGATGTGTGCCACAGTTCGTTTTATCTTAGGATCGAGAGATAAGGAAGGACTGTTTTCAGTACGAAGAATGGGTTATAGGGAAGGGGAGATCAAAGAATACGGTTTCATAGGTGTTGAGAGGAATGATAGAGAGTAAAGACAGCATCAATTAAAAGAGAGAATGTAGCGTCAATGGAAACCGCTAGATTTGTTTATAAAGTTTTGGGGGAATGGAATAGAAGGGTACTTGCGGCGATAGTGTCAGAGAGAGAGAGTGTGTGTGAGAGAGAATAGAGGAGATATTAACAACGAGTAAACATAAAATGAAATCGTTTGCGTGTTGTGTGGAGGACGGAGGGTGTATTCATGGATGGAGGGAAGAGAGAGGTGTATTTGAATTAACAGAAACTACTGTGACAGAGTCCATCTATGATAATTAGTTTGTAAGTATCTAGACAGGGTATAAATGAAATCAAAATAGAATATTTAACAAACTGTATATTCAAAAGAAACCCACTTGAATTAAAAAGTCAACTCAAAGGAAAACTAACCCATATTGTATCTTTTCTGTTGCCACGTGATCTTCCACTAGCTCCCAATGAGGAAAAATGATAAAAAAGAAGACATAACAAAACATTTTAAGGACTCTAATATGTTATCCAGAATCCTTCATTATTTTGTACTTCTATCATGCGTCTTGGCATAGAATGTATAAACCGTCGGACGTAACAGCCTGAAGAAGCAACTTCCTCCCAGGCTTCCAGGACGCAGTCCCAAAGAGCGTCCGCAGTAGTAGGTTGGTTTCGTGGCCAGTTCTCTGTTAATGTTCTGGCGACCTCAGCCCACATGTTTTCCATGGAGTTCATATCAGCCGCCCGTGGCGGCCAGTCCATGACGTTGACGCCAATCGTGGAGAGCCGCCGCTGAACAAATGCAGACTTGTGACGTCCCCTTCTGCGTACAGCATTCGCACTGAAGGAAGCATCATATTTTCCAATATGTGGGCATACTGCACGCTGTCCAGAGTTCCTGCTATCCTGTGAAGAATTCCCGCCCCTCTCGCAGAAATTCAACCCCAGCAGGTAACAGATAGCCGGCCACTTCTTCTCATCGTGGTTACATATTCGCGTCCATTGCGGTCTGTAAACGATTCGTGGACCGTCGTTACTGGTGGAAAACACCTTCTCATCAGTGAAAATGACCTTGTCCCACGACGCCCTCTGATGGAGCTCCGCAAATGCTAGCCGGTAAAAAACGTCGTCTTCGCTGAGCTCTTGTTTCACGGCGGATCATCGTGCACGCAGTCCAGCGCCCCTCAACCTTCGACGAGTCGTGTCTCTGGAGCCGGGGAAGTTGGTCTCCCGCCTCAACTGCTTCGCGTTCAGAAAGGGATTTTCTCTGCTCCTAGGCACTAGGTCCATGTCTACCTGCTGTGAGCTCACTCTCTTCCTGTCTGAGCCAGGAGCCCTGTCGGTGGTGCCTCTTTCAAGGCAGATCCTCCACCATCTCGTTGCAGTGGTATGTGGTACGCCATACCATCTGCCAGCTTCTCTGATGAAACATCCTCCTTCTTCAGTGAGAGCGACGACTCTATCTCGAATAGACCTCTCCCAGTGAGACATTATGGCAGACAGCCTGATGTGTATTTCTGCTTGCCGCTCTTATACTGATTCCAGGGGAGGAGGTAAACATATTTACGTCAAACGGAGCGGCAGAGGTATGCGGCGCAGCCGTGTTGGTTCGTCCCGGGCTGCTGGCCCACCAACGCCACCGCCAGCTCGCTCACTTCCGTCTCGCCTCGGCCAACCTGGCTGGCCCGTAGCTCGCGAGCCGCTGCTAGTACAGACCCGGGCCGCAAGGCCACGATCACCCCTTCAATGATCAAACGTTACACCTAACCTACCCACGTCTGAATAGAAGCATTTGAGACGTGGAGCTGCAGAAAGATGTTGAAAATTATGTGGACTGACAAGGTAATAAATGAAGAGGTCCTCCTCAGAATCTGAGAGGAAAGGAGTACATGGAAAACACTGAGAAAAAGGAGGAATAGGATGATAGGACATTTTTCAAGATTTCAGACAATTACTTCCATGGTAGCAAATGGAGCTATAGAGGGTAGAAACTGTAGAGGAAGGCAGAGAATGGAATACATACAGCAAATAATTGAGGAAGTTGGTTGCAAGTGCTACTCTTAGATGAAAAGGGTGACGCTGGAGAGGAATTCGAGGTGGGTCCCATAAACCAGTCAGGAGACTTATGAATCAAACTAAAAAAATTTTTTACAAATCTAATTGTGTCCTCGGCATTATCAGCATTTCGCTTAGCACTACGTTTATTAACGGTGTGCAGACTGTGTTACGAAAAGTTAGACCTCCTGCTATTTTTTCTTAGTAGAGGATTTTTCCCTACCGTCTTCCTATGGCTTGGCAGTTTTATCTGTGGATTCACGAAGAGTGTTGAATATTTGTTGGGAGCAGGTATGTTATATCTGTGAATGGGTGTCTGCATGGAACATTTTCTGTAGTCGGTCAGATCGTAAGTTCCTCACCCTGGGCTAACCGTCAGCAAAAGCATCCTGTGAAAAATAAGCTTGTACTTTTTTAGAATTTATTGCCATTTTAGAGGCTTTTAGTTATCACACTACTTTATTATACGAAAATTAGCAGGAAATTAAGGAAAGTAATGTGCAGGGAGGTTATATTGAAATTTTCGCTGCTTGAGCCACTTTAGACGGAGAACTATTTACCGTATAGGTACACAACTTTATAGGAATGGCGTTCAGACCGTACGCTGCAGGATCTGCATTGTTAGTAGTATTAGTGTCATGACTTGCCGTTAGGTGACGTAGGGTCCAAGCACAGCCATCAGTTTGTAATACGGTTGCTGGAAGTCAACATGGGCTGTTCAAAGTGAACAGGGCTTTACTCATAGAGCTGTTTTATCAAAACAACAGCAATAGTGCTGCCCCTTTTCGCAAGTGTCAGCTAATTAAAATTAATTCAAATTAAATGCTATTTGGAAATTGTTGCTGGGAGAGGCCGACGGTCAATTGTCACATATCGCTGAGAATGCTGATCCACCATTGTGGTGGTGGTCAGTTCACAGGGGACCACACTGCTGAGGTCATCGGTTCCTAGGCTTACACATTACTTAATCTAACTTAAGCCAACTGAGGACAACACACACACCCATGCCTAAGGAAGGATCCGAAGAACCTCCAGCGTGGGGGGGGGGGGGGTGCCGCTCGAACCGTGGCAATGCGCTAGAACGCGCGGCTACCCCGCGCGGCAGTCCACCGTTGCTTCGGGAAGCTGTAGAAAAATGGTTCAAATGGCTCTGAACACTATGCGACTTAACTTCTGAGATCATCAGTCGCCTAGAACTTAGAACTAATTAAACCTAACTAACCTAAGGACATCACACACATCCATGCCCGAGGCAGGATTCGAACCTGCGACCGTAGCGGTCGCTCGGCTCCAGACTGCAGCGCCTAGAACCGCACGGCCACTCCGGCCGGCCGGCAGCTGTAGAGTAATCTCTAGTGCGTTTCGAGGCTGTCATGAATGCAGATGGTCTCCACACTGAGTAACGTTTGTTGTAAGCTGGAACGTGAACATGGTATGCAATCAAAAAATGTTACAATGCCATGTGGAAATTAAAATGTATTTGTTTCAATGGTTTAGTCTTTATTTCTGTTCCGCATGTTGTTGCAAATGTTTCCACAAAGTATCACTGTCTTAGTATTACTCGTTTGTCATTTTGACGTAAGATTAGTTTTAGCCAACTTTTGTGTAAAAAAAGTAGCCTCAACCCTTTTTTATGGGATTAATATCGAGTGATTCGGCGGGCCAGTCTAGATTAGAGATGTGAAAGGGTATCTGAATTCATCAAACCCGAAACGCATGCCAGCAGCATTTTAACGTGGGTGCTGTCATCTTGTATGTCATGATGGTACACAGGGAATAACATCATGAAAATACAGAAGAAAGGGCAACTATTGGTCACCGAGAACGCTAAAAGAAACATCCCGGTTCATGTTCACGGTAAACAGAATGAGTGGGAAAAGATTATGGAACAAAAAACACCCAGAACACATAACAGACATCACAGAACCATCTGCTGTCGGACCTACGCGCTTCAGATACTCGTAGCTAAATACCTCAATAGTCCGTAGGTGTTCATGAGCCGATCTCTCCGCACTGTTCACTCGGAAAGCGATTGAGGCGGTATGCACTAGCAACAGCAATTCCTGTCGGATTGATATCCACTGGTAAAGGGTGATACCCATCTCCTGCCCTGTTCGTTAGGAGCTTCTTACGCACTCTTTTCTTACGCCGTGTTGTGTGGCTGTTAGCCGCACTGCAATAGAGATGTTCGCCAATCCGCGTCGATACACGAACATTGTGTGGTCATGGGCACCTCCATAAATGGCAGCTCCTTTGTATCACTGTGTGTCGTCTCCGTGTCGAGATCAGATAATGCACAGATTCCATACTACCGAATGACGCGTACACATCACTACCGTGACTTACGTATGCGATGTAGGGTCCCATGAGTGCCTGGTACTAGTTTCACATCATGTGCAGCTTTTGCAAATGGATCAGTGTGCGTTTTTTAAGTAAGTGGCTAATATTTTATGCATCTCCAGTCTTTCATATTCCTCATAGAATTTCCCTTTATATTTGAAATAACTCGATCGTAAGCGAGTTCGACCAGGTCACGTATCTGCATACATCTGAGCAATTTTACAGTTCTCCCCCCGCCCCCCTCCCCCCAATGATGACCATAATATCTGTAGCTTGAATGTCTGTAAATAAGGACTTGACGTTGAAACTCACCAGAAAGTCGGTTGCTGAAGCTTTCACTGTGCGGTGCACACGGTTCAAATGGGACCACCTGTTCAAAATGTGAATAACCACCTTTTGTTGCACGGAACGCTGCAAGACGAGCAGGAAGAGAGTCAATGAGGTTTTCCAGCTGAGGTTCCATGGTGCGAAGGGGCCGATATTGGTGGTCCCACAGATTCTCCATTGGACTTACATTCCTAGGGGGTACTGTGGCTAGGCGAGTATGGTAAACTTATTTGGGTACTCTTAGAACCATACAGATACATTAGAGGAGTGCGACACTTTGCATTATCCTGCTGGTAGATGCCATCGTGGCGAGGAGAAGCAAACTGCATGTAGAGGTGGACATGCTCCGAAATGATAGGAGCATACTTGTGTTATCGATGGTACTCTGCAAATCCACTGACGAGATCACCCAGAAAATGGCAAGATAACGTTCCCCAGACCATAACGCACCGACGATTTTTGGAGGGTGTTTGATTTCGGACGTTTCAGACTGTACACGCCTACTGTTATCTGTCCGATTGCGCATAAAACGTGATTTATCTAAAAAAGACCGCCCGTCGCCACTCAGTGGACGTCCAGTTGCCGTAATGGCATGCCAACTCCAGCCTTCATTGCCGATGAACAGCAGACAGCGTGGGTTGATGAACCTGTCGCCTGCTGCAGTAGCTCCTCGTTCATCTGGGCAGTCAGTTGCTCAACATTTGCACGTCTATTCGCCCCAACACATCTCTGCAGCCATCGTTCACCCCTGGCACCTATGGCCCGCAGTGAAACACAGTTGCCTCGGCGACGGTTTTGGATAGTGCCATTTAGCCAGGCACGGTATACTTCAACCCTGAAGGCACACGTACAAGTTACAAACTTAACCGTTTCGGCAATGCTTATATCCTTGACCAGGAATCTAATGATCATGCCTCTTTGGACGTCATATATATCGCCCATTTCCGAATTATGCCAACAGCTGCATTATTTTTCGCTTATCCGCGACCAGCTTTATATACTCTCCACTGCTAGCACTGGCACCTGTCGTCTGCGAGTGGTTATTGCACCTTGATGTCGAACATAGAGGATGGTCATACTAATGTAAATGGAGTGTGTATTTCCAAAAAATATTTCGTCCGATGAGTTTGACAGTTTGGACGAAGGAGTAATTGAATAAGGCAGGCCGGCCGAAGTGGCCGTGCGGTTAAAGGCGCTGCAGTCTGGAACCGCAAGACCGCTACGGTCGCAGGTTCGAATCCTGCCTCGGGCATGGATGTTTGTGATGTCCTTAGGTTAGTTAGGTTTAACTAGTTCTAAGTTCTAGGGGACTAATGACCTCAGAAGTTGAGTCCCATAGTGCTCAGAGCCATTTTGAATAAGGCAGACAAATGAATTTCTGCGCATTAAAAATTCTCCTGTAGTTCATTGCCTTTGCTATTATGGAAGCATCTCTCGCGTTGCCGGGCAACAGTCACCAGCATGCATAGTCTTTGCTCCGAGGCAGAATGGAAAGCATGCAGTCCACAGTAACGAGACTAGCCTGGCGGCTGCAGTAAACAGCAGGAGATGCAAACCCGTTCCGACTCTCTTCGCGCCGGTGGGCAGGTCCGGCGTCGGGCACGTTGTTATGAATGAACGGCAAAGAGCAGGCAGCTACGGGGCGGGGTCGCTGGACGCAGAGGAGCGGAGGCGTGGCCTCAGCCCGCTGAGGGGTCTCCACGGTCCGCCGGCTGCGCCCTGCACGCCGCACCAGACCTGCTGCTCCTCTCGCCTTCGGCACGCCTCGGCGCATCTGTTGCTAACCGGCGGGCAGAGGCTCCGGCACGGCAGCAAAGAGCAGGGTAGCACTCCACCGTCCACCAGCTTCGCTCGAACAAAGGCTGTCCCGACTGCAGTTGTTGTAGGAGAAAATGTACACAGGCTGGTCTATATTTAGAGACGGCTGTATTGGGCTAAAACTAGGCATTGAGTCCTTTGGAAACTAAATTTAAAAGTAGTAGCTATGAAAATATTTTTAAGATTTAAAACGAAAAACATAGGGCGCGTTATACAGACATATTAATAGCGTATTAATCTGTTTAATTTTCACTCTCCTAAACAATAATTAAGCAACCAAACTTATTTTCTTAAGATTTTTTAAGTTTTTTTTTTTTTTTTTAATTTTAGTGTTTGCTTTTAACACGTTGTGTAGCCGTGATGAGTGTACAGTATGTGATGTGTACTGCACCCATTCCTCCTCCCCTCTCTCTCTGTCATCATCTCCTCCTGCATCTCTCTATCTACCTCTTCCCTCTTTCACGGTGCACCTCCTCCACCCTCCACTCTCTGTCGCTTCCCACCTCTTCTCTCGGTCCATCTTCTTATCTCCTATCTCTCTGTCCCCCTATCCCCCCATCTCTCCATCCATCGACTCCTTACACCTCTATCCGTCCATCTCCTCTTCCCTCCTCTGTCCACGTCATCCTTTCAAACCACTATCCTTCTACTCTCTTCTTTCTCTGCCTAGCTGTGCCCATCCCCACATTCATTCCGTGAAATGCATTCTGATACTACCTGTGTAACACACCAGTTATGCAGGTCAGTCTAGATGTTATTCGCAACCCCAACCCTACAGATCAGACAGATAAGAAAGCGAGTTACAATTGAAATGTCATACAGTGCTTAAAATTTCAGGTTTGTACTCTTCGAGAAGTTAGTTTAAAATCAATTGCAAGACTTATGGTCGATCTGTGAGATCTTACTTACTGTTCCTCAGTACTTTGTAACTGTATATAATAGTTATTTACTTACAATAATACATGTCAAATGACGATGTAGCTAGGTGTTAGTACTGTCACCTGTTCCCTTGCTGTTGTGCCTAGCTGTATAGCAAACTTTTGTTTGTATCTGATTTTCACTCTTTATAAGTTCTGTACTTATACATAACAGTAGCTACTATAACAAATCTATATTTTAATTGTCAGTACAAGGCTAAAACGATCCTATTTAGGCATTTTAGCATTCCACATGTTCAGTGTCAATATGTTTCCGTGTAATCGTTTTTATTCGCTGCTCATAGTCACTTTGTGTGGCCAGACTTTCTTTTTTGTTTTGTTTTGTTACTATGTTGTGTGCAATTACTTTATAATTTGTGTAACAAGGTACTTATCGTGTGTAAGCTTTGGCATCTCATGCTTTATTGTACAGAGATGTAGCAAATTCAACATAGCTCACGTTTAGTTTGTTAGCTCCGGACACATTTGCTGAAATGAGAAACAGTGGTGGTAACATTAAGAATGTAATGGGAGCTCCACTGTTACTTGCAGAGGCGAGAGTGGATACATGTAAGGAGTACACTGAAGGCCCTCTACGAGGACGAATTGTTTAATGAGGTGACAGAAGAAGAAATAGCAGTCGACAGGGAAGAGATAATGGTTCCAGTATCATAATCGGAATATAAAAGAGCTTTGGAAAAATTAAGAACAAGTAAGGTAGAAGGTATAGATAACATTCCATCGGAATTTCTAAAATCATTTGCGGAAGAGACAACAAAACGGTTATTCGCTTTATTGCTAGAATATATGATACTGTCGATTTACCAACAGACTTTCCGGAACAAAAATCCACATAATTCCGAAGATAGCAAGAGCCGACAAATGCAAGGATTAGCGCACAATCAGCATAACAGCCATTGAATCCAAATTGTTGAGAAAAATAATGCATAGAAGAATAGAAAAGAAAACTGAGGATGTGTTAGATACGGTCAGTTTGCCTCTAGCAAAGGAAAAGGCGCCAGAGAAACAGTTCTTACGTTGCGGTTGATAAGGGAAGCGAGATTTAAAAATAATCAAGACACGTTCATGGGATTTGTCCACCTTGAAAAAGCGTTCGACAGTATAAAATGGTGGAAGGTGTTCGACATTCTGAGGAAAATAAGGGTAAGCTCTAGGGAAAGATGGACAAGAGCCAAGAGGGAATAATAAGAATGGAAGACTATGAACGAAGTTCCCGAATTAAAAAGGTTGCAAGTCAGGGATGTAGTCTTTCGTGGCTACTGTTCAATGTATACATAGAAGAAGCATAGGCCTTAATTTGAGGACGAAATTTTTTTAAAGCTAAGTTTTGAGCACAGAATTGTATCGTAGTGAAATATGGACTGTGGGAAAACCGGAACAGAAGAAATCTAAGCGTTTCAGATCTGGTGCTACAGACGAATGTTGAAAATTAGGTGGAGTTATAAGGTAAGGAATGAGGAGGTTCTGCACAGAATGGGAGAGGAAAGGAATATATGTAAAACACTGACAGGAAGTAGGGACAGGAAGAAAGGACATCTGTTAAGACACCAGGGAATAACTTCCGTGGTTGCAGGGAAAATGCTGTAGAGGAAGACAGAGACTTGAGTCCGTCTAGCAAGTAATTCAGGACGTAGGTTGGAAGATCTGCTCTGAGTGAACTGAAGAGGTTGGTAAAGGAGAAGAATTCGTGGTGGGCCGCATAAAATTGGTCAGAAGCGTGGTGACTAAAAAAGAAAAAAAAATGGAGGGGAACATACGAATTAGGTGGTGGTGGTTAGTGTTTAACGTCCCATCGACAACGAGGTCATTAGAGACGGAGCGCAAGCTCGGCTTAGGGAAGGATTGGGAAGGAAATCGGCCGTGCCATTTCAAAGGAACCATCCTGGCATTTGCCTGAAACGATTTAGGGAAATCACGGAAAACCTAAATCAGGATGGTTGGAGACGGGATTGAACCGTCGTCCTCCCGAATGCGAGTCCAGTGTGCTAACCACTGCGCCACCTCGCTCGGTCATACGAATTATCTAGTTTGGTTATTTTCAATTCTTTTATACGTTCAGCGTTTTTTTTAACTGCTTTTATTTAGTCACGATCAGTTTGTATGATCACAATTATAGATTCTGTTGTCTTATACGTAATTACTCTGCTATCGATTGTGTAATTTGTAGTATAGTGTTACCAACGTTATGATGATACAGCTCTTTGTATGCACTGGTGCATGTTCTTTTCGATTGTAAATGATTGTTGCTAATTAACACAGTTCGCTTGTAAGTTTATTAACAACATACGACAACCACCAGTTGATTTACTTTAGGTCTTTTACATTTTCGAAAATCTTACATCTTTTGCAGGTACTTTTGTAATAAATTACTTTTGTTCTGAGATCATGTTACCGTTCCTGTTATATTTACACAGTTATTTTAAGATCGCACTTTATAATTATTCACTTACTGTCATAGCTGTCAAACGAGTATGTAGTTTTGTGCAAGCACTGTAGTCTGTTCACATGTTATCGTGCGCAGTGGCGTTAATGATGATGATGTTTGGGTTTTGGGGACCTCAAACGTTCGGTCATCAGCGCCCGTACAAAGTTCCAATTTTTTCACAGTGCAATTTTTTACACAGTCCAATCTAGCTACTGTAACGAATGATGACGATGATGATGAAATGATGATGACAACACAAATACCCAGTCCCCGGGCAGAGAATATCCCCAACCCGACCGGGAATCGAACACTACGCGCACAGTGGCGTTGTTAACATTGCTCGGTTCCATTATTCAGCTGTTTCGATTAATTGTCCACCGTTCAGTATCGGTTTTGCCTTTCCTTATAACAATTATGATCACACTCGACAAAGGCCAAATACTGTATTTTCGTGTTTACCTCTGTCGTGGAGCGGCCCTGTCTCGGCGCTTTACTGGACGCAGCGGAGCTCCCCGCACATTCCTCAGGCGGTCGGCAGAACGTTTATGATCAGTTCTTTTTTTTTTTTTTTTTTTTTTTTTTTTTTTTTTTTTTTTTTTTTTTTAGGATTTGTGTCATGACTTTAACACAACACGGTGACGAATTAGCATAAGGCAGTTATCAGTGCGAGTCGCCTGTCTTATTCGTTAAGATGCTGTAGCTTGAGCCTTATTTCTTGTTTTGTTTAACTATAGGCAACCTGAAGGTGTTCAACGAACGAAACCAGTCGTAACACAAGAAATGTTTAATAATACTGCTTGAAACCTTTCTATAGAAAAAATAATTGTCTGCATGTGAGAATACTGAATATGATGATTTCAAAATCTTTCTTCTCAAGTAACTTGTACTTTAGGTATCGTACTCAGTTCCTGGGCAATAATGATAGTCGGTTGGCATGTGAACAGTGTAGTGAAACGAAAATTTTTAAGTAAAGAAAATGAATCTAATTTAATGGAACAAGAAACTGAAACTCAGTACCGGAGCACATTACGAACGTCGCGTGATATGAAGTGCAACATTTGACATGGCATATCCACAGAAATGAATTACTGCTCTACTCGTAAGAAAATAACTGTTTGAAATTACCAATACTGCCCACTGAAAGTTAATCTGCTTGCTAGTACGACACCTAACAAGCCTGACTATACACTGTTAACTCAAGAACGCAAGGTGAGATTTGCCTTCGAAATAAAAGTGACTTACGTCTTGCTCAGCATGCTGCTTTGCGTCTAATGTACTGACATTCTTGAAAGCAAATAAAAATCATTAGATACCGCAGCTAAATATAAACAGACTACTATATATTTTATAGCTTGTCAGAAACAATCTGGCCGGCCTGGGTGGCCGAGCGGTTCTAGGCGCTACAGTCTGGAACCGCGCGATCGCTACGGTCGAAGGTTCGAATCCTGCCTCGGGCGTGGGTGTGTGTGATGTCCTTAGGTTAGTTAGGTTTAAGTAGTTCTAAGTTCTAGGGGACTGATGACCTCAGAAGTTAAGTCCCATAGTGCTCAGAGCCATTTGAACCAAGAAACAATCTGTTGCTGTGAGTGGCGTAAGGTGCACTGCATGCACGACAGAATATTTAAAACTTTACGATGAAGCGTGGATTTAGGTTTCACTTTAAAGAAAATCGGTTTTGAAAAACTAAACTCTGGTTATCGACAAGAAGGGAGCACATCATAGGAAAACTCTAACAATTACAAAATTTTCTTACTACAAAATAACTTTAAACATACCTTTAAAATTCCTCCAAAAATCTTTTCCATCAATATAAACAACAAGAAAGTGTTATAAATGAGTTTTCATCTCCATAATAAAGTGTTCCAAATAGTTCCTCCCAGATTCACAAATAAGAGAATTCTTCGACTGAAAAATTCAACTGCTCCCTACTATGCCTCAAATAATAATGACCCAGCGCTTCACAACTAACTGACTAGGAAGTCAACCCTAGATAAAACTAGTCAGGGATCTTATTTACAACTCATGCATTGCGCTCATTCATCTTTGTCCCAGTAGAGTAAATGTTAATCACTTACAGTAGCGGAAAGCATATGAGAACCTCACAGGCTGAGGTGGTTTTCATTAATCTTTAACCATTACATAATCTATATGAAACTTTCTGATTCTCAAGGTCGATAAGGAGGAGGTTATTGTTGAACGTCACGTAGACAACGAAGTAATTAGAGACGGAACACAAGTTCGGTTGGAGAAGGATAGGGAAGAAAAGCCGTCGTGCACTTTCGAAGGAACCATCTTGGCATTTGGCTTAAGAGATTTAGTGATATCATGGGAAACCTACATCTGGATGGTCAGACGCGGGTTGAACCATTGTTCTCCCGAATGCGTGACCAGTGTGCTAACTACCATGAGTTGTTCGCCAGGTCTCTTTCACGTATAGAATCTCCTTTCATTATTCTTAAATAAAGTGTCTGCAGTGCTTAAATTATGCTCATTTGAAATTTTTTCTGTTGATTTCCCCGTTCATTCCTTTCCACCAGTCCATTTGCTCCTACGATTTTCCCTGCTCTTCCTTTCTCTGCTACCTGATTCCCATCTGCCATTAAAATAAAATTTTCGTTCCCCTTAACTAACTGAATAATTTATTTTATCTCAGGATACATTGTTTCACTCTCTTCATCATCAGTGGAAATAGTAGGCTTAACTACTTTGGTGAGTGTTGAGTACGTGGCTATTACAGTTCACTTACTATGATTTTCATAGTAGCTTACCCACGTTTCTATTTTATTATTCATTTTTAGACCTTGTGGCGTTTGCTCCCTGTCTCTCAATGACGTTTCTCAACAGGAAGTTTCCCAAATGGGCGACATAAATTAGCTGTTCATAAGATAAGTAATCTTTACTTAAGTTTATTGTTGCGGAATGTAAGGAACCCACACTGGTGATGGAAAGTTAAGTGTCTGATAGCAGGGTATGTTGCGATTCATACGAATTTCTGTTACTCTGAATTAAACGTTATGTTGATGAGTCCATTATCATACCATTGCTCCCACAATTGGGGCTGCGTCAGGACCTCAAGTAGGCTGGCAGGCGTCATTGTTCGAAGGCAGAGACCGATCAGACACACACACAGTTCACATGATAAGAAGTTACTTTATAACGAGGGGAATGATCAGATGAAATGTCTCAAGGGGTTTCTTGCTTCCGACACAGAAGCAATTAACTAAAGAACTCGAATAGTGTTAGGTCGTTGTCCGCCGAACAATCCGCCTCCCATTTCTCCTATTTGGCAGCTGATAAATATTAAAAATACTACTCAAATTATGTTTATTATAAGGAGATAGGATGGTTGTTCTCCATAAACTCGACGAATTACAGCGAACTACATAATTATCAAGCTAGAAAATTACAATAGATCTTAACTTAGATATTGACAGCTGATACCCTCTCGATGACGAAATGAAAAAGCCTCTATCATTTTTCTCAGTGACATCACGTTAAGATTTTCCATAGCTTCTGGAAGTTGCGATGTATTTAGTGCAATTATACAAGTGTATGTTGAGAAGTAATAACTGTCATCACATAATCTTTAATGAAAATAATCTCCTCTTATGATGTATGATTACGTGCACGTGTAATGTGCAAGGCCTGTTCGCACCTGGTCTATACGGCAGTTTATTTCTGTCGTTCTCGGTTATCGGCTATGCTTTGCACAATGGCACCATTCCTAATGTGGAAGTATGTTACGAAGTGTAGTAGCAGCGAAGTACAACGCTCCATCTTTTTGAAAAAGATTAAAACCGGGAAGAATCACAACAAAGTTGCAACATCATATAAGGAGAAAACAGCCACCAAGGGCCCCTCCCGCCGGAGGTTCGAGTCCTCCCTCTGGCATGGGTATGTGTGTTGTTCTTAGCATAAGTTAGTTTAAGTAGTGTGTAAGACTAGTGCCCGATGACCTCAGCAGTTTGGTCCCTTAGGAATTCACACACATTTGAAAATTTGAACATCCACCATATTCCTTGGAAGAGAAAGTAAGTTTGATAGCTCTGATTTTATTCTCTTGTCACAAACTTGGAGCCGGCCGGGGTGGCCGGGCGGTTCTAGGCGCTATAGTCTGGAACCGCGCGACCGCTACGGTCGCAGGTTCGAATCCTGCCTCGGGCATGGATGTGTGTGATGTCCTTAGGTTAGTTAGGTTTAAGTAGTTCTAAGTTCTAGGGGACTGGTGACCTCAGAAGTTAAGTCCCATAGTGCTCAGAGCCATTTGAACCATTTTTATAAACTCGTAATAATATTTTAAGCGTTAATTTTATGGTTGCTTCAGGATGAAAAAGTGGCACCATCCAAAAGTGATGATGTATGCAAGTCATCAACATGTGACATTTGGCTCTCGCAGTCGAAGCGCCCGTCTCACTGATCCTCGCCAGCTTTGATGAAACCAGTGACACCGATTTCTTACATCAGTCCCATATCGATTGATATCTCATATTCATTCACCTTCATCAGAATTTTTCAGCCTTTGTTCGAAGTCTACATTCATTACTGGATATAATAGCAATAAAAAAACGAAATACGGTTGTTTCAAAAACCAAACAGTTTTATCAGCCAGGTTAAACTAGACACTAAGAAACCAGTGTACCTGAGAATCAGTTGTTTTTGCGATAACCCCCTTGCCTACCACTTGGACTAGAAGTGCTGACACCGACACGTTTACTGCACCCCAACGCCTGCCACCCGACGCCCGTCACTCGTGGGTATTCGAGTACTCAATTTCTGCGTCTGTTATTTATTTATATATTTATTTGAGTAATCAGCCTTCCGACTGGTTTGATGTGACCCGCCACGAATTCCTCTCCCATGCCAACCTTTTCATGGCAGAGTAAGCAATTGCGGCCTACGTTCCCAATCTGTGTCTTCCTATACAGTTTCTACCCTCTACAGCTCCCTCTACTACCATGGACTCTCTGAAGTCTTAACAGATGTCCTATCGTCCTGTCCCTTCTTCTCGTCAGTGTTTTGCATATACTCCTTTCCTTTCCAATTATGCGGATAACCTCCTCATTTGTTACTTTATCACTCAATTTTCAACAGCCTTCTTTAGCACCACATCTGAAAAGCTTCGTGTTTCTTCCGTTCCGGTTTTCCCACATTTCATGCTTCACTACGATACAATGCTGTGCTCAAAACACAAATTCTAAGAAATTTCTTCCTCAAATGAAGAATTATGTTTCATACTAGTAGAGTTCCCTAGGCCAGGAATGCCCCTTTTTTCAGTGCTAGTCTGCTTTTCATGTCGTCCTTGTTCCATCCGTCATTGGTCATCGTGATATTAAGTGCCTCGCCGTTCTCATTTCTGCTACTTGTCATTACTTTCGTCTTTCTTCGGTTTACTCTCAAACCATATTCTGTACTCATTAGACTACTCATTCCAGTCAGCATATCCTTTAATTCTTCTCCACTTTCACTGAGAACAGCGATGTTATCAGCGAATCTTATTGTTGATATCCTTTACTCTTGAATTTGAATTCCACTCCGGAGATCTTTTATTTCCATCATTGCTTCTTCAATGTATAGATTGAACAGCAGTTGCGAAAGACTACATCCCTATCTTACACCCTTTTTAATAGGAGCACTTCATTCATTGTCTTCCATTGTTATTATTCCCTCTTGGCTCTTGGCCATATTACCTCCATTTTCCTCAGAATGTCGAACACCTTCTACCATTTTATACTGTCGACAAATCACATGAACGTTTTTGATTTTTCTTTAGTCTCGCTTCCGTTATCAACCACAACGCCAGAACTGCTTCTCTGGTGCCTTTATATTGGCTAGAGCCAAACTGATCGTCATCTCAGAAATTTGGATGCATGAGCTGTTAAGCTGATTGTGCGATAGTTCTTTCATTTGTCGGCTCTTGCTATCTTCGGAACTGTGTGGATTTTTGCTCCCGAAAGTATGTTGGTAAATCGATAGCATTCTACACAGTAAAGTGAGTAGTGCCTCTTCCTTAAATGAATTTTGAAATTCATATGGAATTTCATCTATACCTTCCGCTTTATTTGTTCTTAATTCTTCCAAAGCTCTTTCATATTCCAGTTCTGATTCTGGATTCACTATCTCTTCCCTGTCGACTGCTGTTTCTCCTTCTGTCACATCACTAGACCACTACTCTTCGTAAAGGCCTTCAGTATATTTTTCCACATATCCGCTCTCTACTCTGTATTTAACAGTAGAATTCGCTTTGCACTTTTAACGTTAAGACCTCTGCTCCTTCCGACAATCATTACTTTTTCGATTTTTTCACCTTTTTCATGCAGTCATTTCGCCTAATCTTCCCACGCTTCCAATTTATTTCGTTCCTACGTGACTTGTATTTCTGTATTTCTGCACTTCCCTGAGCTTTCTGTACTGCATTCTTTCTTCGATCAAGAGAAACATTTTTCTGTTATCCATGGTTTCTTCGCAGTTGCTTACTTAGTTCCTATGGTTTTCTTTCCATCTTCTGTGTTATCTATTTTCAGAGATATTCATTCCTCTTCAACTGAACAACCTACTGAGCCACCCCTTATCACAGTATCAATAGCCTCTCCTTATACACTCCTGGAAATTGAAATAAGAACGCCGTGAATTCATTGTCCCAGGAAGGGGAAACTTTATTGACACATTCCTGGGGTCAGATACATCACATGATCACACTGACAGAACCACAGGCACATAGACACAGGCAACAGAGCATGCACAATGTCGGCACTAGTACAGTGTATATCCACCTTTCGCAGCAATGCAGGCTGCTATTCTCCCATGGACACGATCGTAGAGATGCTGGATGTAGTTCTGTGGAACGGCTTGCCATGCCATTTCCACCTGGCGCCTCAGTTGGACCAGCGTTCGTGCTGGACGTGCAGACCGCGTGAGACGACGCTTCATCCAGTCCCAAACATGCTCAATGGGGGACAGATCCGGAGATCTTGCTGGCCAGGGTAGTTGACTTACACCTTCTAGAGCACGTTGGGTGGCACGGGATGCATGCGGACGTGCATTGTCCTGTTGGAACAGCAAGTTCCCTTGCCGGTCTAGGAATGGTAGAACGATGGGTTCGATGACGGTTTGGATGTACCGTGCACTATTCAGTGTCCCCTCGACGATCACCAGTGGTGTACGGCCAGTGTAGGAGATCGCTCCCCACACCATGATGCCGGGTGTTGGCCCTGTGTGCCTCGGTCGTATGCAGTCCTGATTGTGGCGCTCACCTGCACGGCGCCAAACACGCATACGACCATCATTGGCACCAAGGCAGAAGCGACTCTCATCGCTGAAGACGACAAGTCTCCATTCGTCCCTCCATTCACGCCTGTCGCGACACCACTGGAGGCGGGCTGCACGATGTTGGGGAGTGAGCGGAAGACGGCCTAACGGTGTGTGGGACCGTAGCCCAGCTTCATGGAGACGGTTGCGAATGGTCCTCACCGATACCCCAGGAGCAACAGTGTCCCTAATTTGCTGGGAAGTGGCGGTGCGGTCCCCTACGGCACTGCGTAGGATCCTACGGTCTTGGCGCGCATCCGTGCGTCGCTGCGGTCCGGTCCCAGGTCGACGGGCACGTGCACCTTCCGCCGACCACTGGCGACAACATCGATGTACTGTGGAGACCTCACGCCCCACGTGTTGAGTAATTCGGCGGTACGTCCACCCGGCCTCCCGCATGCCCACTATACGCCCTCGCTCAAAGTCCGTCAACTGCACATACGGTTCACGTCCACGCTGTCGCGGCATGCTACCAGTGTTAAAGACTGCGATGGAGCTCCGTATGCCACGGCAAACTGGCTGACACTGACGGCGGCGGTGCACAAATGCTGCGCAGCTAGCGCCATTCGACGGCCAACACCGCGGTTCCTGGTGTGTCCGCTGTGCCGTGCGTGTGATCATTGCTTGTACAGCCCTCTCGCAGTGTCCGGAGCAAGTATGGTGGGTCTGACACACCGGTGTCAATGTGTTCTTTTTTCCATTTCCAGGGGTGTATATTGAATTACGGAAAGCTTAAACCGGGTTGGCCGGACGTGAGTTTGAGCCATCGTTCTCCTGAATGCAAAAACATAGTTCTAACCACTACCGGCGGTTCCCCAGGTCTCTTCCATGTATAAATGCTTCCTTCATGATTCTTATACAAAGTTTCTGCAATTGTTAAATTATGCACATTTAAAAATTTTACCCGTTGACTTCCGCTTTCGTTGCTTTCCCAACAGTCTTCAATTGAACTGCCTACTGAGCTACTCCTTATCGCAGCATCAATAGCCTCCCTCTACATACTAAATTATCGGTTCAGTGTTTTCATATACTTTCTCTATGTCTTCGTCCTCTGCGTGCAACGTCGGCGTATATATCTACTTATGTCCGTTTTGGTTTGTTATCGATTTTGATGAGAACAACCCTATCACTGAACTGTTCACAGTAACTCACTCTCTGCCCTACCTTTCAATTCATAGTGAATCCTACTTCCGTTATATCGTACTCGTCTGACCTGAAATCCTTGTTTCCTTTCCATTTCACTTCAATGACCCCCTAGATTCAGCCTTAACATTTACCTTGTCAGATTTTCTAGCTTCCCTACCATATTCAAACTGCTGACATCCCACACCTCGACTGGTAGGAAGTTATCCTTTCGTTTGTTCTTCAGCCTTTTTCTCATGGTCATTTCCCCCTTGGTAGTCCCCTCCTGGCGATCCGAACTGCAGGACTAGTCTGGAATCTTTTGGCAACGGAGAGATCATCATGACACTTTTTCAATTGTTGGGCGCATGTCCTGTGGATACATGGTATGTATCTTTAATTTAGTGGTTTCCATTGTCTTCTGCATCCTCATGTCGTTGATCATCTGAACCTCTGTCCGGTCTTATTGTTTTTCAGAATATAAGTAGTGGTCTGGTTTAAAATCGCGGGGCCGAGGACATTTTGGTTACGAGATTTTTTTTCTGTTTCGGTTGGTTATGCTGGGTCACCACTGTTCGTTCTAAAGCTATGTGCGTTACAACATTTCCATCATCTCTCCGCATGGATGATCAAGCTGCGCTGCAGTATGTGTACAGAATTCCAGAGGTAGCTCCAAGAATATTATTCTATTTTGGGTTCCTAACTATCGTGCAATGCTGTTTCTGCGTGTAGTTCCCAAATATAGATATATCTTTTGTGCTATCGGTGAATAAGTAATGGACCGCATTGCCTCGGATCCATGTGATGGCGTTGGTCTTGGTCCTCGGATAGTACGAGTCGTCCAGAAGAAGGAGAGTTCGAACGCTGAAGTGTGTTCGTGATAACCGCAGTAGAAAAGCCAACATTTTCTTGGCGAAGTACCAGGCTGATGCATCCTCTCTGCAACTAAGGCAGTGTACGTTCATGTCAGTGACTTTGTATTGCACGCAGTTTATGTAGAACTTCTTGTGTGATATGATTGACTATCACGTACCAAGTAGACTGGACGTCTGAGTCGAGCGTGGTTGCGTGGAGTGTTCTTGCCACTGTGTGGTGGGGTATTTCGTTTCCACCACATTCGGTTGCCGTTTCCGTTGCAGAGCGCGTTTGATCGAGTCAAAGACGGTACAACTAGCGTGCGTGTGACGGTAACGCCTGTTTACTATACAATTAATAAATTGTTTCTTCAACCATTGGCTGCCTGCTGCACGTTCTCCATGTCCTCTCCCCCTCCTCCAGAGAACCACTCTCCCTCAACACACTACTTGCTTTGCTTTTGTGATTCGGGTACGAAGTAATATATCCTACACTCGCCCATAGCGACATTCCCGTGTTCAGAACGTCGAGTAAGACATTTTTTCATTTTTTCCGCTATGTCTCGCTTGTCGTACACCGTTCTAGAAATAACACGGTCTCCACTGGTAAACCTTCTTTTTCAGAGAGAGATGGTCTTTCACTTATTTCTTAGTCATTTAGACTTGTCTGAGCACAATGAAAGCGTAAGGGTCACCAAACCACTGTGTCGCCTGATGGAGCAATGTTGTCGCACTTTTCCATCACCTCAGCATGGATTGTTGCAGCTCTGCAGACAACGGATTACTGCAGGGTATTACAGTTTATGCGTGGGCTGCACGTGACACAGCGAACTGTTCCACTATCCATGACGTTCGGACAGCGACTCATAGTGTCAACTCGCCGGTGGCTTCTGCTCATTTATGTGTAACCAGTAAATCCGCAACCACGATTCTTTAATGAATGTAAGACCCGTGTATAAAACATATCTCCTTCCTACAATCATATGCATTTGCAGATTTATTCAGTGGTATCTGGGCATACTGACTGCAAAATGAGTTGCGAAACGAGTTAGTAGTAAAGATGTAATAAGTTAATACCTCATGCCTGATGCTGCACTTTTACTGCATGAAGAGTGAAAATGGAGCAAGGGATAAACTTCTTTCTTTCGCCATTTTGTGGGGATTGTCAGCGAGAACAAGTTTCGGGAAGGTTTGAAATTGTGAGTAAAGTTTGTTGGAAGATTCTAAATGCAATTTTTAAATACTGGGATAGTATGGGCAACGTAACCCTCATGAGTTACGGTGCCTTGAGGCATATACACAGTTTATAACTGTAATGCTTGATTTATTGTGTCAAACTTTTAATATAAGATTGTAGCTTGTGATCAGTAGATTAACATAGTATTTTAAATTTATTAACTCGATCGACTGCTCAATGAAACATTGAAAATCTATTGAAAAAAATACATTTTAATTTTCACATAGGAGTGTAAAATTTGTTAACTGCGTGCCATGTTTGCGTTCCAGGTTAAAAACGTTGCTCGATGTGACGACCATCTGCATCTACGACAGCCTGCAACCGCACTAAAGATTGATCCACTGCTGCGCGAAACATCTCAGGTGGGAAGTTGGACCACTGAATGTTCAGCTTCGGGCTCTCCGCGGAGCAGTTCCCAAACCGCCAGTTCATTCTGTCTTCCGAATCATGTTAGTCGGCCCCTGTGCTGAAAGAAGATCTCTCCGTATTCCTTTAATACGTCGATACTCCCAAAGAACAGCAGCGCTGTTGCTACTGCTTTGATTAAACAGATCTACGAGTAAGGCCCTTGTCACCTTTTCCAGAGCCATGTTGACACCCTGCAACTGTAAGGCATCTTTTTGTTTCAACCCTATGTCGCAGTACTAGTAGCACCGCCTAATGGCTAGTCATGATACTAACACTAGTAATAAATTGAAACTTGCGGCGCATAGTCTCAATATCACTACTCTACGTAGCTTTCCATCTACACTAGCCTATGTAGCGAAAGTTCAATCATACCCACCTTGCAGATCAGTCGAAATCTCTGTCTTGAGTCACAGATTCTTCGAAAGAACATAATATTTATCATTAACTAGTTCCGCTCATAAGACCACCTCCAAACAATAAAACTGTTCTTCCATGCAACTTGCACGTTTATCCTTTATTAATATCAAAACGGCGGCCAGTGCTATACAAAACCATACATTAAGGTTACGTAGATAATTATACAGAGTGTCCCAGAGGAATGGTCAATATTCAGAAATATGACAGGGATGCACATCTGAAGCAAAACACTTCACATGGACACGTGGTGGACATACGTTCTATTCCGAATGGCTTTCGAGGTAGAACATAATGTACATTGTTCTTTATTTCTGCACTGACTACTAAAACATCAGGTTTACACATGTAAAACAGTTGGTAAACATCACAAGCCCGTAAACAGAAAGCCCATAAACAAAACTCTAATGGCGTACATTCTGCGACCTCTGTGGCCAGTTAACTATATTTCCACGACCAGTCCAGCGTTTAGGGTAAGTCTGCTAAACGGTGGAGGGGCTCCGTCATTCTAGAAGTACATTGCAGTCCCGTGGCGAAAGGAACACCCACAAGGTATTCAGTGAACAAATTTTCGAATGAATTCAAGTAATTCTGTCCCGTCATTTGCTCTTCTAAAATGACTGGACCTGTCAACATGTTTCCGATCCTGTCGCATCAAATATTGATCGAAAAACGAACTTGGAAATTGGTTTCCACTGTAGAATGTGAATTTTTCTGCGGCCATCGATCGTCATTACGGGAAAACGTGGCTTCATTAGTGTACAGTATTAATGGAAGCAAATGGGTATTGTCATTTAACCAGTGACAGAAATTAAGCAGTACAGCATTGTCGCCAATGTGAAGATTGTGGCCACACCGTATGTGAAATGGATACAAGTTTTCAGCACTTAATATTTGCCAAAACGTCTTCGTGGGACATTGATACTTGCAGAATGTCGGAGTACGCTGGTTGTAGGAATATCCTATACCATTTCAGCAATGTGTGCTGTTCCTGCACAGCTTGTTGAATTACATGTTCAGAAGCAAAATGGGGAGTTAGAGGAACACCCGTATGACGCAATGTGCTGAAAACTTGATAAACATTCCACGATCAGGAACTCGATTTGTCTGAAAGCGCCGACGGTACTCTTCGACAGCAGCAGCACCACCACCATTGCAGAGGCAGTAAACATACACCGTATGTGCATGTTTTTGATTGGAGTAGGCGTGTAGCAATTTAGTCAGCGTGTGTGCATAGTTCACTGATGCTTCTGTCTGACACACTCTCAATCCGTCGCACTACTTCAGTCACGGCACGCCTTGGACAATTGCTCATTCACCGGTCTAATTTAATGGCAGAAAGACATCCCGAGCAAAGACATTGAATCCAATGAGGTGGGTTGGGCTACAATAATACGTCAAAGAGGTTAGGTAGTGAGAAAGATATGTGGGCACGACTTGTCCCAGAAAATAAAAAAAAAGTGTGTTCTACCTCGAAAATCAATCGAGGTAGGGCGTACGTCCGTATGAAGTTTTTGGCTTCAAATGAGCGTTCTTGTTGTATCCCTGAATATTGACCGTTTCTCCAGTGATACACTGTACCTTAATACAAGATAAGTCACGTAAAACGTAGCACCCGTTTTAATTCGCGAAAGATTCCATATTTCGAAACAAGTATTTCGGAAAATCACAGTATTCTCAGGGGCACGTACTTTTATTATGAGAAGAGTCAACTCCTGTGTCGATCGAAATATTGAAGGAAGTATGATTTTTTAAATGAAATGACATTTCTAATGGCATCCGAGTGCTTGAAAAGATGGATACAGTGATATAATGCTGGTTAATTTTGAGGTTCAAACTCTTCGTAGAAGGGTCCTAGAAATACTCTAAAATTGAAATGCAAGTAGGTCGGGATCCGCTATTGCGTTGTACACACGTTACGTCTTTGTACCAAGCATTCCGGCTGTTTACCTGTTTACACTGCAGAAGTACAGGACGTGTCGTCTATCGGCAGGTCATTTTGTGAGTAGGTTGTTTAGGTTTTATGTTGGTAACGCCACATAGCGCTCTGTATTAATATCGCTGACAGCGCTGTGTGCAGTCTGTGGCTGGTTGGACTCGTTGTTGGAAGTTATTCGCCAGTGTAGTGTTGGGTAGTTGGAGGTGAGCCGCCAGCAGTGGTGGATGTGGGGAGAGAGATCCCAGAGTTCTGAGATGTTAATATGAGCAGACGATCTGGACGTGTGTCCGTCAGAAAAAGGAAATTTGTTGAACTGGACATCACGAATTTACATGTAAATTATGACTTTTGAAGATTATTAAGGTAAATACGTTGTATGTTTCCAGAATGAGATTTTCACTCTGCAGCGGAGTGTGCGCTGATATGAAACTTCCTTGCAGATCACACAGTTTTAATCTGCCAGGAAGTTTCATATCAGCGCACACTTCGCTGCAGAGTGAAAATCTCATTGTAGAAACATCCCCCAGGCTGTGGCTAAGCCATGTCTCCGCAGTATCCTTTCTTTCAGGAGTGCTAGTTCTGAAAGGTTCGCAGGAGAGCTTCTGTAAAGTTTGGAAGGTAGGAGACGGGATACTGACAGAAGTAAAGCTCTGAGGACCGGGCGTGAGTCGTGCTTCGGTAGCTCAGATGGTAGAGCACTTGCCCGCGAAAGGCAAAGGTCCCGAGTTCGAGTCTCGGTCGGGCACACAGTTTTGATCTGCCAGGAAATTTCCCATTGTATGTTCTCTATCAAAACTTTCATTTACTAACTATATTCCTATCAGTAGTTAGTGCCTTCAGTAGTTAGAATCCTTTATTTATCTGGCAGTATTGGCGCTCGCTGTTTCGAAGTAGTTCGGGTAATGAAGATTTTTGTGAGGTAAGTGATTCATGAAGGGTATAGGTTATTGTTAGTCAGGGCTATTCCTTTGTAGGGATTATTACTAGCGAGTATGCGTTGCGCTAAAATATTGTGTGTCAGTTTAGAAATGCCAAGAATAATTAAAGAGAAAACAGTCTCTGTACGTTCAGTTCCAATCTGGAGTTTGAAAATCAAGTAACGTAGAAGTTTTATTTGCACAGTCATTCTTTACAGTCAAATCGGAAGTTTCAATTTCTGCTTCAACATTCCTTGCCTGCAGACATGTGCACCAAAGGTTAGTAGTTAGGCATGCTTCTTTTGTACGGAGAATGTCAAAGAAACAACCGAAAGGGTACGGCGGTATAGGAAGGTCTTTTTCTCATCGTTGCTGTCCGTTCCTCCAGGCACTTGCACGAATTATTAGGTTACTCTTGCGGACAGGCATCTTCAACGTGAAACAGATGTTGTGAACGAAGACTGCGACTGACAGAGCACATGAAGAAGCTCTCCCAGCTACAGAGGTTAACAGTTCTCATAATGGCACGAGACATATTGCCATGGAATGTGGCAACAGTCAGACGGGTGTCTCTCGCATCTTGAATCGACTTAAATTCCGCTATTATCATCTGACACTAATACAGCCACTCGGAGGACGTGATTTCTAACATCGTATAGTATTCTGTCAGTTATAGTACCAACCTATGGTGCTACATCTTAGGAAATTCCATTGTGAGATCTTTCTTAACACAGGGTTACTTACCATATTCTTCCTGTTCTTTCAGAAGAGTGCTACTAGGTAAGCGACGGTGTACGCTGTTCGAACAAGACAGCTGCGCAGTTCACGCTTTCCGTGTTCCAACGTAAATACTGAATGAAAAGTTTCCTGGGCGTTCCATAGGACGGAATGCTGCAGAATGGCGACCGCCCAGGTCCTCTGATTCGATTCCCCGTGATTTCTTTTTATGGGAAGCACTGAAATTTGCGGCTTATCATGAAGCCCCAACAGCGCCAGACGTACGCACCAGAAGGTAGCATATGCCTTAGTCCCACATACAGAAATCACAGCTGGTCTTTTACGTATGTTGTACAGGAAGCTATGTTTAATCTTAATAATCTAGGCCTGTCTTGCTGCATGTAAAGATGGAGTCTGGAATCAGAGAGTTGTTTACACCACATCAGCCGACCATAGCCGCATTACTTTCCAATTTTAGCACTTCTCTCGGAATCTTTTGCGAAAAGTTTCAGAGTCAGTATTAAGAACTGCTATGTGGCTGCAAATGTCTTCCTCTAAGAGCTTTTGAATACAGTTACGAAAAGTATTTCGGTTGATACCAGAGTTCAGAGCATTATCCATACCAAACATTATGTGCCGCACAGCATACTACCAGTTGCTAAAATCCTCTTTTTGACATGTAGAACAGTTCACGAAATAAAATGGACGTTACGCCTTACGTGACCCAGTACACATTTATTTTTATCTGTCCTCAATACTGGAGAAAAATGTGTAGCGTTGGCTGAAACTGCACTTAAGAATAATTTCAGATAAACTAAGCACTTATTCGACGAAACCGTTTCCTTTTGCGGTGTTTTGTCGTTATTCCAACCATAGTCTACGAACCACTTATCAATTTATTTATTTTCAATTCGGTGCTCGGATTTCAGCGGCGTTTATTTAAACAATGAAAATAAAACAGAGGGTAATTACTACTAAGTAAACTCAACACTAGTCTAATAAACAGCATGGTTTTGAGAAATTGAGATTAACGTAAAGAGAGACTATCTGAGAACATTCAGTTAAAAACAGTAATGCGTACTGAAATTACTTGGATCTTAATTTAGGGATTGCATTTATGCTCACTTAGACAGTTAGTCGGATATGAATTTTTTGCTTGTGGGACATCCACAAATGTTATAATCGTATGTGATGTTCGTGATTCATACAACCGAAACAACAGTAGAGTGTATTGGTGTAAGTCTTTATATTGACATGTTTCGGGACTCAGCCCAATTTTCAGTTGTATCTGGAAGTCAAAATAACAAAATATCTCTAAATTGCAAGATAATAAACAAGCTAACATTACTAGAGGAAAAAAGATAATAAGGGTCACATAAATACAGTTCAATGAACCTGTAAATAATAGTAGGTGGAAACTTCCACATCATTGTTGACTTACAAGGCAAGGCAAGTCAGAGTTATTCGGATGTACCAGACAGATGTGACAACCCAGAAGTCCCTTGATTATGAAGTAACTTATGGCTTTGAAGACACGCAAGAAAGAGATCATGTAGAATTGGCTATCAGTTTCAGGCCCACATGACAACAACTGCCAGCGTGTTATACACATTATGGTTAAAGGTTCAATAGTCACAAAATTCACATCACGGAGCATTTTTCCGTTGCGAAGATCGCGAATACTCAGAACGTAAAATGGTTACTAGTGTTGTGAATGTAATATTCGATAGGTGCAACCTCTGAAACATAGAGAATTACAAAAAGTCATTACACGTTTGTCGTAAAACTGTGCCTAATGATCTTAATAATTTCCTGAACATTATGACAAACTTCATTTTTACATAACAAATGCGAACTGTAAAAACAGCTGCCTTCAAGCAACGCAATAAATAACACAGGAAAAAACGCAACGATCCGGAATAATATGTGTAAGAAGAGCCAGCAGTTTTATTTGACAGCACTAGGAGCAGTAATGTCACAGAATCGGTAAACAGACACAATAGCTTATCAGTATATTCAGTATTCGTGAAAAGTGTAATGTTTGTGACAAGTACATATAGAATGAAACTATCATCTGGTCCACTGCGAATTCGACGACGCAGTCAGTGCCTGTAGGTGCAAAGACAGGAACAGCATGTGCCGGCCGCGGTGGCCGAGCGGTTCTAGGCGCCTCAGTCCGAAACCGCGTGACTGCTACGGTCGCAGGTTCGAATCCTGCCTCGGGCATGGATGTGTGTGATGTCCTTAGGTTGGTTAGGTTTAAGTAGTTCTAAGTTCTAGGGGACTAATGACCTCAGATGTTAAGTCCCATAGTGCTCAGAGCCATTAGAAACGCGTGCTACCAACGAAATATCTGGTCAATACAAAATTCGTTAGAAATCTAATAACTTTTCCATAATGTGGGGCCACAGTCATAATATATTTCTTTAAAGTCAGTACCGCCATTAAAGTGTTTTTTATTTGTAGTTTTACATTTACACGATCATGATTTCAGCTTCAAAGTGCCATTATCAAGTTTATGAATTTTTGCTTGTGGAACATCCACAAGTGTTATAATCGTATGTAGTGTTCGTGATTCATACAACCGAAACAACAGTACAGTGTATAACACTTTAAAAACTTGATAATGGCACTTTCAAGACGAAATCATGATGGTGTAAATGTAACACTGCAAATAAAAAACAGTCTAATGTCGGTACTGACTTTAAAGTTGTTAGAAATCGCCAACTATTCTGAAAAGATCGTTTTTGTATATGGAAAATATTATTTTAAACGATCTCGTGTAAAAATTTATGTCGTTGCAGTCTTTCATTATTATCTCTTCATTTTTATAATTTTTCGACGTCCCATGAGCATTTCAAAATTCCTTTACCAGCCAGTGATCTGCTTGAAACTGAAGGCACACGCTGCAAGCAGTCTCTCTTGCATTGACTATTCAATAACATTGCTACGAATATATTTTTGCAAAGGTGTCAACCGTCTGCTTTCTGTGTTTTGAAGCTTCAGTCCTTTGTGTCCAGGTGATGAAGGTAGTTGCACCACACTATTTCATTGCAGTCTCAAAGTGAATTTTATCAAAGGGATCGTGTGCATTGGCATTCCTTGCTAACGAGTGTGTGTCCATCAGAATTTGATGTTTTTGTCGCTGAGGTCTTTCAAAACTGTATGACCCTAAAGAATGGAATGGAACGGTTACAAAAACTTCCAAACAGAATTTGCGAGTAATGTACAGACTTGACGAGGGGACGCGAATCGCACAGTAACTTCGTTCTTGACTGTTATGAAAATGACCTACTCTTTCCGAAGTGCGATAAAATGCTAAAATGGCTGTACCCCGTTTAAGCGCTCGATCGTTTCTTGCGAGTCATGAAATTATGGATGAATGTGTAAGAGTGCTTTCACTGGTCACTAGGAGTGCCGGCTTATCTAAAAAAATGTCCATTTCATGTTGTTTGTGAAACATAAATTTAATTTCTGAGGCAGCCGAAAGTAAATTACTTTTTTTTAGCTTTTCTTTAATTTTTGTTACTTCTAAAGTATAATTTGAACAACAAGATACGTTATCAGTTTATAAAGTTTTTGGATCACCTTTCTTATTCCTCACGGATTTTTCGTGTATTTTTTATCTCCTGAATTTTATAACAGCTGTTGATTTTTATCATTAACATTAAATGTTAATTTTTATAAAAAGATACATGTATACACTACACGCGATTTCCGGAGACTACTGTGATGCTCCAATTTAATGAGCGTTCATCTTGAAGTTGCTAAGGTCAGCGGGTCGTGACCTACTTTCATTGATCAATACCTTCATTACGCTGCAGGCCGTAATTGGCGGATTTCAAATTCCTTCAAAGTACCCTTTTTGGGGGCTGCAGCATCGAATGGAAACCGCGTGGCACGACTGTATAACTGATGACGTCACTGTTTATTAAAAAGGAAGCCGGGATGAGCCATCATTAAAGCTAGCATAATGAGAACCCTTGAGGTTTTCCAGTCCTCATTTAGCTGTTTTGAGTGAAATTCTGTTTACTGTGCATTCTACACACCCCCTACACATTTTTCCGCCACCAACATACACTGAAACTCGCAGAATAAAATGAGAAAACGGGAAGCGATGGCAGAAACAATTACATACATTTTTTAAATTAATTAGCTTTTATCCTTCCAAAGAAAATGAGCCCTATTATTTAAGGGGATGACAGTTAAAACGTTACAGTTCTGTTTTTATCTACACACAAATTTAAATACACTGTAAATTTCTTTTAGCTACAAAAGGATGCCGCATTTAAATAGTGATCTCCAGTTTAGAGGGAGCACAGAAACAAAGAGTGCGAGGCATCACCAACATATACCGTACTCCTTAACGAAGCAAACCGATCGATGCAGTGCAGTGCTGAAGGACGCTGGTTCAATTTCTGGAAGAATGGGTTCAAACGCAAGTCCCGCCGTCTATATTTTTGGCTCTCCGTATTTTCCAAAAAGCACCTGGGTTGTATGTTAAAAACACTGGATGACCTTTTCCATTAACTAACTCTTTCCGAAGGTTATGGAAATTGTAGGATACTTCTAGTTTAAAGGTACTGTCTACTGTCTGGCGTTGTAATTTATTGTATGATAAATCATCTTCTGCAGTGCGCTTCTTAAGGTGATATTCATCTCATTTTTGGGAAAATAAGGAGATTCCATTGATAACCTTTACAAACTTAGACTTTAATAACATTTAAAACTATACTAGTTAACAGCACCAGGTTCTTAACAAGTGACAAATTAAATTATGAAACTTTCTTCCAGCTGCCACAAATCTGACGATAAATGTGGACGCAGCAGTAGAAATCTCAGTGTTTAACATGACCCATAGAGACAAAATCTGATACCACATTACTACAAAACTTGGGGCGGGTCGCCCATTTGTTTAAGACGTCAACGTGGACAACTTACGGCAGATATTTCGCAGGAGTCCGACATAATGAGTCCGTGCGGTGGCCGGAGATTTGGAAATGCCGTGGTCAACAGTGCACAAAGTCGTCCATTGGAAGTTTCGTTTCTATGCCTAAAAGGTGCAGTTCTCTCAGGCGCTAGAGACGACAGACAAACGTCAGTGCGAATACCTTCCGTTTGATATGATAGCAATGTGGACACAAACGAAAACTTTCGGGAAATGATTTGTTTCTCCGATGAATAAGATTTTCATGTATCCAGCAAAATACGGAGATTACAAATTTAGACTTTAATAACGTTCGTAAATAAGCATCAGAGTATCCTCATTTTACAAGTGAAATAAAACAGACAATCCTAAAGTTGGTATGTGGTACAGACTAATGGAAAATTCCATCAAATACTAAGGTCAATGTGTGACGTAAACGTATGCAAAAGTACCTGCTAGCATCTACTGGTCCCTAAATTCCTATCAGTTTACGGTGAGAAGTTTCCGGATAGGTGGACTTGACGAGACAGTTCGACTCGGTGCCGGCCACGATGATCTGACGTCACACCACCAGATTCTTCCTATTGTTGAGTGGTACTTAAGATAAGTAAACAAATTAGAGAAATTAGAAAATAAATGAAAAACTTAGTTTAGTTTAGAAGAATTACACACTGGCAAACAACGGACAAAGCAGCAGAAGGCTTCGCAAACGACACAGCTGCCGCTCTCCGAGCCAGAACATCGAGTAAGGAAACAGTTGTACGAAACTTGCAATAAAAGTTATCTTATGTAAAAATGCTGTTTCATTCTACCTCATACCCAAGCCAAGGAAGAACCCACCCTGCCCACATGTTGTTAAGAGAGAAAAATTAATTTATTTAGTATTTTCACCCTGACATAATGCTTTGGAATTAAATGCCCATTGCAGTAATTCTCATCCTGACAATTGACTGGTAACAAAAGAGAAAACCCAGTTACATTTAGTAGCAGAAGTGTTACATTTGGTGACAGGACTGTTACATTTGGTGACAGGACTGTTACATTTGGTGTTAGAAGTTACACTATGGTGTTTTCACAGGATCAGCTGTACTGAACTAGTGTAACACTCCTACAGGACTCAAGTACTTGCACTGCGTTTGAATATGTCGTTGTGGAGTTCCTGGAATACCAATGGAGAGAAACTGTATACCGAATGGATGTTATCTACGTCACTAGTGACGCACACATTGGCGTTTGTGAAGTAGGAAAGAAAATTCTACGAGATATATTGTCAAATACTGGAAACTAATTATTTTTATGTAGTTTAACTTTGACGTTATTTATGTCTAAAGTTCTAAAGATAATTTATGCATACACTGAACATTCTCATCGCCTATTAAACATTTCTTCTCTATTGAATTTGTGTCGTTCTTCCTGGAATTGCGAGGCACCACTTATATGTTCGCAACGCCGTTTTTATGTCAGAATCAGCAAGAAACTCATCCTACGATTTAGGCAACGCAACTGATACGTTGACGGATGACTATCACTGTTAGGTCTGCCATGAGGAAGTGATCGAGGCCCCCTTGCTAATGTTTTAACCGGCCTGTGATAATCAGTACAAGATATAGTGACAACCAGCAAAATCCCGATTCTTTAAAGGATCTAACTACCATGTATAAAACAGCTCCAAACGTCTCATTGTCTTACAAGTTAATTAAAGTGTTAAACATCTGGCGTTAAGCAAGTAATAGAGAAGTTTAGGAATTATGATTAATGGCCAGTGCGGTACTTCGATATGAGATGCCTCCTCCGTGTCCCGCCATGTGATTCCCTCCCTTCCTACCATTCCGATGCCAGTGAGCTCGCTCTTGGTAATTTACCATTGATAACTTGAGGACGGTCATCCAAGGGAAAGTGCTGGCGGCCATGTAGGACATAACGCTACGAGTAATTGCCGAAACCGAATTTTGAGCGACTGTGTGAGTCCCTGTTCCGTAAACTTGCATGCTCAAGAAGCACGGTCCTCGGATATAGTGGAATACGGTTTTGCAACTTGGCCTCTTACTTGGTGTTCACGGAAAATCACGGCAAAGTGGGAATACTTAGCCGTAGTCATCTCTGTTTGTTGAACTTGTTTGGTAGCATCTTGGCGTGTAGACACTACGAACAGTTATTTGGAATTATCTGCTGTGCTGTACGACTATTTGTACTATGTTCTTTAAGTTTGCGTTAACCTCGGTTTAATCTACAAAGTTTGTCGGTTCCAACTTGCGTGACTAGCATTGCTAAAAGTTTTCTCCCTCTTTATACTTCAGTTATTCCTGTGTGACGGGTTTGAGACCGGTTGTTGACTTATCCATAAGTGCTGGTTTTGCGTAATTTATTTTGTGCTCAGGATTAATGTAAGTTAAATTTTACTACTTGCTGTTTTATTTAAAACTGTTATTTAAATTTTATTTATACATTCCTTTATATTAGGTTAAGTGCATAAGTTCGAAGCGTTTTTGTTTTATATGTTGGAACTCCGGTTGCCATGGTTTTTTTTATTGATTGTCATTTTTTATTTTAAGTTCACTGTTGATATTTCCGTTTACATATAGTCGTTTTGTCATTTGTAGATAGTGAGTCCTTTATTAGGAAATGGAGAGTCAAGCCGAGAAATCGGAACGTTTCCGAGATATTCTTCTGTTTGAGTTCAATAGAGGGATGAGAGCACAGGAGGCAGTCAGAAACATTTACGCCGTGGGTGGGAATTATGCCCCTGGACAAGGCATAGCAAGAAAATAGTTTTCTAACTTAATGGACGATAGTTTTTCCATTAGTGGCTCTCCACGTTCATTAAGACCTTCGAAGTTTGATGAAAATCGTGTAAACGTATTAATCGACAAGGATCCACGTCAAGCTGTATAGAGGCTACTCCTCTCTAGCTATGCCTCAGTGAACGCCTAGGCAAAAATGTTATCCTAATCCTTCTACTGCTATCATATCCAGGAAGTTGAGTGCTAAGTGAGCAGTGCAGTACGAGTAACCCTTCGACTGTTAAGTCGACCCACTTTTCCTGACTGCATGTCTTTATGTGGTTTGTATAATGGATACTCCATATCTTGGCGTCTCAGAAAGCGTCTCTTCAGTGATGAATACACTATAGATAGGACAAAATCAACACGTGTTGGAATATTACTTTCTAGCCTCTCTCTACTTAGTTCTCTACCATCCAAATATCGCTTTGATCGACTTCAACTAAGAGCTACACACCACTATGCATGTAGTTCTCAATAACTTCCAAGAAACGAATCATTTTCTGCCGTTTTTAGTTAAGTCTGGACAACAATTTCTGTATAGTGTTTGGACATTCTAGATCAATGATAGTCAGCCTGGTCCCTACCGCACACCTCCCCCCCCCCCCCCCCCCCTCCAAGTGGCCGTTCCACATTTCATGGTTGGCAAAGTGTTTATTAAGTAATTACTCTTATAAATGCTTTCAAGTGATCTAAATTTGCCTTATAAATTCTGTCAGATAAAGCTACTTTCCTACCTCATAAATCACCTCTGCTGTGGAAGTGGTGGGCAGTTAGAAAATTTTGCTACTAAAATAGATACAAAATTGGGCGGTAGATAAGAAAACTGTTGACTATCTCTGTTCTAGATTATGCACGTACCTATACCTTTACAGGAATCGAGATATTAAGATTCTATATGTTAACCGTTTATTAAATCGAACTGTCAAACTAGCGATTCGGAACAATCTCTGTGGATTTTCTAAAGTAAATGTGTAGGCGTCTCAGCGCAATAATAACGTCAGAATTGCGAATAACAGATTTACAGGTGTCTGTGGGAGTGTACTTACATAATCTGCTACGAGAAAGATAGCATTATTCTGAAAATCGTGTATCGTGCTGGAGATTATATTAAAATAAAAGAGAAAGTGTCAGACTTTCATGTTTTGTCACGTGACTTACTGCGCATCGGTTTCACGGAACGCAGAGATAAACGTTAAAACCAGACTCTCGTGTCTGGATGCTACTGTACGCCACATTTTCGCCCTCGAATGAGCTTCAAACAACGGTTTCATTCTTTTGTCTGCTCATGCGTTCCGACCGAGCGCGGTTAATACCTCTCGTATAAATCGCTTTTTGAAGCACGACTGATTTAGTAGGTTTCCACGAATCCCCGTGATGTCGAATTGAATTACACCTGTACTGCGCTGTTCTGCGGAATTAAATAACTGTTTGATGTGTTTTACGACCGCCAGAGGAGCGGCTTGCTATACGCGGCACGCGGGGGAACGCTTTAAGCTTCCTTTTTTTCCGCCGCGCAACGCTGGCGGTTGCCTACACTGACCGTGAATACTTGTGATATTAAATTTAGAAACAAACGGATAAATAAATCACTCACCTCTCTTACTGAGTATCTATATGCATTTTGACACTGAATAAGCGCGGACGATGCTCTACGTCACAGAGGCCTCATAAACTAGCGCGTTCTTTCGGTGAGCTTTAATGCACCAGAAAGAAAATTACGATTACCAGGTAGCAAATAAACAAAAATAAACTGTCAAAAGTTAAAAAGTAGCAAAATTGCTATGATAGTAGCCAATAACGTCCACGTGACAGACGAAGAAGGAAGGAAGACTAGGATTTATCGTCCCGTCGGCATCGAAGTCACTAAAGGAGAAGCACAACCTCGCATTATTTCAAGAATGGGAAGGAAATCAGTCATGCCCTGTCAAAGGAACCATTCCAGCATTTTCCTGATGCGATTTAGGGAAGTGGCGGATAACCTGAAGTAGGATGGTCTGACGCGGATTTGAACCGTAACCCTCCCGAATGCAAGTCTGTTGTGCTGAGGCCTCCTCGCTCGGTTGTGGTAGAAGAACAGTATTCAGTATCAACAGCTAATGATTTTTAATTTTGTTAAGGCTACTTAGCACATTCCTCAAACTGGGGAACTATCAAGAATGGGGTTCCACAAAGGTCGGTCTTGGGTCTTCTGTTGTTCTTAATATATATTAATGACTTGCTATTCTATATTAATGAAGAGGCAAAGTTAGTTCTCTTTGCTGATGATACAAGTATAGTAATCACACCTGACAAACAAGAATTTACTGATGAAGTTGTCAATAATGTCTTTCAGAAAATTACTAAGTGGTTCCTTGTAAACGGACTCTCACTGAATTTTGATAAGACACAGTACATACAGTTCCGTACAGTAAATGGTATGACGCCATTAACAAATATAGACCTTAATCAGAAGCATATAGCTAAGGTTGAATATTCAAAATTTTTAGGTGTGTCTATTGATGAGAGATTAAATTGGAAGAAAAACATTGATGATCTGCTGAAACGTTTGAGTTCAGCTACTTATGCAATAAGGGTCATTGCAAATTTTTGTGATAAACATCTTAGTAAATTAGCTTACTACGCCTATTTTCACTCATTGCTTGCATATGGCATCAACTTTTGGGGTAATTCATCACTGAGGAATAAAGTATTTATTGCACAAAAGCGTGTAATCAGAATAATAGCTGGAGTCCACCCAAGATCATCCTGCAGACATTTATTTAAGGATCTAGGGATATTCACAGTAGCTTCTCAGTGTACAGGGTGTTACAAAAAGGTACGGCCAAACTTTCAGGAAACATTCCTCACACACAAATAAAGAAAAGATGTTATGTGGACATGTGTCCGGAAACGCTTAATTTCCATGTTAGAGCTCATTTTAGTTTCTTCCATCTACGCTCAATGGAGCACGATATCATGATTTCATACGGGATACTCTACCTGTGCTGCTAGAACTTGTGCCTTTACAAGTACGACACAACATGTGGTTCATGCACGATGAAGCTCCTGCACATTTCACTCGAAGTGTTCGTACGCTTCTCAACAACAGATTCGGTGACCCATGGATTGGGAGGCGGACCAATTCCATGGCCTCCACGCTCTCCTGTCCTCAACCCTCTTGACTTTCATTTATGGGGGCATTTGAAAGCTCTTGTCTACGCAACCCCGGTACGAAATGTAGAGACTCTTCGTGCTCGTATTGTGGACGGCTGTGATACAATACGCCATTCTCCAGGGCTGCATCAGCGCATCAGGGATTCCATGCGACGGAGTGTGGATGCATGTATCGCCACTAACGGAGGACATTTTGAACATTTCCTGTAACAAAGTGTTTGAAGTCACGCTGGTACGTTCTGTTGCTGTGTGTTTCCATTCCATGATTAATGTGATTTGAAGAGAAGTAATAAAATGAGCTCTAACATGGAAAGTAAGCGTTTCCGGACACATGTCCACATAACATATTTTCTTTCTTTGTGTGTGAGGAATGTTACCTGAAAGTTTGGCCGTACCTTTTTGTAACAACCTGTATATACTCTCCTATGAAATTTGTTATTAACAACCAAACCCAATTCAAAATTAATAGCAGTGTGCATAACTACAATACTAGGAGAAAGGATGATCTTCACTATTCAAGATTAAATCTAACTTTGGCACAGAAAGGGGTGAATTATACTGCCACTAAAGTCTTTGGTCACTTACCAAATAGTATCAAAAGTCTGACTGATAACCAACAAGTATTTAAGAAGAAATTAAAATAATTTCTGAATGACAACTCCTTCTACTCCATAGAGGAATTTTTAGATTTAAAAATTAAGGAAAAAAAGAAATAAAACAAATAAAAAATTATAAAAAATTAAAAAAACAAAAATAAGAAAAGTATTTGTATTAACTTAATTATGTTGTTAAATTAACTTAATTATGTCATGTATTGGAAAATTTGACTCGTTCCACATCATTACGAAATATCGTATTCATGATCCATGGAACTAGTATTAATCTAATCTAATCTAATCTAATCTAATCTAATCTAGCGATATCTTCACAGATACACCTAACGAGTTGCTTTGCACTTACATGCGTCTCATCGGCTGTTAAAAAAGTCTTACTTTGTAATAAGTAAATAACTATGAAATGAACAGATGAAGTCATAAATAAAGTGGCTGCACAGTTTGTGGAAAATGCCCCAAGGCACAAAAACTAACTATTTTGACAACAAAGTGAACAATAGAATGGAATGAGTTTAGTGCAAAATATAGAGCAGAATAACTCGCCCGCCAGTTCATTTCCTTCATCATCTCTGTGACATTCTTTCACGGGCCAGACGAACCTGTGACCATTCGTACTGCCCTTCTCTGTGTACAATCTATATCCCCTGTTAGTCCTATCTGGTACGCGTCCCATACACCTGAGCACTATTCTAGGATGTGTTTCAGGAATTATTTGTAAGCAGTCTCCTTCGTAGACTGACTGCATTTCCCCAACTGCATTTCCCCAGTACTCTACCAATAAACCGAAGTCTACCACCTGCTTTACCATGACTAAGCCTGAGTGATCATTCCACTTCATATCCCTACTAAGTGTTAAACCAGGTATTGACAGATTCCAAATTAAACTCACTGATATAGTCACAGAACACTATGTTTTTTCGTTTCGTGAGATACACAAGTTTATATTTCTGGTCATTTAAAGCAAGTTGAGAATCTTGGTACCACTTTGAAATCTTACCAAGATCTGATTGAATATTTATGCAGCTTATTTCAGACAGTACTTCATTATAGATATCTGCATCACCTACGAAAAGTCTGAGACTGCTGTTAATACTGTCCACAAAGTCATTAAAATACAAAATTATCAGCAAGTTCCCCAGCACACTTCACTGGGGTAGACTCCAAGTTACTTTTAGATCTGACGATTACATTCCATTCAAGGTACCTTGCTGCGTCCTCCCTACAAAGGAATCCTCAGTCCACTCACAAATTTCACGTTATACCGCATACGTTCCTACTTCTGATAATAAGTGTAGATGTGGTGCTGTGTCACATGATTTTCGGAAACCAAGAAATACTGCCTTAGCTGACTGATTTGATCCACAGATTTCAGTACATCATATGAGAAAAATGAGAGTTGGATTTACAATGACCAATGTTTTCAGAATACATACTGGCTGGAATGGAAGAGATAATTCTGTTCGAGACATCTCATTCTGGTTGAGCTCAGAATATGTCCTAAGATTCTGCAACAAATCGATGTCACAGATACGTGACTCGTTGGATCGTTTCTCCTACACTTCTGGTTAACGGGAGTGACCAGTTCTTTCTTCCAACTAGTGGGCACGGTTTTTTGTTCGTCGGATGTCCGATAGATTAAATTTAAAAGATGGGCTGACTTGGTCGAAAATTCAGTATAGAATGTGATAGGGATTCCAAAGGGCCCTGGAACTTTGTTCAGTTTTAACGAGTTCAGCTGCTTCTCTACACCACTGACAATGACACTCATCTTTTCAGTGATAGCAAGATTGAATGGGGGCTTTTCTCCAGGGTTTTCCTTTGTACAGGAACATTTGAAAAGAAGTTAAGTATTTCTGCTTTTGCTTTACTATCTTCAATTTCAGTTCCTGTCTCCTCTGCGACTTTCTGGACAGTATGTACGATCAGAATTTCTATCGGTTTTGGAACCGCGCGACCGCTTCGGTCGCAGGTTGGAATCCTGCCTCGGGCATGGATGTGTGTGCTGTCCTTATGTTAGTTAGGTTCAAGTAGTTCTAAGTTCTAGGGGACTGATGACCTCAGATGTAAAGTCCCATAGTGCTCAGAGCCATTTGAACCATTTTCTATCGGTTTTTCGAAAAATCATCTGAAGTATCCTGATACATTAGTTCCTCAGTGAGATATGACATATTCGCGTACAGCTTTTGGTATACTCTCTCTCTTCCTTCTCTCCTTTTCATTTACAGGGTGATTCAATTGCATCTACCAATGGGTTTAATGCAATTCACAGCTTCATATACTATGTGCAGTGTTTTGATATTCTGTCGCTTACTATGGCAAATTATTAGTCCTATAGAAAAGATGAACAAGACCTTTTTGTAGGACCTTTGATTTAGTTAAATTTTGGGCTATGGTACGTTCTCGCCAGAGGGCGTGGTTTTCGAATTAGTTAAGAAAAATGTACAAAAGTGACCTTCAACTGTGTTTTTCTTGAATAACTCGAAAACCGTGGCTTCCAGCGAAAACATTTCCCAGTACAACATTTAACTACATTAAATGACCTAAAACTACATTAAATGTCCTACAGAAAGGTCCTGTTCAGTTTTGCTGTAAGACTAATAATTTGAGAGTAGTGAAAGAGGGAATACGAAAATATTGAATGTGATTTTTGAAGGTGTTGTAGGTTGCATAAAAGCTATTGGTAGCGACACATGAATCACCCTATATACGACTTTTTTTTTAAATCGAATTAGATTACATAGAACTATGATTTTACACACAAAAATGTCTTATAAGATAAGTTATAAAATCATAAATGGTGATGATAATGGTAATACTAAAAGAGAAATATAATCTGAACAAGATTATTATGTAGTTAAGGTGATTAAGGTGATTTTGAAGAAAAATCTATTTAAAAACTAACAATAATAACACAATTACTACTAATAATAATAATAAATTATTATTATTATTCAGATAAAAGTGTGAAACTCCAGGAGACAGTATACATTGGTCACACGGCAAAGCTCATTGCTTGTCTTCAGTGGCCCAATAGGTGTGCATTAGAAGATAAAATGTAATTCTTATATGGACGTCCGGAATACGAGGGTCGTTCCATAAGTAATGCCCCACATTTTTTAAAAAGCCATTAATATACATAGACAAACGTTGTCCTTATTGGTGCTTGACGTTTGCTGTTTGTTCTGCGCACCGTTCTGGTGATGGCAGAGCCATAGTACAGCGTCAAAATGGCATCTACATACGACACACGTTACAAACAGCGTGATGTTATTGAATCATGTGTACAGAAAAAGAAATGGTGATGCTGCAGTTGATATAATTTCAACTGGGCGATGGGTAAAGAAAGTTACAGCTTAAGAAAATTCAGACGCAGAGCTCCATGATCAACCACGCTCGTTGGACGTCATTGCCTCATCCACCATACAGTCCAGACCTGCCATCCTTGGACTTACATATCTTTAGGCCGCTTAAAGATTATCTACAGGGAAGACACTTTGAAGATGACGAGAGTGCCAGTCATGCAGCAAAAACATGGCTACGCCTACACGACAAGAGCTTTTACCAGCAGGGAATATATGCTCCTCCACAACGTTGCCATACGGTCATAGAACGTGATGGAGACTACGTAGAAAAAATAGGACATTGACAAGACATGCTGATGTATATTGTCACCAAATTCTGACTCTTAACAATAAATTTGTTCAGTGAAAGAAAAATGTGGGGCATTATTTATTGAACGACCCTCGTACTTTCACTTGTCACAGGTGTTCATCGCTAGCTCCAAGTGCAATGAACTTTTCTCATTGCAGGGTAACACCAATGTAGTCAACAGAAACAGAGAGAAGCGTTTCCATAAGTTCCATTCTTTGTTTCACAAAGAGCAGCTTTTAAGATTCTTTTGTGGTACTGAGATGATGATGACTTCTTTAAAGTTGCAGCATTTTATTCCGAACATTTTGTAGAGAACCACTTGCCACTTGCAGCGGAAATCACCATTATTGTCACATGTATCCGTTTCATTTAATCGAACAAAATACGACATGCTTAAGACTGGAGGAAATGAAGACTGCCTCAGTTACTTTAGAAGTTTCCTGAGTCAACTTCCTCCCCTTCTTTCCTTTCCATCAATATTTACTACACCTATTACTGTACATAGTTCGTTTTATCAAGACATAATCTCGAATTCCGATACATTTTTTTGTCTTCCATTTTTCTACCAGTGACAGATTAACTATTTACAATACGCACCAATCTATTGCTATATCTGATAAGGGTTCTACATAGAGTTATTTCTTCAGTTATGTTTTATGTTATGACTCCGTTGCATATTTCAATTACCCTTTACGTTCCACATAATTCCGTATGTATTCTGTGCCTGAACAACTAGAATAGTATTTTCTGAGTACAGAATTTTGCATAACGTACTAGCCTGGAAACGTCGGACGACTTTGTCAACAGCGCATCATACCTACTCAAGGAATTACGAAATTAAAATACAACACGTATAATTATGAAAACACAACCGACTTTTTCTGTGTTATGAGGAAGTCGGATTCAAATTTGAATCGCATTATCGTTGCGGTAATAGATTATATAATGGTAAGACAGAGATTTAGGAACCAGGTTTTAAATTTTAAGACATTTCCAGGGGCAGATGTGGATTCTGACCACAATCTATTGGCTATGAGCTGCAGATTGAAACTGAAGAAACTGCAAAAAGGTGGGATTTTGAGGAGATGGGACCTGGATAAACTGAAAGAACCAGAGGTTGTAGAGAGTTTCAGGGAGAGCATAAGGGAGCAATTGACAGGAATGGGGGAAAGAAATACAGTAGAAGAAAAATGGGTAGCTCTGAGGGAAGAAGTAGTGAAGGCAGCAGAGGATCAAGTAGGTAAAAAGACGAGGGCTAATAGAAATCCTTGGGTAACAGAAGAAATATTGAATTTAATTGATGAAAGGAGAAAATGTAAAAATGCAGTAAATGAAGCAGGCAAAAAGGAATACAAACATCTCAAAAATGAGATCGGCAGGAAGTGCAAAATGGCTAAGCAGGGATGGCTAGAGGACAAATGTAAGGATGTAGAGGCTTGTCTCACTAGGGGTAAGATAGATACTGCCTACAGGAAAATTAAAGAGACCTTTGGAGAGAAGAGAACCACCTGTATGAATATCAAGAGCTCAGATGGAAACCCAGTTCTAAGCAAAGAAGGGAAGGCAGAAAGGTGGAAGGAGTATATAGAGGGTTTATACAAGGGCGATGTACTTGAGGACAATATTATGGAAATGGAAGAGGATGTAGATGAAGATGAAATGGGAGATAAGGTACTGCGTGAAGAGTTTGACAGAGCACTGAAAGACCTGAGTCGAAACAAGGCCCCGGGAGTAGACAACATTCCATTAGAACTACTGATGGCCTTGGGAGAGCCAGTCCTGACAAAACTCTACCATCTGGTGAGCAAGATGTATGAGACAGGCAAAATACCCACAGACTTCAAGAAGAATATAATAATTCCAATCCCAAAGAAAGCAGGTGTTGACAGATGTGAAAATTACCGAACTATGAGTTTAATAAGTCACAGCTGCAGAATACTAACGCGAATTCTTTATAGCCGAATGGAAAAACTGGTAGAAGCGGACCTCGGGGAAGATCAGTTTGGATTCCGTAGAAATGTTGGAACACGTTAGGCAATACTAACCTTACGACTTATCTTAGAAGAAAGATTAAGAAAAGGCAAACCTACGTTTCTAGCATTTGTAGACTTAGAGAAATCTTTTGACAACGTTAACTGGAATACTCTCTTTCAAATTCTGAAGGTGGCAGGGGTAAAATACAGGGAGCGAAAGGCTATTTACAATTTGTACAGAAACCAGATGGCAGTTATAAGAGTCGAGGGGCATGAAAGGGAAGCAGTGGTTGGGAAAGGAGTGAGACAGGGTTGTAGCCTCTCCCCGATGTTATTCAATCTGTATATTGAGCAAGCAGTAAAGGAAGCAAAAGATAAATTCGGAGTAGGTATTAAAATTCATGGTGAAGAAGTAAAAACTTTGAGGTTCGCTGATGACATTGTAATTCTGTCAGAGACAGCAAAGGACTTGGAAGAGCAGTTGAACGGAATGAACAGTGTCTTGAAAGGAGGATATAAGATGAACATTAACAAAAGCAAAACGAGGATAATGGAATGTAGTCAAATTAAATCGGGTGATGCTGAGGGGATTAGATTAGGAAATGAGACACTTAAAGTAGTAAAGGAGTTTTGCTATTTAGGGAGTAAAATAACTGATGATGGTCGAAGTAGAGAGGATATAAAATGTAGACTGGCAATGGCAAGGAAATCGTTTCTGAAGAAGAGAAATTTGTTAACATCGAGTATAGATTTCAGTGTCAGGAAGTCGTTTCTGAAAGTATTTGTATGGAGTGTAGCCATGTATGGAAGTGAAACATGGAGGATAACCAGTTTGGACAAGAAGAGAATAGAAGCTTTCGAAATGTGGTGCTACAGAAAAATGCTGAAGATAAGGTGGGTAGATCACGTAACTAATGAGGAGGTATTGAATAGGATTGGGGAGAAGAGGAATTTGTGGCACAACTTGACGAGAAGAAGGGACCGGTTGGTAGGACATGTTTTGAGGCATCATGGGATCACAAATTTAGCATTGGAGGGCAGCGTGGAGGGTAAAAATCGTAGAGGGAGACCAAGAGATGAATACACTACGCAGATTCAGAAGGATGTAGGTTGCAGTAGGTACGGGGAGATGATGAAGCTTGCACAGGATAGAGTAGCATGGAGAGCTGCATCAAACCAGTCTCAGGACTGAAGACCACAACAACAATCCGTTGCGGTACTCATTACTTTTGCAGTACAGTAAACATTCATGAATAAACATTATCTCCAAAAGCTACGGAGAATTTGTATTTTCCTGAGGTTCATTATCGTTCCATTCTCCTTATTTTGTCTTGAAGTTGCCGTTGCAGCTGAAGTGACAGATACAATGTTCTCAACAGCAGAAGCTTGTCTTCCATGTACGTACAAACTGTTCTTTATTTTCAATGTGGTGTATGGAATCTATAACAAAATGTTTGTATGTGTGAGTCTATCTGAACCAGATCAAAATTAACTAAGTAATGCACGTTAAATTTTTGAATCATACCTCAGAAAACTCGTTTTGCTGCTGTAGACCGATTGCAAACTTCAATCAATTTGCTGTAGGTGGAGTTTGATGTGGAGCAGGAGGATACTAGCCCTTAACTCACGCGATGTGGTCTCTCAGACGGCGCCATAATTTTCCAAGTCGCTATCGTAGGTCAATTATGGCGGAACGTTTTTATACACCACCTACCCTCATTTAATCACCAACCCTAGAAACTATTATTGTCAGTTGCGTTATCACCTTATTCTAAACCGCGTCTCGTGAACTGCGCACCTGCTTGCTGTTAGCAAGAATGTGACAGCTTTGACACACCCTTAAGTTCGATGAAATTGTTAGTCAGTTGATGGAGAATAATGTCAATGATATAGAACAAGAAGTAGAAGAAGAAGACAACGATTTTTCAATAACCAGTGATCATAGCCCTGCTAGCGAACAAGAGGACCATTCAGAGGAATAACTCCAGGACAATGGTAGTGAGGACCTTTCTGTTTCTCGAACAAAATACTTTGTGTTAGTTAAAATTAAATGTGTTCTGAGTTGTGGTAAGGAAAGATATAGATCTCAGTACTGAATATTAATAAAGCAAACCTTTCTTTTTCTGGTTATCGAGTTCAGTTTTTATATGCAAGTTTAAATTCTGAAAATTAGTTTTACGCGAAAATTTGCTTTCTACAGAGGTACCATAATTTTCCAGAACTTAGAAATGAGTTCTCTTAACAGTTCGTTTTGTGCACTATTGAAAAAGCTTCACAAAAGTATGTGATTTTTGCATGATACAAATATAAAATACTGTTGGCTTTATTTAGTGCAATACAATCAGCAACATTTACATAGCTCTAACCATAAATGTTACATAACATAAATTAAATTTTCAAATGATTTACTGCTTAAATCTTGGTTTAAAGATAGGGGTCTCAGAGACCACACCTCGTAGCATATGTTACAGAAAAGTCATCTCATGAGTTAAGGGCTAGATAAGTCCTCTGAAAAGAAGCAAACGAAAATATAATAGTACTAAACTAATTCTGTAAATATAAAAGCAATAAAAGCGTTTCTGTAGAAGAGAAATTAGTTTTAACCTCCTTTGACGGATGGACCTCCTACAGCGTGTGGAATGCCTCAAGCTTCACGTGGCGTCTAAGATGGTTCACATGGCTTAGGTTCTACCAATATCGACAACGATGGCACACAGACTGCAAGCAACGTTTGGATATTACCTTTCCGCTGGACTCCTATTCAAAGTCCGCTACGAAACACACACCCTCCATACGGGTGAAGGCGGACGAACTTATAAATGTAGGAGCGAGAGCTACAGCGTTATACTTGTGCAAAATGATGAAATTGTGGACCCATCAAGATGCTTGCCTTACGGGACGTCTGTTAGAGGATTTGCTGCCGGCGTCTCTTCTGCCACCTGTCACGATTGCGCACATTACTCCCTCACTCTCGCATCTCTCGGCATTTATTCTTGAGTATAGCTACGTACACCCAGACCTTCCCCACACTCGCACTCCCTAGGCGAGAGACATTTTCAGTTTGCTGCTAAGGTCCATCCCTCGCAATGTGATTGAGAGGAAAAGCCCGACAACCCTATGGCCTGCAGTGTGGAGAGCGGACCAGAAGCCGTTCCTCCCCACCCGTGTACGAGCCACGTGGTACCAGGTTGTAACACCACAAAGGCTGCATACTATTGGGATGACGGATTCCCCCCTTTGCCCACGTTGCCACCTCGTGGATACTGACGAACACCGTATAACATGTGGATCGGCGTTAGAGGTATGGCTGCTAGTGCAGAAGATCCTCGCCTGCTACCTACGTATCGCGCCTCGAACAATTGAGCCACGGCTCCTCCTTTGTCCAGAGGATACTTATTTCCCACCTGCGAAGACTCACGCTCTCACATGGTTTAAAGGCATGTCCATATACTACCTCTTTCGACATAATGAGAAGATGGTGCTTGATTACTGGCAATTTCTCCAGGACAGTCATAGCTCACTTGAGTGTTCACCCCGATACCGACAACTATTTGCGAACTACTTGCGCAGTGTCTTCGATAACCCCCCTCACAGTTGGGGAGTACCGGGCAGAGGATGACCTCTGTTATGGAGCTCCACACGCTGCGAAATGTTTATCAATTTGGAACATGGAATCTGCACGCAGTTGCGCCATGCACATGGAATAGTGTGCAAGATTTGCTTAAATTTTTCTTTCTCTATTATCTATCATTCTACGATTTGTTTCAAATTCTATTTCATAGTTTCGAAGGTATTCTTGTTATGTTATTGCTACGGATGTAAACTCTAATCTTGCTTGTCGTAACTGACAGACGCCTTTTTCCTAATGAAAAAAAAAGTGTTTAGCGCGAGAGAATACGAAACGAAAGGACACGAGTTCGCGCACGAATAAGTTAAAAAAAAATTTTTCCCTCTTCATGTATGGAACACGTTCTGAGTTAAGGAAAAAAAACTGCGAAAGGGGAGATTCCCATTCTATTCCACCTCATGCCCCTGTTTTTTTTTTCACCTGTGTATGAACTGTATATCGTGTCTGTTCGATGTATTCCAATTCGTGTCTGGGGAAAAAAAAAAAAAGTTGGTAGAGCACTTGCCCGCGAAAGGCCCAGGTCCCGAGTTCGAGTCTCGGTCCGGCACATAGTTTTAATCAGCCAGGTTATTTCAGTTCGAATATTAATTTCAATGTTATGACGTTCTTTCTAATGATTATTGTATTGATAATTGTACGGTAGTAGAAAACAGTTGAGAAAAGGAGATAATATAAATTTTTCAATTGTGTGCTACACAGGAATATTGAAGATTAAATGGGTAGACCGAATAACTAGTGAGTAGTTACTAATCAAATTGGGAAAAAAGAAATTAATAGGAAAACTTGTCTGATAGCAGGTGGCAGTTGGTAGGACCCACGCTGAGGTATCAAGGAATCGTCAGTTGATTAATAAAGAAAAATGCGGGCTGTAAAATTGTAAGAGACTAAGGCTGGAATACGATAAGCAGTCCCAAACAGATGCAGTCATGGAGAGATGAAACTTGCACGGGATAGACTATATCTACACCTACATTTACATCCACACTCCAGTTCTTAGCAGAGGTATCACAGACCCACTTCCTCATTTTCTCGACCGTTCCACTCTCCAATAGCACGTTGGTGAAATGAACACCTAAGCCCCGATTTCTTTTATTTTGTTGCGATTTTCATTTATGCTTATGTCGGTGAGAGCCAAAAAAATATTTTTTCATTCAGAGGAGAAAGTTCGTGATTGACATTTCGCGCTGTAACGGAAAACGCCTTTATTTTCATGAATACCACCCCAAGTCACTTTTCATATCCGTGACATTTACTCCCCAAGTTGGCGACAGTACAAAACCAGATGTCATCCATGAGTACTTTCAGGTAGACATCCCATACCGTGCAGCAATAGTGTAGAAGATGACGGACTACTGTACTGTAGAATGTTTGCATTTTCTAAGTGTTCTGCCAATAAAACGCAGTCTTTGATTCTTCTGCACCACAATATTTTCCTTGTGGTCGTTTCAGTTTAAGTTGTTCGTAATTGCAAGCCTTTAAATTAGCGTGCTTTGTCGTGTAACGTAAATTTAACGGGCTATTTTAGTACTCACGTGGAGAAAATGAAACTACATGATTCCAGAGACCTTTTCAAGTCTCAGACGTCTACGATATATTAATGCGACGAATGAAAGTTTTCTCGAATCCCGACCTTGGTACAAATTTGCAGTAGTCGCTTTAGTCTACATATACACATCACGTGGGGAACTCACTTTTTATTCTTTTAGAGTCAGTTGCTACATTTTCGCAACAAGAAGGTATCTTGTTCAAATCATTTTGCAGTTCACAGATTGTAATCGACAGCATCACCTTTTAACAGTTTAAGAGGACTACTCAGATTGTCTATTAAATCTATGTAAATAAAAATGTAAATGTCCGTTTGTCCAGAATCGTGTATCTCCGAGAGCTCTTTACCGATTGCTTTCAGATTTTTACACCAGGTTTCAGTCGAATACGTGCACGGTCTTCTATACCTCCTAAAGCGCCACATACAATATACAAATATATACATGCAATTATAATGGGATGAGTCTATATAAGGTTGTAAATGCTCGTTTGTTCAGAATCTTAAATTTCCGAAATCTCTTAACCAATTGCTTCGAAATTTTGACACATGTTCCAATTGAACACGTGGATATTTTTATATATCTATTTTCAATATATGTGACACATAAATAAATATGTATAGTATAGAGAGGAAACGTTATTACCAAAAATTTCGAATACTTCTTGACTTACTTACTTCAAATTCTTAAACAGAACTCTAATGAAGATTCAGACAGACATAGCCTCTGCATTTTAATACACATATTATATAAATATATATCAAATACGTACAACGACGCTAAACGTCTCAAAAAGTATTCCGCATGGGATACGAGTCAACTTAATAAATTCAGTTCTTAATCAGAGATGCCTTTCAAATATTTCCGCTCGCCATGTCCTCGCACATGCTCCAAATGTTTCACCTACAAACGTAGAATTCAAGGTTGCATTAAGAATAAAATTTATATAGTTCCTCATTTGTAGAATCAGGCGTAAATGAAGTTACAAGGCAGCACAAGTGCCAATGATCTAGAAGTTAATGACATGGAAGTTGAAAATCAATACAATAAAGTTAACAGCCTTCCATCAATACTGAAACAGACAAACCCAACACTCTAACCGAAACGAATAAAACATTCTCCACCATTATTGAATCACATCAGAACGAGAGGTCATGCTACAGAGGGCCTTGAGCCGTAGTTAGAGCCTTCCCCCCCCCCCCCCTCCCCTTTTTGAAATTAATTTCGTAATTCTCGTGATATTTGAAAATAGTTATGTAAATTGGGATTCATTCTACATATAATTATCTATCCAAATCATTAATAAGTAATGTGCGTGCGGTAATTTCGCTTTGTGCACACATGGCGGTGGAGTCGTGCAAAACTCTGTAATCCAGCCGTTGTTGTAGTCTTTAGTCCAACGGCTGGTTTGATGCAGCTCTCCATGCTACTCTATCCTGTCTGCTTACTGTATTCATCTCTTGGTGTCCTTCCGAGAGTTTTACCAGAGCCAGCTCTCCATATTAAATTAGTGATATATTGAAGCCTCAGAATGTGTCCCACCAACCAATCCCTCTTAGTCAGGTTGTATCACAGATTTGTCTTCTCCGCATTTCTGTTCAGTACCATCTCATTAGTTAAGTGATCTACCCATCTAGTCTTCTTCATTCTTCTGTAGCACCACATTTGAAATGCTTCTCTTCTTGTCTTAACTGATTATCGTCTACAATCCATACAAATACTTTCGGAAAGGACTTCCTGACACATCTTTAAAAATTTCTCTGCTTCAGAAACGCTTTTCTTTCCATTGCCAGCCTGCATTTTATATCCTCCCTTCTTCGACCATCATCAGCTATTTTGCTGCGCAAATAGCAAAACTCATCTTCTACTTTATGTGTCTCATTTTCTAATCACGTCACTCAGCATCGCTTGATTTAATTCGACTATATTCCATTATCCTCGTTTCGCTTTTGTTGATGTTCATCTTATATCCTCCTTTCAAGACACTGTCCATTCCGTTCAATTGTTCTACCAAGTCCCTTGCTGTCTTTCCCAGAATTACAGTGTCATCGTCAAACCTCAAAGTTTGCGGGCCAGTGTGGCCGTGCGGTTCTAGGCGCTTCAGTCTGGAACCACGTGACCGCTACGATCGCGGGTTCGAATCCTGCCTCGGGCATAAATGTGTGTTATGTCCTTAGGTTAGTTAGGTTTAATTAGTTCTAAGTTCTAGGCGACTGCTGACCTCAGAATTTAAATCGCATAGTGTTCAGAGACAAACCTCAAAGTTTTTATTTCCTCTCCCTGGACTATAATTCCTATTCCACATTCTTCTTTTGTTTCGTGTACTGCTTGCTCAATATACAGATTGAATTACATCGGGGATAGCTTACAACTCTGTCTCACTCCCTTCTCAACCACTGCTTTCCTTTCGTGCCCCTCGACTCTTATAACTGCCATCTGTTTCCGTACTAATTGTACACAGTCTTTCACTCCCTGTATTTTATCCCTACCACCTTTAGAATTTGAAAGTCAATGTTCCAGTCAACATTGTCATAAGCTTTCTCTAAGACTAAAAATGCTAGAAATCTAGTTTTGCCTTCCTTAATCTGGCTTCTAAGAGAAATCGTAGGGTGAGTATTGCTTCTCGTGTTCCTACATTTCTTCGGAATCCAAACTGATCTTATCCGAGGTCGGCTTACACCAGTTTCTCCATCTTTCGGTAAAGGATTCGTGTTAGTATTTTGCAGCCGTTCGGTAATTTTCACACCTGTCAGCTCCTGCTTTCTTCAAAAATCTGCTTGTTGAAGTCTGAGGGTATTTCGCCTGTTTCATACATCTTGCTCACCAGCTGTAAGAGTTTTGTCGTGGCTCGCTCTTCCAAGGCTATCAGTAGCTCTAACGGAATGTTGTCTACCCCTGGGTTCTTGTTTTGATTTAAGTGTTTCAGTACTTTGTCAAATTTTTCACCCAGTATTATATCTCTCTTCTCATCTTAATTTATGTCCTCTTCTATTTCCATAATATTGCCCTGAAATGCATCTCCCTCATGTAGACTTTCTATATACCCCTTCCACCTTTCTGCTTTCCCTTCTTTGCTTAGGACTGGCTTTCCATCTGAGCAGTAAAGGAACAAAATTCAAGTCTTGCGATCGAAACGCACTACTCACTTCAAGTCTACGAGCTCATCACTGAAGGCCATAACTCTGACCGTGCAGATGCAAACTTTAACTTGATGCTGCACTAGGCTTATTACTTGAAATCATCAACCTGCTTATACCAAGGAATCAAATATACGAGGGTTGGAACTTTAATATGGCAACTATTTATCTACAGCTCGCTCAAAATAGACATGTGTTTCAAAGTTTTACTGACCTTCAAAGTAGTCACCAGCATTGTGTATAATCCGTTGCCAGCGATGTGGAAGTTGTAGGAAACTCTTAGCAGTGCCAGCTGTGTTGACAGTTCGAGCGGCGCGGTCTATTGTCCGACGAATTTGTAGCAGTTCTGAAGCGAATGCTGTGAAGTGTTTCTTTCAGTTTAGAGCTTAAGAGGGCTTAAGTCAGGGAGTGTAGTAGGTGGTATAGCACTTAGCAGCAAACAAATCAGTAAGAAATTGTACTGTATGGAACATTGTCCTGCAAAATGATGTTCATGTCCTGCAGAATGTGTCATCACTTCTGTCTCTATGCTGTTCATTTTGGAACACAAGCTACTGTAACATTCCAGGCTTATAGTTACCACCCCTGCATTAAGTATTAATAGATCAGTACTCTTATATCTCCAGCTATAATTAAATTCAATTACTTTTCGGTAATAGGAAAAAGGCTTTTAGAAGAATAATAGCAATACTAAACAATAGTAGTTACAATACCCTTTGCACCATAAACAATCAAAATCAGATTCAGGAAATTAATATATGGAAAATGTTTGGATAAAAGAATAATATATTTCGTTCTCATCATCTGTAAATAGTGGGAATGAAATCTCGAGCCTAATTAACAAAATATAGATAACTGATCGTTTAGCATTGTTAGAATGCTTATTTCTGCAATTTCAGTATTAATGTGATTATTATGCGTTTAGAAAATGTCTTAAACTTGTTATAGCATAGCAGGGAATATTATAGAGTATTTGATAATGTTGTTAAACTGTTTCATATTCATTATGTTTTGCATTATTATAACCAGTGATACATTGTAAGAGAAGTATAAGTACTCGACCTCGAGTACTGTTAGACAGAGGACAGATCTGTGCTTACATCTGAGATAAGTTCTTGGTACATGATTCAGGTTTGGATTTACAATAGAGCAATTCCTGTGTTGGACATTGTCTAAAACAGCATATTAGAACAGTGCAGTGACGAATTATTTCGGAGTGTTAAACCGTTTGATGTCATATCGCAAAAGGCAGGATGATATATGACCTTATATTCATAATTTGTTGAGTATTAGTGTTGAACACTGCAATGGACCTCACACACGCATTTCTATCAAATTCCTGCATCTTTAGTATTTAATATACCCAGCGTAGTATTTGCTACCATCGGTTAGCTGTAGTAGTAACAGCGAGGCTTCTTACATGGAAGATTGATTATGAGCTCATAAGATACAGGTTATGAAGTGAATAAATCTACGTAATTACTTTACTTCAGTTGTGGTCTACATCACTGTAGTGAAATCCATTTTGGTATCTTATATTTACTGAACACGACCATTTGAACTCATGTATGCAGTCGTCGAGGGACACCGAAGGCAAGGTATTATAGGTATTTAAACCATTTTTAACTACTCACTAACTGGTGGAACGTTACAAATGGTGCCCTGATTTGAGGAAAACCATGACATTTATTGTTGTATTGTGAGTAGAAACGTATCGCATATAGTGCTCCGTCAAGTGAAGAACAAAACAATTACAATTACCACTTTTACTTGAATACACATATCCTTTTTCTTACTGTTGAATATAATTAATAAGGAATTTTTCATCACATCACGAATTCGACATCCGTCAGCACTTCCTTTCACTTCCATGATGTTCAGCCACAGGGAACTCTTGCAGTCCTTTAGGTTTCTATGGTCCTTTATCCACCATCTATTATCTGCAGTTCCTCTGCTCTTTTCATTCAATGTGGTGTTCCATGGAAACATAACTACATACACTCAGACAGTATTTCAAAACTTATTTCATACTTGTGCTTGAAACAACGAGAATATCACGTTACAAGATATCTACATACATTTCTTGCATATACATAATAATAATTCACACTGGAAAATCAAAACGTGTATTAGGAAAATTACATGTTAATTTTTAGGAAAGTGGAAACCCCTAAAGCAAATGCTCCCACAAAACAGAATTAATACTCGCAAAAACTCGCTACAGTAAATTTACAATTGATACCCATCACCTTCAACCTTTTTACTAATTTCCTTAAATACTATTGTGCCCACAAAATCCTCAAATTTGGTCATCCCTAGTCAAAGGCCATTACATAATTATTTATTATACAATTTTTGCTGCTGTTTGTTCACTCAGGTTCCTACTCTTCTTAAGTTGATGCATTACTTATCTCTGGCTTCATCAATTAGTTCACAATTCAAGTCACATCTTATTTCATATTCTTGTTTCATCATAAGCGAACCACCAGATTTATAACAATTCAGTATGATGATAACACCCTCCAAAAGTACATTCTTAACCTAAAATAGCCAAATATTCAGTCTAGCACATTACAATATATGAATAAACAATTATATACTATTTTTCACCAGTTATGGCTCTTCAACATAATATTAATCACTGAGTGCAAAAGGTCTTTTGCTGGTGCGGTGGTCGGTTTCACCCTCTGGCATTTATCACAACAGATCAGCCTTTCTCGTACCCTACTCCACAAATTATTGAAACGTATTGTTTCCTGTAACTTAGCTACTATTTTTCTCATCCCATAATGCCGATAGCTTTCGTGTAGAAAATCAATTAAAGTTTCGACATGCTGCTGTGGAAAACAGAGTTTCCACTCTTCTCTATCTAAAGTCTTCCTTCTGAATAACGCCCCCTTATGAATAGTATAATATTTCTTCACCTTCGGTTCATTGTCAGAATTGTACAATTGATTTACTAATCTCAAATTTGGGTCTTTATTTTGTTCTCTCCTCATTTCTTGACAGACTCTTCTAACTACCTTTCCATCTTTCAACCCTTGAATGTAATCCAAGACTCGACCTGAATTCTCATCATTGTTATTGTCTCTGTTACCTATTGTCATTCTTGATAGGTCATCCACCACTACATTGTCCTTTCCTTTTATATATTTTATTTGTAATTCAAACTGCTGAAGATACAAAGCCCACCTGACTAACCTTGGATGTCTTAATCTACACTTCTGCAAAAAAAATTCAAAGGTTTGTGGTCGGTGTACACTACCGTTTTGTGGCCTAACAAGTAGCATTCAAATTTCCGAAACCCAAATATAATGGCCAATACCTCCAATTCCGAAATATAGTAGTTCTTCTCATGTGATTGTAATGTCCTGCTTGCAAACGCTATTGTCCTGTGCTCAACCCCTTTCTCTGAAATGACTAGTTGAAAAATTTCTACCCCCAATTGCTATAACTTGAATCAGTACTCATATAGAATTGCAAAGAAAAATCAGGGTGAAACAACATTCTACTATTCACTAGCTTCCTCTTTAGTTTCCCAAATGCTTCCTCACATTCTTGCGTCCAGTTCCAAAGAATATTTTTCTTTGACAAATTGCTTAAACGTGGGTGATTAAATGATTGGTCTGACACATACTTCCTATAAAATCAAAATAATCCAAACACTGATTTTAAATCCTTTTTATTCACTGGCGCTGCGAAATCTTCTATAGCCCTTAACTTTGTTGGTTCTAGTGTAATACCATTATCATGAATCATATGTCCCAAAAATACTATCTCTTTCTTCACAAATTCAGACTTATCTAATTTCAACTTCATCTCCCCTTTATATACTTCTTTCATCACTTCATCCAAGACTCTACAATGGTGAAACCAATCTGCATTAGCTATTAATATATCATCCACATTCACTGTAATTTTATTACTTAATTCCTGTCCTAAGATCTTATCAAGAGCCCTGATAAAAAATACAAACATACAAATTTAATCCGAATGGAACAACACAATACCGGTAACTTTTACCTTCATGCAAAACTGCTGTAAAGGGTCTAGACTCTTTTTCCAATTTAATATTCCAATACCCACACGTTACATCAAATGAAGATAGATATCTACCACCATAAAACTTTTGTAGAATTACCTCTATGTTTTCAGGACTATCACTTTCTTTTAGTACAATCTCATTTACTTTCCCCACATCTAAAACCATTCTCACATCCCCATAATTCTTTTTCACCAGGACTAAGCCATTGTTGTATCTAGTGTTAGATCTTTCAATTGTTCCCCTCTGCAACATCCTGTGAATTTCTCTCCTAACTACTTCGTTTTTTGCAAACAGGATTGCATACGGTTTGACGGAGAAAGTTTCATGTTCTTTAAAAAAAGACAATTTGCATTCAGAGTTCTTTACTAACCCCGGCCTATCTGAAAATACCTCTTTATTTTCTATTAACACCTGTCTCACCTCCCCCCATTGTTATTCGGTTATAGCTTTAATACTGTTTACTTTCTCCTCTATCTCCCTTTGTATTTTCTTTTCTTCATCTAATCTATTTACATTATTATTGGCCAGATATCTTAACGAACAATCTAAATCATTTTTCTCTTCATCAATAATTTTCTCTATGAAACTCATTTCAAATCTATTCCCACCACATACAAAATTAAATTTACTGGCAGAAAAATCTATATTCACATTCCATTTACACAAGAAATATGTCCCTAAAATCATATCCAGGCTGAGTCCTGGTACCACCATACATCTACACTCAAGTAATCGATTACAAATTTCAACAGAGAGCAACACTTCCTGCTTAATCGGCTTAGTCATTTTTCCAGTAGCACCAAATACCCTTAGACCAGATGTATGCATGACCACTTCTTCTTTATTGTCTTTAACAGAGTCAAAAAATACTTGAGATATTGCATTCAATACACTCCCACTGTACAACAAGCATTTTATGGGTGCCTTGTAACTTAGCCACAGCTATAGCACGCCAATTACTATCATTATTATCTTTAGGTCCTCTTCATACAAAAAATCCTCATTGATTTTTCCCATCGAAAAACTATCATCTGGTTCACCAAAAACATCATCTGTTACAGTCAAGTGACATACCTCAAGATCCCCTTCCTCAATTACCTCACCTACAAAATATCACATCTTCCTCATCACTCACTTCTTCAACCATTATCATCTCTTTGCTAATTAGGTTATCTTTCTCATCATACACAAATTCAAACATTTCATCTACTTCACTAGCATCACTGTTACTTGATGAGTCACTATCCAAACCATCCTTGTTGTCACTGTCCTCCCCTTCTAATGCCTGGCTAAACAACTGCTCCCTGTCTTCCTTTTCAGACCATAAAGCCAAACACTTTAATGGTTTTTCACTCTGTAACCTATTACAACTTATATCACCATACTGATCATCCCATGAACTATCCATGCTTTCTATGATAGTTTCTATTACATCTGTTCCTGTTCCTGTTCTTTGGAAACCATTTCTACATTATCTACCTGTATATTTGGTACCCCAATATCTTCACTAGTCCTATAGTTATGTTCATAGCTTACACTTGGTTTGAATTGTCTAAATCTTGGCCCGGCTGAATTTCTTGCTCTAGTTTGGACCCTGACCTGAGCAGAAGTCAGTTAAATTATGGTGTTTCCCACTGTTATTCATACCCCCTCTATCGTATGATCTGTCATTCCTCTCTCTCCCTTAATCATCTGGAACTGCCTCATCCCAGGAATTTCCACTATTCCTATAACCATTATCGTTATTATACCCATTTTCCTCTCTAAAACACCTGTTGTTGCTACCTCTTCTTTGCTCATTTTGCCCTCTATCATTTTGGAAATTCCTACTACTCCTGTAACTGTTATCATTATTGTAAATGTTAAGTCCCATAGTGCTCAGAGCCATTTGAACCATTTCAACCATTATTATAACCTCTACCTTATCTGGAATTCCTGTCTCTCCTCTGATCATTCTGGAAATTCATATTACTTCTATGACCATTGTCATAACTATAATTTCTCCCCTCTCCAGAATTTCTATCATTATTGTATCCTCTCTCCTCTCTGAAATTTCTGTCCCTGTTAGCATTGGGTTCTCTAATGTGGTTATCCCATAACCCCTACTTCCTTCCACTGCAGCCTTTGCTCTCTCTGTTCTTCCCACGTAACCCAAGAATTTACTAATATTATCTGTAGGAGCTGAAATAAGCCATTCTTTTATTTTATTTGGCAACTTATTTTCGAGTCCCATTATACCTTACTCACTATTAAGGTATAAATACTTTACTTTTCCAATCCACTTTTCACAAAATTCTGTAATCGTTTCCTTCCTATCATCACATCTGCCTCCACACGAGAAGTCATCCAATATCCTTTGTCGCTCATGTTTAGACCAATATTTTTCTAGAAATGCTTGCCGGAACTCTTCCCACGAAGCACATTTTTATGAAATCTCAGCTGCCCAACTGTAAGATTCAGATTTCATATACCCCCATACAAAAGACATTTTCTCTTGGTCATTCCAATTCTTTGGCAGATTATTGAACTCACTAATAAAATATAAGGGATGTACCTTACTATATTTCTCAAAACAATTAAAACTCTTACAGTTTACTAAAGAAGTTACATTATTACCACTACAATTTACACTCTGCACATTATCTACTTTAGTTTCAATTTCCAAGAATTTCTTACCTAGATTTTCGATTTTCAATGACCTAGTGGTCAAGCACTTCCCTTCTAGGTTTTTTCCCACGAATTCCAACTCTCTTTTAAAATTATCTGCTGTAACTCGAATTTGAGATTCTACAGCCTTTCTGTTATGAGGACAATTGCTCTTAGCTTTCTTAATACAGGAATCAACTGTTTCTTCTATTTTGCTGTCACAGTATTGTACAACACTATTAATTCTAGTAATACAATTGTTGTCTACTGCACTTATTTTCGCTTCCAAATTACTAGTAACATTTCCAATGGTTAGGTCGAAACTTGATTCCAACTTGCTAATTTTGCTGTCAATAGTTGCACACCTTTCACATTTCAAACTACTCATGTTACTGTCAATATCACTCATGTTGCTAGCCAAACCACGGATTTTGTTGCCAATATCACTAGTCAAACCACTGATTTTACAGTCAATTTCACTCTTTCAACTACTTATATCATTCATAGTACACATATCACTATCAAACTACTCATGCTACTGTTCATGTTACTAGCTAGTCCACTGATTTTGTTGTCAATATTACTATTGAAAAGACTACCCATCGCCATTAATATTTCATTATTCTCAAAACTTAACCTCACATCATTATGTTCCTGCGAGACAACTTTTTGCTTTGTCTCAACATCACTATTTGGATTTACATTAGTTTCTTCAACTTTAATATTACGGATATCAAAATTACGAGGTGTTACAACTGCAGTCTCGCCCATTGCGGAACTGCTACTCTCTCCACAGTGAAACTTCGAATCCTCCAACTTTACACCGTTATTGTCTCCATTCCCTTCACCAGGTATTAATTTTTGTAAATCGTTAAAAAAGCGTATTTTCATTTATTTTAATGATACATATTCCATCTGCCATGATTCTATATTAACACAACTCAAAAATGTTTACACAAAAAATTAATGTTGAACCATATGTCTATAACTCTTCTAGGCAGTCAGTATGCCTTCTTTATCCTTCAGATGACATCCGCCATTTCCAGGTACATGACTGCATCCGTGTCGTAAACAAACTGCGTCTTGCTACTTCTGAAGTTCCAAAGTACGTGGTTATAGAAATTCCACAAGGCTGTGTCTTCTGAACCGACGACGTCCGCTTCTTTCCCGCTAGCGAACTTTGTACTTGTTGTTCGTTTGAAGTAACCAGTGCCAAAAAGTACACGCACTTACATATTTTCAAATGTTAATTTCAATAACAGTTCTTCACTTGACGGAGCACTGTATGCGATATGTTTTTACTCACGATTCAAAAATAAATGTCATGATTTTCCTGAAACCAGGGCACCATTTGTAACGTCCCACCGGTTAGTGAGTAGTTAAAAATTGTTTAAATACCTGTGAATTCCTTGCCTTCGGAGCCCCTCGACGACTGCATACATGGGCTAAAATATGCTTGTTCAATAAATACAGGACGACAAATATAGCCACGACAAAACTCTTCCAACTGGTGAGCAAGATGTATGAAACAGGCCAAATACCCTCAGACTGCAAGAAGCAGACTTTTGAAGAAAGCAGGAGCTGACAGGTGTGAAAATTACGGAACGGCTGCAAAATACTAACACGAATCCTTTACCGAAGAATGGAAAAACTGGTGTAAGCCGACCTCGGATAAGATCAGTTTGGATTCCGGAGAAATGTAGGAAGACGAGAGGCAATACTCACCCTACGATTTCTCTTAGAAGACAGATTAAGGAAAGGCAAACCTAGATTTCTAGCACTTTTAGACTTAGCGAAAGCTTTTGACAATTTTGACTCGAACATTCTCTTTCAAATTCTGAAGGTGGTAGGGGTAGAATACACGGAGTGAAAGACTGTTTATAATTAGTACGGAAACAGATGGCAGTTATAAGAATCCAGGGGCACGAAAGGAAAGCAGTGGTTGAGAAGGGAGTGAGACAGAGTTGTAAGCTATCCCCGATGTAATTCAATCTGTATATTGAGAAGGCAGTACACGAAACAAAAGAAGAATGTGGAATAGGAATTATAGTCCAGGGAGAGGAAATAAAAACTTTGACGTTTGCCGATGACACTGTAATTCTGGGAGAGACAGCAAGGGACTTGGTAGAACAATTGAACGGAACGGACAGTGTCTTGAAAGGTGGATATAAGATGAACATCAACAAAAGCAAAACGAGGATGATGGAATATAGTCGAATTAAATCAAGCGATGCTGAGTGACGTGATTAGAACATGAGACACATAAAGTAGAAGATGAGTTTTGCTATTTGCGCAGCAAAATAGCTGATGATGGTCGAAGAAGGGAGGATATAAAATGCAGGCTGACAAAGGAAAGAAAAGCGTTTCTGAAGCAGAGAAATTTTTAAAGATGTGTCAGGAAGTCCTTTCTGAAAGTATTTCTATGGATTGTAGACGATAATCAGTTTAGGCAAGAAGAGAATAGAAGCATTTGAAATGTGGTGCTACAGAAGAATGAAGAAGACTAGATGGGTAGATCACTTAACTAATGAGATGGTACTGAACAGAAATGAGGAGAAGAGAAATCTGTGGTACAACATGACTAGGAGGGATTGGTTGGTAGGACACATTCTGAGGCATCAAGATATCACTAATTTAATATGGAGAGAAGCATGGTGCGGTGGTGGGGGGGTGGGGAGAGGGGTGGCGGTGGTAAAACTCTCAGAGGGACACAAGAGATGAATACAGTAAGCAGGCTCAGTAGAATGTAAGTTGTAGTACTTACTTGGTGATGAAGAGGCTTGAACAGGATAGAGTAGCGTGAAGAACTGCATCAAACCAGCCTTTGGACTAAAGGCCACAACAACAACGGGTGGATTACGGAGTTTTGCACAACTCCACCGCTATGTGTTCACAAAGTGAAGATACTGCACGCACATACTTATTATATTTGGATAAATAATCCTGTGTAGAATGAGTCCCAATTTACATAACTATTTTCAAATATCACGAGAATTACGGAATTTATTTCACCTGGGGGAAAGATTGTAACCTCGACTTAAGGCCCTCTATAGCATGACCTCTCATTCCGATGTGATTCAGTAATGGTTGTTGATGGCCCAGAATTGAAATCTGCAGCAATTTGCACTTCTGTCACGTTGAAAGATTCTCTTCAGTTGCCGTTGGTTCCGTTCCTGCAGGATAGTTTTTGAGTCGCAGCGATGTCGGAGATTTGATGTTTTTCTGGACTCCTGGTATTCACAGTATACTCGTGAAAGGGGCGTTCAGGTAAATCCCCACTTTTACGCTACCATGGAGATGCTGCGTACCATCGCTCGTGCGCCGACTACAACACCACGTTCAAACTTGCATAAATCTTGATAAACTCCCACTGTAACAGTAGTAACCGATGTAACAATTGCGCCAAACGTCCTATATAGAAGCTGCGGAACGCAGCGCCATATTCTGGCTATTAACTTATGTCTGTATTTGAATACGCTTGCCTGTAGCAGGTTGTTTGCTTCTTCAGTTATTCCTTTCTGTGTTCTTAACCTTTTTTAATTTAATTTATTTCGAGTTTGTATTATTGTATGTCAGGCATAACACGCTCTGCTCTACATATACATCCACGCGATTACTCTGCTATTCACAATAAAGTGCCGGGCGGAGGGTTCATTGAACCACCTTCAAGCTGTCTTTCAACCGTTCCACTCTCGAACGGAGCACGGGAAAACGAGCGCTTCAATTTTTCTGTACGAGCCCTGATTTCTCTTATTTCATCTTGACGATCATTTCTCCCTACGTAGGTGGGTGCCAACAGCATGTTTTCGCAATCCGAGGAGAGGACTGGTGACTGAATTTTCATGAGAAGATCCCGTCGCAACGATAAACGCCTTTGTTTTATTGATTGCCACTCCAATTCACGTATCAACTCTGTGGCACTATCTCCCATATTTCGAGATAATACTAAAGGAGCTGCCCTTCTCTGAACTTTTTCAGTGTCGTCCGTCAGTCCCACCTGATGCGGATTCCATACCGCAAAGCAGTACTACAGAATAGGGCGGACAAGCGTGGTGTAAGCAGTCTCCTTAGCAGACTTGTTGCATCTTCTAAGTCTTCTGCCACTGAATAGCAGTCTTTGCTTTGCTCTACCCACAACACTATCTGTGCGATAGTTCCAATTAGGTTCTTTGTAATTGTAATTAGTTGAATTTACAGCCTTGAAATTTGTGTGACTTATCGCATAATCGAAATTAAGCGGATTTCTTTTAATACTCATGTGAATAATTTCACACTTATCTTTATTCAGGGTCAATCGCCACTTTTCACACCTTACAGATATCTTATCTAAATAATTTTGCAACTCTTTTTGGTCATCTGATGACTTTACAAGGCCGTAAATGACAGCATCATCTGCAAACAATCTAAGAAGGCTACTCAAATTGTCTCCAATATCGTTAACATAGATCAGGAACAATAGAGGGCCTATAACACTTCCCTGGGGAACGCTGGATATTACTTCTGTGTTACTCGATGACTTTCTGTCTATTACTACGAACTATGACCTTCCTGACAGGTAATCACGAATCCATTCCACAACTGTGCGACATTCCATAGGCACTGTAACACCTCAAGAAACCCGAACACCCAAATAAGAATGTCATGATAATTTAAAGTAGGCACAGTGTTATCCTGATAGGTACGACTACTTTGACAATAATATAACACCTTAAAATTTTGATGAACACCAATTTCAATAATTACTGAGTATGTCATGATATAAAGGTAGAAAGAAAGTAAGGTTATTTTTAATTAGCTATCAAACATCTTAGTAATAACTGTAAATTAGTACGACGAAAGTTAAGTCCAAAGTAATATGTCGGTCAGAGATAACATTTATTGTGAAAGAGAGTTGTAAACGCGGCGAAAAGGAAATTCAATGCGTGTACAATGCTCGATCATGGAAAAGTTAGTCGCTTGCTATCAAGTCGAGAGAGAGCACCGTTTGTCATAGTACTACAAACGGAACGCTAAGAGATTGTTTCTATTTTTTTAAAAAAAGAAGTAATATTGTGTGATAGAGATGCGCGGATTTTGTTCTCAGTTATTCTAACTTGAGAACTTGAACTGAAATGATATCCTGATCGTGTACGACGAGTTAATGGACTTTAATTATTGGAGATATTGTTGTTGGACTCAACCTTCATCAAAGTGAACAATTACAACGAAGAATGGACATAGTATCGAAGACTGCAATACCTGATTAGCCTGGAGTAGAAAACATTAATACGACCACACGAAGGTAATACAAATACGCCGATTGTAAACGTTGTCGTAATTGTCACGATCACCGAATTGAAAAGAATCGTAATTGATCTGATCCATCGGTGTGCGTGTGGTGTGATGATTATAAAGTAATTGCTGAGAAGGAATAATGAAATTGTTCGTCAGTAATGGAAAACTCACGTGTTGGCTCCATCATTAATTGAACTGTGTGATAGTTGACGATCAAAATTAATTAACTGTGAACATTTTAATTGCAACGGCCTTGCCACAGTGGATACACCGGTTCCCGTGAGATCACCGAAGTTAAGCGCTGTCGGGCGTGGCCGGCGCTTGGATGGGTCACCATCCCGCCGCCACGTGCTGTTGCCATTTTTCGGGGTGCACTCAGCCTCGTGATGCCAATTGAGGAGCTACTCGACCGAATAGTAGCGGCTCCGGTCAAAGAAAACCGTCATAACGACCGGGAGAGCGGTGTGCTGACCCCATGCCCCTCCTATCCGCATCCTCACCTGAGGATGATACGGCGGTCGGATGGTCCCGATGGGTCGCTTGCGGCCTGTAGACGGAGTTAGTTTAGTTAGTGAACATTTTAATTGAGAGAGTGACATGATGAACACTGAGCATTGAAACGAGTGTTTCGCCGAAATAATATCACGACGCACGTAAGCAAGAGAGTATTATAGATTATCTCTAGATTTGCGTCGTGCTGTAGTGAACAATTCTGCCTAGCAACGTAACAACCGCTGATACTGAACTGCAAATGAATTTTTCCTCGCTTCAGTGGTGTGAAACGGCGCCGATGATGAATGATTCACTCGATAGTGCAATAACTAACTAAACGGGCACAGCAAATCATCATAAAATCATAACAGACAATTAAAATCAGCATTTCGCATCGCTGAGAAGACGGTGAGGACTCGCAAACGGACTTTCATACATTACGTGAGGAAAAATTTTCTTTAGAGGTTTACAGGTGCTGTTGCACGCTACCCGACGGGGTCAACTATCACTGCGCGGCCACCGACCGAGCTGTAGCAGTAGCGGCTCAACATCAGTAGCGACTACAAAAAGGGGAGAGGGGACGTCGCAGCACGCGGTTTGGTTAGAAGACGCCTGTGAGGAACGGTGTCGAAAGCCTTCAGGAATTCTAAAAATATGGAATTAATTTGACATTCGCTGACGATAGCACACATTGGTTCAGATGGCTCTGAACACTATGGGACATAACTGCTGTGGTCATCAGTCCCCTAGAACTTAGAACTACTTAAACCTAACTAACCTAAGAACATCACACACATCCATGCCCGAGGCAGGATTCGAACCTGCGACCGTAGCGGTCACGCGGTTCCAGACTGTAGCTCCTAGAGCCGCACGGTCACTCCGGCCGGCTAGCACACATTACTTCGTGAGTGTAAACCGGTTGTGTTTCACCAGAACAATATTTACTGAATCCGACCTGACTGTGTCTCAATAAATCATTTTCTTCGAGGTAATTCCGAATGTTCGAACACCGTATATGTTCCAAAACTCTACTGCAAATCGACGTTAGTGATACGGGCCTGTATTTCAATGGATTACTCCAATTTCCCTTTTTGGGTATTGGTGTGACTTGAGCAATTTTCCATTGTTTAGGTGCGGATCTTTCTGCGAGGAGCGGTTGTATGTAATTGCTAAATATGGAGTTATTGTATGAGCATACTCCGAAAGGAACCTGACTGGCATACAATGTGGATCTAAACTGCTTTGCTACATCGAGGATATCTACTTCTATGTTTCTCATCTTGGCAGTTGTTCTTGATTGGAATTCAGGAATATTTACTTCGTCTTCTTTGGTGAAGGAGTTTCGGCAAATCGTGTTTAATAACTCTAAATCTGTGTCGTAGAAACGTGCACTGACTAATGCAAGTATGTGCGTTTAACGTTTTATATTCTGTAAGTACGTTTTTTATTCTGTTTGCTAAATAATCAATGGTTACTTTATTCTCCGTATTTTAATTAAGTTCTATGTGTTCCAGACACCTGAGAATGGCTAAGTTGCCGAAAGTACATGATGATGGATGTGGTTTGCCGTTGCCTTCCTCCGACCGTAATGGGGATGAATGATGATGATGAAGACGACACAACAACACCCAGTCATCTCGAGGCAGGAAAAATCCCTGACCCCGCCGGGAATCGAACCCGGGACCCTGTACATAGTTGTGAGCGATATACACTACTGGCCATTAAAATTGCTACACCAAGAAGAAATGCAGGTGATAAACGGGTATTTATTGGACAAATATATTATACTAGAGCTGACATATGAGTACATTTTCACGCAATTTGGGTGCATAGATCCTGAGAAATCAGTACCCAGAACAACAACCTCTGGCCGTAATAAAGGCCTTGATACGCCTGGGAACTGAGTCAAACAGAGCTTGGATGCGCGTGCACAAGTACAGCTGCCCATGCAGCTTCAACACGATACCACAGTTCATCAAGAGTAGTGACTGGCGTATTGTGACGAGCCAGGTGATCAGCCACCATTAACCAGACGTTTTCAGTTGGTGAGAGATCTGGAGAATGTGCTGACTAGGGCAGCAGTCGAACATTTTCTGTATCCAGAAAGGCCCGTACAGGACCTGCAACATGCGGTTGTGCATTATCCTACTGAAATGTAAGGTTTCGCAGGGATCGAATGAAGGGTAGAGCCACGGGTCACGCCAGTATGGCGATGACTAATACACGCTTCCAATGTACATTCACCGCTATGCCGCCAAACACGGATGCGACCATCATGATGTAAACAGAACCTGGATTCATCCGAAAAAATGACGTTTTGCCATTCGTGCACCCAGGTTCATCCCTGAGTACACCATCGCAGGCGCTCCTGTCTGTGGTGCAGCGTCATGGGTAACCGCAGCCATGGTCTCCGAGCTGATTGTCCATGCTGCTGCAAACGTCGTCGAACTGTTCGTGCAGATGGTGGTTGTTTTGCAAACGTCCCCATCTGTTGACTCAGGGATCGAGATGTGGCTGCACTATCCATTACAGCCATACGGATAAGTTGCCTATCATCTCGACTGCTAGTGATACTAGGCCGTTGGGATCCAGAACGGCGTTCCGTATTACCCTCCTGAACCCACCGATTCCATATCTGCTAACAGTCATTGGATCTCTACCAACGCGAGCAGCAATGTCGCGATACGATAAAGCGCAATCGCGATAGGCTACAATCCGACCTTTATCAAAGTCGGAAACGTGATGGTACGCATTGCTCCTCCTTACACGAGGCATCACAACAACGTTTCACCAGGCAACGCCGGTCAACAGCTGTTTGTTTATGAGAAATCGGTTGGAAACTTTCCTCATGTCAGCACGTTGTAGGCGTCGCCACCGGCGCCAACTCTGAAAAGCTAATCATTTGCATATCACAGCATCTTCTTTCTGTCGGTTAAATTTGGCGTCTGTAGCACGTCGTCTTCGTGGTGTAGCAATTTTAATGGCCAGTAGTGTATATCTATACCTTCACCTACAACTGTACCCCACAAGGCACCTTACGGTTTGTGGTGGAGGAAGTGCCAGTGTCATTTTTCCCTTTCGTCTTTCAGTCGCAGATGGTGTCCTGAGGAACAGTTGTTGATGAGCGTCCATGTGAGCTTGAATTTCTCTGATTTTATGATGATGCTCTTTTCTCAAGGTAGATGTAGGAAGAAGGGATATATTGGCTGACTCTTCTAGAGACGTACGCTCTGGAAATTTTAACAGTACACGAATACGTGGTGCAGAACGTATCTCTTCCAGCGTCTGCCACTGGAGCTGGGGGACCATCTCAATAACGCTTTCGCACTTACTTAATGAACCTGTAACGAAACTCGCAGCTCTTCTGTGCATACCTGTATTTCCTCTATCGATGATTTTGGGTTGCGGACTATTATTCAAGTATTGGTCGAATGAAGGTTTTGCAAGACATAGTTTTTCTGAGGGGACTACACTACCTGAGGACTTTTCCAGTGAATCTCCAGCTTGGATTTGTCTTACATATGATGAGTTTGAAGTGGTCCTTCACTTGAAATCGCTCCTTATGCACAGCTAATCCTAGATTTTTACTGATCTGGTAGCTGCGAGCTATTAATAATGGGTCCTTCTGCCTTTTTATGCGTGATTTGTTAGATTTATTATGATGAGTATTAACTGTCAATCTCTGCACTAAGCGTCGTTCATGTGAAGGTCTACCTGCATTACGGTAAAGTGGCCTAGGTTTGCAATTTCTCTGTACACAACAACGTTATTCATGAGAAGTGTCATGTATCTTCTGACATTATGCTCATTTTTGCATGCCTCAACGCTGCAGCCAGCCGTAAGATAGTTACTGGGGGTATCTGTGGAGAGACTAGACAAACATGTCAGACTTTTAAAAAGATGGAGGGGCAACAGTTTGTATGACTGTCTGCTATGACCTTACAACATTAGCCAAAATGGCCTTGCTGTACTTGTATGTGAAAGGCTGAACCCATTATACCCTTTTCATCTTAGAGTAACACTTATCAGTCTCTTAAACTCTGTCTTCCTCTACACTTTTTGCTCTCTAGAGCTTCCTCTGGTACCATGGAACTTATTCGCTGATGTCTTACAAGCTTCCCTATCTCTTCCTCCTATCCTTACCTTACCAGTCCACCTAATTTTCAAGATTCTTCTCTATCACCACATCTCAGATGCTTCTGTTCTCTTCTGTTCCAGTTTTCCCACTGTCCATGACTCTTTACTATACAATGCTGTGCTCCAAACTTGTATTCTCAGAAATTTCCTCCTCAAATTGAGGCATATGTTTGAGAATACTAAACTTTTCTTGGCCAGGATTACCCTTTCTACCAGAGCAAGTCTGCCGTTTTTGTTCTACTTTCTCCGTCCGTCATGGATAATATTGTTGCCTGCATAGCAGAAGTCCTTAACTTCATCTACTTCGTGATCACCATCTCTGACGTTAAGTTTCTTGCTATTCTCATTTCCGCTACTTCTCATTAGCTTTCGTTACTTTCGTCTTTTTACGATTTACTCTCAATACATATTCTGAACTCATTAGACTGTTCATTCCGTTCAAGAGATCATGTAATTCTTCTTCACTTTCACTCAGAACAGCAATGTCATCGGCGAATCTTATCACTGATAATCTTTCACCTTGAATTTTAATCACATTTTCGAACCTTTCTTTCATTTCAGTTATTGTGTCTTCGAATTATAGACTGAAATATTGGGGTGAAAGACTACATCCCTGTCTTACACCCTTTTTTATTCCGAGCATTTCGTTCTCGGTCGTCCACTCTTATTATTCCCTCTTGGCTCTTTTACATATTGTATATTGTCAGTCTATCACTACAACTTACCCATATTTTACTCAGAATTTCGAATATCTTGTACCGTTTTACATCGTATAACGCTTTTTCCAGGTCGACAGATCCTATGAATGTGTGTTGATTTTTCTTCATTGTTGCTTGCCTAAAGCAAACGCCAAACTGATCGTAATTTAATCGATGCTCAGTTTTCTTTTCCGTTCTCCTGTGTATTATTCATACAGCTCTACTGTGTCGTTAAATGACGATAGCATCAGCTTCAGTAAAATATTCCTGATGTAAAATAGTCCCAACTCGGATATCGGTGTGGGGACTGTTTAGGGAGCATTGGAATTTTGGGTCACTTAATCAGGCAGTAAGGTAAGAGAGTTAAAAAAGAGAAATGGGTAGGATGAGGTTAGATATAGTGGGAATTAGACAACCGTGGTGGTAAGAACAGGACCTCTGACCAGGAGAGTGGGGGCTATAAAAACAGAATCAAAAGAGGTAATACAGGCTAGGTCTAATAATGAATAAGCAAATAGGTGTGTGGGTAAGATACAACGAGCAGCATAGGGTACGCATTATCGTAGACAACAGTGTCAACAGCCACCACAATAATAGAAGTTTATGTGGCAGTTAGCACCGCAGATGATGAAGACACAGCAAGAATATACGCTGTGATAAAAGAAATTTTTTAGGTTGTTAAGGGAGACAAATATTTAGTTATGTTGGGGGGCTGTAATTCGATCGTAGGAAGAGAAGGAAAAACAGTAGGTAAATATGGACTGAGGGAAAGGAATGAAGAAGGAAGCCGCCTGGTGTAATTTTGCAGAGAGCATAATTTAATAATCGCTAACACTTGGTTTAGAAATCATGATAGAAGGCTATTAAGTGGAACAGACCTCGAACAGGGGAAATTTTCAAATAGATTATGTAGCGGTAAGACAGAGATTTTGGAACCGGTGACAGATGTGGACTTTGAGAGGTTTTAGTCGATATGTGTTATTAAATTATAAATCTCAAACGTATCGTTAGTGCCTCTTGGAATGTGGACTGCGAATCGTTATTGACGATCCATGTGCTGAATGTGCCCGTGCATCAGAGCATCCCTTCCGGTGCTCTTCGAGAGAAGAAGATTATATGTGATCACTAATTTTCAGCCGGCCAGAGTGGCCGAGCGGTTCTGGGCGCTTCAGTCTGGAATCGCGCGACCGCTACGGTCGCAGGTTCGAATCCTGCCTCGGGCATGGGTGTGTGCGATGTCCTTAGGTTAGTTAGGTTTAAGTAGTTCTAAGTTCTAGGGGACTGATGACCTCAGATGTTAAGTCCCATAGTGCTCAGAGCCATGTACAGTATCGCACAACACTGTCACTGACACTATGCAATTACACACCTGATACAAGAGAGCGTTGACCTCTATTGAAGATTTACATGCACAGATTCCCTAAAGCAATCAGTTTGTTTTCTACGTTAAAGGTTAATCTAAATCAGAGGGTATGTTGAAATTACTTTGTCAGTGGATGTGATCCTGGTAAGCGTAACGACTGCTCTTAGCTGATGCCCCAGCGTGCTCTGTTGCAGACTCTGGGACAGAGGGCCGCGGCGCTGGTGCGACCTCTGGTCACAGCCACCAAGTTCCGCCGTCACGCGCACCAGGCCCTGCGTTGGCCGATAAACCAGCATGACGAAGCACCAGGCAGCCACGCATGCGCGAATGAGCGAGCCGCACTGTTCCCAGCTGCGACCTTACGACCAGTACTTAAATCAGGCGGCTCGGCGTAAATGCGTCGGCGCAGCCTCCAAGCCTGAAGTACTTTAACGAGCGCTGCTGCCCCACATTTCAGTTGCCATCGCCACTGCTCTAATTTTGTCATAAACACATCGTCCTAATTTATTCTCTCACGAGTAGTTTCATTTGCGTGTTGCCGGCCTATATTCTCGCATGCCGCTACTGCTAAACAGGGCAGCTTTGTTACAGGGGACTTGCTACAGTACCAAATAATGAAATATATTTTCCATAATATTAATCTTCTAGGAGAACAAGATAATGAATGCATGTTCATGTCTGACTGTTTGATGACATAAATTAATTTTTCGCCGCATTCACACCAATTCCACTCCGATTAAGCGAAGCCAACAAACATAAATGTTATTTCGTTCAATGCTCTGTCTCATTTTGGATGAAACCCACGGGCCTCGGATGTCAAATGCGGTGCATATCAAACGAGTTCGTTTATACTCTGCGGTGCTTATATCATCCTGAATCACGATTTATATTCGACAGTGTGATGCAATTTTAATAATGGTGGCAAACTATTATTTCCACGAGAGAATTAGGTTAATTAGAGATTAACAGTCCTTTGAGGCTAGCAATGATTTTAATTAATTTTGACTGTAGTTTTATTCGTGATTTTATGTGTGTTGCGAGAGCGAACGAGAATACCAGACAGACAGTAATGACGCTCTAGTGTAATTTTTGTTGGTCGTAATTGCATTTAATTCAGAAGTTACTAATTTTCGTCAAGATGGCGTTTTCAGCAGCAAAGAAGCCCTTGGACTAAGTTTAGCCAGCCGCTGTGGCCGAGCGGTTCAAGGCGCTTCAGTCTGGACCCGCGCGACCGATACGGTCGCAGGTTCGAATCCTGTCTTGGGCATGGATGTGTGTGATGTCCTTAGGTTGGTTAGGTTTAAGTATTTCTAACTTCTAGGGGACTTATGACCTCAGAAGTTAAGTCCAATAGTGCTCAGAGCCATTTGAACCATTATTTTTTGGTACTAAGTTTGAATGGACCCTGGCACTTGAGTGCGCCAAAGAGGTGGCAGAGAAGCGATCCTGACCTTTACTAGATGTCAGCGTTTGGCAAACTAACGGAACTGAGCAGCCTGCCCAAAACTTTGCAAATGAGCACAGTTACGTTGGCTATGAAAATTGGAATTCTCTACGCAGCCAGCCATTTTCTTTGAAGCCCGAAGATTTGAACAACCCACCATAAGAGCTCCCTCTCAATGGGAATCGAGTTCTTCTGCCACCAAAATGCTTTTCTGTGACTGGTACAATCTCCAGCACACGTAGTGCTACGTTTAGGCACCATGCTGGGACAGTTTAACTGAGTGCTACAGACAAAGGTCTACAAAATACTGCCGACTATTCAAAGGAATTGTTAATGATCTTGTTATTCTCTAATTCCGACAATCATATCAGCCATCTCGTAATTGCGATCGTACCTGTATTACCGTTGCCTCAGTGCCACCTCAGAGGTGGTCTGCCAAGCTCTACTGCCATGTGCCAGAATTAGACGGTACCTCTCTCCCTCGCCCTCAGTTAGGCAATTTAGTTTTTTTTTAGATTGTGTACCAATTAGGATCCTTTCAGATAATGCTGGTGTAATACCTCCACACTTAACAATCATATGTAGCCACTCGTTCGACGAAACTTGCACAGGTCACATTAATATTCAAGAAAGGCAATACAAGTCTATCTATATCTATCTATATCCGAATCCCGCTCCAGCTACTGCCGGGTCTGGGTGCTGATGAGTCCTCTCCATTTGGCTCGGTCCTCCCACCACTTTTCTTCCTCCACTTGCTGTCAGGTCACACCTCTCCTTTCTCAGATATTCTCACTCCCATTTTCCACCGTGTTCTTGGGCGCCCTCTAGGTATTTTCCCATCCATCTTTAGTTCTTCCATAATTTTGGGGAGTCTCTGCCCATGCACCCTCTTAACATGCCCATAACATCTTAATCTCTTTCTTTCAATTTCTTCTCTCATACTTTCTTGTTTGAGGTCCTTTCTAATCTCTACATTCCTTACTCTGTCTATTCTTGTTTTTCCCTTAACTGCTCTGAGAAATTTCATTTTCCCTGCTTACAGTCTTCTCCAGTCCCTTTCTGTCATTGTCCTTGTTTCTCCACCATAGGTGACAATAGGGATGTAATAATTCTTATACATAAGGAGTTTTGCTCTTTCTGAAGCTTCATTATTCCAAATCAGGTGTTTTATTGTTTGGTAGAAATTGCCTCCCTTCTGTAACCTATTAATTTCTTTAGTTATTCTTACATCCCTAGATATTTCACTCCCTAAATAAGTGAAACTTTCTACCACTTTGAGGGGTTCTCCATTCAAGGTAATATTTCCGTTGATTCCTTTCTCTCTTCCTAATACCATTACTTCACTCTTATCTTTATTTATTCTTAATCCATACCTTTTCATTATTTCCTTCCACGCATCAAGCTGTAACTGTACATCTGCCTCTTTATCACCCCATATTACCATATCATCTGCAGAAATCATCTTTTTGTCTTTTTCTTTTACTATATCTTTAACTGCCCTATTCATTCCCTCCATCACAACATTAAAATGTGCAGGAGATAGAATACTTCCTTGCTTAAGTCCTTGTCTTATTTCGAAGTATTCAGAGTTCCCCAATGGTGTTCTAAAAAAAAATGGTTCAAATGGCTCTAAGAACTATGGGACTCAACATCTGAGGTCATCAGTCCCCTAGACTTAGAACTAAGTAAATCTAACTAACCTAAGGACATCACACACATCCATGCCCGAGGCAGGATTCGAACCTGCGACCGCAGGAGCTGTGTGGTTCCGGACTGAAGCGCCTAGAACCGCTCGGCCACCACCAATGGTGTTCTAATTCCACAATTGTGTCCTCTGTACATTGTCAATAGAAGTAATCCACAAAATTGCAGACCCTTATCAATAACTTTGATATGTAGCAGGGTTTTGGAATATTATGAATTAGCTTGAAGAGAACGGTCTGTTCATATATAGTAAACACGGATTTAGAAGACGTCGTTCTTCTGAAACACAAATAACCTTTTAGTCACACGAAGTGCTCAGTGATATCGATAAGGGATTTCCGATTGATTCCTTATTTCCAGATTTCCAGAAGGCTTGTGACATCATACCTCACTAGCGGCATATAATCAAATTGCCTGCTTAATTGTCCAAGATACGCGATTGGTTTGGCGACTGCCTGTCAAAGAGGTCACAGTTCATAGTATTGACACAAAAATTATTGAGTAAAATAGATGTGATTTATGGCGTTGCCCAAGTCAGTTTTATAGGCGCTCTGCTGTTCTTTATCTATATAAACGATTTAGGAGACAATCTGAGTAGCCTTCTTAGCTTTTTCGCAGATGTTGCTGTCGTCTATCGTCTAGTAAAGTCATCAGGAGATCAAAACAACCTGCAAAGCGATTTAGATAAGATATCTGTATGGTGTGAAACACTTATATGATGCAACAGATCTACTGAAGAGACTGCCTACACTACGCTTGTCCGTCTTCTTTGGGAGCACTGGTGCGCGGTGTAGGATCATTACCAGGTACGATTAAGGGAGTACATCAAGAAAGTTCAAAGATGGGCAACACGTTTTGTTTTATATATAAATATGGGAGAGAGTGAAACTTGCTGGCAGATTAAAACCGTGTGCCCGACCGAGACTCGAACTCGGGACCTTTGCCTTTCGCGGGCAAGTGCTCTACCAACTGAGCTACCGAAGCACGACTCACGCCCGGTACTCACAGCTTTACTTCTGCCAGTATCTCGTCTCCTACCTTCCAAGCTTTACAGAAGCTCTCCTGCGAACCTTGCAGAACTAGCACTCCTGAAAGAAAGGATATAGCGGAGACATGGCTTAGCCACAGCCTGGTGGATGTTTCCGGAATGAGATTTTCACTCTGCAGCGGAGTGTGCGCTGATATGAAACTTCCTGGCAGATTAAAACTGTGTGCCCGACCGAGACTCGAACTCGGGACCTTTGCCTTTCGCGGGCAAGTGCTCTACCAACTGAGCTACCGAAGCACGACTCACGCCCGGTACTCACAGCTTTACTTCTGCCAGTATCTCGTCTCCTACCTTCCAAACTTTACAGAAGCTCTCCTGTGAACCTTGCCGCGAAAGGCAAAGGTCCCGAGTTCGAGTCTCGGTCGGGCACACAGTTTTAATCTGCCAGGAAGTTTCATAGCAGCGCACACTCCGCTGCAGAGTGAAAATCTCATTCTGGAAACATCCCGCAGGCTGTGGCTAAGCCATGTCTCCGCTATATCCTTTCTTTCAGGAGTGCTAGTTCTGCAAGGTTCGCAGGAGAGCTTCTGTAAAGTTTGGAAGGTAGGAGACGAGATACTGGCAGAAGTAAAGCTGTGAGCACCGGGCGTGACTCGTGCTTCGGTAGCTCAGTTGGTAGAGCACTTGCCCGCGAAAGGTAAAGGTCCCGAGTTCGAGTCTCGGTCGGGCACACAGTTTTAATCTGCCAGGAAGTTTCACATCAGCGCACACTCCTCTGCAGAGTGAAAATCTCATTCTGGAAACATCCCCCAGGCTGTGGCTAAGCCATGTCTCCGCTATATCCTTTCTTTCAGGAGTGCTAGTTCTGCAAGGTTCGCAGGAGAGCTTCTGTAAAGTTTGGAAGGTAGGAGACGAGATACTGGCAGAAGTAAAGCTGTGAGTACCGGGCGTGAGTCGTGCTTCGGTAGCTCAGTTGGTAGAGCACTTGCCCGCGAAAGGTAAAGGTCCCGAGTTCGAGTCTCGGTCGGGCACACAGTTTTAATCTGCCAGGAAGTTTCATATCAGCGCACACTCCGCTGCAGAGTGAAAATCTCATTCTGGAAACATCCCCCAGGCTGTGGCTAAGCCATGTCTCCGGTATATCCTTTCTTTCAGGAGTGCTAGTTCTGCAAGGTTCGCAGGAGAGCTTCTGTAAAGTTTGGAAGGTAGGAGACGAGATACTGGCAGAAGTAAAGCTGTGAGTACCGGGCGTGAGTCGTGCTTCGGTAGCTCAGTTGGTAGAGCACTTGCCCGCGAAAGGCAAAGGTCCCGAGTTCGAGTCTCGGTCGGGCACACAGTTTTAATCTGCCAGGAAGTTTCATATCAGCGCACACTCCGCTGCAGAGTGAAAATCTCATTATGGGAGAGAGTGTCCCGGCCGTGATACACGAACTGGGGTGGATATCATTAAAACAAAGGCGTTTCTTGTCGGGATGGAACCTTCTCACGAAATTCCAATCACCAACTTCCTCCTACGAATGCGAAAATATTTTGTTGACGCCGATTTACATAGGAAGAAACGATCATCACAATAGGGAAATCAGAGCTCGCACGGACAGATATAAGTGTTCGTTTTTCCCGTGCGGTGTTCGAGAGTGGTATAACAGAGAATTAGTGTGAAGGTGGTTCGTTGAATCCGCCGCCAGGCACTTAAGTAAGATTTGCAGAGTAGCCAGATTGATGTAGATGTAGATATAGGTCCTTATTTTAACTTTTCGTTGTTTACATCTGTGGTTTTCTGATAGAATCGAGTGTTGTCTCCCAGTCCAGTAATAATCTCCTACCGAGTCACTTATCCACCTATTTCAGTGAGTTTTGCCTTTTTCAGTCCAGTGAACTTCATTATTACTGTATTTCAGCGTATCTATCAAAATATACGGAGTGAACCAGGACTCCATAGACTAAATTTCGGAGGTTGCTCAGGGATACGGTATACAATGAGTAGCTGAAATAAGGGATCCGTGGTCTGCGGTGGCCCGTTCACAGGTTAACTGCGTTTCGTTTGATTTCCTGCCGTCATTTATTTTTGTATTTGTATTGCACTGAAAATATCTGCAGAACACTGAAAATGTAGTATGAACTGCGTGTCTTGTTTATAAGCACTTGTTCCATTCACTCGTGGTACTCGTTGACATCAGTGAAGCCCACTTTACTGTTTCGACCTCAAGACAGCGTTCAGTACTGCTCGGTTCTGTCACATAACTTTTCTTGTCGGTTGATTTAGTTTGCATTAACAAGGACACACACCACTACGGATAGGTTTACTGAGGGACACTCTGTCGTAAAGCGCCTCGTGTCTGGGTTTATTGAGTTCAGTGGAGGAGTGGCACAACTGCGCCATGTTGAGATGTTCTTCCATTGATGGCAAACCGTTAACACTATACCAGCATGTGTTGGAGGGTTGCTGCACTGCTCTCAGTTATGAGTTGTCGTATTACATTGTCAAGGTATTTTCCCACAAATAAAGGTAACTGAGGTGACAAAGAGATTAAATAATAACTACATCATTGCTCTGTAACGAGCCACCGTAGGTCACGGGTCCCTTATACCGGAATACTCAGAAAATATCATTGGACAGCTTCCGAACTATTCTCGGCGGGGTTCTGACTCTGCAGTTGACCCTTATTTAAGAAGAGCAGTATTGTCTCCTACCATTGTCAATTCATCATCAGATTTGATTTAATACACTGTAATTGTAAAGACGGAGTCGAATCATGCCTGTAGTAGGAGACGAATTCGATGCTGTAGGCACTGTCAAGGCATGGAATAGGGTAGTGGGCTCTCATGTGCAAGCCACACATTTGGGAACCAGGTTTCATATTTACACAACCGATCTGAAAATGGATAATAACGCCACTTTCAACTAAAATGAAGGCATTACGCAGCGAAAGAGCAAATTTTCTTAACAGTACTCCTCCCACCGGAGGTTCGAGTCCTCCCTCGGGCATGGGTGCGTGTGTTGTTCTTAACGTAAGTTAGTTTAAGCTAGTTTAGGTGGTCTGTAAGTCTAGGGACCGATGACCTCAGCAGTTTGCTACCTTAGGAATTCACAAGCATTTGAACATTTTTTCTAAATAGTTACTTCCGTGATAATCACAATAAACTACAACTACAGTGTGTGGCAGCATTAGATTTGAACTTTAGTGCGCTAATTTTGTCACGGAATTAAATTGTTACGCTGACGAAAAATTACATGAGAATATAATTACATTCACATTCTACTGAACGAAAAGAATTTTCCACATCACTGCAGTTCGCTAACTGAGTGAAAAGTATGTTTCACCTCATTCACGTGACTGAGTTTCATACATGACAGGGCCACAGAGTTGTCTCGTTGACTCTTATTAATGGCGATAGTTAGCTGATGTATAGTGTTATAACAAGTTATTGGATAAATTAATCAGACTATAATACGTCTTCAGCTCGTGGCCTAGTGGCTAGTGTTCCTGCCCCTGGATCACGGGGTTCCGGGTTCGATTCCCGGTCGGATTGGGGATTTCCTCTGCCCGGGGACTAGGTGTTTGTGTTGTCCACATCATTTCATCATCATCATCATCATTCGTGAGAGTGGCTAGGTTGGATTGTGAAAAAAATTGGACTGTGTAAAAATTGGGACATTGTACGGGCGCTGATGACAGCGCAGTTGAGCTCCCCACACACCAAACGTCATCATCAGCTTATAATACAATGAAGCGCTAAATAAACTGATACAGGCATGTGTATTAAAATACAGAGATATGTAAACAGGCAGAAAACAGCGCTGCTATAATGGCAGGTTATCAAGATTTAAGTGAGTTTGAAGGTGGGGACACAGCGTCTCCGAGGTAACGATGAAGTAGGGATTTTCCAGTACGACCATTTCATGAGTGTACCGTGAATATCAGGAATCCAATAAAACATCAAATCTCCGACATCGCTGCGGCCAGAGAAATATCGTCCAAGAACGGGACCAACGACGAGTGACGAGAATCGTTCAACGTGACAGAAGCGCAACCCTTCCGCAAATTGCTGCAGATCTCAATTCTGAGTCATCAACAAGTGTCAGCGTGCGAACCATTCGACGAAACATCATCGGTATGGGCTTTCGAAGTCGAAGACCCACTCGTGTACCCTTGATGACTACACGATACAAAGTCTCGTCAGGGCCCGTGAACATCGACATTTGATGTTGATGACTGGAATCAAGTTTCCTGGACGGACGAGTATTGTTTGAAACTGTATCAAGCAGATGGACGTGTGCGTATATGGAGACAGTCTTATGAATTCATGGACCTTGCATGTCAGCAGGGGACTATTCGAAATGGTGGAGGATCTGTAATGGTGTGGGGCGTGTGCAGTTGGAGCGATATGGAACCCCTGATGCGTCTAGATATGGCTCTGACAGGCGACACGTACGTAAGCATCCTGCCTCATTACCCGCATCCATCCATGTCCACTGTGCATTCCGACGGACTTGGGCAACTCCAGTAGGACAATGCGACACCCCACACATCCAAAATTGCTACAGAGTGGCTCCAGGAACACCCTTCTGAGTTTAAACACTTCCCCTGGCCGCCAAACTCCCCAGAAATGAACATTATCGAGCATACTGGGATGCCTTGCAATTTACTGTTCAGAGGATATCTCCATCCCGTCATACTCTTACGGATTTTTGGAAAGTCCTCCAGGATTAATGGTGTCTGTTCCCTAAGTCACTACTTCAGACATTAGTCGGGTCCATGGCGTGTTGCGGCAGTTCTGTGTTCTCGCGGGGGCTCTACACAATATTACTCAGATATACCAGTTTCTTTGGCTCTTGAGTGTATATTACCGTCACTACCTATAAACGGATGATCTTACTACAATTTTGTAGGATAAGTACCGTTGACGCAAACTATTGGACATTCTGAACAAGAATAATAGCATCGTCTACAGCACGAAAAACACTGAAGTACAGTGCCTGACAAAGAATATGGAGCACTCGGAAGACACAGTCGGATGTCAACATATCTTTGTACATGTACACTCCTTCGACGGGTATATAAATGATTTATGTTGCAATTCTGTGTATTTCATAGAAAGGCCATCAGAGTGCATTAATGACATTCATTAATGTCGTGCATGTTTAGTGTTTTTAACACACATATTGTGAAGGAGACGGAGATGCCGTGTACACGACAATTTTGCGCCTTCCGTCTGCAAACTAGTATTGGACTCCAGCAACTTTCTGTGTTCTACCGCGCCGTTGGTCGGAGATCAGCAGCAGTTGGACTAGAGAATTACCATCGAATACGTAGGCTGCCGTTAACAACACACTACAAGTGGTTACGTTTTAAGCGGTGCCGTGACCGGGAAGCATAGTCTGCTATTGAGTTGCATCGCATAGTGTTCAGCAGTTATGAACCACTCAGGATGAACATGGTCGGCGAGTAAGCGACCTCAGGAGAGGTACCAATCTTCCAATGGTACGGCTTCAGGTGGCGGCTAGCAGTGATTGTGGGAACTCTGACAGCACAACAGTACACCACAGACACCCTCCGCCCTCGTGCGGCACTTTCGTGGAGCCGTTTTTCAACAGGACAATGCTCGTCCTCACATACCATGTGTCTCTGTGAGCTTTCTGCGTGACGCTGAGGTACTTCTTTGATCAGAAACATCCCCATATGTCCCCGACAGAACATGTGTGGGGCCAGCTCAGTCGTCAGTGTCCAGGATATCAAGGACCAGTCAACGAATTCATAACTCTCTTCCCAACGGAATCGGTGCATAAACCCAGGCCAGAGGGCTTGCAACGTCATACTGATAAGACTGATCATAATGTCAAGTTCTTTGTAAATTTGTCTCGATTTTATAATCACCGAAATAACAGCACATACTCTCTCAACCCGCGAAGTTTCATTTCGTTTCTGCCTTTCCTTGTGGGTGCTTCACCTTTTTTGTCATACGGTGCAGTTCTTAGTGTCTTCGTTCTCACTAGTGAACCATGTATGGAAGGGAGAGAATATTAATAGTACTCTACCGAGAATTCTGAGAGTCGATGTTCGCAAATAGTGGACGAATCCTGTTTAACTGGTAGTTTATTTGGTGAATCGGGTTTCAGGCACCCGTCATTTAAAGCTGTCTTTTTTCGGTCACTCAACTCTTCCTTCAACACTGGTAACGATGGGCATATTTAAAAAATACGAAGTTGAACTGCATTGCTTTATTAGGTATGGTCCCTATCTTCCTCAGACATTTGAATTCTTAACCAATCACTTACAGGGTGATAGAAAAGTTTCAGGTAGATTGCAAATCACAGAATAGCTTAGCATTCTGCCCAAGAGCCAATCATTGCCAGAAGAAACTATAAGTGACGGAAAAACAACCCTCTTACCAACTCGACCTCACCCTAACGCACAATTATACAATTCAAAAAAATCTGAAACGAATCTGTATCCAGTATGGATTGGGGCTAAGAAGATCCACGACCCCTGGATGTTAGCGTCACTGACTAACGTTTACAATGAAGATTTGGATTACAAATGTTGATAGTCATCTTTTCGGACCAGCGCTTCTCCAAGTAGGCTTACACTTAATTGAAGCAACTTACGGTCAGTTTCTGACCATAACATCTACGTAATACAGCACTCCTGGTTTCAGCAAGATCGAGACCTCGCACATACAAGGGTTGACTGTGCGAGCACAGCTAACTGTCGAATTTGTGAAGCATTGGATAAGCCGAGAGAACATGTGGAGTGGTTAGCTGAGGGGAGGGGAGGCGGTCAGATCTGGAGGCTGATATTTTGACTGTACGAAACAGTGACAAATGTCTCCAGATGTATCAGAATCCTCCAGTAAGTATTAGTTCTGGACTGTCATCAATGTGAAGGTATCAAGGAAGTAATAACGCTATGAAGGCACTGTTTGAACCTCTATGGTAAACTCACTTGAGCTTGCCTATAATAAGTTGCACACATACTGTAATTCTGAAAATCTTGCGAACGTCTCGTGTATGTAACTCATAAACGACAGGTAAATAGGTTTAGTTCGTTATCAAAACATGACTCCTTTTGTGTGACTTGCCATCTAGTAACGTCCTACAGAAAACGGCTACAGAAGCATCCTTTATGGGCGCTGAGTACTTTAATGCCTTAGCAGGAGATCTTTGTTACATCGCTTTCCTCGTACCAGCTCAGTTTAATAACAGTGGAAACTAGTGATTTGGTAATAGGCCCATTAAGCGCAAGAGGGGGAAATAAAGTGAAGTAAGGTGGTTATTTTTTTGAATGATAGCTTAGGATCCTTTGTATCAGATAACTGTCTGGAAAACAAAAGACCTCCCTTTGATTGAATGTAAGATTGTCGCACTTCCGTTGCCTGCGGATAATTAAGCAGTTGGCAGTCTCTGGGGGTTCCCACGGCACCATTAGAAGCATGTCACTTTGGTACTCGTGCAGCGGAACCCCAGCGTTCGCACGCGACTGCTTTTTCTCACTACTTGATACTGTAAGTCTGCACTTCGCAGTTAGCAAGGCAAGGAAAAAGCTGTTTAACAGTATGCTTTTTTATCCTAGATGCAAGTGCATTACCTTTTCACAATACTTCCCATACTAATAAAGTAACGCAATGTGGAAAGGAACTTGTGTATGTTTAAGGTAATGTTAAGCGCTGAATTTATCTACGATTTAAAATAAATTACAAACAACTATTCTAATAATATATATATTAAACATTAAATCATTTCTGCCACTTCAGCTGTGAGCTGCTGGTGAAATATTGTAATTGACACATTATACCAGCAAATGTCCAACAAAAACTTAATTCTTACGATCCACATTTCAGGCCTGTTATCTAGTATAATAGTATTACAACCAAAGATGTTGAACCACATATGCTTACAATTAGATTGCCCTTTCGTGTCGTTCTTTGTATTGTACTGCAATGAACTGTAAGGGTGAGCCATCTAAGATAGGCCACCTGAATAACTCAGCCACTTTTAATGACAGACGAAAATTTTTCAGATAAAAGCTGCTTAACGTGAAGTGGGACATAGTGTGGTGTTCATCGTTTTTCCATCGATGGAAGACTAGAGGAGATACGATAGTCTACTTCGGTTTTTTAAATGGATTGGCGTGTTATATTACTTACCTTTTGAAGATGCGTACAATGGGTTTGATTTACAGTAATTATATCAGATCATGATGTTGACATTTTACTAGTACATATGCAGTGCACACAACACGAGACAAGGATGAAAAGTACGGAAAGTAAGTTAATCACATCGGATAACGTTATTACAACATACATTCAAAATGGTGACCATTAGCACTCATACATGATGTAAAGCGATTCGATGTGGACAATAATGCACGCTGTATTTTACCTGAGCTAATAGCAGAACAAGTTCGATAATACGATCTTCTGTGTTTTTGCGAGTGGTTGGAATTTCGTTGTAAGCTTGTCGTTTCACCGAGCGAGGTGGCGCAGTGGTTAGCACACTGGACTCGCATTCGGGAGGACGACGGTTCAATCCCGTCTCCGGCCATCCTGATTTAGGTTTTCCGTGATTTCCCTAAATCGTTTCAGGCAAATGCCGGGATGGTTCCTTTGAAAGGGCACGGCCGATTTCCTTCCCAATCCTTCCCTAACCCGAGCTAGCGCTCCGTCTCTAATGACCTCGTTGTCGACGGGACGTTAAACACTAACCACCACCACCACCACCTTGTCGTTTCAACTTACCATAGAAGTAAAAATCCAGAGGCGTTAGGTCTGGTGAATGTGTAGGCCATTTTGTATTGCCAGATCGGCCAACCCAGCGATCTTGAAATCTGTTGGCAGAATCTTTGTAATTCTCCGTGCAGAACGTGAAGGATCTCCATCGTGTTGGTACCGTATGTCCAGTGCAGCAGGGGTCTTTTAGTAATAGTGGCAGTAGGTCTGTTAAGAAATCAAAGTACCTTGCTCTGTTTAAGTTCCCGTCAATAAAATAGGGACCGATCAGTGGATTATTTAGAAGATCGTACTACATGTTTACTGATGGAGGTCTTTGTTTGTCCACCTCTCTCAGCCACTGTGAGTGTCCAGAGTAACAGTAGTGCATCTTGCGAGGATTAACGTGCCTATGGTGTGCAAAGCATGCTTCATCTGTAAATAACATCTTGGTCAAGAACATGTCATCTCTTTGTAGTTTCCATAGTTTGGAGACCTCTACCCTTCGCTGAAAGTTATCACCGTGGAGCCCCTGATGAAATGATACGCTTTTTGTGTGAAATTTGTTGAAATGTAGTGTTCGCAGAACACTTCATTCCTTCCTAGTGTTCGGCCTATCTTGTACTAACATGTGGACTGTGTGCTGCAGCTACTAAAAGTCAGTTGCATGTCGCTCGTTTTCTGCTGATTTATGCCGTTTACATGTTTCTTATCGACGTTTCCAGTTTCGTGGAACGTTTGTATTGTGTTTGGGAAGGTAGATCTTGAAGGTCTAGCACGATCAGGATATCTTCCAGCATACAGTCGCACCGCTGCTCCGATATTTTGGTGGCATTCGCCGAAAATGAAAACCATATCCATTTTCTAAGCTTTTGTACAGAACATTATGGAGATCTAATACCTTTAAGAAGCCGTCGTATTCTCGCTTCGACAGCAAACCACAGACTAATGGTATTTATGCGACAGATGAACACACGAACCCTGTAGTGAATGGAATGTTGTTGACATTCGGTGGTATTCATGCAAAAAATAAACAAATTGTACCTGCAGAGAGTGGAATGTTGTTTGCATTCGATTTAACCACTACACTAAAACAATCACGCAATGTACCTGTTCTCTGTCGCTGATACTTTATGATTAACGGACCATAATACATAACTAAACCTAATGGAACCTAATGCATTGTTCGCATTTTCAAATGTTTTATTGGAAGATAAGTAATATAACATGCCAATCTCTTTAAGATAACAAAGCTGACTATCATACCTCCTCTAGCCTTCCACCTACGAAAAAATGAAGAACACAAGGCTATGTCCCTTTTCAAGCTAAGCAGCTCTTGGTTGAAAGATTTTCTTCTATTTCTAAAAGTGAAAAGTTATTCAAGAGGCCTGTGATAAGTGTCTCACATTGTATCCTGACTATCTTCGTCCTATCCCACATGGAAAAGTTGGGGATGATTAGCATTTTAGCAGAACCGCATAAAGTTGGTGGGAGTAGTGCCATTTACTTTCTGTACAGGATCTGATAAGTGCAGGTATTTCTGTTGGTGACTGAGGCTGGTGAACTGAACACCATTACATCAGTATTTATTTCATTTACAGACTGATAATTATAGCTGTTATATCCTAGCCAGTAATGCCAACCGAGCCCGCTGCCAAAAGGTTGGCAGCATCAAAGTCCGGACGCCGTCCGCATAAGCAGCGCCAGCGATACAGGAAATCGCCGCAAGTCTGCGCGCGCCACCGCTGGCTTCTGGCTTCTTAAGCGCTTGAGTCGCGAGCGCTAGGTCAGTTCTGGATTCGCCGCTCAGTTGTATACTCGCCACCGAATTGTGTACTTGCTAGTCAGTTGTGTGTTCATCGCAGCAGATTTGTTGTTTGTCGTCAGCCGACGCTGACCTAGCCGCTCCGACTCGAACTAGACAGATTTCTGTAGACCATGTTCACCACTGTGTTCTGTATCGTCGTTAATAAAGATAAGTACCGACTTTCATTTAATCCGAGTGTTTGGGTTTTCATCTTTCTGTTCACTGTTCCAGCGGACCGGTCGGCCCGCTATTAAAAGTGTGGCGGTGACTTCGTAGGCCGTTTCTACAGCGAAGTGTTGTCGCTACGAAGACCGCCACAAAAATAGCTATTACGAGTAGGAATTTTTTAGGTTGGTTAGTACCTCCAAGTACGTGTGGCAAGAGCAAGCTGTTAATGCCTATCTTACCTGGATACTAGGTCAGATGTTGAAGTACGGATGCATAGGCGCAAAAGGTAAGTCTACAGTGACAGGCATAGTCCAATTTGTGGTGCAGTTACGATCATGTAGAAGACATCAGGTAGTAAATTACTTGAGGTGTTTGTGGGAAGACCTACGCAGAGACAAAAGCAACCAACACACTGACGTGTGTACATGTTAAGGTACGACATCTATAAATATCTGCGCTTATACCCATTACACTCTGTATATGAGGCTACTCACACAGAAATCGCATTTGAATGTTCATTGTTTGTGAGAAGATCGTGTAACAAGGAGAAACATACACTAGCTCGTGTCGGAATTTGACATCAGCAGGATCGTGTCTTATCAAGACTGCAGTTTATCCGCTTTAATTCTGTCTGCATTTCCAGATACCACGACTGTCATGCGAATATGTAACCAATAGAGTCAGGAAGACCATACTCAACATTATGCTGGATCTCAATGGCCCTTTTCGACTAGCGTCTAAGAGGACAGACATCTTGTTGACCCTGCCTTGAATGATTTTACAGCAACATCAGAAACCTCGAATCAGGAAATGGGTTTGTTTCTACCAAGACAAGTATCCACCCCGTTTGATGACATCTACAGTACCACGGTATGTCGTCACGGAGACCATTCTTGCCATTTTACGTGACAACAGAGAGACACATGCTGACAGTGGTACGCTCAGTGAAATCCTATGTGCAACAGTGGTACGTGTCTTTTCAGGGTACACGATACCCTGGCTGGCTGGCTCTGTCATCTTCAATGTCTATGTGAAGTTATCTTTCAGCAAAATAACGCAGGACAGCATCTTACACGTGCTGTCCTGACGTACCTCGAGACAGAGGATGTTGCGTTGCTGACCTGGCAATATGTTCTCCTGATCTATCACTCACTGGAACATCTGGCCATGAGTTTCCGAGAGAATCAAATGGTTCAAATGGCTGTGAGCACTATGCCACTTAACTTCTGAGGTCATCAGTCGCCTAGAACTTAGAACTAATTAAACCTAACTAACCTAAGGACATCACACACATCCATGCCCGAGGCAGGATTCGAACCTGCGACCGTAGCGGTCGTTCGGCTCCAGACTGTAGCGCCTAGAACCGCACGGCCACTCAGGCCGGCTTCCGAGAGAATAAAAAATGCTCATACGTGTGTGAAATCTTATGGGACTTAACTGCTAAGGTCATCAGACCCAAAGCTTATACCCTACTTAACCTAAATTAGCCTAAGGACAAACACATACACCCATGCCAGATGGAGGACTCGAACCTCCGCCGGGACCAGCCGCACAGTCCATGACTGCAGCGCCTCAGACCGCTCGGCTAATCCCGCGTGGCTTTCCGAGAGACTAACACGCCACCAATAGCCAGTCACTATAAATTAGTGAACTCTGGTAGGGAGCTGAAGTAGCACAGAATGACATAACTTTATCTCTTATCCAAGTTCAGTTCGAACTGGTGTCCAACCAGGTTGGAGTCGTTGTTTGCTACAAAAGTTGAAAGCTCTATGTACCATATTTTATATCCTGTACTTCCTCAGAACATCTACAAAATTAATAATCTTCCTACAATACTGCATATGCACAAAAAGTAACATTTTACGAAATATTCAGTCTTCACATTTATTGTTATTATTCCATGATATACATTGCCACAGTGGTAACACCGGTTCACGTCAGATCACAAAGGTTAAGCGCTGTCGGGCTTGGCTAGCACTTGGACGGGTCACTGTCCGGGTCCACCGAGTGCTGTTGGTTGGCAAGTGCGATGTACTCAGCTCTTGTGAGGCCACTTGATTGAGAAGTAGCAACACCAGTCACGGAAACTGTGACGCATTGTGCTGCTGGAGTTGCCCAAGTCCCTCGTAAAGCACAATGGTCATGAATGGATGCAGATGATCAGACAGGATGCTTACGTATGTGTCACGTGTCAGAGTCGTATCTAGACGTATCAGTGGTCCTATATCACTCCAAATACACACGCCCCACACCATTACAGAGCCTTCACCAGCTTGAACAGTCCCCTGCTATCATGCACGGTCCATGGAATCATGAGGGTGTCTCCATCACCTAGGTTTGCATCACCTCGGATCCGAGAGTTTCTGAGCCTGTACAGAAAACTGGAACAGAGATAAACATCATTTCCGCCCTTTTTATTGCTCATGAAAACCCAACATTGCATATTGTACCGCCATACAGTGAGACCTTCAGAGGTGGTGGTCCACATTGCTGTACATACCGGTACTCCTAATACCCAGTAGCACGTCCTCTTGCATTGATGCATGCCTGTATTCATCGTGACATACTATCGACAAGATCATCAAAGCACTGTTGGTCCAGATTGTGCCTCTCCTCAGCTGCGATTCGGCGTAGATCCCTCAGACTGGTTGATGGGTCACGTCCATAAAGAGCTCTTTTCAATCTATCCCAGGCATGTTCGATAGGATTTATTGCTGGAGAACATACTGGCCACTGTAGTCGAGCGATGTCGTTATCCTGAAGGAAGTCATTCACAAGATGTGCACGATGGTGGCGCGAATTGTCGCCCATGAAGACGAATGCCTCGCCAATACGCTGCCGATTTGGTTGCACTATCGGTCGGAGGATGGCATTCACGTATCGTAGAGCCGTTACGGCGCTTTCCATGATCACCAGCGGCGTACGTCGGCCCCACATAATGCCGCCCCAAAACAGCAGGGAACCTCAACCTTGCTGCACTCGCTGGACAGGGTGTTTAAGGCATTCAGCCTGACCGGGTGGCCTCCAAACACGTTTCGACGATTGTCTGGTTGAAGGCATATGCAGCACTCATCGGTGAAGAGAACGTGACGCCATTCCTGAGCGGTCCATTCGGCATGTTGTTGGACCCGTAACTACCGCGCTGCAAGGTGACGTGGTTGCAAAGATGGACCTCGCCATGTACGTTGGGAGTGAAGTTGCGCATCATGCAGCCTGTTGCGCACAGTTTGAGTCGTAACAAGACATCCTGTGGATGCACGAAAAGCATTATTGAACATGGTGGCGTTGGTGTCAGGGTTCCTCCGAGCCATAATCCGTAGGTAGCGGTCATCCACTGCAGCAGTAGCCCTTGGGCGGCCTGAGCGAGGCATATCATCGACGGTTCCTGTCTCTCTGTCTCCTCCATGTCCGAACAATATTGCTTTGGTACACTCCGAGATGCCTGGACACTTCCCTTGTTGGGCGCCTTTCGTGGCACAAAGTAACAATGCGGACGCGATCGAATCGCGGTATTGGCCATCTAGGAATGGTTGAACTACAGACAACACGAGCCATGTACCTCATCCCTGGTGGAATGACTGGAACTGATCGGCTGTCGGACCACCTCCGTCTAATAGACGCTGCTCATGCATGGTTGTTTACATCTTTGGGCGGGTTTAGTGACATTTCTGAACAGTCAAATGGACTCTGTCTGTGATACAATAGCCACAGTCCACGTCTGTCTCCAGGAGTTCTGGGAACCGGAGTAATGCAAAACTTTTTTTGATGGGTGTATGATAAGAGAAGCAAAAACGTTCATCCTCAAATGAGTCGTTTGTGAGACGATTGCGAAATATGATTCTAAACATGCTGCGTGGTGTCTGTTTGTTCTATACCGTGTCTCCCTACCACTTTCGCGCAACGACGCTCTGAGCGTGTTTTTTTTTTTTTAGGGAATTGGCTGGTTTGAACTTGGGACCTGTTGCTGGTAAGGAGACGCCAGACCACACATGACATGTAGAATTCAGAAGAGGTCGGTGAGACTAGCGATGATATAACCAAATACTTAATGATTTCAGCGTCAGCTCCACTGCACTCCCTGTAAAAGAATCTTATTAATAACTAAATTTAGTGGAAGGGGTTAAAGGCTTTCCTATTTTTAGTTAGCTGGTAAAATAACGTCGAAAAATCAGTTAAGTTTACCATTGGAAATTTTATTCTACTCACAAAACATTGTTCATAAATTGCACTATTGATAAAAGGAAATATTTTAAAACAGGATGATAAAAACCAACTGCGTTCAACAAAAATGTGAACGAATATTCCCTGAATGGGTTTCCAAGTTCTACAATGGATCGAAGGATGACCTATGCCATATCACATCTATAATCTAGGTTTAATTTAAGTTTCACAAAAGAGAAAACTATCAAAATGGTCTACAGTGACCCTCAATTATCTTTAATTACTTATCTAACTTGTCGTAAATTACAGTGGCTGATGTGGCTTCTCAATAACTGTATAACAGAAAAATCATCGCGTTACAGATTTTTACTTCAAGTGGCAAATGTGAACACCATGAGCTTTAATTGACGATCGACACTAGTATTACGCAAAAAGGGGATGTAACAGATGAGACTTCTGCAGTTCTGAGTGAAGCCTTATGCGCTCAAAAATGCGGCATCGTGTGCGTTCATTACCTTGTCGGTGTTCGTCAGGGGGCGGCGAGCAGCGCAGCTCCGCTCACCTCGTCGTCTCGGAAGCAACTCTCTCCTAACTTCTCCTTACTACAATTTACCGAAGTTGGTTTAAAAAAACTATCTGGCTGTGTTTTCATCTGACCAATCAGGGTCTCAATGTTAACCTTAAGGTCCGCCTACAAAAATTCTGTCTATCCAAAGAGAAACGTTATACTTTTCGTGGTGGGGCAATGTTTTTTAAAGTTTGCAACGTAACAGAGACGCGAAAAGTCTCACGCTAAAACTTGCAGCTGGTGTGGTCCTTTTAGCGTTATCGTAACATCTATACTGTTCTTTTGGAGGGCTATATCTTTTACCATGGGCTGGGGGGTGGTCCTAACGTAACAGAGACGCGAAAAAGTCTCACGCTAAAACTTGCGGGTGGTGTAGCTCTTTTTGTGTTATCGTAAGATCTATACTGTTCTTCTGGAGGGCTCCAGCTTTTAACATGGGCTGGGGGTGGTCCTAACGTAACAGATACACGAAAAAGTCTCACGCTAAAAACTTGCGGGTGGTGTGGTCCTAGCATTTAGCTGGCAACGTGGGTGTCCGTCCGTCCCTTATCGTAGGGCCTTCCAGCTTAACACGGTTCTGCTCTCGGCTTCTGTTCTCGTTTCTCCCCTCGGAACTGCGTCTGTCCCACGGTGGGAAGGTATGACATGCATTTAGGCATTCTTGTGCTAGTCTGTGGTATTCCATTTGCTCACTCGTTACTCGTATTACTTTGGTTAATATAATGTCACGATTTATTTGGAGCTATGTGACGTACTACTGGATTTGCTTATCATGTCAGGGTTTTCATGGATGGTGTTGGATTTGCCTGACACCTTACATGATTACCAACCGACTCTTACTTCCATATGAAATATCGTCTATCTAACTGGTATTGAATACCACCGATTGGTCACGGTTGGGGAATGTGATACATTCACGATGAGGCACTGACACATTTTGCTGTTGACGTATATAGTCCAAGATGAATACATCTTGGACTCCTAGATCTCCTGACGTCAATCGTCTTTACTTATCTGTCTGAGTTCATTTCAAAACTGAATTGTATAACACGCTCATTGACGCGGTTGAAGACTTGCGAGGTGAGCCGAGGTTGTTTGAACGAATATTTATTTCGCTGCAGAGGCGAGTGCAGTATTGTATCCAGATGAGAGGACTACACATGGAACATCTCCCTTAACAGGCAGGAGTATACAGTAATCTGTAACATGTAACGTGAAGAAGTGGTATTGTATTTATTGTTAAGGTAGACTGGGAGTGAAATCTGAGACTCGTTAGATGGATGATTTAATCTAAAAGTTTATGTTTACCACTAAGGAAGACAATATTTTACGCAGAAGTGAGTGGTGCCCAGAGTCCACACATTCCGAGCTATCTCACAAATAGCTCTTCTGCGGTCGCACGTTCACTGGAAAGATCTGCTATCGTATACTTTCACCTGAGTCAATTTTCACAGTTAATTACGATACGTCCTGTATGCAGACCGCATTCTCTGGATCACGTCACAGGACATTCACGGTAATTTCGTGGTGATGTTACAGACTTTCACCCGATGATGAAGATTAAATGTATCAATTAGAGGTAAGGAACTCTCGACCGATAACGACAGTGTCGAAAGTTAAAAGCGAAAATTGAGCTGATAATTCTGACAGTGGAATACATGTATCGGTACTTTTGTTGTTAAGTTTGTAGGATAAGAAACTTTCAGTAGTGGTTGTTGGGTTGGCAGAAGAGCCAAGACCGTGTTACTAGAGGAGGCCGAAATGCACGCGTTTTAGCTCACGCAGGCTGGCGTGAAGAGGGTAGAACTATACTGACGTGAAGTCTGGAACATGACAAGGAATGAGAATTCAGAAAGCGGACGTAGCTAGTTTGATACTTAACTTTAATGCATTAATGATGAACGTCGCTCTTGACGGTACATGAGTCACAATATTATCTGTTCAGAAGACATAGTAACTGAATATGGCGCCTTGCTAGGTCGTAGCAAATGTCTAGCTGAAGGCTATGCTAAACTGTCGTCTCTGCAAATGAGAGCGTCAGTAGTGAGTGAAACATCGCTAGTAAAGTCGGCTGTACAACTGGGCGAGTGCTAGGGAGTTTAGACTAGACCTGCCGTGTGGCGGCGCTCGGTCTGCAATCACTGATAGTGGCGACACGCGGGTCCGACGTATACTAACGGACCGCGGCCGATTTAAAGGCTACCACCTAGCAAGTGTGGTGTCTGGCGGTGACACCACAGTGGTAATATGGACAAATGCAAGAAAAAATGCCTCGTAAACGTGTACGTGAAGAGCTGTGAGCACTCATTCCCCTTCATCGCCGTGAAACACATCTCGTCTACTGAACAAGTGCCCATAGCTCTAAAGATGCGCGTTTTAGATCTACTCATGACATTTTTTCTTATTTTGGTCCATATTAACTCCTCCAAAAACACGGAAATGAAAGAGCTTACAGCAGAAGAGATATGTTTCACAGTATCGAAGATGAGCGAGTGCTCGCAGAGCCTATGTTTACTACACATTTTTCCTGTTTTTGTCGATACCTCTGAATGTTGCCTGTACTACAACCTCAGCAACAACAATTACGGAAAATGTATTCAATTGTCAGAGGTATCAGAACGACTTTCGATTAAAATTTTAGACGCGGCAGTCCGGACCATGGCCCATTACCTCAGCCTGGTACTCTTCTCCATCCTCCCTGAAAATAACATCACCGCGGAATCGCCCTGTCTATCACTGGCATAGAGTATACGTCATACCTAGTAGGGTGCGATAAAGACACTCGATACAGTACGAGAAATGCAGTGTATGGAAGCCATCCATTAACGTGTAGAGCACCTGCTAATGTAACTTCCTTCCATATGCAGGTCCTATATTCCTGTCGGAGTTATTACGAGGCATTAGACTAAGCTCTCTGGGTATCGTGGCTCCACCGTTACGCGGGAGAGTTGAAAAACGTTTTATAAATCGTGCCATAGCTTTCGTGTGTCACGCTCTATTTCCCCGACTGATACGGCGCTGCTCTCGCCTTTAAGAGCTGGCGTGAGGGGGCACTGTTTATGTGCTGCGTCGCCCGGTGCCTGCCTTACTGCAGGGCGACGTCTACGCCAGGGAATTTTGATCCTCGGGAACTCAGAGTAAACACAGCGCCAAGTGAGGCTGTCTTCAGCTGCCGCAGCTTCCGTTTCCGTCTCGAAATACATGGGCACACTTCATTATAGCGTGACATTTCAATTACATGTTCCTTAGATGGCACCAGGAACATGTACGCAGTTTAGAAGTCAACCTGAAAAGTTGTTTGTTGACACAGAGATGGTACTGATATCAACGAAATTTTGTTACTGTTAAATTCCTTTATAACAAAGTTTGTCAAGTGTCAGTAAAACTGCAGAATAGTTTCGTTCATATGTATTTTTAAATCACTTGCTGCATTTTTTTCAAAATAAATAAACTGAATTACCGTTACGTTATACAATAATTTGTTTTGAACAGTTCAACAGAAATCTATTTGTAGGTCATGGACAATTTTAAAGTGTCAGCTTCTTTATTTTTTAAGAAATCAGCTGAATTCAACGCAATCGTACATTTCTTGAATGCCAACCCACGTCAAGTACGCCATAAAACTGCAACTATAATGAAGCCATCGATTTAGCGTGCAGTATGTTGTTGCAGGAGCGGCGATCAAAAATGTATGAAATAACGGATGCAATAGGCAGATCGTAAAAAAGTATGATGCGTTTTCCTACCAGAATAAGCTATGGTTCAAATGGATCTGAGCACTATGGGACTTAACGTCTGAGGTCATCAGTCCCCTAGAACTTAGAACTACTTAAACCTAACTAACCTAAGGACATCACACACATCCATGCCCGAGGCAGGATTCGAACCTGCGACGGTAGCGGTGGCGCAGTTTCAGATTGAAGCGCCTAGATCCGCTCGGTCACACCGGCCGGCAAATAAGCTATGATAATAGTTTGCGCAATACGGGAGGGTCAGCGACATGCAGTAGCCCTCTTTAATTAATTTCGATTTTTGACATCACACACTTTCTGACCTTTAGAATATGCTTCTCACTTATTTGTCTACGGCTACAAATATGATCCATGAGAAATCGTCCAACCGTAAAACCCACCTATTCCGGTTGCATGTTAGTCTCAGTCTCATTCTCCATCCCATATTCCGATCTAGCGCTAAGAAGTCTGTTGACAGATGCCATCTCACCAGTCCATCTATAATTGCTTGGCTGATTCTTGTTCTCTTTTTTTATACAACGTCCAGTCACATTAATGTCACCACCTGTCAAAAACCTAAATAACCATCTTTTACGGCTTTGATCACTGCGTGACTTGCAGAAAGAGGGTCAATGCAATGTGGAGCCATGCTGCCTCCAGTGTCTTGGCCAGCTGCAATAGGTTTCTTGCTAGAATATCCACAGCGTGTGCAGCCCGATCGAGGTGGTCCCACAGATTCTCTATTGCGTTTAAATCCTAGGAAATTGATGGCCACGGGTGTAGGGTAAACTCATCTTGGTGCACTTCGAACCATGTACATACACTACGAGCTGTGTGACACGTTGTATTGTGCTGCTGGTACACACCATTATGCCGAGAAAAACAAACTGCTAGTAGAGGTGGTTCAAAATGGTTCAAATGGTTCTGAGCACTATGGGACTTAACATCTGTGGTCATCAGTCCCCTAGAACTTAGAACTACTTAAACCTAACTAACCTAAGGACATCACACACATCCATGCCCGAGGCGGGATTCGAACCTGCGACCGTAGCAGTCGCGCGGTTCCGGACTGCGCGCTAGTAGGGGCGGACATGGTCCCAAAGGATAGATACATACTTCCAGAATGACGAGATAACGAATGAATGCCACAAGAAACATTCCCCCGCCCATAATTGTTGCAGTATGTTTGCTCTCAGTCGTCTCTCGACGTACATACCAATGGCCATATGTCCAATGGAATACAAAACGTGACTCTTTGAAAATGCCACCTGCCGCCACTCAGTGGTTGTACAGTTGCAGTATTGGCGTGCAAATTGCAGCCTCCGTTGCCGATGGACAGCAGCCAGCGTGGGTGTATGAACCAAGCGCCTTCTGCGGAGGTCCAAACTCAGCAACTTTCGCTCAGCAACTTTCGCTGTATGTCGTTGAGGAGATACTGTTGGTAGCCCCTTGGTTCATTTGGGCGGTCAGTTGCTCAATAGTTGCACATCTGTTCGCCCGTACACAACTCCTCAGCCATCGTTCAGCCTTGTTACCTGTGACTTGTTGTGCACCACAGCTGCCTGGGCGCTGGTTTTGGTTCGCGCCATTTTGCATGGCACGGTATACATTAATTATGGCGGCACGCGAGCAGTTTACAAACTTAGCCGTTTCGGAAATGCTTCCACCCCTGGCTCCGTTTGCGCATTACGATAACGACTGCACCGTTTCCCGCGTCATCCGAGACGCTTTTGTACCATTCACTTCTGCCAATGCCACCTACCGTCTGTGAGGGGTTATTGCATGCTGACGCCGAACAAAATCGGTGGTCAAATTAATGTGATAATAAAAATGAGTCAAAAAATGCTTGTTGGTTTCTGAAAAAATCTCGTTGCTGTTTATTGAGATTTTTTCCCTATTTCCACATTCACAACATATTTCGAAACTAGCCCATCATCTGGTAGCCTGTCAGAAATTAAAATTTGTGATTACAAACTCTTCTCATAATACAAATGCAAATATACACATTTGCAAGGTTCACAAACGTACAAAAGTAATAAAAAATCGATGATGTCAGAATAGGCAAAAATGTACATACCGTTTGCAATTATGTAAGCTCAAGGAGGAGCTGTAAATGCCGTACATTAAGAAATGCACATGGTAAATCAGGTGCATTAACTTTACACTCGCACAGACAAACATCAGAAGTACCATAGCCAGATCCGCAGTTAGCGCACGCCGCGGAGGATGGAGGGCACTATGGGCTAGCACAATGTCAGGTAGCAGAGCCGGCAGTATTGTGAGGAAACGTAATATAACTTGTATATCGCCATTACTAACAATGACAAAACTCAAAGGCATAATATCTTTTACGATATCACAGCAAATATTACATTTGTGAACATTACAGAATATAAAAATACACTCAAAACAGTGGCACACTTCGCCGTACATTTGGTGTTGTAAAAAGTGGCCGCAAAGGGCAGACGATTTTTACTTCCAACAGCAATCGAAGACATCAAAACTGTGAACAAACCAATCTCATGTTCCACTGATGTTTTCATTAAGTAATCGCTCATGGATGCGACGCCTATGTATGAAAATTTCTAGGTCTCCCAAGATATCCAAATAAACACATTTTATTCTCATATTGAACACAGTAAATTGTTTTCGATGTCACTAGGCTGATGACTGCACTCACGTAAATGAATTCCTAGTGAACTACCACAGCTAGGATAACCGTGTTATCTACAGGGTGTTACAAAAAGGTACCCCCAAACTTTCAGGAAACATTCCTCACACACAAATAAAGAAAAGATGTTATGTGGACATGTGTCCGGAAACGCTTAATTTCCATGTTAGAGCTCATTTTAGTTTCGTCAGTATGTACTGTACTTCTTCGATTCACCACCAGTTGGCCCAATTGAAGGAAGATAATGTTGAACATGTGCCTTTACAAGTACGACACAACATGTGGTTCATGCATGATGGAGCTCCTGCACATTTCAGTCGAAGTGTTCGTACGCTTCTCAACAACAGATTCGGTGACCCATGGATTGGTAGAGGCGGACCAATTCCATGGCCTCCACGCTCTCCTGACCTTAACCCTCTTGACTTTCATTTATGGGGGCATTTGAAAGCTCTTGTCTACGCAACCCCGGTACGAAATGTAGAGACTCTTCGTGCTCGTATTGTGGACGGCTGTGATATAATACGCCATTCTCCAGGGCTGCATCAGTGCATCAGGGATTCCATGCGACGGAGGGTGGATGCATGTATCCTCGCTGACGGAGGACATTTTGAACATTTCCTGTAACAAAGTGTTTGAAGTCACGCTGGTACGTTCTGTTGCTGTGTGTTTCCATTCCATGATTAATGTGATTTGAAGAGAAGTAATAAAATGAGCTCTAACATGGAAAGTAAGCGTTTCCGGACACATGTCCACATATATTTTCTTTCTTTGTGTGTGAGGAATGTATCCTGAAAGTTTGGCCGTACCTTTTTATAACACCCTGTATATCGCGTTCTGAATTCCCTCCCAGTCTGTCCGATATAAAACTTGTCACAAGCTCCATAGTTAATCTTATAGATTCCCCACTGCAAAACTTTGCTGCTCTATACCATGTCGAAGGAGCTTCTCCAGTTTGTCTATAGTACTGAAACCTGCAACCACATTATGTTTTTCAAATTCATTACAAATCTTCAGAGAAGTTGGACCAACTTACGAGATAGCAGCGTATCTAACTTCTTCGTTCTTTACCCCGAGCCATTCCTGAGTCTGTGAGACAATTTTATAGGCCATTTTCCTAATATCATTTTCTCTAAATCCATTTCCAATCCGTATCTGTACAATGGTGACCATTCTCCTGACCGTGGCTTTCAGGGCAATTTTTTTAACCTGTTGAACATTGAACGAAAAAATGCTTTCTTCTGTGATGGAGGCTGATAAGAATTCGCAGCAATAATGACATCTGTTGTTGTCGGTTTACGAAGAACCTCGTGCTCTAAACAGTGGCCATTCCTATATATCCATCAATCCAAAAAGTTAAGAGAACCCTCATCTTCAAACTCCATACTGAAATTAAAATTGTGGTGTAAAGAGTTAAAAATTTCTTGTCGCTTGAACGCCTCGTCCTTACTCCCGTTAAAAACGATGAATATATCGTCAACATAACATTTGTACAGTACAATCTTATTAAGCTCATTCTGATTTGCCAAGAGTATGCGATCCACAGTATTTATCAAAATCTCAGGCAAAATCCCAGAAAGGTTTGAGCCCGTTGCCAAGCTGTCATTTTGACGAAAAATACGTCCACTAAAGGAAAAATAATGAAATGAAAGAGATTGGCCTACCAGGTCAACAATGCCATTCACCAACGATAAATCTGCTCTATTATCGAAAATAAGATTATACCATCTCTAAAATTCCTGTGATAGGAAAATTGGTGTATAAATTATTGATATCCAGGGAAAACAAAATACAGTCATTCGGTAGCCTAAGGTCATTAATCACTGAATAAATTCATAACTGTGTTTTAAGCAATGTGCAGTGTCGAACGTATACAGATCTTTAGTTTTGTTTTCACAGAGACTGTAGATGAAATAGTTTGAATTCCGACTGGAGGAAACCACCGGACCGATAGATTTTTCTTTTTAATGTAACTTAACTTGTGACGTTGAAATGGGTATTTTATGTTTCAACATGAGCAAACAAACCTCGGAATTATTTGCTACGGATTTCATCACACTTATAAACTTAGGTAGCGGATTTTTAACTACCTCCACAGTACCATTATCATTAAAGAAAGTGAAAGTGTTACTAATGTAATCACTGTCATGAGTTAACACTAGGGAGTTACTCTTGTCCGTCTTCGTGACAGTCACCTTCTTTTCTTTCAACGTACCTTTCTGCAATTGAGCTTCTGGTAACTATTGGTTGTGAGCAACTGTAGCTTCTTGCTACTGACAAAGCATCATAGGTAGCAACTGCAAGTTTAGCCTAAACATTCTTGGACAATTTCAAAGTCTCACAGTTTCCTTTCACTTCTCCAACAACTTTTTTAGCCAAAGGCAGTGTGCTGGGGACTGGCACAGAGAAGTTATGACTTTCTCTAAGAGATTTGTCTAACCATCCGATAGGGTCAAACGAGAGAGATTAACCACACGTGGAGCGAAGACATTCTCACTTACTTGTTGTTGTTCTTGAATCGGGTGCCTGTTAGATTGACGCTGAAGAAGTAGCCGGATGTTGCGTTCTTGTCGAACTTGAATGACATCAGCTTCGTAAGCAACATACTGATGATAAGCAACTGCACCTTTACATGTGAAAAACGGTGACAAATGATCACCAGCGTAAGACTTGCTTTTGTAAGCCCGCCTCACCTCACTTTTTACCCTTAACAGCTCACTTCCCTCTTTCACCATTTGTGCACTGAAAGAACTACTGCGTATATAGATCTTAGAATATGCAGGAACCACATTATGATGAAAACTAGACGTGTTGAATTTAATGAGTAACTGACTGGACATAATACACTTCCTCATTTTGTAAAGTTCATTATCCTCCTTCTTCACTCAGCTAGGTTTGATAAAGTTTAGTTCAGAATGACATTCTTGGTAGAGGTAGGTAGTCATGACAAATGTAATAAAAATGACATTAATCTGACTGGACTGTGCAAATGGCAGATATGTATGACACATACCACTCTCTTGCCACTTCTCCTTCTCCCCCCCCCCCCCACCCACCTACCCACACTCTTCTATCATTTGACTAATTAATTTACACATAAGTCTAACCATTTTAGGTGGCTCATATTTCCATAAGACTCCCCGTCCACTTACCTTTCTATTTTTTGCCCTTTTCAGCATCTCTTTTCCCTCTTTTTGAAGTATAGGTTCTGCTGTACCTAATTTATTTGTTTTACTGTCGACTTATATGACTTGGTTCTTGTTTTTTCTATGTGTATTGTATTGTGGGTGCGGAATTGTTTAGCTGTTTTCGTCTTAAAAAAAAAAGTTCAAATGCGTGTGAATTCTTAAGGCACCAAACTGCTGAGGTCACCGGTCCCTATACTTACACACTACTTAAAATAATTTAAACTAACTTATGCTAAGAACAACATATACACCCAAGCCCGAGGGAGGACCCGAACCTCCGACGGGAGGTGCCGCGCAGTCCACGACAGCACGGCTCAAACCGCGCGGCCACTCCACGCGCTTTTCGTCTTCCTCGTTATCCTCCATACTCCAGCCTATCTCCCATATCCAAGCGGATGCTTTATTTCCGCAAGTATTCTTTAGCAAGTTTCTTCTTTACACTTTCTTATCAATTTCTTAGCCCTCTTTTTATATACATTGTGGCTCAGTCCTCTTTATTGCCAGAACATAACCATATGTGATACACCTACTTCCTCGACTACCTCCAACAAATTCGTGATAATCCATCCAGTTATAACCCTTCTCTTCCTTTCCCCTGATAAAGCATCCTCTGTTGCTTCATTAACCAACTGTTTTAGAAAACTGTATGGCTTATTAACGTTCCAGTCTTCCTCCAGTGCATTCAATCTTATACTGTATTTATTCTTTGCTGCTACAAACTTCTCACACTTCCTTCTTGTAGATATATGGTATAATTTTGATCTATTATATTTGTAATTCCAAACAGCTCGCCCTGATTCATCTTGGTCTTAACCTGAAAACCAATTCTTGAAGTAAATATACAATGATAGGAGCCATACCTCCACCCATGAACCATGGACCTTGCCGTTGGTGGGGAGGCTTGCGTGCCTCAGCGATACAGATAGCCGTACCGTAGGTACAACCACGACGGAGGGGTATCTGTTGAGAGGCCAGACAAACGTGTGGATCCTGAAGAGGGGCAGCAGCCTTTTCAGTAGTTGCAATGGCAACAGTCTGGATGATTGACTGATCTGGCCTTGTAACAATAACCAAAACGGCCTTGCTGTGCTGGTACTGCAAACGGCTGAAAGCAAGGGGAAACTACGGCCGTAATTTTTCCCGAGGGCATGCAGCTTTACTGTATGATTAAATGATAATGGCGTCCTCTTGGGTAAAATATTCCGGAGGTCAAATAGTCCCCCATTCGGATCTCCGGGCGGGGACTACTCAAGAGGATGTCGTTATCAGGAGAAAGAAAACTGGTGTTCTACGTATCGGATCGTGGAATGTCAGGTCCCTTAATCGGGCAGGTAGGTTAGAAAATTTGAAAAGGGAAATGGATAGGTTAAAGTTAGATATAGTGGGAATTAGTGAAGTTCGGTGGCAGGAGGAACAAGACTTCTGGTCAGGTGACTACAGGGTTATAAACACAAAGTCAAATAGGGGTAATGCAGGAGTAGGTTTAATAATGAATAGGAAAATAGGAACGCGGGTAAGCTACTACAAACAGCTTAGTGAACGCATTATTGTGGCCAAGATAGATACGAAGCCCACACCTACTACAGTAGTACAAGTTTATATGCCAACTAGCTCTGCAGATGACGAACAAATTGAAGAAATGTATGATGAAATAAAAGAAATTATTCAGAAAGTGAAGGGAGACGAGAATTTAATAGTCATTGGTGACTGGAATTCGAGTGTAGGAAAAGGGAGAGAAGGAAACGTAGTAGGTGAATATGGATTGGGGCTAAGAAATGAAAGAGGAAGCCGCCTGATAGAATTTTGCACAGAGCACAACTTAATCATAGCTAACACTTGGTTTAAGAATCATGATAGAAGGTTGTATACATGGAAGAACCCTGGAGATACTAAAAGGTATCAGATAGATTATATAATGGTAAGACAGAGATTTAGGAACCAGGTTTTAAATTGTAAGACATTTCCAGGGGCAGATGTGGACTCTGACCACAATCTATTGGTTATGACCTGTAGATTAAAACTGAAGAAACTGCAAAAAGGTGGGAATTTAAGGAGATGGGACCTGGATAAACTGAAAGAACCAGAGGTTGTAGAGAGTTTCAGGGAGAGCATAAGGGAACAATTGACAGGAATGGGGGAAAGAAATACAGTAGAAGAAGAATGGGTAGCTTTGAGGGATGAAGTAGTGAAGGCGGCAGAGGATCAAGTAGGTAAAAAGACGAGGGCTAGTAGAAATCCTTGGGTAACAGAAGAAATATTGAATTTAAATGAAGCAGGCAAAAAGGAATACAAACGTCTCAAAAATGAGATCGACAGGAAGTGCAAATTGGTTAAGCAGGGATGGCTAGAGGACAAATGTAAGGATGTAGAGGCTTATCTCACTAGGGGTTAGATAGATACTGCCTACAGGAAAATTAAAGAGACCTTTGGAGATAAGAGAACCACTTGTATGAATATCAAGAGCTCAGAGGGAAACCCAGTTCTAAGCAAAGAAGGGAAAGCAGATAGGTGGAAGGAGTATATAGAGGGTCTATACAAGGGCGATGTACTTGAGGACAATATTATGGAAATGGAAGAAGATGTAGATGAAGATGAAATTGGAGATACGATACTGCGTGAAGAGTTTGACAGAGCACTGAAAGACCTGAGTAGAAACAAGGCCCCCGGAGTAGACAACATTCCATTGGAACTACTGACGGCCTTGGGAGAGCCAGTCCTGACAAAACTCTACCATCTGGTGAGCAAGATGTATGAAACAGGCGAAATACCCTCAGACTTCAAGAAGAATATAATAATTCCAATCCCAAAGAAAGCAGGTGTTGACAGATGTGAGAATTACCGAACAATCAGTTTAATAAGCCACAGCTGCAAAATACTGACACGAATTCTTTACAGACGAATGGAAAAACTAGTAGAAGCCGACCTCGGGGAAGATCAGTTTGGATTCCGTAGAAATACTGGAACACGTGAGGCAATACTGACCTTACGTCTTATCTTAGAAGAAAGATTAAGGAAAGGCAAACCTACGTTTGTAGCATTTGTAGACTTAGAGAAAGCTTTTGACAACGTTGACTGGAATACTCTCTTTCAAATTCTAAAGGTGGCAGGGGTAAAATACAGGGAGCGAAAGGCTATTTACAATTTGTACAAAAACCAGATGGCAGTTATAATAGTCGAGGGACATGAAAGGGAAGCAGTGGTTGCGAAGGGAGTAAGACAGGGTTGTAGCCTCTCCCCGATGTTATTCAATCTGTATATTGAGCAAGCAGTAAAGGAAACAAAAGAAAAATTCGGAGTAGGTATTAAAATTCATGGAGAAGAAATAAAAACTTTGAGGTTCGCCGATGACATTGTAATTATGTCAGAGACAGCAAAGGACTTGGAAGAGCAGTTGAATGGAATGGATGGTGTCTTGAAGGGAGGATATAAGATGAACATCAACAAAAGCAAAACGAGGATAATGGAATGTAGTCGAATTAAGTCGGGTGATGTTGAGGGTATTAGATTAGGAAATGAGACACTTAAAGTAGTAAAGGAGTTTTGCTATTTGGGGAGTAAAATAACTGATGATGGTCGAAGTAGAGAGGATATAAAATGTAGACTGGCAATAGCAAGGAAAGCGTTTCTGAAGAAGAGAAATTTGTTAACATCGAGTATAGATTTAAGTGTCAGGAAGTCTTTTCTGAAAGTATTTGTATGGAGTGTAGCCATGTATGGAAGTGAAACATGGACGATAAATAGTTTGGACAAGAAGAGAATAGAAGCTTTCGAAATGTGGTGCTACAGAAGAATGCTGAAGATCAGATGGGTAGATCACATAACTAATGAGGAGGTACTGAATAGGATTGGGGAGAAGAGGAGTTTGTGGCACAACTTGACCAGAAGAAGGGATCGGTTGCTAGGACATGTTCTGAGGCATCAAGGGATCACCAATTTAGTATTGGAGGGCAGCGTGGAGGGTAAAAATCGTCGGGGGAGACCAAGAGATGCATACACTAAGCAGATTCAGAAGGATGTAGGTTGCAGTAGGTACTGGGAGATGAAGAAGCTTGCACAGGATAGAGTAGCATGGAGAGCTGCATCAAACCAGTCTCAGGACTGAAGACCACAACAACAACAACAGGAGCCATACTCTATTCCTCCTTTTACCCTTACATCTTGCACCTTAATCATCCACTCTCTCCACAATACTACATACACTTAGGTGACTAAAGTCTTGGGATAGCGATGTGGCATATACAGATGCTAGTAGAATCACGTACACAAAGTATAAAAGGGCAGTGCAACGGCTGTGCCGTCATTTGTACAATATTCAGGTGATTTACGTGATTCATGTGAAAAGATTTCAGACGTGATTATGGGTTAGCGACGGCAATTAACAGGCTCTGAACGCGCAGTGTTGGATGGAGTTAGACGCATGGGACACTCCATTTCAGAAGTATTTAGGGAATTCAATATTCCGAGATCCACAGTGTCAAGTGTGGGCCGAGAATTCCAGGTTTCAGGTATTACCTCTCACACCACGGGCAACGCAATGGCCGACGGACTTCACTTAAGGACCGAGAGCAGCGGCGTTTGCGTAGTGTTGTTAAGAGCTAACAGACAAGCAACATTACAGAAATCAATGTTGGACGTACGGCGAACGTTAGGACAGTGCGGCGAAATTTAAAGTTAATGAGCTATGACTGAAAACGACCTTCACGATTGCCTTTGCTAACAGTACGACACCATCTGTAGTGCTTCTCCTGTGTTTGAGACCATGTCGCTAGGACCCTATACGACTGAAAAACAGTGGCCTGATCAGATAAATCCAGATTTCAGGTAATAAGAGCTGGTGATGGGGTGAGTGTGGCACAGACGGCACTACGCCATGGATCCAAGTTGTCAACAAGGCACAAAATCGTGCACGGGCAACACCTTCGCAATTATGGACGGTTGTAGAGGTAGCATGACTCAGTGTATCTGTAGGGAGCATCCAACGACTTACTGAGTCCCTGCCACGTCGAGTTGCTGCACTACGCTGGTAAATCTTGAGGTATCCAAAGACTTTTATCGCCACAGTGTCGTCTATAATTGAGTTTAGGTATTATTCACTACATCCTCTTCCTTCCCATGGTACTACAAAGTCCTCATTTAATCTTTTACCAAATCGTCCTTTTATGACTCCCATCGTTAATAATTCACGTCCATCTGGACACTCTTCCACAACTGCTTGTAGGTCAACGCAGAAGTTTCTTTTCTTCTTTTCGGGAGCGTCATAGGAACACTTATCGTCCACATCCTTTCTTTATCGCACCTGTGATTACCAGGATATCCTTTGTTTGTACTTCTATTTCTCTTATTATAGTCTGAAGTTTTCCTAACAACCTCTGCACATTCCATGTTTCAGAAACCAGAGTCCTTTTACTTAACCAGAGTCGTTGCCTTTTGACGGAATGTGGTGGAATCAGATGATTCAGAGGGAATTAAATTATTGTCAACACTTTTTCTTCTTTAGGCCCTGGAGCATTAAATATGTCATATAATTATTAAAAGGATGCACCAGAATGGCTACTTATAATAACTAATCTTTATTAACGACGGGCTGCTTCAGTATTTATCGTCTTTATCAAGTGCCTACCAATACAGTTTTTTTGTTGAGACTGTGTCACTGATTGAATGCGAATGTAATTTGTATTAAAGTGACGATTATATACTCTAGAATGTTGATACGTCATTTGTGAACTGTCGTGTAATTGTCAGAGTTTTGATTAGATGATAAATAACGGAAGTATGATGAAAATAATTCGTTAATTATGGTTTGACAGTAATTTCACACTTCTACTCTGACGATGTTATATATTTGTAAAAGATTATACAGATGAACAACGGTATTATTTTACTGAATATTATTTCCGACTTATCCTTTTTCATGTACTAACATTTCAATAAAATATTTGTGGTAGTATTTGTGTCTAACGTCTTTACGTTCCGTTAGTATTTTTTATGCGTATTTTCTCGTGTGCATATGCTCACTGCAAGACCTATTGGTATTTTGTACAGGATATGGAGTGTAATTTAGATAGTGTCCGCAGTGTGGTTTTCATTTATCAAATGTAGAAATAAGACCAACTGACTATTCTCTCTGTTTTTAATGTGTTCTTTGTATCTAACGTTAAAATTTCTTCCTGTTTGGCCAATGTAAAAGTTGTTGCAGTTGCCTCATGCGATTTTATATATGCTTGGGTTATCATATTGGGATGTTTTTTTGGTGGCGGAACGTAATTTTACTGAAAGTTTGTTATTAGTTCGAAAGGCCAGACGAATATTTACGCCATTAAAAGTTGAATTTCGTTGGAGATTCTACCAAGGTAAACTATTGGTACGTACGTCATTATTTGTTTAGATGATGTTTCTTGAAGTTAGACACATCTCGTTATGTACTGTGTTCTGCTTTGGTGTTCTACATTAGTAGTATAATTTTGTGTTTACGTTGCGGTCAAAGTCATTTGTATAGGATTTAATATCGAAGTATGTTGACTTCTTTTTGAAATATGTGTTTTCCTAATGATAGGTTCTTTAATCCATTAATGATTGGAGAAATGGTAGTTCATGCAAGATGACAGGGAATGGCATGTATAAAGTTATCAGAAGTGGTATTCTTTCTATAGATATCAAATAACTAACGACAGCAGAAACGTGACGATATAAAATGCCGACCTGTCAACAGCATGAAAAGCATTTCTGAAAAAGATAAATTTGTTGACATCGAAGATGGAAATATTTTCTGAAGGTATTTGTTTAGAGTGAATAATTATACGTAAGTGAAACGTCGACTGTAATCATTTGAGACACGAGGGGACTACAAGCTTTTGAAATCTGCTGCTACAAAAGAATGCTAAAGGTTACATGGGTAGATCGAATAAGGTACTGAACTGAACTGGGGAGAAACTTGGCACAACCTGATTAAAGTATTGATTCGGTACAGATTCTGATGCATTGAGGAGTCATCGGTTTTGTACTGGTAGTACGTGCAGGGGGATATAATTGAAGAGCGAGGCCAAGGGGTGAATGAACAAGTTTAGATGTCTGAATGTTTGCAGTAGTTATGCAGAGATGAAGACATAGACCAGCGTGGAGAGCTGCATCAAACAAAACTTTCGGATTAAAGATGACACAAACAACGTCTGGCAACTGACGAAGAACTCCTTTCAGTGGTAATAAATTTTAAATTATGATATAGTACTTTGAATGTCGTTCACAGCTGAAATAAGGAGTTTTTGCTGCCCAGTGCGTGAGTCGGGAATTCCTTGTGAGGACAGCCCATGGAGCTGTTGCGACAACGTAGACCAGTGCGAGACGTATCCGAGGCAAGGGGAAGCGCGGCGGTGCAATGCGTTTTTAAACGGCGCATGCGCCTCCGCCTAATCGGCCGACGCGCGGCAGTTCGCTCGCCAACCGGTTCCGTAACTGGAACGGGTATCCGCGCAGCTGCCCGCCCGCCCATTACAACACGTCGGAGAGTGTTCAGTTTATGGCACCTGCTTTATCCCGGGCCAGCGATAAGCATCTGGATCGTGACTCCCAACCCGCGCCGGGTTTATTGGGTTATCTGAGATTTTTACGGCAGACGACCGATGAAACGGCCGCGCAGCATATATACTAATTAGCACTTGTTTTGCTCTCGGGAGACGGGCTGTTTGGAGAAAGCACCGCCAGAGCGCGGCACCTGTGTTGCCGGTCGCTGGCCGCTGGTGGCTGGCCGCTCCGCTGATGGCCAGCGGCCGATAGCCGGCAGCTGAGTCACGGCCACCGGCTCGAGAGTCGGCCCAGCCAGCTCGGGACTAGGCCGGCACAGGGACACTGGCAGTGTACCAGGCAGGCGGTTTCTGCGCAAGACTTCGGTCGGTTCCGTGCTGACCACGAAGGTAGGAACGCAGCCCGTGGAAACTAATCGTCGCGGGTGATTCAGTTATACAGGGTGGTCCATTGATCGTGACCGGGCCAAATATCTCACGAATATCAAACGAAAAAACTACAAATAACGGAACTTGTCTAGCTTGAAGGGGGAAATCAGATGGCACTATGCTTGGCCCGCTAGATGGCGCTGCCATAGGTCAAACGGATATCAACCGCGTTTTTTTTTTAATTAGGAACCCCCATATTTTATTACATATTCGTGTAGTACGTAAGGAAATATGAATGTTTTAGTTGGACCACTTTTTCGCTTTGTGGTAGATGGCGCTTTAATAGTCACAAACATATGGCTCACAATTTTAGACGAACAGTTGGTAAGAGGTAGGTTTTTTTAAATTAAAATACACAACGTAGGTACGTTTGAACATTTTATTTCCGTTGTTCCAATCTGATACAGGTACCTTCGTGAACTTATCATTCTTGAGAACGGATGCTGTTACAGCGTGATTACCTGTAAATACCACATTAATGCAATAAATGCTCAAAATGATGTCCGTCAACCTCAATGCATTTGGCAATACGTGTAACGACATTCCTCTCAACAGCGAGTAGTTCGCCTTCCGTAATGTTCGCACATGCTTGACAATGCACTGACGCATGTTGTCAGGCGTTGTCTGTGGATCACGATGGCAAATATCCTTCAAATTTTCCCACAGAAAGAAATCCGGGGACGTCAGATCCGGCGAAAGTGCGGGTCATGGTATGGTGCTTTGACGACCAATCCATCATTCATAAAATATGCTATTCAATACCGCTTCAACCGCATGCGAGCTATGTGCCGGACATTCATCATGTTGTAAGTACATCACCATTCTGTCATGCAGTGAAACAACTTGTAGTAACATCAGTAGAACATTACGTAGGATATCAGCGTACAATTCACCATTTAGATTGCCATAGATAAAATGGGGGCCAATTATCCTTCCTCCCACAATGCCGCACAATACATTAACCAGACAAGGTCGCTGATGTTCCACTTGTTGCAGCCATCGTGGAGTTTTCGTTGCCCAATAGTGCATATTATGCCAGTTTACGTTTCCGCTGTTGGTGAATGACGCTTCGTCGCTAAATGGAACGCGTGCAAAAAATCTGTCATCGTCCCGTAATTTCTCTTGTGCCCAGCGGCAGAACTGTACACGACGTTCAAAGTCGTCGCCATGCAATTCCTGGTGAATAGAAATATGGTACGGGTGCAATCGATGTTGATTTAGCATTCTCAACAACGGCGTTCTTGAGATTCCCGATTCTCGCGCAATTTGTCTGCTACTGATGTGCGCATTAGCCGCGACAGCAGCTAAAACGCCCACTTGGGCATCATCATTTGTTGCAGGTGGTGGTTGACGTTTCACACGTGGCTGAACACTTCCTGTTTCCTTAAATAACGTAACTATCCGGCGATCGGTCCGGACACTTGGATGATGTCGTCCAGCATACCGAGCAGCATACATAGCACACACCCATTGGGCATTTTGATCACGATAGCCATACATCAACACGATATCGACCTTTTCCGCAGTTGGTAAACGGAGCATTTTAACACGGGTAATGTATCACGAAACAAATGCCGTCCGCACTGGTGGAATGTTACGTGATGCCACTTACTTATACGTTTGTGAGTATTACAGCGCTATCTATCACAAAGTGAAAAAGGTGGTGCAACTAAAACATTCATATTTCTTTATGTATTACACAAATATGTAATAAAAAATGGGGGTTTCTATTTAAAAAAAACGCAGTTGATATCCGTTTACCTATGACAGCGCCATCTAGCGGACCAACCATAGCGCCATCTGGTATCCCCCTTCAAGCTAGGCGAGTTTCCTTCTTTGTAGTTTTTCGTTTGATGCTTATTTCGTGAGATACTTGGCCCGGTCACTGTCAATGGACCACCCTGTATACGCGGCTACTACACGGTCCAGTCACGTGAATGTGACCATCGCTTACGTTCGATGTCAATGTGCAATAGCCACTGACAAGCGCCACGCGGCATCGCTAGCAGCGCAGGGCATATAAAGCGTGTCGGAGGGCGCGAAAAACAAGTATTGGGTTCAAATGGCTCTGAGCACTATGGGACTCAACTGCTGTGGTCATCAGTCCCCTAGAACTTAGAACTACTTAAACCTAACTAACCTAAGGACATCACACACATCCATGCCCGAGGCAGGATTCGAACCTGCGACCGTAGCGGTCGCACGGTTCCGGACTGCGCGCCTAGAACCGCGAGACCACCGCGGCCGGCAAAAACAAGTATTGTAATGCAGAATTTATCTGCGTCCAGAAGGGTAAGGTCATTTGCTTCGGTTAAGTCTGTAAACTGTTCATGTGCTGTGGTGGATAAAGAATACTGTGCATGCAAAACGGTGCTATACAAAACCGCAGCGGAGGCAAATGTGGTGCACCACAGTCCATAGATGACAAGAGTGAACGACGGCTGCTCGAAGGTGAAGGGAAGTATGGACGTGCAACTGTTGAACAACTGACCGCCCAGATGAACCAAGGGGTACCAGCAGCATCTTTTCAACGACCTTTCAGCGTATGTGTCTTCTTATCAGGTGTCTGGCTCATGAATCCTTGCTGACTTCTGTTCGTCGGCGACGAAGGACTGTATTTTCAAACCAGTACTGCAACTGGGTGTCCAGTGAGTAGTGACAGCTGGGCTTTTTGAGAGGAATCACATTTTACTCTCCTTCAGACACGTGGCCGTTGGCTTGTACGGCTCTGCAACAATGGTCTGAAGGATTCCACCTCTGCGACAATGGTCTGAAGGGTCCAGGCGAGAGTAGGGAGCGTTATGGCCTGGGGCCTTATTCTGTATCGTTCATATCGATCGGCGTAGTTGGTTCGTTTCGGCAGTGACGTCATTTTCGGTTCTTTATCGAAATATCCTATTCAGTAAGCTTGTGAGACCTGTTACTGAACGGTCCTCCCACCGATTTTACGACAGTTGTACCGAGAGGTTTTGCATTTTGGTGTGGCCCTGTCGATCGGTGAGCTGTGGTTTATGTACACCTATAATTTATTTTAAACATATTTAACGGTTTTAGCTTTGGATTTAGTGATTGTGTTACTAAAGAATCGCCAGAGGACGCATCCGGTTGGAAAGTGAGTTCGTAATAGACTATTTTTCTTTGTTAGAAATATGCTTAGGTTAGGTTGTTACTGTGAATGATTACATCCAAAAAGAAAACGTTTTCGGTCAATATTCTCTCAAAATACGTGTTATTTTAATGCAAATAAGAGTTTAAAGATAATTAAATAGCAAGGCATCGGCTCTGCTTACGTATATTACATGAGTGTGAACTGACGTTACTAGTGACTTTGTGTACTTTTTCCCACAAATGATGTAGTTAGTAACTATCGAAACGTGTTTACAACTTTCAAGTAACAATGGAAAGCAATTATGTGAAGCCTGATATTAGAAACCTTCCAAACTATTACACATTTCTGACTTACCCAGCATTGTTTGGCAACTCCCTAATAGTACAAGAATTCAGCGACGCGTAGTTGTTGCTTAGCGTAGCGAACTGGTTAGCGCGCGGCATTGCTATATGTAAGGACACGGGTTCGCGCACGTATTGATGATAATTTTTTTTTCCTCTTCATATATGCAACACGTTCTGAGACATTGTTATTCGTGTAAGTTAAGATTTTTCTGCGATGTTACTTACATGTACTTACATGTATGGGCGCACTTCCTCAGTAATGATTTCGTGATTTCTGTGTGTTTAAAATACGAAATATGAAATTGTTGGAGATGAAATTGCTGTGAGTGAAACAACCGACAGAGACCTTTATATTTTTTCTTGTCAGAAATAATTCACCATTTTTGCCGAATATGTAGCGATTTCCGAGTATGCGGTTGGACAGGAATCTAAGATCACAACTTAAATTACTGGGAATGTAACTAGCAGCAGTCATCTTCATAATCTTGCTTGTCGCAAGTATTTATCTGCGATCGAATCATCAACAACAATAGACAGTGATGAAAGATCTCCGACGTAATATTTTTAGACTGTAGCAACATATACGAAACATTTTCATTCATGAGATGCATGTTACAATCTTCGATGAACTGCAGAAGCTATCGGAAACGCGTTTTTTAAATTTTGTTTCTAAGACCGAAACCATTGACGTATCATATAGGGAAATGGGCTACTTAATCATTTGGACCTCTAGGAGCGAGATATAACCACATTCTGTTTATCTTTTTATTCTTTGAAACTGTCAATCATTTTTTCGGGTGTTTTTATAAATGTATCAGTGCAATGTGGTAATGCACACTATTCCACACTCATTTTCCGAAACGTAAAATCCAAAACACGATGTCAGTGTGAATGAGAACAAGATGACATAATGAGGACTTTACGACAATCTGCAGAATACAGTCAAAAACGCTACCGTTATTATGCAAGCATGGAAACATGCAGTCAGGGAAACAAAAGATTTCTATGCATTTCAGCTGAGAATCATTTTCGTCCGACATTTCCTCTGGTATTTTAGCAACACTTCGTACAGCCAAAAAGGCAAGTTCGGTACTGCAAAGAATAGCGCGCCTGTGTCGTCTGCTAGCCGCTTTGTGTGCATGGCGCTGTGCGCGCTGCAGTGCGCATGAGCGGATGTGCGGCCGCTTGCTTTTGATTGGCTTGCGCGACGCAAACCGCCAACAGCGCTTCGGTTCTCTAGACCCGAGCGGTATCGCTACCGAAATGCATACTGAATAAAGATGGGACTCTAATTCGAGCACTAGACCGTTCGGTGCTCTTGACTACCGAAACGATCGGTACAATGGCGGAAAGATGCAGAATAGGCACCCTGGAGAATGTTTTCGTTTCATTCCATGGTTATCTCGTCATTTTGGAAAGCTCAGCATGAGCGCGTCTCCAGATAGGCCTTCACTGGTCATCAGAGCTCATTCGAAATGGGACCAATCACTAATGTCAATTCTAATCCAGTAAATGAGATTTCAGATCGAAGACCTCTCCAGAGACACTTCGGACAACGGTGGGCACACCAACCTCACTGTCTCCAGACATGAGGCCCCATAATCATCTTTTTTTCATATCAGGATCCCTTTGGTTGTCATCCATGGCACCCTTAAAGCACAACGGTACGTCGACAATATTCTGCTCCTCATAGTGTTGCCCTCCATTGCAAACAATCCTGGTCTTATGTAGCCATTCCCTGCCAATTGTCACCACAGCAGTACCGATGCTTTCTTTGTACTGGTCCAGTATTCTTGGCATTGGGAGTAAGAAAACACGGTGCTTGATGTACACCCCCACCCTTCCGCATGGAAAATATCACAATGTGTTAAGTCATGTGGTCTGTGGGGCCAAGGGAAAAGAGTAAATCATCTTCAACACTACATCCAATCTAGCGATGCGGAAGTTCGTCGTTTACGTAATAACCAACACTGATGCTCTAACGAGGAGGTGCTCCGTCTTCCTGGAAGACGAAATTCTCGGAATCAACAGTCAGTTGTGAAAACCACAACTGCAACATATTAACGTAAGAGGTGCCCGTCATTGAATTCTCACAGAAGAAAGCCCACATAGATTCGTCTATGACATTGCAGACAAAACATTAACCTTCGGCGAAAGTCGTTCATGTGCCACAATTCCACGAGGATTTTCAGTTTGGCACACTCCCACATGGCGGCGATTAAACTTTTCGGATAAACGGAAGGCTGCTTCGTCGCTGAAGCCGACCACTTTGACCGAGCGGTTATAGGCGCTCCAGTCCGGAAGCGCGCTGCTGCTACGGCCGCGGGTTCGAATCCTGCCTCGGGCATGGATGCATGTGATGACCTTAGGTCAGTTAAGTTTAAGTAGTTCTAAGTCTATGGGACTGATGACCTCAGATGTTAAGTCCCATAGTGCTCAGAGCCATTTGAACCATTTTTCGTCGCCGAATATCAGTATGTAGGCGAAATGTATTTCCTCAGTGTGTTTCTCGCGTCGTGGTATGAAACTGAAGGCAGCAGCTACAGTTTTCCGGTTTTAACTGTATACTCTAGCTACAGATAGTAACGACGATTGCAAAATGTTCCACGCAATATGGTGGGGTATTCTAAAACTTGTAGCTTGCTCTGAGAGTTTTTTTTTTTTTTTAACTATGTACGAAATTTCCTCTCATCCTTCCATTGTTGCATCTGACACACTTGGGCGACCGGCACCCTTCTGTTTACACAGAGAAAAAGTGACCCTAAGTTGTCGATACAAACGCAGAAAAGAACAAGGCTTCACTTGTTCTTTTCCATAATTCCTTCTGAAAGTATGCTGTACTTTATTGCGTACAACATATTCCAACACACAAAACCTCTTTTGTTACTTTGTCGCCATTTTCTTTATCTACATGGATACTCTGCAAATCACATTTAAGTGCCTGGTAGTGGGTTCATCGAACCACCTTCACAATTCTCTATTGTTCCAACCACCTTCACGATTCTCTATTGTTCCAATCTCGTATAGCGCGCGGAAAGTACGAACACCTATATCTTTCTGTACGAGCTCTGATTTCCTTTATTTTATCATGGTGATCGTTTTTCCCTATGTATGTCGGTATCTACATAATATTTTCACATTCGGAGGTAATTGTTGGTGACTGGAATTTCATGAGAAGATTCCGTAGCAACGAAAAACGCCTTTGATTCAATGATATCCACCATAAATCCTGTATCGTTTCAGTGACACTCTCTCCCCTATTTCGCGATGATACCAAACGTTCTGTCCTTCTTTGAACTTTTTCGATGTTCTCTGTGAGTCCTATCTGTTAATGATCCCACACCGTGCAGCAGTATTCTAAAAGAGGACGGACAAGTATATATCTGTTATTATACGTTTTCTCAGTGTCCTGCCAATAAAACGCAGTCTTTGGTTAGCCTTCCCCACAACATTTTCTGTGTGTTCCTTTCAATACAAGTTGTTCGTAATTGTAATTCCTAATTGCAATTCCATTTCGTCAAGGATACGTTGTCGTATGGCCACCTGGCGGCCACAGTGGAAACACTGTGAGTTTACGGTCGTGTTCATTCACGCATCACACATATTTGAATCCCAAAACAAAATTTGATAACAGTCTACAGTTGAAAGGAAGAAGGACGGACACAAAACCATCACAATTTTCCTCTGCAACAAAAGGAATTTATTGTCTGCTACAGGATAAACCAGAAATCCACCGACAAACTTTCACAGTTTGTTTGGGGATACCTTCCGAGTACTTTGGAATGAGGGATCTACTGTCCTGAGGGCCAGTTACAGACTAATAATGTAGTTATGAATTATTTAGTTTATTACCGCAGTCATCATTGTTCTTGTAAATACACCTTCAAAACAATGAGGAAGCCTGTGTTGTGCAATAATCAAAATGTAGAACACACAACACGGAGCAATGCAACAAACCTCAGACGATGCAGAAGCATCGTGATGTGGTTACCGTGGCTGTGGCAACAGCTCAGCACCGTTACGTAGATCGTATATTTATTGCATTCACTGAAACCAGGTACATATCGCCAAGTCTTCATCGAAATATACCCATCCGTACTTCTATATATCACTGTTAACGTACAACGGTACCAGAAAAACCGGGGACAGGACCGAACCGTTGTAAATGCAGTCTCGAGACCGACGAGTAAATTGACTATTACCATCATCGGTAGAAAGAACCGTGAGTGAATGAACAAGTTCGTTTCGTAACAGGAGACATGGAGCATACCGTTGACATTTGCACTGTCGAATAGTATTTACAGTGCAATGCAGATACGAAGCCAACCGGGACAAGAAACCAAACAAAATACAATAAACCTCTCTAACAAGCCGTCGCAGCCACGGATTCCTTATACCAAAATTCTGAAAAGGTATTTCAGAACAACCTCTAAAACTTGGTTTATGGACTTCTAGTTCACCTTGGATAAGACCTCGCCAAGACCGCTTTGTTGTTACCAAACTGCCTCTATCAAATGTTTCCACGTCCTGAGACCTCTGATCACCTGGCAAATGCTCTCTCATTAAGTAGCTGCTTTCCTCACAAAAAACTGGCAAATGATAATAATGGTCACTGAGAATCACACACCTCCACACCACCTTTAAAAACTCTGCTTCTCCGTCTCAAGAAAGTACATGGTAGGAAGACGAGATTAGACAGTCTAAATGTACGTTCCCCCCAGGAGTTTTCTTTAGCAACTGATACTCCACGTTAGCGGCGTCTCAGTCACTGAAACGGCCGTTGAGTAACGCGCTGTATTACGAGCAGGTCGGTGGCGACTACAGCGACGACAGTACGAGAGAGTGAGAGCTGTTACGCTTGCGGAAGCATTCAGGGCGGGACTGACCACGTGGCCAAGACGTCATCACACCAGTGAGCTGGCTCTGGCGACAACTTTAGCAAGGCACTACTCTCCCTGTGACTCATGCAGCATCCGATCCCTGTTGATGTTCACTTGTTTTTATAGTCTTGCGCAGTATTTGAACTTTTTTTTTACTTTCTCTCTTCTTGTGTGTGTGTGTGTGTGTGTGTGTGTGTGTGTGTGTGTGTGCGTGTGCTCGCGCGCGCGCGCGCGCGGTCGCGCTGTCAATCCTGCAGAACCTCCACGTTCTGAGACGATGCTTGAACGTCCAACACCTTGTCGTTTCACGGCCCTTCGATCGCTTTGTATATATGTCAACGACAGCAGCACGTGGAAACAGCCAAGGAACCTATCAGAAATGCTCTTTACCTGGCGGTGGGCTATAAGAATCTGGCCACTGTCGAATATTTTTTCTCTTGAGTCACTAAACTTCTGATTGGTTTGATGCGACCCGTCACGAATTCCTGTTCTGTGCCAACCTCTTCACTCTTCATCTCAGAGTAGCATTTGCAACCTACAGCCTCAATTATTTGCTGGATGTATTCCAATCACTTCGTCTGGGGTTCTCACCCTCTACAGCTCCCTATATAACCAACGAATTTATTCCTTGATGTCTTAACAGATACCCTACCATCCTGACCATCGTAACTCTTCTTCTTCACAGTGTTTCCCACGTATCTCTTTAGTCGCTGATTTCTGCGGAGAAGCTTCTCATTTCTTACCTTATCAGTCCATCTGATTTTCAACACTCTTCTGTAACATCACATCTGAAATACTTAGATTCTCTTCTGTTCTGATTTTCCCTCAGTTCATGTTTTACTACCCAAATGATGTGCTCCAAATTTACATTCTTATAAATTTTTCCTCAAATTATGGCCTGTGTTTGATAGTAACAGTTTTCTCTTGGCCAAATGTCCTTTCTGCCAGTGATAATCCGTTTTTTATGTCCACCTTTCTTTCTCCTCATGTGTAGACTTCGTCTACTTCGTCATCACCAATCCTGATGTTAAGTTTCTCGCTGTTTTCATTTCTGCTTCTTCTCAACTAAGTTCATCTTTCTTCGATTTACTGCCAATCCACATTCCGTACTCATTCGACTGTTGATTCCATTCGGTATATTTTTCCGTGGCCGTCTGCCCCGTTTCCTCGAGGAATTTTTAACAGACCGAGGTTTCATGGTACATGTGGGTTTTGCCTGTCTGGCACCATTACCCAGCTAAAACGGCGTACCTCAGAGTTCCGTCCTGAGCGTCGTCCTCTTTTCCATCGCCATTAGCTCGGGTAATGACCTCTCTCCCACCAGGCATCTCCGGCTCCCTTTTCGTTGGCGATTTTGCCATCAATTGCAGTTCTCCACGGACCTGGCTCGTTGAGCGACGTCTTCATCGATGTTTCGAACGTCTTTTCGCACGGAGCATCGACAATGGCTTTCGTTTTTCTACACACAAAACCACTTATATGAATTTCTGGAGACACAATTGGTTTCTTCCAGCATCTTGGACCTGTTGCTCTTCTGTTCGTTGAAACTAAGAAATTCCGGCTCTTGCTCGATAAGAAACTTCCTTCGGTCTCTCATGTGTCTGACCTGGCAGCCCGCTGTATGCGGTCGCTCAGTGTCCTAAGTGTCCTCAGTGGTACTTCCTGGGGTTCAGATCAAACCATCCTCCTCCATCTGTACCGGTCCCTTTTCCGTTCGAAACTTGTGGGTGCTTCGTTTATGCATCTACACGTCCGTCCCTCTTACGCCGTCTCAATACTATCCACCATCGTGGCATCTGTTTGATCACTGGCGCCTTTTACACTAGCTCGGTTGAGAGTCTCTATGCAGAAGCTGACGAACTACCGCTGTCCTACCGCAGTAACTTTCTCCTCATCAGATACGGATGCCGTTTGTCTGCCATGCGCGGCCACCCATTCTATGCCTCCTTCTCCGATGCCTCCTTTGATCGCCAGTATGCGAAGCGTCACTCTGTTATCTTCTGGATTTTGCTTTCGGCTCTTTCTCCGGCAGCTTAACTTCACGCCACCTACAACTTACTGTCCCAGTAGGTGTGAACCCTTCACCACCTTGGCTTCGTGCTGCGGCCCATGTTCACATGGCCTTCATTCACTTCCTAAGAACACTATTCCAGTCTTGCTCTATCGCCTTCAATTTCACGACCTTCGCATGGAATTTCGCGATAGTACCTCTGTGTACACTGATGGCTCTCGGACTGACCGTGGTGTCGGGTGTGTTTTCGTCAATGGCACCGACGTGTTTCGATATCGGCTTCCGGAACACTCCTCAGTATTTACAGCAGGGCTCTTCGCCCAGTAACAGGCCACGGAGTACATCCTGTGACACAGGTCTTTCAATTGCGTCATCCACTCCCACTCTCTCAGCGCCCTTCTGAGCCTATGTGTGCAGCACACCGTCCATCCCTCGGTGCAACGGGTGCAGCAAAGCTGTCATTTGCTCACTCTTGATGAGCGGCTGTGATATTTATGTGGGTTCTTGGCCATGTCTGTCTGACAGGAAACGAGGCCGTTGACGCTGCTGCCAAAGCTGCAGTCCTCGCACCTCAGCCCGCTAGTTCTCATATTTCCTCCGAGATCTCCTTGCTATCGTTTGTCAGTAGGTGGTGTGACTTTGGCATCGCCACTGGTCCTCCCTTCATGGGAACAAGTTCCGGGCTATCAAGCCTCTCCCAGCGCCTTGGACGACCTCCTCTCGGCGCTCTCGTCGCGGGGAGATCGTTTTAACTTCGTAGGTTGCGTATTGGGCACTGTCTCTGTAGCCATGGCCATTTGTTGAGTGGTGCTGCCCCGCAACTTGGTGCACATTGCGCCCAACTTTTGACTGTCCGCCATTTCCTGACGGAATGCCCTTAGAATTTTAGAACATGTTTTTTGCTCGCGTATCATGTCATTTCTGGAAACCCAGAATCTACTCTGTAGGAATCAACATGGATTCCGGAAACAGCGATCGTGTGAGACCCAACTCGCTTTATTTGTTCATGAGAACCAGAAAACATTAGATACGGGCTCCCAGGTAGATGCTATTTTCCTTGACTTCCGGAAGGCGTTCGATACAGTTCCACACTGTCGCCTGATAAACAAAGTAAGAGCCTACGGAATATCAGACCAGCTGTGTGGCTGGATTGAAGAGTTTTTAGCAAACAGAACACAGCATGTTGTTATCAAGGGAGAGACGTCTACAATCGTTAAAGTAACCTCTGGCGTGCCACAGGGGAGTGTTATGGGACCATTGCTTTTCACAATATATATAAAGGACCTAGTAGATAGTGTCGGAAGTTCCATGCGGCTTTTCGCGGATGATGCTGTAGTATACAGAGAAGTTGCACCATTAGAAAATTGTAGCGAAATGCAAGAAGATCTGCAGCGGATAGGCACTTGGTGCAGGGAGTGGCAACTGTCCCTTAACATAGACAAATGTAATGTATTGCGAATACACAGAAAGAAGGATCCTTTATTGTATGATTATATGATAGTGGAACAAACACTGGTAGCAGTTACTTCTGTAAAATATCTGGGAGTATGCGTGCGGAACGATTTGAAGTGGAATGATCATATAAAATTAATTGTTGGTAAGGCGGGTACCAGGTTGAGATTCATTGGGAGAGTGCTTAGAAAATGTAGTCCATCAACAAAGGAGGTGGCTTACAAAACACTCGTTCGACCTATACTTGAGTATTGCTCATCAGTGTGGGATCCGTACCAGGTCGGGTTGACACAGGAAATAGAGAAGATCCAAAGGAGAGCGGCGCGATTCGTCACAGGGTTATTTGGTAACCGTGATAGCGTTACGGAGATGTTTAGCAAACTCAAGCGGCAGACTCTGCAAGAGAGGCGCTCTGCATCGCGGTGTAGCTTGCTCGCCAGGTTTCAAGAGGGTGCGTTTCTGGATGAGGTATCGAATATATTGCTTCCCCCTACTTATACCTCCCGAGGAGATCACGAATGTAAAATTAGAGAGATCCGAGCGCGCACGGAGGCTTTCATACAGTCGTTCTTCCCGCGAACCATACGCGACTGGAACAGAAAAGGGAGGTAATGACAGTGGCACGTACAGTGCCCTCCGCCACACACCGTTGGGTGGCTTGCGGAGTATAAATGTAGATATAGAATGTAGATGTAGAAGCAAATCGAAAGACCACTGTTGAAACGCTGCGCTCCACATACAAAAGAAAGTCGTTTCTCCATCGAATGGCGACAGGTGATGACAAATGGACATATTTTGAGAATCCTAAGCGTCGTAAATCATGGGTGAATGCCGGCAAACCATCGACATCCACTACAAGACCAAATCGCTTTGGAAAAAAGACAATACTCTGTGTTCGGTGGGATCAGGAGGTTGTCATGTATTATGAGCTGCTAAAATCCGGTGAAACAGTTAACACTGATCGCTACCAACAGCAGATAACCGATTTAAATCGAGCATTACGTAAAAAACGACCAGAATATGGAAAAAGACAACTCACAGTCATATTACTCCAAGATAACGCCCTATCAGACATAGCAAAGCGGGTCAGGGAAACGATCGAGGCGTTCATTTGGGAAATACTCCGGCATGCGGCTTATTCTCTAGATTTGACTTCGTCCGATTATCAGATATTTGCGTCACCATGACACGCTCACGCTGAACAACGCTTCAAATCGTATGAAAATGTCCGAAAATGGCTCGCTGGCTAGTTTGCTTCAAAAGGAGAACTTTCTTTTTTGGCGTGACATTCATAGCCTGGCTGAGGAATGGGGTAAATGTATGAATAGCAATGGAGATTATGCTGAATAAAATATTGTTTATCAGTTTTATACAACAGACATGTAATTATTGCAACTAAATTTCTGTTTCATACTTGTATATGCTGAAAAATTCCTTCCGACAATCATTTGTTCGTCGATTTTTTCACGTTTTTCACACAGCAATTTCGTCTTAGCTTCCCTGCGCTTCCGATTTATTATCTACCTATGTGACATGTATTCCTGTATTTCTGAATTTCCCTGAACATTTTTGTACTTCCTTCTTCCATCGATCAGCTGAAGTATTTGTTCCGTTACCCATGATTTCTTTGCTGTTACCTTTGTACATAAGTTTCTCGTTGCATCTTCTGTGGTTGCTCTTTTTACACATGTCCGTTCCTCTTCTATTGAACTGGTAAGTGAATTACTTCTTGTCGCATTTTCTATAGCCTCAGAAAACTGAAAGCTTATCTCTTCATTCCTTAAAGCTACCGTATCCCATTTCTCTGAGCGTTGATTTTTCCTCACTAATCTCTTAAACTTCAGCCTACTCTTAATCACTGCTAAATTGCCATCTGATTCTGTCTCTGCTCCTGTGACAAGCCTTAGAATCCAGTATCTCATTTCTGAATCTCTGCCCGACCATGATTAATGTAACTGGAATCTTCCCATATGTCTCCGCCTTCTTCGAGTACACCTCCTCCTCTAGTGATTTATGAACAGATTCTTCGTTATTAATAGCTTAAATTTGTTGCAGAACTCAATTACTCTTCCACCTCTCTCATTCCTACTACAAAGTACATATTCTTCCCTAACCCTTTCTTCTACTCTCTCCTCTAGAGCAGCATTCTAGTCCCCCATGTCTGTTACATTTCCATTTCCCTTCCCGTACTGAAGTATTTGTTCGATATCCTCATATACTCTCCCTATCTCGCCATCAATACCTGAAGTGTCGTTGTCGGTGTTGGTTTCCTGTCGATTCTGAAGAGAACAGCCGTATCACTGACCGGTTCACATTAACTCACTCTATGTCCTACCTCCTTATTCTTAACGAATCCTACCCCGTGACACCATTTTCTGCTGCTGTTGATGTTAGCCAATAATCATCGAACAAGAAATGCTTACCTTCTATCCATTTCACTTCACTGACCCCAACTATACCTGTATGGAACCCTAGCATTTCGCTTTTCATATTTCCTAGCTTTCCGACCACGTTCGAACTTCTGACACTCCACGACCCGACTCGTAGAACGTTATCCTTTCGTTAGTTACTCAATATTTTTCTCATGGTCACCTCCACATTGGCAGTCCCCTTCTGGAGAACCGAATGGTGGCTAGTCCGAAATCTTTTGTCAATGGAGAGATGATCATGACAATTTTTCAATTACAGGCCACATTTCCCGGGGGATACCACTATGTATCTTTAAAGCAGGGGCCGTTGATTATTGCTGATTCTTCCGCCTTTAGTGACAGTCGCCGACCATAAAGGCAAGAGAGTTCTTTTAACTTCTGTCCGCTTCTCCGCCCTCTTTGACAAGACCGTTGGCTGAATGAGAGATACTTATTATGCTGGAAGTCTTCGGCGGCTTAGTCTGATGACATTTACTCAGTATTTAAGCGGTAACAGGGATCAAACCAAGGACAGAGGATTATTTGATTATTACTAAAAACGCTACCACTAGTCGCTTTTGTCACGCGATTTCCTCATTTTCAGCACGTGTCGTCGCTAAAATGATTCCTCCATTCGTGTGTGCTCCGCTTATACACTTGCCTTGGCGTTTCACGTACCCGCAGCATCACAGGCGGCATTGTACACTACTAACCATTAAAATTGCTGCACCACGAAGATGACGTGCTACAGACGCGAAATTTAACCGACTGGAAGAAGATACTGTGATATGCAAATGATTTGCTTTTCAGAGCATTCACACAAGGTTGGCGCCGGCGGCGACACCCACAACGTGCTGACATGAGGAATGTTTCCAACCGATTTCTCATACAAAATCAGCAGTTGACCGGCGTTGCCTGGTGAAACGTTGTTGTGATGCCTCGTGTGAGGAGGAGCAATGCGTACCATCACGTTTCCGACTTTGATAAAGGTTGGATTGTAGCCTATCGCGATTGCGGTTTATCGTATCGCGTCATTGCTGCTCGCGTTGGTCGAGATCCAATGACTGTTAGCAGAATATGGAATCGGTGGGTTCAGGAAGGTAATTCGGAACGCCGTGAAGGATCCCAACGGCCTCGTATCACTAGCAGTCGAGAAGACAGGCATCTTATCTGCATGGCTGTAACGGATCGTGCAGCCACGTCGCGATCGCTGAGTCAACACATGGGGACATTTGCAAGACATCAACCATCTGCACGAACAGTTCGACGACGTTTGCAGCAGCTTGGAATATCAGCTCGGAGACCATGGCTGCGGTTACCCTTGACGCTGCATCACAGACAGGAGCGCCTGCGATGGTGTACTCAACGTCAAACCTGGGTGCACGAATGGCAAAACGTCATTTTTTCGGATGAATCCAGGTTCTGTTTACAGCATCATGATGGTCGCATCCGTGTTTGGTGACATCGCGGTGAACGCACATTGGAAGCGTGTATTCGTCATCGCCATACTGGCCTGTTACCCGGCGTGATAGTATAGTATGCCACTGGGTACACGTCTCAGTCACCTTTTGTTCGCATTGACGGCACTTTGAACAGTGGACGTTACATTTCAGATGTGTTAGGACCCGTGGTTCTACCCTTCATTCGATCCCTGCGAAACCCTACATTTCAGCAGGATAATCCACGTCCGCATGTTGCAGGTCCCGTACGGGCCTTTCTGGATACAGAAAATGTTCGACTACTGCCCTGGCCAGCACATTCTCCAGATCTCTCACCAATTGGAAACGTCTGGTCAATGTTGGCCGAGCAACTGGCTCGTCACAATACGCTAATCACTACACTTGATGAACTGTGGTATGGTGTTGAAGCTGCATGGGCAGCTGTACCTGTACACGCCATCCAAGCTCTGTTTGGCTCAATTCCTATGCGTATCAAGGCCGATATTACGGCCAGAGGTGGTTGTTCTGGGTACTGATTTCTCACGATATATGCACCCAAATTGCGTGAAAATGTAATCACATGTCAGTTCTAGTATAATATGTTTGTCCAATGAATACCCGTTTATCATCTGCATTTCTTCTTGGTGTAGGAATTTTAATGGCCAGTAGTGTATCCGGCTGCGGGCAGTGGTCATAACGCTGGGCTCATCAGTGTGTAATGGTATGTACATGACACTTAACTGTGCCCAAGTGGCCGATTTGGCCAATAGTGTCAAATAAAATATTGTATTCAAGTAGGAGACATGTTCAGTGGAACTACAATTTGACATTTTATAGGTGTGGAACGAAACATGAAGAAGTCAATAAGTTAATGTGTGCGAAAGTGTACCAGCGTTCTTCTACAGGTACAGGGGTTGTATTGCCGTGAGGACTTCTGCTGCCAGTTTCGTAGATCAGGGTGATCAATATCCACTCGCAATGTGAGTCATCAGTCCAAACGATATTGTTTTTAAAAATTGAGTCGTTTCCCTTGCAGGCACTGTCTCACACTCTGCATCTTTATCTTGCTGTGCTGTGGATGATACTGAATCGTGGCACTACTTGATTTTTCATCGTGACAGAATTTTTTTTCAGAATTTCGACTTCTGGTAGGTTACTTCGGCCTGGACAAACTTTACGATCAAAAACTCTTGACTCCTGGCTGAAGGTGACTTACAAGTTCGTGGAGCCCTCCATCGGTAATACTGGAATTCAATATGGTGTTGACCAACCCTTAGCCTTAATGACAGCTTCCACTCTCGCAGGCATACGTTCAGTCAGGCGCTGAAAGGTTTCTCGGGGAATGACAGCACATTATTCACGTAGTGCTGCAATGAGGAGAGGTATCAATATCGGTCGGTGAGGCCTGGGACGAAGTCGGTATTCCATAACATCCCAAAGGTGTTTCTACAGGATTCAGGTCAGGCCTGTCTGCAGGCCAGTCGATTACAGGGATGTTACTGTCATGTAACCACTCCGCCACAGGCCGTGCATTATGAACAGGTGCTCGATCGTGTTGTAAGATGCAATCGCCATCCTCGAATTGCTCTTCAACAGTGGGAAGCAAGATATGCTTAAAACATCATTGTAGACCTGTGCTATGATAGTACCACGCAAAACAACAAGGGGTGTAAGCCCCCTCCTTTGAAAACACAACCACACCATAACACCACCGCCTCCGAATTTTACTTTGGCACTACACAAGCCGACAGATGACGTTCACCTGGCATTCGCCATACCCGCACCCTGCCATCGAATGGCCACATTGTTTACCGTGATTCGTCACTCCACACAACGTTTGTAAACTGTTCAATCGCCCAATGTTCACACTTCTTACACCAAACGAGGCGTCGTTTGGCATTTACAGGTGTGATGGGTGGCTTATGAGCAGCCACTCGGTCATGAAATACATGTTTTCTCACCTCTCACCTGACTGTCATAATAATTTCAGTGGATCCTGATGCAGTTTGGAATTCCTGCGTGATGGCCTGGATAGATGTCTGCATACTACACATTACGACCCTCTTCAACTGTCGGCGGTCTCTGTCAGTCAACAGACGAGGTCGGCCTATACGCTTTTATGCTGTACGTGTCCCTTCTCATTTCCACTTCACTATCACATCAGAAACAGTGGACCTAGGGATGTTTAGGAGTGTGGAAATCTCGCGTACAGACGTATGGCACAAGTGCGACCCAATCACCTGACCACGTTCGAAGTCCGTTAGTTCCGCGGAGCGCCCCGTTCTGCTCTCTCACAATGTCTAATGACTACTGAGGTCTCTGGTATGTAGTACCTGGCAGTATGTGGCAGCACAATGTACTTAATTTGAAAAAAACGTAATATTTTTGGGGGTGTCCGGATGCTTTTGATCATATAGTGTGGGTGACATGTTAAGACCTCGGGGAATAGTTTCCACGTGCTATAGGGAGACATGAAGGGTAAAAAATGTAGAGTAAAAAAAAATATTTGAATACATCCAGCAAACATGTGAGGACGTAGGATGAAAGTACTATTCTGACGTGAAAAGGCTGGCAGAAGAGGAGAATTCGTGACAGCTGCTTTCCGTTATATTACAGGTATTGTTTGTTTAGAAGCGTCATCTTAGTGTGCCCGGCTAGGATCTCTGTTGCATTTAACTGTCGTGTCAAGTTCTTTACTGCCAACACCTTCGTTTCCGCTACGTGATGTTGTGTGTCACGCGCGTGTGTCACGCTTTTCTCCTGGAGTTCACGCTGCCACTCAGTACTGCAGTTTCGCAGCACTTAACTTAATGAAGTTTTGAGCTTAGCTTCATCTGGCTTAGATGACAGGCATCGTATATTACACGTGAGGGGCGCTGATGGGTGTTTATTGCCAGAGCTACTCTCGCAAATGCACGTATCAATTACATGGTAGTACACAGGAAATAAAGCTTCGCGAATACACAAAGAAGCATGCAGTAATGTCATGCTGTACTTCTTCAGTGAGGAAAGTAAATTTCCTACAAAACTTGATGCTATTTTACTGGCTGTCAGAGTGTCGGGTGGCGATGGGGACGAGACGACAAACAAACCCAAGTTTTAGCTATTTTTGGCTATGACGTGTAGAATAAGGTATATGAACACCCCAGTTGCTAATATGCTGTTTTTATACTTGGTTTACGAGCGATCTCGGATTTTATGTTTACAGTATTGGCTAGTGGATTTGAAAATGGTGCCGTAGTGAAGCAACGTCAGCCGGCCGGTGTGGCCGTGCGGTTCTAGACGCATCAGACTGGAACCGCGTGACCGCTACTGTCGCAGGTTCGAATCCTGCCTCGGGCATGGATGTGTGTGATGTCCTTAGGTTAGTTAGGTTTAAGTGGTTCTAAGTTCTAGGAGACTGATGACCACAGATGTTAAGTCCCATAGTGCTCAGAGCCTTTTTTTTTTTGTTTGTTTTTGAAGCAATGTCAAATGATCATTTGTGGTGCAATTGGACTCTCTCTTAAGCATGGAGAAATTGATAAGTAAATGAATATACACAGTATCTCAAACCCTTTTTCTCAAATTGAAACAGCTGATAGTAGGCCAACAACCGATTACATTGAGACAGGGAACCAATGGTCGAAAATGCACGTTTATTGTATAACGGACAGCATACAGTGCGTAACAACGACGTAGCTGATAGTAATTGTTCAAAGCGAAGAACGCCAGTCTCAGTCCGTGTACACCAACGGCGTATGCAATTCTGCAGTACTATCCCAACGATCCCGGGTGTCTGTCCCACACGTGAACAGGTAGCTACACCCCTGCCCACCAAACAGGCATTCCGTAGACAACTTAGCTCCCAGCACGTGTGTCGCATGACGACCACAATCATCTCTCCGGCGCATTAACTTAGGCCGCACGCACGACGCTATCCGTGGTGTCAAATGTCCATTGTTATCAGGCAGCTTGTGATGTGTCCATGGTGTGACGTGTCACTGTGTACAGTTCATCTACATCTACATCTGCGCGATTACGCTGCTGTTCACAATAAAGTGCCTGGAAGAGGGTTCAATGAACCACTTTCAAGCTGTCTCTCTATCTTTCCACTCTCGATCGGTGCGCCTGAAAAACGAGCACATAAATTTTTCTGTGCGAGCCCTGATTTCTCTTATTTTATGTTTTCGCAATCGGAGGAGAAAACTGGTGATCGAAATATCATAAGAAGATGCCGTCGCAACGATATACGCCTTTGTTTTAATGATTGCCATTCCAATTCATGTATCATGTTTGTGGCACTATCTCCCCTATTTCGCGATAATACAAAACGAGCTGCCCTTCATTGAACTTTATCGATGTCATCCGTCAGGATGCGGATCCCACACCGCGCAGCAGTATTCCAGAACTGGGCCGACAAGCGTGGTATAAGCAGTCTCTTTAGTAGACCTGTTGCAACTTCTAAGTGTTCTACCATTGAATAGCAGTCATTGGTTTGCTCTACCCAGAATCCTATCTATGTGATCTTTCCAATTTCGATTATTTGTAATTGTAATCTCTAAGTATTCAGTTGATTTTACAGCCTTCAGATTTGTGTGACTTGTCGAAATTTAGCGTATTTCTTTTAGTACTTCACACTTTTCTTTATTCAGGGTCTATCGCCACTTTTAGCACCATACAGATATCTTATCTAAATCATTTTATAATTCGTTTTGGTCATCTGATGACTTTCACAAGACGGTAAATGACCGCATTATCTGCAAACAATCTAAGAGGGCTACACAGTTTGTCTCCTATGTTCTTAATACAGATCAAGAAAAACAGAGGTCCTCTAACGGTTCCTTGGAGAACGCCGGATAGTAATTCTGTTATACTCGATGACTATCGGTCTATTACTACGATCTGTGACGTTTCTGATAGGAAATGACGAATGCAGTCGCACAACTAAGGCGATATTCCATACGCAAGCAGTTTGGTTAGGAGATGCTTGCTGGAAACGGTGTCGAAAGACTTCTGGAAATCTAGAAACATGGAATCAGTTTGACATCCCCTGTCGATAGCACTCATTACTTCGTTAGTATAATGAGCCAGTTGTGTTTTACAAGAACGATATTTTCTGAATCCGTGCTGACTAGCCGGCCGGTGTGGCCGTGCAGTTATAGGCGCTTCAGTCTGGAACCGCGTGACCGCTACGGTCGCAGGTTCGAATCCTGCCTCGGGCATGGATGTGTGTGATGTCCTTAGGTTAGTTAGGTTTAAGTAGTTCTAAGTTCTAGGGGACTGATGACCACAGCTGTTAAGTCCCATAGTGCTCAGAGCCATTTGAACCATTTTTTTCGTGCTGACTATGTGTCAATAAATCGTTTCCTTTGAGATGCTTCATAATTTTCGATCACCGTATATGTTCCAAAGCCCTACCGCAAAACGACGTTAGTGATATGGGCGTGTAATTCAGCGGATTACTCCTATTTCCCGTTTTGGGTACTGGTGTGACTTGAGAAATTTTCCAGTGTTTAGGTAGGGATGTTTCTGTTAGCGAGCGGTTGTGTATAATTGCTAAATATGGAGCTATTGTAACAGCATAATCTGAAAGGAACCTGACTGGTATAAAATCGGGACGGAGGCCTTGCATTTACTCGGAGATTGAAGCTGCTTTGCTACACCGAGGATATCTACTTCCATGTTTCTCATCCTGGCAGTTGTTCTTGATTGGAATTGAAGAACATTTACTTCGTCTTCTTTGCTGATGGAGTTTCGGAAAACCGTGTTTAATAACTCTGCTTTAGTGGCACTGTCATCAGTGACTTCACCGTTGTTATCGCGCAGTGCAGGTATTGATTGCGTCTTGCCACTGGTGTCCTTTATGTATGCTGAGAATCTCTTTGGGTTTTTTGCCAGATTTAGAGACAGAGTTCCGTGGTGGAAATTATTAAAAGCATCTCGCATTGAAGTACGCGCTATCTTTCGAACTTCGGAAAAACTTTGCCAATCTTGAGTTTTTGCGTTGTTTTACATTTGGCATGTCAAAGATGTAACATTACGAGAGTTAGCAGACATGAATTTAATGTACGGTGCGGCAGGATGTGGTGCCCGTAAAGCAGGATGTGGTGCCCGTAAAGCATCACGAATGTACAGAGAACGCTCTTCCGACAGCCGTCATCCTAACAGGAAGAAGTTTATCTCCGCGTGTACCACTTACGAAAGACGGAGTCGTTCACGCTACAGAGAACCGGCCAAGTTCCCCGCCAAATACATGTCCGAACTTCAGACTTTGAGCGTGATGACTGGGTGTTGTGTGATGTCCTTAGGTTAGTTAGGTTTAAGTAGTTCTAAGTTCTAGGGGATTGATGACCATAGATGTTAAGTCCCATAGTGCTCAGAGCCATTTATCAGACTTTGAGGAGATCGTGTGGCAGACCATCCAGCAATAAATAACTGTCAACTTGCCCGTGAAACCCATGCTTCGAAGGATACGGTGTGGAGCGTACTGGTGGAGTAGGTATTACAACCGTATCATAAAGAACGTGTGCAAGCACTGGGACGAACGGATTGTTAACTTTTGTCAGTGTGCTATCTACAGCAGCGCTGAATTACCGAACTTCGTACAGTTTATATTGCTCACGGGCGAGGCCTTATTAACTCGTGATAGTATTTTCAACAGACACAACAAACCTGTGTGGAGTGAGAGCAATCTCCACACCACCCACATCGGTGACCACCAGCAACAAGTCTCTGTCAACGTATGGGCGGTCATTGTCGAAGATCACCTAACAGCGCCTGACATGCCGTTTGACTGGTCCGCGTTACCTAGTGTTCCTGTGTGATGTGCTATCACAGTTTTTGGAGAGTGCACCCCTTGTTGTCGGCGAAAGGATGTGGTTTCGACACGACTGTGCACCAGCCCACATTGATGTTAGTGTCCGCGATCATCTGAACAACACGTACCTTCATCACTGGATTTGAAAGAAAGGTACTGTCCCATGGTCAGCGAGACCTTCTGATCTGACGCCTCTCGCCGTTTTCCTCTGGGGTTAGGTCAGTTCGTTTGTGTGTGAAACCCCCCGAAGAACCGGAAGACGACCTGCTTTCTGGGGTCCAAATTGCGTTTCTTCAAGTACAACAGACAACAAGGATCTTTGAGAGAGTGCGACAGAGCTTCATACGCCATTGTCAAGCACTCACGGAGACTGGAGATCTTTGAACAATTGCTATAAGCTACGGTGTTGTCATCCGGTGTACGCTGTGTATGTCAGTAACACAACAAATATGTTTTTCCGATCCCTGGTTCCCTACCTCAATATAATCGGTTGTGGACCCATTATCACCTGTTTCAATTTGACCCTAAAAGGTTTGAGACACCCTCTATAGCGGCTTTGTAGAGATTAAAAGGAAACAACTTACATCACACCAATTTTGAACTTATCAAATAAGTAAAGGTAATTGAATATATTTCCCGAAGACAATAATAATAATAATAATAATAATAACCCGTGGAGCCCCGGGAAAAGAATAGGCCTCCGGTATGTTCCGCCAGTCGTAAAAGGCGACGAAAAGAACAAACCACTAATAGGGCTAACCCCCCTTTTAGTGTGATTAGTTGGTTCAGGACAGAACTAATGAAGCCTCGGACACGACGCTTGAACCCTATGCCCGTCCACAATGGTAACGACACTGCTAGCCACACGGAAAATGATTTAAATCCAAATAGAGGTGTTTTGCAGGTAATGCTTCCTCCAACCACTCTAGAAGGAAAACAAAGACAGAGGATGAGATGGTCAGATGAAGTTAACCGACACCTCATGTTCTGTTATTACCAAGCAACAAACTTGGGAACCAACACAACTGGATACAGATCACAAGTATACACAACATTTATTACCAGATACCCAGAATTAAAATTTTTAACAGAACAACGATTAGTTGATCAGATTCGTGTAATAATAAAAAATAACAGGATACCCCAGTCAGGATTAGAAAGCATCAAACAACAAGTACTAGAACAAAATAATGTACAATCAGAAGAAGAAGAAAATACAGTAATGGGCTCAAACATCCCAGAGTAAACAAACAAAGAACAACACGCAGCAATTAAACAATCAGAGGAAAACCAAATCTTAAGACAGCCACCAGAACAAGCACAAATAGAACACAAAGTGACACACATGTTAGATATAGAAGAAAAATTTCAGCTGACGTATATAGAATACAAAGACACAAATACAGACATTAGACCATTCTTGCATAGACCACCAAATAACCCACATGTCGAAACAACAGTAACAACTATCAACACAATCATACACAACAAAATAAATGAAAATACAACTATGGAAGAGTTACAACTACTGGTTTATATAGGAGCACTCACTACCCTAAATATACACACTAGGCAGAGATCAGAACCAACCAACACACAGAAGAAACCCACAAAGCGAGCATACCAACACAGGCTACAGATCAGAATAGAAAAACTGAGAAAAGACATCGGACAGCTAACACAATTTATAAGAAATGAAATGTCAGACAAAAAACGAAAAAGGTTAGGTAAAATCTCACAACAAGAAGCGATAGAGCAATTAGATGAAAAGAAGCAGAAATTACAAGCATTGGCCAAACGACTTAGAAGATACAAAAAAAAGTGAAAATAGAAGGAAACAAAACCCAACATTCAACACAAACCAAAAGAAATTTTACCAGACAATAGATAACACACACATAAAATAGACAATCAACCAAACATAACAGACATGGAACACTTCTGGAGCAACATATGGTCAAACCCGGTCCAGCATAACAGGCATGCACGGTGGATACAAGCAGAAACAGACGCATACAAGATGATACCACAAATGCCTGAAGTGATAATTTTGCAACATGAAGTCACCCGAGCAATTAAATCTATGCACAATTGGAAAGCCCCTGGAAAAGATAAAATAGCAAATTTCTGGCTAAAGAAGTTCACCTCAGCACATTCACATCTAACTAAATTATTTAACAGTTACACTGCAGACCCATACACATTCCCTGATACACTTAAACATGAAATAACTTATCTGAAACCTAAAGATCAAGTAGACACAGCAAACCCAGCTAAATATCGCCCAATAACATGCCTACCAACAATACACAAAAAATTAACTTCAGTCATTACACAGAAATTAATGACACATACAGCACAGAACAAAATTATAAATGAAGATCAAAAAGGCTGTTGCAAAGGAGCACGAGGATGTAAAGAGCAACTGATAATAGATGCAGAGGCGACATATCAAGCTATAACCAAACAAAGGTCGCTACACTACGCGTACATTGATTACCAAAAAGCTTTTGATAGTGTACCCCACTCATGGTTACTACAAATATTGGAAATATACAAAGTAGATCCTAAATTGATACATTTCCTAAACATAGTAATGAAAAATTGTTAAACCACATTTAATATCCAAACAAATTCAAATAATATCACATCACAGCCAATACAGATTAAGCGCGGAATATACCAAGGAGACTCATTAAGTCCTTTCTGGTTTTGCCTTGCTCTGAACCCACTTTCCAACACGCTAAATAATACAAATTATGGATACAATATTACTGGAACGTACCCACACAAAATCACACATTTGCTATACATGGATGATCTAAAACTACTGGCAGCAACAAATCAACAACTCAACCAATTACTAAAGATAACAGAAGTATTCAGCAATGATATAAATATGGCTTTTGGAACAGACAAATGTAAGAAAAACAGCATAGTCGAGGGAAAACACACTAAACAAGAAGATTACATATTGGATAACCACAGAGACTGCATAGACGCAATGGAAAAAACGGATGCCTATAAATATCTAGGATACAGACAAAAAATAGGAATAGATAATACAAATATTAAAGAAGAACTAAAAGAAAAATGTAGACAAAAATACTGAAAACAGAATTGACAGCACGAAACAAGACAAAAGCTATAAATACTTATGCTATACCAATATTGACCTACTCATTTGGAGTAGTGAAATGGAGTAACACAGACCTAGAAGCACTCAATAACCTTACACGATCACAATGCCACAAATATAGAATACATCACACACATTCAGCAACAGAAAGATTCACATTAAGCAGAAAGGAAGGAGGAAGGGGATTTATCGACATAAGAAACCTACATTATGGACAGGTAGCCAATTTAAGAAAATTCTTTATAGAACGAGCAGAAACTAGCAAAATACACAAAGCAATCACTCATATAAATACATCGGCTACACCACTGCAATTTTATAACAACTTCTACAACCCTTTAGATCACATAACATCAACAGATACGAAGAAAGTAAATTGGAAAAAGAAAACACAACATGGCAAGCACCCATATCATCTAACACAGCCACACATCGATCAAGACGCATTCAGCACATGGCTAAGAAAAGGCAATATATACAGGGAGACGGAAGGATTCATGATTGCAATACAGGATCAAATAATAAACACCAGATATTACAGCAAGCATATTATTAAAGATCCCAATACCACAACAGATAAATGCAGACTTTGCAAACAACAAATAGAAACAGTAGATCACATCACAAGCGGATGTACAATACTAGCAAATACAGAATACCCCAGACAACATGACAATGTAGCAAAAACAATACATCAACAGCTTGCCTTACAACACGTTCCCACATACAAGTATGCACCACAAACTGTACTGGAGAATGATGAATAGAAATTATACTGGAACAGAACCATTATAACAGATAAAACAACACCACATAACAAACCTGACATCATACTCAGCAATAAAAAGAAGAAATTAGCACAACTAATCGAAATATCCATACCCAATACAACAAATATACAGAAGAAAACAGGAGAAAAAACTGAAAAATACATCCAACTGGCTGAGGAAGTCAAGGACATGTGGCATCAGGATAAAGTTGACATTATACCAATTATACTATCAACTAAAGGAGTCATACCACACAATATCCACCAGTACATCAACGCAATACAGCTATATCCAAACGTATATATACAACTACAGAAATCTGTAATTATTGATACATGTTCAATTACCCGAAAGTTCCTAAATGCAATGTAACATATACCGTACAGTTAAAAGGAAGTCACGCTTGATCAAGCTCCGCGTCACTTTCCATTTTTTGACCAGACATAAAGTCTGAGAAAAGAAAGAATAATAATAATAATTTTGGCCACCGTCATTCGCGAGATCGAATGCCATCTGGTGGTGGTGCGGTAACGTCACTCAGCAAGGAAAGTAAATAAGCGCAGTAGAGAATAACGGGAAATCATTGCAGCGACAACACGGACAGCAAATGGGAAGTCTACTGACAAAAGGGAATTTGACAAAGGCAGGTTGTTATGAAACGGCGAAGTTTGTCGGCTGTTTGCGTGCCGCTGTCGTGGACATCTGTGGAAAGTGGCTGAAGGATGGTGAAACGACGAGTAGGCGACGACAAGTTGGGTGATGCACGCCTCTTGACAGAACGTGGTGGTCAAAGGCTCGCCCGCTACGTAAAGCAAGATGTCGGCGACCTTACTCCACAGTACAACGCTGGTGCAGGCACAAGTGCTGCGGAGCACGGCGTTCAGCGAACGCCATTGAACATGGAGCTCTGAAGAGACGACTCCTACGTTGACTCAGTGACACCGTTAATTACAACAGCAGTGGCCACAGGACCATCGAGTTTGGACGTGCATCAAGGGAAACTTGTCTTCTGATCGGAAGAACCATAATTTAAAGACTCGGACTTTTTATCACGATCACACATTTCATCATTTCATTAATTTCTCCACGTGTATAAAATTGTGGGTATTGGTTATCGTGGTTGTGTTCTTCAGTCAGGAGAACGGATTGCTGCGGATCTCTGCACCCCTTCATGACTAGTGCAACCTGCAACGACTGGGACCTGTTTACTGTAATCAAACCTTGATATGCCTTTAAAATGTTTATTATTCAAACTTCCCATTTGTCCCACGAACCCATCTCCTGTTTTAGTTGTGTTATAAAGCTCTCTTATCTGCTGTTACATTCAGTACTTCATTACGTACTTGATCTACCTATAAAGTATTCATCAATCCTCTGTAAAGTCACATTCCATACTTATCTGTTCTCTTCTTGTCCGTAATGCTTATGGTTCGTGTTTAAGTCCGTTTAAGGGTAAACTCTGCTTTCGGGAAAGACTTCCTAACTCAACCATATTCTGTGTTGAAAAATTTCACTTGTTATTGGCTGTCTGCATTTTATATCTTCTTTATTCAGCCATCATCAGTCATTCTGCTACCCAAACAGCAAAACCCATCGCTTGACTTAGTTCGACCACACTCCATAGTCTTGATTCTTTTGAACACGTTTTCAAGGTCCCATTCCATTTCTGATAGAATTACAACCCCATCGGCAACCCTAATACTTCAAATTTTTTTCTTCACTTCGAAGTGGTATTTTCTGTGACTTATCGAAAGGAATTGATTGTGATGACACCAGTAACCTGGAGTTCAAATATAATTGTATCATACATCTTACTGGTATGTGGTTTTCATACCTTCAAACTAAAAAATCATGTGTAGTATTAAGAGGCTCAAGGAATGCACACAATGAAACAGCCCTTTCTAAACGGAGAAGAGCATTGTAAGTGTAAAACAGGGATCGGTATTGGGACCGTTCTTCTTCTGGTTATACGTGAATGATTTAGCACCCTGTAATCAGGAGACAAAAATATTTATGTCGACATTCATGTTTTCGCGGCGTAGTAATTGTTCCATTAAATTTCGGGGGCGCAGCTGCATAAACTTTATTCCTTTATAATCTCACAAATACGACGCTGCAGTGCAGAAAAGTTCAGAATATGATCTTAAAAAGTACCGATGTGTGTGGATCATTTCGTAAAATGATGGAATATTGCTCCTATTTACTTGCAATTAGGAGTGATTCGAAAATGACTTGAAATACGTATGTTACAAATGTGCTTCATAATGACACTTAGACAAAATTAGCTAATCGCACGATTAAATAATTATCGCATTACAGCCTACGGACCATGTTTACGTTTATTAAGCATCTGGACGCCGTGAATCGCCGCAAATACAAAAAGTTCATAAATATAATTCTGAAGAAACAATGAGTTGCAGTAGCCCTCACTCAGCCTTAGTGTGGTACAGAAAGGAGTGGTACATTCAGCCATAAAAACTTTTTATCACTTTGAAATAACTGAATGGATAATAAAATTAACTTTCAACCAAAAGTGAAATCGTATTTGCTTAACGTTTCCTTCCACTCCTTAGAGGAATTTCAGAACATACAATAACATAATGTGTGTTCCTACGAATGTGTGTGTGTGTGTGTGTGTGTGTCAGATAGAGAGAGAGAGAGAGAGAGAGAGAGAGAGAGACTGAACATAGTTCAACATAAATCACTCTACAAAAAGGAATTTAGATTCAGCCGCTCACGTAAATGGTCAGCACGTTGCCATATTTTTCGCTGAGAAAGTGTACGATAACTGTAAGAGTTTTTCTACATCAGAGCGAGAGATCGCATTTGCTGTCCATGGAGTATGCAGTTAAATAAACTCTCTTGGATTTTCGCGACAACTATCTCGAATATCGGCCTTTCCACAGCGGAAATTGCAGTAGCCTGCAGGAGCCATCTGTTGTCTGGTACCATCACGAACAAGGTCACATTATAGCGTCTTGTCGACATCGACAGGCCAGTGGGGACAGAACAGGATAAGGAAGCAACCGTAACCAGCTGCAGGAACCACGCGGATAAAAACTCGGCAGAAGACCTTTAGTGACAAACCTAAAAGATGGCAGTCGCAGGGTACTTTCAAATTAGCTTTTCCCATATACTCTCACATGTCATTCGAATGTAGTTGGTACATGGTACCACTACTGCAATCGTAAGCCGCTGGCAGTAACCCAACGATGCTAAACAAAGTTCCTACAATGCAGCACCAGCTGTTTAATACACATCACTGGGAATCACGGAAGTGGGTAATAATCAGTCCCCTGGTCTAAATGTTTTATAACAAAACTCAAGTCCTCATAGCTTTCCGATTTTGAGAGAATTTGTCTTCCCTCCTCCGTTGGGTTTGGATTCAAGACTTCCTTGCAGACATAGCTCAACACGTCGCTCTTAACGGAGTAAAATCTATAGATGTAAAGGTAATGTTTGGCGTACCCGAACGAAGCGTGATAGGACCGTTACTGTTTACAATATATGTAACTGATTAGTAGAAAGTGTCGGATGTTCTCTAAGGCTGTTCGCAGATGATGCGGTTGTCTACAACAAAGTAGCAACGCCAGAAGATAGTAACGATTTGCAGAATGACCTCCAGAAAATTAATGAATGTTGCAGGCTCAGGCAGTTGATCCTGAGCGTAAATAAATGTAACGTTCTACGTATACGTAGGAAAAGAAATCCACTACCGTAGAGCTACAATATTCAGGACAAACCGCTGGAAACAGTATCTGCCCTAAAATACCTAGGAGCGACCTAAAGTGTAAGGACAATATGAAGGAAATAGTGGGAAAAGCGGATGCCAGACTCAAAAAAATGGTTCAAATGGCTCTGAGCATTATGGGACTTAACTTCTGAGGTCATCAGTCCCCTAGAACTTAGAACTGCTTAAACCTAACTAACCTAAGGACATCACATACACCCTTACACGAGGCAGGATTCGAACCTGCGACCGTAGCAGTCACGCAGTTCCAGACTGAAGCGCCTAGAACCGCTCGGCCACCCCGGCTGGCTGCCAGCCTCAGACTGATAGGAAGAATCTTAAGGGAACGTAACTCAGCCATGAAGGAATTGGCCATAAGGCGCTTTTTCGGCCCATTCTTGAGTATTGTTCATCTATCTGGGATCTCTGACACGTAGGATTGATAGAAGAGATAGAAAAGATCCCACAAAGAGCGGCACGTTTTGTCACGGGATTGTTTAGTTGGCACGAGAGCGTTACGGAGATGCTCAACAAACTCCATTTGGAGACGTAACAAAGAGAGGAGTTGTGCATCACGGAGAGGTTTCCTATCGAAATTTCGAGAGAGCATTTTCCGGGAAGAGACGGAAAACGTATCACTTCCCCCAACGTACGTCTCACGTAATGACCATGAGGAGAAAATTCGGGAAATTAGAGCCAATGCCGAGGCTTACCTACAACCATTCTTCCCACGCGCTTTCGCGATTGGAACGGGGTTGGAGGGTTAAGTTAGTGGTACAAAAGGTACCCTCTGCCACACATCATTAGAAGGCTTGCGGAGTATGATGGAGTCGTAGGTGTTGTTCTGTTCATTAACAGCGCTATAGACTAAGAACAATATGATATTTTCAATATAATATACATATATTATATAACATGCAATAATAATATGTATGTAATATTTCATTAATTCACTACATATTCACTGTTAAATATAGCGTCCTGACCAATATACTTAAGATTTTGTGTGTAGTATTCCTTCGCTGGAGTGCCATGTGTTGTTCAGGAGTATCATAAATTACAATATGATGGCTCAGATAAGATGAACTAGAGACCGTAAATATTTTCATTCGATGCTATATTCGTTTCTCCGTTCCAGATGCTCAGTTTCTTGTTTTATCTGCTCCATCACCAGCGCGACATCAGCCCGCTCGCAGACAGGCACTTTACTGGGGAGAGGCGCAGTATAAACAGGAATTGATGCCCGGCGGCACGTGAAGTCGTTTGGTCGCATCTCTCCTTCACCACTGCCTGTAAACACAGCTTTCAGGGTAAAAGCTGACATGACAATGAAATGGCCACCAGATCGTCACGAAAATACTGTACGGCAATCAGGAAATGGATAGTGTAAGCTCTTGGTCACAGTTGTTTCTAATATAACTTTCTGTCGGCCAAAGGTTTTTCAGTTCATAACGTAAAAACCATTTCACAGGAGACTATCGGAAACTTTCTCAACCTGTTTTTGTGTGAAAATTTATTAACCTTATATGTCATACCTGGATACCACAGATTTTTTAAAAAAGAAACAAAAGAGAGAGAGAGAGAGAGAGAGATCTGAAATATTGTCAGTAAATGATGTTCAGAGACTGTACGTACCCATCGAAAATTAAATTGTATCACCGTCAGCAGCTACGTAAAATATTTCTTATTGCTACCGGTTTCGATTACAATATATAAACTAGAAGTACCAGAAAACAGCCGAGAAGAAGTTTTTAAAACATGAAAGGCAGAAGTTGTACAAACTTGTGACATCGAATAATATACTTTTAGGAAGTTATTCACTCACAGTATTTGTGCGAATAAATATATGATGTTTAACCACATTCTACGTTTCTTCAGAATATTTCTGTTCATTTTCTTACCCCGGGTTCCCATTGACGATTTATAAAAATCGAAAATGGTAGCATGAATAACTATGAAACGTCTCCTTGGAAAAATTTATGAATGACTGTGCTGGGAAACCTCTTACGTTATTTGCTTTCCAAACAACTGAGCAGAACTGAACGTACTCAGGCATTTCTCTCTTTACTTATTCTGATCAACACTAAAGTGACACAATATTTTTAGCGCAACGCAATCTGACTTTCAACAATCCCTACAAAAGAATACAAAAGAATGGCCCTGACTAACGATAACCTATACCTTTCATGAATCACTTACCTCACAAAAATCTTCGTTACTTGAACCACTGCAATACAGCGAGCGCCAATACTGCCATCTAAATAAAAGATACTAACTTCTGAAGGCACTAACTACTGATAGGCATAGTTAGCAAATGAAAGATTTTGATAGAGAACAAACAATGTATTTACCTTAATAGTGTTCAAAAGTCATTATATATATATATATATATATATATATATATATATATATATATATATATATATATATATATATATCAGTTCATGACATCCAGTCTTACAAATTTGCTCTCTCTGCTGGACACATGTCCAGATCATCCGCTCTCAAAACTCCGCCATCTCTCTCCCCACATCCGCCACTGCTGGCGGCTCACCTCCAATTGCGCAACGCTACGCGCTGTTAACATCCAGCTCCCCAACACTACAATAGCGACTATTCAAACAATGCCACCCAAACACAGGCTGCACACAGCACAGTCAGTGATTTTCATACGGAGCGCTACATGTCGTTACCAATATAAAAACCTAAACAGCCTACTTACATAACAAATTTTTTTAACAGCTGATGAGGCTACCATATGATTTTAGAATGTTTATGCGTAAAATTCATTTCTTTTCTTCAATGGGATGCTTCATCAGTAGCAAATATGTGGGAAATAGTATTTCATATACTGCCGTAAAAAAAGAAAATTAATACACCTGTAGCCCGCCCGGTTAGCCGTGAGGTCTGACGCACTGCTTTCCGGGCGGGAAGGCTTGCCGGTCCCCGGCATGAATTCGCCCAGCGGATTAGTGTCGAGGTCCGGTGGTCCGGCCAGTCTGTCGATGGTTTTTAAGGCGGTTTACCATCTGCCTCGGCGAATGCGGGCTGGTGTGAGGCGTTCCCACGGGGGTGGTCCACCGTGGGCTGAACCGCACAATAACCCTGGGTTCGGTCTGACGTGGCGGTGGGGTGAGTGGACTGCTGTAGCCTGTTGTGGGGTTGTGAACCACTGAGGGTTACGGCGGGGACGAAGCCTCTCCGTCGTTTCTAGGTTCCCAGTTCAGTACAATACAATACAATACCCCTATTGATCCGATGACAGCGTATAAAACCTAGAGGATAACAGATGTACTGATAGTGGTTTCTACGTCGGCCGACAACAAACAACTTAGTGGTATAGATACCAGAGCGCCATCCGTCTCTACCCTTTAATAAGGAATGCTCACAGACAGAACACTCAGTGTGGTGCAAATGTGTGAAGCAAGAAGGCAACCATGTCATGGCGAGGCACTCGAGCTTACTACAGCCAGCTGAGCGAATATGGAAAGGGTCAAATAGTGGCCTTCCGGGTGATGGAACGATCCTTGCCATGCAAGGTGGACGTGCTGCTGCAGTTGTGTAACGATGCTGGTATCAATGGTCACGTGAACATTTATATAACCTTAGACGAGGTTCTCGACGTCCAAGAAACACAGACTCCAGCCAGGATTGTCGCATTGAAAGGGCAGTTGTGGCTGACCTTACGGCAACCACAGCACAAGCAATAGGGCTTGCGAGGCCAGGCGTGTAACCACAAACTCTTGAGGCTAAATGGGACCCCAAGTATCACCTGGCTCACACGGCTATGCTCAAAATCTCCCTTCTGAACCACTTCATTGTGGATGTTATCTGTTTAATTTTACCTTGTTTCTTCACCTTTCACATTCTTCTATCATGCATGAATACCACCTCGATCAATTTGTGCAACCTAAACTCATGACTAAATCGTGTAGGGCCCCCACGAGCACACAGAAGTGCCACAAGACGACATGGCATGGACTCAGTTAATAGCTGTAGTAGTGCTGGAGGGAACTGACCCCATGAATTCTGAAGGGCAGTCCACAAATCTGTAAGAGTCCAAGGGGATGAAGATCTCTTCTGAACAGCACGATGCTAGGTATCCCGGATATGCTCAGTAATATTTGTGTCTGGGGACTTTTGTGGCCATTGGAAGTGTTGAAATTCAAAAGAGTGTTCCTGGAGCCACTCTGCAGCAATTCTGGAAGTGTGTGGTGTCGCATTGTTGTGATGGAATTGCCCAAGCCAGTCGGAATGCACAATAGACACGAATGGATGTAGGTGATCAGACAGGATGCTCATGTATGCCTCACCAGTCCGAGTCGTATCTAGACACATCAGGGGTCCCATATCACTCCAGCTGCACACGTCCCACACCATTACAGAGCAACCAACAGCTTGAACAGTCTACTGTTGACATGCAGGGTCCATCCGCTCGATACAATTTGAAAGGATACTCGTTCGACCAGACAACATGTTTACAGTCATGAACAAACCAATGTCGGTGTTGAGGGGCCCAGGCAAGGCGTAAAGCTTTGTGTAGTGCAGTCATCAAGGGTACACGAGTGGGTCTTCAGCTCCGAAAGACCAAATCAATGATATTTCATTCAATGGTTCGCATGCAGACACTTGTTGATGACCCAGCAATGAAATCCGCAGAAATCTGCGCAAGGGTTGAACTTCTGTCACGTTGAACGATTATCTTCAGTCGTCATTAGTCCCGTTCTTGCAGGATCTTTTTCCAGCCGCAGCGATCTCAGAGATTTGTTGTTTTACCGGATTCCTGATATTCACAGTACACTCCTTAAATGGTTGTATGGGAAAATCCCCACTTCATCACTACCTCGGAGATGCTCAGTCCTATCACCTATGTGCCGACTATAACACCACATTCAAATTGACTTACATCTTGATAACCTTGTAAGGTGTCAAGCAAATAACACATTTTACACTGAATTCCTGAAACAGTTCCAATTAAATCAATATTTCACACACGGCATAATTACGTGTAAACGTACGAATTATTGACAGAAAAAGCAACTAAACAAGCCATCATTTCATGAATATAAACCACTAACACTGACATCAGTAATTGAATGCAAGTAATTTCCCTGATCCGAGCTACGAGACTTAGTCGTGAGAGAAGGATAATTGTATCACGGCAACGCCCGTTCGCTTGTGAGCGATTTGAGGGCAACTACATACGTACTATTCCTGGCAAATAGCGTCTACCAAGCCAATTAACTTAGCAAGGGAACTAGGAGTCTCAATTTCACGAAGATGTAGGATGTATACACCGCGGTTCAACAGTCGAGAGAGATTTGGAATAGATTCTCAATTTCACAGATTGCGCCGCCAACCGCCACTGCCACCGACAACAAAAGGTAAAAACATGCGCTCACGCAACGCCAGCAAGTGATATGTAATTGACACTCAGAACTGCGGTCGTCTCTGTCTCTCTTGTTTCCTAGTACATTCAACCATGACTTGTAGTTAAATATATTCATGACTGTCAGGCTTAGTTGAAGAAAAAAGCGAGATATCCGATTTAATGAAAAGAATTGATCAGCCTCTGTAGAGTGCTTTATATCCTGAAATTATTAAACTATTTTAATTGTATACTTCTTTCTGACTGCTCTTTACTGACTCCCATCCATTAATTGGTTATTTTAATTGTACACTGTAGCTTAATTGATATCTCTGGCCCCAACTGTATTCAATTTGTTTGTATTTCATCAACCCCCAAAAATGGTCATCAACCATCTTACTGTTAAACAGCCTTAGAGTAAATAGGAATTTCGCTTCACAGTTGAAAACACCCAATACCAATATTTTACCTCCTGTATGTATTATAATTTTGATGTTATGATATTATGAAATCATACTTAGAGAAAAAATGAACCTTGATAACAAAAACCTAAGATTTTCATTTTTTGGTAACATATAGTTATGCCTGAACCCATACACTAATTTTTGTTAGCGATAACGTTTCCTGTACAGGGAGTGTAGTGGAACTAACATTGAGATTCTTGTCTGATTACGTCTCTCTAATTAGTCATCATCATCATCATCATCATCATTTAAGACTGATTATGCCTTTCAGCGTTCAGTCTGGAGCATAGTCCCCCTTATAAAATTCCTCCCTGATCCCCTATTCAGTGCTAACATTGGTGCCTCTTCTGATGTTAAGCCTATTACTTCAAAATCATTCTTAACCGAATCCAGATACCTTCTCCTTGGTCTGCCCCGACTCCTCCTACCCTCTACTGCTGAACCCATGAGTCTCTTGGGTAACCTTGCTTCTCCCATGCGTGTAACATGACCCCACCATCTAAGCCTGTTCGCCCTGACTGCTAAATCTATAGAGTTCATTCCCAGTTTTTCTTTGATTTCCTCATTGTGGGCACCCTCCTGCCATTGTTCCCATCTACTAGTACCTGCAATCATCCTAGCTACTTTCACATCCGTAACCTCAACCTTGTTGATAAAGTAACCTGAATCCACCCAGCGTCCGCTCCCATACAACAAAGTTGGTCGAAAGATTGAACGGTGCACAGATAACTTAGTCTTGTTACTGACTTCCTTCTTGCAGAAGAGAGTAGATCGTAGCTGAGCGCTGACTGCATTACCTTTGCTACACCTCGCTTCCAGTTCTTTCACTATGTTGCCGTCCTGTGCGAATATGCATCCTAAGTACTTGAAACCGTCCACCTGTTCTAACTTTGTTCCTCCTATTTGGCACTCAATCCGTTTATATGTCTTTCCCACTGACATTACTTTCGTTTTGGAGATGCTAATCTTCATAGCATAGTCCTTACATTTCTGGTCTAGTTCTCAAATATTACTTTGCAAACTTTCAATCGAATCTGCCATCACAACTAAGTGATCCGCATATGCAAGACTGCTTATTTTGTGTTCACATATCTTAATCTCACCCAGCCAGTCTATTGTTTTCAACACATGATCCATAAATAATATGAACAACAGTGGAGACAGGTTGCAGCTTTGTCTTACCCCTGAAACTACTCTGAACCATGAACTCAATTTACCGTCAACTCTAACTACTGCCTGACTATCCATGTAAAGACCTTTAATTGCTTGCAAAGGTTTGCCTCCTATTCCATAATCTCGTAGAACAGACAATAACTTCCTCCTAGGAACCCGGTCATATGCCTTTTCTAGATCTATAAAGCATAGATACAATTCCCTGTTCCAATCATAACACTTCTCCATTATTGCCCGCAAGCTAAAGATCTGGTCCTGACAACCTCTAAGAGGCCTAAACCCACACTGATTTTCATCCAATTGGTCCTCAACTAATACTCGCACTTTCCTTTCAACAGTACCTGAGAAGATTTTACCCACAACGCTGATTAAAGAGATACCTCTGTAGTTGTTACAATCTTTTCTGTTTCCATGTTTAAAGATTGGTGTTATTACTGCTTTCTTCCAGTCTGATGGAACCTGTCCCGACTCCCAGGCCATTTCAGTTACCCTGTGTAGCCATTTAAGACCTGACATTCCACTGTATTTGATGAGTTCCGACTTAATTTCATCCACCCCAGCTGCTTTATTGCACTGCAATCTACTGACCATTTTCTCCACTTCCTCAAATGTGATCCTATTTCCATCATCATTCCTATCCCATTGTACCTCGAAATCTGAAACATTACTGGTCGTATTTTCACCTACATTGAGCAACTCTTCAAAATATTCCCTCCATCTGCCCAAGGAATCCACAGGATTCACCAGCAGTTTTCCTGACCCGTCCAAAATACTTGTCACTTCCTTCTTACCTCCCTTTCGAAGATTGCTAATTACACTCCAGAATGGTTTTCCAGCAGCTTGACCCGAAGTCTCCAACCTGTTTCCAAAGTCTTCCCAAGATTTCTTCTTGGATGCTGCAATTATCTGTTTGGCTTTGTTTCTTTCTTCAACATAACTTTCTCTGTCTACCTGAGTTCTATTATGTAGCCATTTTTGATACGCCTTCTTTTTCCTTACAGGCTGCCTTGACTGTGTCATTCCACCAAGCTGTTTGCTTCATCCTACCTTTACACACTACTGTTCCAAGACATTCTTTAGCCACTTCTAGTACTGTGTCCCTGTACCTTGTCCATTCCTTTTCCAATGATTGTAATTGACTACATTCAACTACCTGGTACGTTTCTGAGATCATTGTTATGTACTTGTGCCTGATTTCCTTATCCTGAAGTTTCTCCACTCTTATCCTCCTACATATGGACCTGACCTGCTGCACTTTCGGCCTCACAATCCCAATTTCACTGCAGATTAAATAATGATCAGTGTCATCAAAGAATCCCCTGAATACACGTGTGTCACTCACAGCCTTCCTGAATTCCTGATCTGTTATTATATAGTCAATGACAGATCTGGTTCGCCTGCCTTCCCAAGTATACCGGTGAATGTTCTTATGTTTAAAAAAGAAGTTTGTGATTACTAAGCCCATACTGGCACAGAAATCCAAGAGTTGTTTCCCGTTCCTGTTGGCCTCCATATCCTCTCCAAATTTACCCATAACCTTTTCATACCCTTCTGTTCGATTTCCAATCCTGGCATTAAAATCACCCATGAGAAGAACACTGTCCTTGTCCTTTACTCTAAAAACTACATCACTGAGTGCCTCATAAAAACTATCCATCTTATATTGATCTGTCCCTTCAGAATGCGAATATGCTGACACAATCCTAATTTTCTTGCTAGACACTGTTAAATCTATCCACATCAGTCGTTCGTTTGCATACCTTATTGCAACTACGCTGGGTTCCATTTCTTTCCTGATGTAAAGCCCTACACCCCATTGTGCTATTCCTGCTTTGACTCCTGACAGGTAGACCTTGTATTCTCCCACTTCCTCTTCTTTCTCACCCCTTACCCGAAAGTCACTAACAGCTAAAACGTCCAGCCCCATCTTACTTGCAGCCTCTGCCAGCTCTACCTTCTTCCCAGAGTAGCCCCCATTGATATTAATAGCTCCCCATCTCATTACCATTTGTTTGCCAAGTCGTATCTTAGGAGTCCCTGGTTTGTCAGTTAGAGGTGGGACTCCGTCACCTCCAAAGGTCCGAAGCATTTTGCTCTGATTGTTGACAGCATCATATTTAAAGTACCAGGGAAGCAGGTTGCTAGCCTTACTTGCCCCGAGTCCCATTGAGTTTTACCCCTAATGGTTGAGGGCCTAACCGGTGGATTTGGTAGTCTTTGCCGTATGAGCACAAAGGTGACCACGACTCAGAATATGTCCGAGATGCCCAGCCTTATTCCAAAGTAACTGGTATCCCGACTGTCGGGACCACTTACTTGGCCACTCATACGTTGCCCGTGGTTCATGAACTAGGACATGACTACAGGAACCCACACCATGAACCTGTAATTAGTAGGCCAGAAAAATTTTCGTATTAAACTTTTGTATTGTATCAAACAATGGTAAATATCAGTAGCTACTGACAAGTCAGTAGGGAGACAGAGACGTGCAATGCACTGAGAGACGTACGCAGTATCTTCACAGTATAACTGTAACGCCATTGTTATATTTAAGTTTTTCTTGCAATTGCACATGTGGCTGATATAGCATTGATAAGTCAGTTGTGTCCCAACTGATAAGGGAACTATGAACAGTAGAGAAAGGGTGAAGTATAATAAGTATATGAAGCGACTAAGGTCGTGTGATCGCTTGATTAAGCGAAGTAGGGCGCGTCAGTTAAAATTGCAAAGACGGGAATTAGTGAGATTAGCAAAGGTAGAAGGAGATCTTGATCGAATTGAGATTGACACCCAGCAAGATAAAGTAGGGAAACTCAGGACAGAACAATAGATGACACAATGCCGCAAGAAATAGATAAGAGGATGCAGCAGGACGTAAATACCGAGCAACAAGGCGCCATAAGCGGGGACCAACATAATGCAGAGGTGCAGGCAGATGGGGAACGTCTCGAACACGTAGAATCCATAGCGCATGTAATAAGACCTCCCTCACAACTGACAACAGGCAATGCAAGTCGAAAGGTGTCACTGCATGGCTCACTGCAGTCAGTTACGGACAGACACGAGAATGTAAACGCAGAACGAAGCGCGTTGGAAGAAGAGACCCTTTCATTTGTCATTCTCCAGCAATTAGCGTGCACCATAACGATACAAAACATAGACATAAAACATCAGGTACGTGTGCAGAGTGAGCAGAGTGCAGAATGTAGAAGCAACGAAACGACTACGTGAAATTAAAAAAAAAAAGAAAAAAACAAAGAGGTCAAAGAACAATTACGTCACATTGAGGAACAGGCAAAAGAATCCCGAGATGTGATAAAAAATTTTATTATAAGTCACACGCAATTGAGAACAGATACTGACAAGCTCCAAATGGACGCGTGCAGACATTGCGGGACGACACCCAGACCTAAATAAAAAACGTTGAGTGACGACACACAGACCGAATTCAAAACATTATGTGATGATGATTATTTTAATTGCGCATTTTAAGCCTAATTGATATCTATGGCTGCAATTGTACACTCCTGGAAATTGAAATAAGAACACCGTGAATTCATTGTCCCAGGAAGGGGAAACTTTATTGACACATTCCTGGGGTCAGATACATCACATGATCACACTGACAGAACCACAGGCACATAGACACAGGCAACAGAGCATGCACAATGTCGGCACTAGTACAGTGTATATCCACCTTTCGCAGCAATGCAGGCTGCTATTCTCTCATGGAGACGATCGTAGAGATGCTGGATGTAGTCCTGTGGAACGGCTTGCCATGCCATTTCCACCTGGCGCCTCAGTTGGACCAGCGTTCGTGCTGGACGTGCAGACCGCGTGAGACGACGCTTCATCCAGTCCCAAACATGCTCAATGGGGGACAGATCCGGAGATCTTGCTGGCCAGGGTAGTTGACTTACACCTTCTAGAGCACGTTGGGTGGCACGGGATACATGCGGACGTGCATTGTCCTGTTGGAACAGCAAGTTCCCTTGCCGGTCTAGGAATGGTAGAACGATGGGTTCGATGACGGTTTGGATGTACCGTGCACTATTCAGTGTCCCCTCGACGATCACCAGTGGTGTACGGCCAGTGTAGGAGATCGCTCCCCACACCATGATGCCGGGTGTTGGCCCTGTGTGCCTCGGTCGTTTGCAGTCCTGATTGTGGCGCTCACCTGCACGGCGCCAAACACGCATACGACCATCATTGGCACCAAGGCAGAAGCGACTCTCATCGCTGAAGACGACACGTCTCCATTCGTCCCTCCATTCACGCCTGTCGCGACACCACTGGAGGCGGGCTGCACGATGTTGGGGCGTGAGCGGAAGACGGCCTAACGGTGTGCGGGACCGTAGCCCAGCTTCATGGAGACGGTTGCGAATGGTCCTCGCCGATACCCCAGGAGCAACAGTGTCCCTAATTTGCTGGGAAGTGGCGGTGCGGTCCCCTACGGCACTGCGTAGGATCCTACGGTCTTGGCGTGCATCCGTGCGTCGCTGCGGTCCGGTCCCAGGTCGACGGGCACGTGCACCTTCCGCCGACCACTGGCGACAACATCGATGTACTGTGGAGACCTCACGCCCCACGTGTTGAGCAATTCGGCGGTACGTCCACCCGGCCTCCCGCATGCCCACTATACGCCCTCGCTCAAAGTCCGTCAACTGCACATACGGTTCACGTCCACGCTGTCGCGGCATGCTACCAGTGTTAAAGACTGCGATGGAGCTCCGTATGCCACGGCAAACTGGCTGACACTGACGGCGGCGGTGCACAAATGCTGCGAAGCTAGCGCCATTCGACGGCCAACACCGCGGTTCCTGGTGTGTCCGCTGTGCCGTGCGTGTGATCATTGCTTGTACAGCCCTCTCGCAGTGTCCGGAGCAAGTATGGTGGGTCTGACACACCGGTGTCAATGTGTTCTTTTTTCCATTTCCAGGAGTGTATTTAATTTGTTTTCATTTTATCGACCCCCAGACATGGTCATCAACCATCTTACTATGAAAGAGCCTTATAATAGTTAGGAATTTCGTTTCACAGTTGGAAACACCCAATATCAATATGTTACCATCCTTTATGTATTATAACTGTGATATTATGATATTATGAAGTCATACTTAGAGAAAAAATAAACCTTGATAACGAAAATGAAAGATTTTTATTTTTTGCTAACATATAGTTTTGCCTGAACCCGTACACGAATTTCTGCTAGCGGTAAAATTTCCTGGGCATGAAGTGTAGTGGAACCGACATTGAGATCATTGTCTGATTACATCACTGTCCGTACTGCTGCACTCTTCTGAACTCTGCATGCGTGAGATGGTATCTTCCTACCTTGCAGGCCGTAGGCTCGACACCAAATTCCTAAAACACTCACATAGCGTCCTTGCGTAAATTTGGTGGGAAGATAGATCAGAACCAGTCTCATACATATCAGAACCTGCGATCTTAGCAGCAGTAACCGATCTAACAACTGCGCCAAGCACTTGTTGTCTTATATAGGCGTGGCCAACCTGCCACAGTTATAGGTAGTTGTAGTCTACTGATGTTACCCCTATGTTTGCGGATGGTGTGACGAAGTCTTGAGCATCACGGGCAATCAACACGGTGACCACCGTAAAGGCTCAACAACAGCTATTGTTGGTTAACTCGGGACTGATATCATTGGGCAACAAACCATGTATTTGATAATGTGGAATTACGGATATAGGCAAACGTGAGAAAAGCACGGTAGCTCTGTGTGCCTCGTGGCTAGCGATATTAAAAGCTGGCTTCAGTCATTGTAAAGAAAGATCCCATTTAGTCTCAGCCTCAGAGTGGAAAAGATCAGAGAGGACACTAAGTTGCGATTAATCCGCCCCGAGGGCGAAGACTGGAGGTAATACGGTATCATGGTGACATGTTTAACCCGTGATCGGAAACAGAAGTTCCGAAACTCCCTCGAAGAGAAACAAGGGACATTACTGCTGACGATGACCTTCAGAGGATTGCACCGAGATAAGATCGTACTGAAATGCCTATATCACTGCCTATATCACTGCTGGGGAGCAACCAACTGAATCGAGTAAAACAACCAGTCTCCACAATATACCGTATAGCGCTTTCCACCTTGGGTCCGTGTAATCAGTAAACGGACAGTCCATGAGGTCCTCCCTCCCCCCCCCCTCACCCCCTCCCCAAGTGGATTGGAGCAAGCCTTAAGCCCATCGGAATTCTGATTAGCCATCTTTCATTCCTGACACTGACTAAATTATTTTTTTTAATCACAGTATAGGATGTCACAATTTAGAGACTTATGGTTTTTATGAAGGGTTTTATATACCCCCAGATGACTTTCACAACAGAATTATAATAATATTTGAAAAAACTCGGAATTAAAGCGGCAAGTAGACAGATTTTAAGCTCTTCATCTGGCGCACTTCGCCGCAGAGAATGGCCGGCCGCTGTGACCGAGCGGTCCTAGGCGCTTCAGTCCGGAACCGCGCTGCTGCTACGGTCGCAGGTTCTAACCCTGCTCGGGCACGGATGTATGTGATGTCCTTAGGTTAGTTAGGTTTAAGTAGTTCTAAGTCTAGGGGACTGATGACCTCATATGTTAACTCCAATAGTGCTTATAGCTATTTGAACCACTGCAGCAGAGAATGTCCTTTCGCAATTCGTGCCCGGGAGCTCGCTGACCGGCTATCAACTGCTTCGTAATGGAACTCAACTTGTGGTCCTCCTCTTGTTGTTGCGCAGGGTCAGTAAACAGTACCGGAGCCTTGGTAATCACTGAATCAGCAAGACCTTCTACCATCTAGGCACAGCAGGCAGAAGAACCTTCCCCCTCTTCGAAAATTCTGCTCAATGTATCCTCTACAAAGTTATCGCATTCCTAAAATGGCGCACATTGAAGCAGAAGCCAACCTCGTAATATACCCAGTTTTACGCCAGCCAGCCAGAAGGGCCTTATTGTCCGTCTCCAGTGTGAATGTCCGAATTTGAGGTAGTATTGTGGCACCATACACAATCATTAACCCGGCCCCAGGGAGGTAGGGTGCCCTTCCCTATTCCCCCACTGGGGTAATTCCTGTCTGGCGCGTCTACGTCGCGGGGGTGGGCATCCTGCACTTCAGTAGGCTGGAGTGCTAGGATGGCTGAGTTCAGGTATGGACTCAATCCCGTGGGGTATAACATGGAACCCATGCCCAGGGTTACGGGTGAAGACCTTAATGGCAGCGACGGCGGAGAAGGAAGACTTCGGAACGGCATAGCTGGCAGATGAGGCAACCCTCCTTTCTGGGGATTAAATGAGACGGGAGTCACTGCCTTGTGGTGGAGGAGAAACTCCAAAGGCTAAGGGAGACAACCCCAACAGAAAATCCTTTCTTGCGTTAGGCCTAGCAAGCCAGTAGGAAAGTCTTCATATATTGCTTTCAAAACACAGATGAGCCTCGGAACGAACCACTCAGGACTTGACCCCACTACGTCTTCAAGTACTGGTGCAAATGATGGGAGACCTGATGATATTCATCAGTACAAGAAGATGAAACCAACTGGACTAAAAAATAACCTAAATATTGACACCCTTAATATATTAACCCTCAATGGAAAAATGGAAGAAATGACAGATGTACTAACAGAGAGGAAGTTAGATATATTGGGATTAAGCGAAAAAAAGTGGAAGGGAAAAGGTGAGAAGAATTTGAGAGTGGGAATAACAGCTCTGGAAGAAATGGTATGGCAGTGATGGTGAATAAGAATGTACAAAGCTGTGTTGAAAATGTGAGATATATATCAGACAGGATCATAATTTTAAACCTGAGATTCCAAAAAGAAACACTAACAGTAATCCAGATTTATGCACCTCAAGTGGGATGTAGCGAAGAAGAGAAGATGGACTTTGAAAATGTGTTAGAAAACCATATAGAGAGTGCTAATATAGTGATGGGAGATTTTAATGCACAGGAAGGCAAAGACAGAAAGGGATTTGAGCAAGTATTGGGATGTTTTGTATATGGAGGCAGAAATGAAGAAGGGGAAAGACTCCTGGACTTGTGCCAGAAAAATAGCAAACAGCTGGTTTATGAAGAGAGAAAGTCATGTTATCACCAGATACAGTTGGGATGGAAGAACCAAGAGTGTAATTGATTATATTCTAGTAGATAGGAAATGGGGAGAGAAAGTAACAAATGTGAAGGTAATTCCAAGTGTGAGTGCAGATGGAGACCATAGATTACTGGTGGGACAATGGAAAATGAATCAGTGTGTGAAAAATAGAAAACAGAAGAAAGTGGTGAGGATACGGGATTGGAAACTGAAGGAGAGTGAATGTGCTGAGAAGTACAGAGAATTAATCACACAAAAATTTCCAAAAGAAGTTTTCTGCGATGTAGAAAAAGAATGGAGTTTATTCAAAGACACTTTAGTGGAAGCAGCACAAAAAGTATGTGGCAGAACATCCGGAAAGGAAAAAATAAGACAGACAAGTTGGTGGGATGATACCACAATCCAAGCAGTTAGAAGAAAAAATGGAGCATGGAGAAAGTGGTGGAAAACTAAAAATGACGAAGACCATAAAATATATATAGAGGAAAAGAAGAGGTGCAAAGAAATAGTGGAAACGGCAAAGAAAAAGGCATGGGAAGAGTTTACAAAAAAATTTGAAGATGATGTGAAGAGCAATAAGAAAATGTTCTATAAAATGATGAAAAATAAAAGGAAGGCTTCTGAAGTACCAGTAAAGATGGAAACAGAGAACGGTACCATTATTGAAGACTCAGGGAATATAAAAGATATCTGGAAAGAACATTTTAAGAAGCTGCTAAACGCTGAGGAGCAGGTACATGAGGAAACAACAAATAATGGAGAAATTGAGAGAAGTTGGGAAGCAGAATTAGGAGAAATTACATGGGAAGAAATGGAAAAAGCTGTGAAGAAGATGAATGGAGGGAAAGCCCCAGGATCTGATGTATCAGTGGACACGATAAGAGCAGCAGGTCCAGTGGGAGTGCAGTGGCTGTATAGAGTACTATCAAGCGTGTGGAGAAATAGTACAATACCTGACGACTGGAGAACAGGAGACATTGATCCCATCTTCAAGAAAGGCAATAAAAGACTTTGTAAAAACTACAGAGGAGTAATCCTTATGAGTCATACAGCCAAGATTTTTGAAAGAATTTTACTAAATCGAATAAATGAAAAGATAGAAAAGGAGCTGAGTGAAGAACAGCATGGGTTTAGGAAAGGAAGAAGCACGATCGACCTGATATTTCCTATCCGTCAACTGATGGAAAAAATTTGGGAGTATAACAAAAGGGTGATAATGGTTTTTATAGACATAGAAAAGGCATATCACTCAGTTGATAGGGAAAGACTCTGGGAAGAAATGAAGAAGATGAATATAGAAGATGGATAGATTAATGTTATAAAGACAATGTACAGAGGACACTATTATAGAATTAGAACACCACTGGGGAACTCTGAATACTTCGAAATAAGACAAGGACTTAAGCAAGGAAGTATTTTATCTCCTGTCCTTTTTAATGTTGTGATGGAGGGAATGAATAGGGCAGTTAAAGGTATAGTAAAAGAAAAAGACAAAAAGATGATTTTTGCAGATGATATGGTAATATGAGGTGATAAAGAGGTAGATGTACAGGTACAGCTTGATGAATGAAAGGAAATAATGAAAAGGTATGGATTAAAAATAAATAAAGATAAGAGTGGAGTAATGGTATTTGGAAGAGATAAAGGAATCAACAGAAATATTACTTTGAATGGAGAACCCCTCAAAGTGGTAGAAAGTTTTACTTATTTAGGGAGTGAAATATCTAGGGATGGAAGAATAACGAACGAAATTAATAGGAGGTTACAGAAGGAGGCAATTTCTATCAAACAATAAAACACCTGATTTGGAATAACGAAGGTTCAGAAAGAACAAAACTCTTTATGTATAAGAATTATTACATCCCTATTGTCACCTATGGTGGAGAAACATGGACAATGATAGAAAGGGACTGGAGCAGACTGCAAGCAGGGGAAATGAAATTTCTCAGAGCAGTTAAGGGAAAAACAAGAATGGACAGAGTAAGGAATGTAGAGATTAGAGAGCACCTCAAACAAGAAATTATGAGAGAAGAAATTGAAAGAAAGAGATTAAGATGGTATGGGCATGTTAAGAGGATGCATGGGCTGAGACTCCCCAAAATTATGGAAGAACTAGGATGGGAAAAGACCTAGAGGGCGCCCAAGAACACGGTGGAAAATGGGAGTGAGAATATCTGTAGAAAGGAGAGGTGTGACCTGGCAGCAAGTGGAGGAAGAAAAGTGGTGGGAGGACCGAGCCAAATGGAGAGGACTCATCAGCACCCAGACCCGGCAGAAGCTGGAGCGGGATTCGGGATTCGGATATAGATTTAAATGTCTCTAGCGCGAGGAGGACAGGCAGACCCTCCGACTCATAAGAAGAGTATTTCTTCTCATCTGGAGAAGGCGCCTGGAGGCATAGGCTAAGAGCCTCGGCTCATCACCTTGCTCCTAAAACAACACGACGGTTTGGACCACAAAGGGTTGATTGAAGTAAGGAACTGCCAGAAGAGTGGCATTACTCATGGGGCTCTTAAGCGCATCAGGCGCAGCCTGCAGGCTGTTGGTCCAGACAAGCGACTTGCTCTTCTTTCTTACAGGTTTAACGGAACAGCTATCGCAGAAAACTTCGGAACGAATTTTCGGGAGAAGTTAATCATTCCAATGAAACGGACTAGTCCTTTCTTTGTCTTAGGAAGGCGAAAATTGTAAATAATAGTTTGGGTGCTAGAGTGATCAGTCCTGAACCCGCTCGGTCGAGGCTAGATGCCCGAGAAAAAGACATGTCTCGACGAGCTAAAGTAAATGTAGGCGGTTTGACATGTAGCCCCGCTTGCATCAACGCTCCAAAACCAGTTGAAATTCAATAGTGGACACCAGAATACCAGGAAACACACCCATGTAGATAAGGAACAGTGACAGACGCCAAGATTGTTTTCTGATTAGGGACATGACAGTCCACAACGAGTCCAAAACCCGAGCCTCCCCTTTTGTTCTTAGGCACTAGAAATATCGGCAATGTATATGGCGTTGTGGACAACCTTATAAACGTCAGTGACAATTTTATCTACGAATTCATGCAATAAATTCATCCCAGGCGGAGATAGACGGTAGGGTAACTGCCTGACTGGGAGATGATCGGAAAACAAAATTCGGTAATTTATCTGTCAACACTTCCGGAAAATCACGCAACTTCTTCAGGACAGCCTTATCCTGATGAGGAGTTAAGTCCGCAACTCTGCCTCTCTAACGTACGTATTACAGGGGCCTGCCTCCTAGCATGGCGGCGCAGGTCGAAACCCAAAACAGCGTTTTCCATCGACATAATCCAAAACTAATCCCGTTTTATTCACAAAATCACACCACAGGGGGAGGTCGGTGCTTAAATCCTCTGTCACCAACACCTCCATGCGCCAAGAAAGTCCACTGACGAGACAAGAAATCTGCACGGATCCCATCAAACGAAGAGCTTGACCGTTAACAGTTCTACATGTTCTATCCATGGTATTTAAACTGGGAAACTTACTTATGATCCAGGTGTCGGAAGTGCTACCCACAACCCATTAAGGAAAGACTGCCGCCAGAATCTAATAGCGCACAGAGCGGGTTATGACTGATGTACGCGCACAAAAACGAAAGAGGATTGTGGGTCACCTCTTTTAATTCATTACATGGACTCGACAACGTGAAAAAGGTCCTACTCCGTCCCTACCTACGGCATCAGCTGTAGAAACGTCTTTTTCGGTTGCTCCTGCCGACGAAAGTGATAATACCAACCTTGGGGGAACCTCATCTTAATAGCGGCGGTGGGTTTGGCGTAAGACAGAGCTAACGACTTCTCACAGCCTCTCCTCCAAAAGAGTTACTTAGTTATCCTGGCCCCGTACACATTTTCACTCGTCACCGATGAATCCGTACAATGGCCCTATGCAGCTGACATCACTAATCTATTTTCTTTCCTTTCCTTCCTCTCCCCCTCTACCTTCAGTTTCTATATGATGAAACACAGCTACGGATTCTGCATGGTATCTGTTCTTTTGGACATGTCCGAAACAACAGACACCACTATTTCATATGCTCAAAAGAGCAGACAACATGCGTACATATAATTGATTCGCGTAGATGGGCGACTGATCCACCTTCTTCATAGCGGATGCCCAAGAAAGTCCAACCGGCAGTGGGAATCTCAGAGTAGCGAGCACGGAGAAAATGGACAGGGACTGCAGATAGGTGGCGTTAAGTGAGAATATGGGTCGGCCGTGAGACGGGCCGAGACAGTTCGCTCAGTTGCATTAACACTGTGTCCAAGATTCACAGTGGCTAACGCACATGCATAGTAAGCAGGACATCGCAGGTTCGAATGCCGCTACGGTATACATATTCACTCGTCGCCACCGATTCTGCATAATGCTCCGATGCAGCTTGCATCACATGTCCCTTTCCTCCCCCCCCCCCCCATCACCACCCTCACCCACTGCCATTCGATATACATATAATGTATCACAGCTGCAGATTCCACGTTGTGTCTGTCCTTTAGGATATGTCCGAATGAACAGACACCATGCATTCATATAATAAGTAACGACAGGTAGTCGGCCCCTCGACAAACAAGACCCTGGAATGATTCTCCGCGTTACTTCGTCGCAAAATGATGGCAACAATCTTGTGCTCAGCCAATTTTAGATCAGAGGCCACAGTTGCCATGCATGCTTCGCGAATATACTCAGCTAGGTTCCTGTAGTCATGTTGCACACGAAAAAATATTGTTTAATGGTATCGCTCCTAACCCTGGCAGACAGGTGCTCCCTTACCACGAAGGCTCGAAGTCCCCTTAATCATCCCTTCCAAGATAAAACCTTGCTGACCAAGAACCCTTGAGACAAAGGATACACCAACTGAAAATCGGTTTCCCATGACATTTTAGAAATTTCAACTTGTTGTTTTAAACTGACAGTAAACCACAAAAATTAATGCAACTCCTGTTGAGTATCGGTAGCAAGGCATTCTATCCCATGCAACACACTTAATAAATGATGGGGTGAAACTGGATTGCATGTTCTCTATATCGCCACTTCTAGGCCCCAGAGAAAAGGTTTCGTCTTAGATAACTCGGTAAACAATGGATTGTCCGATTGACTAAGCCGCTGATTACTCTCCCACTCTAAGGCATTCAAACGAACTTACAAATTTATTTATTTAGTTGCTAAACCTCAGGTTTGAACTGAGACTCCGTGACTACCGAAGCCAGGTCTGCAATTCTGCGCAACCAGTGCGTAACATGCGGTTCAGCTGAGAGCGCGAAGGGACGCTAAACCGAAGAAACTTTAGGGTCTGCTCTATCTTTAATAGGGAAACGATGCAGGCTCGATGACCGTGTTCATCTGCCCAATATGCTCCGCCACCACTTGCACCGGAGCCCCCATGACTGTGCGAATAGCTCTGCGAAGATCCCATCCTCTATCAATCCTCGGTTTTTATTGACGTTTCTCAACTGGTCCTTTTGAAGGCAGCCCACTCCAGCCACAGCTTGAGACTCCACAACAGACGAATGCACCTGAATCCGAAAAAAGAACAACAGATTGTGCCAAGAAATAATCACGTACTGCTACTAGAATTTTACACACTACTGGCATAAGGTTCCCTGGGGGTGGAAGGATGGGATCAAATAGGGGTTGGTTGCACATATTCATATCAAGATTTTTATTGACACTTCGCACCAAAATAACTTCATCAATTAGACCAACAGGAGATTGAGACATTAAGAAAACACAGTTCAATTAGATAAAATTATTTGGGACAAAATACTGATAATCCCTCAACAATGTTATCAACTATTTCAGTGGGAACAGAAAACAAAAAGTAATAGTGTTAGTTCAAATACTTGGTCGCAAACTCTCAAAAAGTCATTCATGGGAACATAAAGTAAGAATGTTTAAATTTACAGCAAATATAATTCTGTTTCCAAACATATTGAAATCTTGTGTGACACTGGTTACAGTGGTTCAAATATTTAAAGCAAAGAGAAGCAAGGTAATATTTCACAATTGAAGGTACATAACAATCTATTCAAATATTCTAAGGAACAGTCTTCAAATAGGTAGGTCACAAACATCTTTTGAATATGTTTGACTAGAATACAACAAATAATCCAGGTCTACCTAAAAAGGAGTTCATTAAAAAGCTATTAAAGTTGCTTGATACGAAACCACAATGTGGTGAACTATATGGTCTGGACAAATGGAATATAAATTAGTTATGACAAGCCCAATATGCTGCTCACCACACTCCTCCTTTTCTAAACAACCAGTGGAAACCATCCCAAGGCACAAACATACATAAAACTTAAGTCATCAGATTAAGAGCTGACACCATAGACAACATTTGTGAAAAATCACTAAATGATAACAAGGTAACTGGCCAAGACAACCACCATCACTTACACCTGATAGTAAAGAAGTTCAGTGGCCAACTGAGATTCAGCTTCACATTATGCCATGGGCAGAAATAATAAAAACTTAAGACTCGCATGGGATGGAAGGTAGGTGCGAATGGTTGGCTGATGTACCTCACCAGTAGTGGGTGAAGGGGTGCGTCAGGACAATTTGTTCATGTGGGTTGCTTACATTAAGGGGCAATGAGACATTCAGGGGAAAACCTATCATTCTATTTTGATTGAGAGGACCTTTACCTAATGTTCTGCTAGGTGGATCATGACAATCTGGGGATAATCCATCCTTCTGATAGATCCATAACCCATTGATTGGTTATGTGGCTTTGCAAGAAACCCCTCCCCCCTCAAACCCACTCCTCCACCTCCTCCTCCCCATCCCTCTGGGAACTTCCCTTGCACACTTTTTATATCAGCTTGATTGACTAATTAATGAAATCGATCAATTAATTAACTCCTCCCCTTTTGGGAAACTCCCCAGCTCTCTCCCTCCCCTTCCTCAGCTGGAATTTGGTGGGAAAGAGATTTGGTTGATTGGCCATTTGGCAGGAAATCAATTGCAATGTAAATTTATACAAAGTGTGGGATATTGTTTATTTAAAAAATTTAAGGGATAAAACACTGTGTAATATATGTAATCTATTTATTTACTTATTTATTTATCTGAAGAATTTGATGGGAAATCGATTGCAATGTATGGAATATTGTTTAAAAACTTTAGACAATATGTTGAATATTGTTTATAAACAGTTTTTGATATTAGGTGGTCTTGGAATATTGTTTATTAACTTATGTATAAAATGTGGCGGGAATTCGATTTCAGTCTATGGAATATCGTTTAAGTAATGTAGACAATGTGTGGAATATTGATTATTTAAACAATTTATTCGATATGAGGTGGTGTGTGGAATATAATTTAATCATTTATTCAAAGAATTTGGAGGGAAACCGACTGCAGTGTATTGAATATTGTTCGAACAATTTAGATATTGTTTTGAATACTGTTTATTTAAACAATTTTTGGGATACAATATGGTGTATGAAATATTTGAAAAACTGTGGCGCTTTTTAACTCCGAAAATATAAAAAAAACGTAATTACAGCATCACAGATTACGTAAACATATCTTAAAATCTGTCTCGCATCTCGCCACTTGTGTATGCTGTCCAGAGTCAGTGTGCGCTGGAGGGACTTGGAAGCACCACCGCGCTCGCTTCACCGCTGTTAGCTGTCGGCTGCCAAGTAGTCACGTTCTGTTCCTGCATGTGTGAGGTCAGATACCAGCACATGCGAGAGATGCCTTCCTTCCAGGGCAAATACCTGACTGGGAATTGATCCTGAAATACTGTTAATAAACAATTTTCGTCATATAGGGGATATAAGACAGGCACAGTAGCCATTTCACACAAACAAATTGACGATGACACAAAACTATTATCTCGCTGACTAGGAATACACTTCAAGAAAAAGATCGTTGCATACAAAGAGAGTAGTAGTTTTTTACAGGTGATATAGGAACTAGTATAAGATATTTCATTCTGCCATGGACTCCAAACTGCCTCTAGTCTTCATGGTGCGCTTTGCTTGTGGTACACTTCACGGGCTTCTTCACAAGTTATTACTCCTGGTATTTAAGTAATTTGTAGAAAATTGTCGCATACATAACTTGAAGATGTCACAGGAATTAAATCCACCAATGCACAAAGAGAGTGAGATTTGCAGATGGCAGAAGAATACTTAAACAATTTACGACGAAATTACATGTTTTTTCCGAGGAATACCTCCATTGCACTTGAACACAGACTCTGAAAAAATATCGTTGCACATTTGTGAACCTATCCCAGGGACACTTCACGTGCTTTTGTGGGAAATACCACATCCTTTCCTGGCCTTTGAGCACAAGCTGCTTGAAGAGTTACTAAATCAAATTGAATATGATTCTAAATACACTTCCAGAAAGATCGCTGCACATTAGTTTGCCTCGGTTTTGCAATGTATACCGCCATTCTTGAACACACACTCTAAGGAGATCGTGGGGAACACTCGTGAAACCACCTGACACACTTCACACAGTTTTGCAATGATCCAATCCGTAGTAGTAGTACTTGTCATGGCTAGATGTTGGAAATCCGTCGAGAATCAGAGGTTGCGAGTGGGTTCCTAAAGCACTACAGAATTCTTGAATTGACGCTCTCCGCTAATTTTGGAAGTAGGAGAAGGAGGCAGGGTCTACTGCGCGATAGGTCAGACAGAGCACTAGATAACACTGACTGTAACACAGAGTCCAGAGTAATGTACTGAGAGGCACTAATCTGACACACATAAGCCATGATTCAGTCCATAGCAATAATTCTCTTGTCTACATGTTGGCGATCACTGAAACACTTGCATATCATGCGCGCTCATGTCCGAAAGTCCACATGGAGCATGTCAATCCCCGTTACATGTGTCAACACTAAGAGGTCAATGAAATCTACTGTCATGGCAGCAGCCGCAATAGTGGAGGCATGTGCATTCCAAAGAGCACCCATTGAACTGTGAAAGAAGCCTTACCAAAAGGGAATTACATGCACTGAGCAAAAATAATAGTGCGTTGAGAATGGGTAGCTTCTAGCCGAAATCTAAATCTGCACAACAGAATTTAAAAAGGACGACTGATCGCTGCAACCTATAATTTACAAGTGATTTTAAGATATGTTTTAGGAATCTGTGATGCTGTAATTACATGTTTCCTTACGCGATCGGAGTTATAAAGCGCCACAATTCTTCAAATATTCCATATACCACCTTACATCCCATAAATTTTTTAATTAAACGGTATTCAACAATTTTTTGAACAATGTTCAATACACTGGAATCGATTTCCGACCAAATTCATCCAATAAATAAATAAATTATATTCCACATTCCGCCTCATATCCTTCTAACATTCTGCGTGGTGTCTGTTGTTTTAAGTCGTGTCTCCCTACCACTTTCGCGCAACGACGCTCTGAGCGTGTTTTTTAGGTAATTGACTAGTTTGAACCTGGGACCTGTTGCTGGTAAGGAGACGCCAGACCACACATGACATGTAGAGTTCAGAAGAGTTCAGTGAGACTAGCGATGATATAACCAAATACTTAATGACGTCAGCGTCAGCTCCACTGCACTCCCTGTAAAAGAATCTTAATACTAACAAAATTTAGTGGAAGGGGTTCAAGGCTTTCCTATTTTTAGTTAGCTGGTAAAATAACTTCGAAAAAGCAGTTAAGTTTACCATTGGAAATTTTATTCTACTCACAAAACATTGTTTATAAATTTCACTATTGATAAAAGGAAATATTTTAATACAGGATGATAAAAACCAACTGCGTTCAACAAAAATGTGAACGAATATTCCCTGAGTGGGTTTCCAAGTTCTACAATGGATCGAAGGATGACCTATGCCATATCACATCTATAATCTAGGTTTAAATTAAGTTTCACAAAAGAGAAAACTATCAAAATGGTCTACATTGACCCTCAATTATCTTTAATTACTTGTCCAACTTGTCGTAAATTACAGTGGCTGATGTGGCTACTCAATAATTATATAACAGAAAAATCATCGCGTTTCAGACTTTAACTTACGTAGCAAATGTGAATACCATGAGCTTCAATTGACGATCAATACTACTATTACGTAAAAAGGGGATGTAACAGATGAGACTTCTGCAGTTCTGAGTGAAGCCTTATGTGCTCAAAAATGCGACATCGCGTGCGTTCATTACCTTGTCGGTGTTCGTCAGGGGGCGCCGGCCGGCGCAGCTCCATACAGCTCGCCGTCTCCGAAGCAACTCCTTCCTAACTTCTCCTTACTAAAATTTACCTAAGTTGGTTTAAAAAAAAAGCTGTCTGGCTGTGCTTTCATCTGACCAATCAGGGTCTCAATGTTAACCTTAAGCTCCGCCTACAAAAATTCCGTCCATCCAATGAGAAACGTTATACTTTTCGTCGTGGGGCAATGTTTTTAAAGTTTGCAACGTAACAGAGACGCGAAAAAGTCTCACGCTAAAACTTGCAGCTGGTGTGCCGCTTTTAGTGTTATCGTAAGATCTATACTGTTCTTCTGGAGGGCTCTATCTTTTAACACGGGCTGGGGAATGGTCCTGGCCGTTACTTTTCGTGGTGGGGCAATGTTTTTAACGTTTGCAACGTAACAGAGATGCGAAAACGTCTCACGCTAAAACTTTCGGCTGGTGTGGCCCTTTTAGTGTTATCGTAAGATCTATACTGTTCTTCTGGAGGGCTCTAGCTTTTAACATGGGCAGGGGGGTGGTCCTGGTGGTTAACTGGCGACGTGGGTGTACGTCCCTTATCGTAGGGCCTTCTAGCTTAACACGGTTCTGCTCTCGGCTTCTGTTCTCGTTTCTCCCCTCGGAACTGCGTCTGTCTCACGGTGGGAAGGTATGACATGCATTTAGGCAGTCTTGTGTTAATCTGTGGTATTCCATTTGCTCACTCGTTGATCGTATTACTTTGGTTAATTTAATGTCAGGATTTATTCGGAGCTATGTGACATACTGCCGGATTTGCTTATCATGTCAGGGTTTTCATGGAAGGTGTTGGATTTGCCTGACACCTTACATCCTATAAATTGTTTAAATACACAATATTTCACACATTGTCTAAATTGTTTAAACAATATTCCATACACTGCAATCGATTTCCCACCAAATTCTTTATATAAATGAGTAAACTTCATTCCACACACCTCCTCATATCCCAAAAATTGTTTAAATAACCAATATACCACACATTGCGTAGTTATGTAAACAATATTCTATACACTGAAATCAATTTTCGCCAGATGAGCAGTCAGATGAGTCTTCTTCCTGACAGTTTCCAGGTGCGGGATGGGAGGCGCTGGGCCAGCCTGTTTCTCAGATAGGGAAGGGTTAATTAATTGATGTGTTGAATTAATTAGTCAATGAGACTGATATCAGACCTATGTTTCTATTAGTGAGCAGTGTTCCCAGTGGGGAGGAGGTTGGGGTTGGGGAGGGGGAAGTGTGGTGGTTTCTTGGAAAACCCCTTAACTGGACAGTAAGTTAAGGGCCTGTCACGGATTTTTCCCATGAGGTCATAATCCTCTTAGGAGAACAATAGGCTAAGGACAAAAGGAGAACAATAGCTTTGCCCCTGAATGCATGCTTGCTATTAAATGTAGGCAACCTGCACTAACAAACTGTCCTGATGCTCCCTTGCTCGATTACCCTCATCTATGCTAGCACAAGAATGGCCTGGAAGTATAATCCACCAAAATACAAGCAACAAGATTTGCACTATTGAGGCATCTAAGTTTGCAGGCTCCAAATAAGTAAAGAAATAGTCTTGGCGAATACGTACACATGGTATTAGAAAAAAAAAAAAAGAAAAATACGTTTTGGACTTCATGTTAATGGCATTGAACGTAAAGGACACTTACAAAACCCCAATCATTTAATACACACTATGTATTATACCTCTATGACAATTACCAAATGCAAGCTATTATGTTTGATAAGAACAACACACTCCGCAAATCGTCTGGCCAGATGCAGGAACATGGAACAACAACAGGAGACAACAGGAGACTGAACTGAGCATAATATAGAAACAGCAGGGCACAAACACGCTCAGGAAACGAACCAGTCACATTTATTATGCTCACAGAGGGATTGAAGAACAGTGTTTATAAACACTGTGTGGTCTCGACTTCGAAGCATCAACTGAAAGCAACTCACCGAGCATACAAAGCAGCTGTGGGATTGTAAACAATGGAAAAGCTAGGAGTGGCCAGGAGATGTGTGGACGATGATGAACCACCGCTCACCACCAGACCATGTCGGCCAAAGGAATAATGTGTACACTCCTGTCACTGTTGCATGTCCCTTGTGACCAGAAGATGCTCAGTCAGACCAACTTGGAAGTCACACGGGTGGTGGAATAAACAGCTGGCCCATTGTCCTGCAGACCTTCACTACCCGTGCTGCCATAATCACGTTGGAAATCTTTTCACATGAATCACCTGGGTACAAATGACAGCTCTGGCAATGCACTGCCCATCTATAGCTTGTGTACGTGATAATACCGCAATCTATAAATGGGCATATCTCCATCGCATAGCTTTCATTACCTCAGCATAGGTCTTAATAATCCTGATAATGCAAAACCTTGCACATATAACATCCTGAAAGACATGAATAAAGACATTCAGGGGTTGATGTCTTCCAAAAAGCGTTTGACTCACTATCACATCGACGTTTATATACAAAGCATGATCATAACGGGTTTCAAACGAATTTTGGGGATGAGCTGACGGTTTCTAGGGAAGGGAGATGCATCACCTTATCTTGGATGGAGAGTCGTTGACAGAAATGGCCCTAACTTCGAATGTCACCTAAGCTACTGTGCCGGGACATCTCCCATGCATGTTATGTGTTTCATGATCTGTAGACAATATTAATACTAACCGTACACGTTTTTCAAATGATTCAGTTACCTTCAAACGTATCCGGATGTAGCCAGCCACTTGTTTCTTTCTTTTTCATCCAGCGAACTTTATTCCTCAATAAGATAGAACAGTTCCCGCCTTAATTTGTAATGTGTATGGAATAGGGCGGAGTTATCTGTAGGAACGTTTGATGACTGTAGAGGATTTTCTTTCTTTAGTCCCAAAATGCTTGATTAGTCTATTTCTATGATACTTAGCTGGAAGAGGAATCATGACTGATCGGCCTCCATCAGCCACAGCAGACGAGATGAGTCACTGGACATGGTGAGAAAATACCAGCCCACCTGACCCCCCCCCCCCCCTCCCCCACGGGAGAAGGCCCTCGGTGCATTCTCTGTGGCTGGGAGCGACATGAGCCTTTGACCAGTTTAGTAAAGCTTGTGAAAGACTGCTGCGGGTTCAGTGACAGACCTCAGTCCTCACCACAGAGGCGAATATGAATATGGAGGTTACTCTGAAAGGATTTCAAACACCCATGCAATACTGCGTGCTTTCCAGACAGCTTCTCACTGATGCATATGAGCCACGAAGCGCCTCCACATGCGAGTCTTTTGTCATGTGCTGCCAGATTGCCCGTGCCACATTCGTAAAAATTGCCAAAGATAATTGACAGAGAGTTTTAGTGGTACAGCATTTGGTTTGCAGAAAACTTTCTGTAGCCAACATTGGATAAATACTTCTTTATTTTCGACAACTGATTTCGACAGGCTTCGTTATCATCCTCAGCTCTTTAAAAGTGTTTGTTAGAAAAGGTGTTCATTGTTCGTTGGGACCTCACGCCAAGACGTAATATTAGTGGATGAACTGTAGCACATTATGCAAAGTTTTGTTAGAAATAAAATGTTTACAATCTAAAACCATCACAGATGATTTAGGTCTTAAAAATTACAATGTACAGTAAAATGTACAAAAGCACATCCTTTTCCTTAGCTTGACATGTTCTAATAATACATAATCCACCTACTATGGATTGCATGATATAAGTCACTGTATATACACACATCAAAAAAAGTTTTGCATCACCCTGGTTCCCGGGACTCCTGAGGATAGACGTTGACTGTGGATATTGTATCACAGACACAGTCCCTTTGACTGTTCAGAGATGTCAGTAAACCCGCCCAAAGATGTAAACAACCAAGCATGAGCAGTGACTATTAGACGGACGGGGTCCGACAGCCGATCAGTTCCAGTCATTCCACTAGGAAGGCGATACACAGCTCGTGTTGTCTATAGTTCAACCATGCCTAGACGGTCAATACCGCGGTTCGATCTCTTGTGCGCTGTTACTTTGTGCCAGGAAGGGCTATCAGCAAGGGAACTTGAAACTTCCCCTTTGAATAATTTTACAGGACTGTGCTTAACCTGACGCACAATATTTTTTAGCGCAACGCAATCTGACTTTCCACACACAATATTTTGTTAACGCAACGCAATCTGACTTTCAAAATTCTCTACAAGAGAATGGCCCTGACTAACATTAAACTATACGTCTCACAAATCACTTACCTCACCAAAAATCTTCGCTGCTCAAGCTACTGCAATACAGCGAGCGCCACTACTGCCAGCTAAATAAAAGATTCAAACTATGGAAGACACTAACTACTGATAGGGATAGTTAGCAAATGAAAGATATTAATAGAGAACAAACAATGTATTTACCTTGATATCATGACAAATTACAAAACTCCGCCATCTCTCTCCCCACATCCACCACTGCTGGCGGCTCACCTCCAACTGCCCAACGCTACGCGCTGTTCACAGCCAGCTGCCTAACACTACAATGGTTGAGTATTACAACAATGCAAAGCAGCCACAGACTGCACACGGCACAGCCGGTGATTTTCATACTGAGGTGGCGTTATCAATAAAAAAACCTAAACAGCCTACTTACAAACTGTCCAGGCATTTCAGAGTGAACCAAAGCAATATAGTTCGGAGGAAATATAGAGAGACAGGAACTACGGATGATATGCCTCGCTCAGGCCCCCAAGGGCTACTACTGCAGTGGATGACCGCTACCTACGGATTACAGCTCGGAGGAACACTGACAGCAACGCCACCATGTTGAACAATGCTTTCCGTGCAACCACAAAATGTTGTGTTACGACTCACACTGTGAGCAGTTGGCTGCATGATGCGGAACTTGACTCCCGACGTTCATGGTGAGTTCCAACTTTGTAACAACGACTCCATGCAGCGCGGTACAGATGGGCCCAACAACATGTCGCATCGATCGCTGAGGATTGCCATCAAATTCTCTTCACCGATATGTGTGGCATATGCTTTCAACCAGAAAATCGTCGGAGACGTGTTTGGAGGCAACCCAGTCAGGCTGAACGCCTGTCATTATGTGGTTCCGACTTACACCGTTGGTGGTCATGGAAGGTGCCGTAGCGGCTGTACGATATGTGAATGCCATTCTCCGCCTGATACTGCAACCATGTCGGCAGCATATTGGCGAGGCATTCGTCTTCATGGACGACACTTCGCACCCCCATCGTGCACATCTTGTGAATGACTTCCTTCAGGATAACGAGATCGCTCGACTAGAGTGTCCAACATGTTCTCCAGGCGTGAACCCTATCGAACATGCCTGGGATAGATTGAAAAAGGCTGTTTATGGACGCTGTGACCCACCAACCACTCTGAGAGATCTACGCCGAATCACCATTGAAGAGTGAGACAATCTGGACCAAAAGTGACGAACTTGTGACTAGTATGCCACGACGAATACAGGCATTCATCAAAGCAAGAGGACGTGCTACTGGTTATTTGAGGTACCGGCGCATACAGCAATCTGGACCAACACCTCTGAAAGTCTCGTTGTATGGTGGTACAATAGGCATTGTGCGGTTTTCAAGATCAATAAAAATGGCGGAAATGATGTTTATGTTGATCTCTATTCCAATTTTCTGTGCAGGTTCCGGAACTCTCTGAAAGTCTCGTTGTATGGTGGTACAATAGGCAATGTGCGGTTTTCAAGATCAATAAAAAGGGCGGAAATGATGTTTATGTTGATCTCTATTCCAATTTTCTGTGCAGGTTCCGGAACTCTCGGAACCGAGTTGATGCAAAACCTTTTTGATGTGTGTATTTTGATTTTTAAAAATTAAGAATCATCTGTGAGCGCTATATATACGGACATGGCTACGTGCACTAGGTGCTTTTTGATGGTAAACGTTTTATTTCTGAAAACCTTTGGCCAAAGTGCTACATTTCATCAACTATATGACAACTTCGCAAGAGGTTCCACCTGACAATGAACACATTTTGTTAACAAACATTTATAAAGACCAGAAGATGATAGCAAAGTCTGTCTAAATTGGTTGCTGAAAATAAATAAGTATTTATGCAATCTTTTCTATAAAAAGCTTTTCAGCAATTAAAACAGATCATTCTTCTAATTTATCACACGAGAAAATTCACTGACTGCCTTTCCCCATAAAATGGCCTGAAAGGCCCTCACGGGAAACGTCCTAGTTTCCTTCATGCCAAAGTTTGGGTTCCAGGAGACGTGGCGCGAGCTGTCGATCACGCAACGGTGCAGGTGACACATAACCACACACCTTATTCACAGCAGGTGACAACTGAGGATACAGTGCTTGTTCCTGTTTGTATTCTGAGACACAGCAAATATCAAATATTATTCGTTGCTACTAGAAACAAAACTTATTGCGGTCGACCTTCTCTAACAGGTAATAACTGCTGCTGGATACATACAGGAAGCTGTTATCCCTCACAAGTGTACAGTCTTCTCGGCTTTTTACTGCAGCAAAATTGAACTGTCATTTGTTAGTGACTTAGATTCTTTGCATTGTTACTGCACCCGACAATTACCAACTGCGAGCTCATCATGGTAATGAGTGCTTCTAATTATTGGTATTGACTGACCTGGCCCTGTGTGCTAGCCGCTTGTATATCGTCTTTTTAGGGCTCTTGTATGACTTTTTCCAATAGTATTACTGAGCCGTGCTGCGGCTCGCGTTGGTGCTGTTTGTTGGTTTCCGCCCTCTGCTGGACGCCAGACGGTCTCGTTTAGTTGGCATGGTTGCGGTTGTTTGTCTTTTTCACGTGTTGACTGGCGCCACTCGGTTTCTCAAGCGTTGCCTGTCCAATAGTGGTAGCAGCGGCGGTTATTGATATATAGTAACTGTTTCCCTATCTTTGGGGCGACGTCGTTGTTTTTCCGGATCGTGTGAGTGGGCCAGTTCGGTTGGGGACTCAGGAGGAGCCAGGTCCGCACAGTGCCAGAACACGCCAGGACTGCTGGCGGCACGCATGGACTGCCGGATGGAAGGGCTGTAGTCACGAGGGTGCACCACCTCGTCGTAAACCGGATCCAGCAAGCCTTATGATGAGTGCATTTCAATCAAAGTAGAGAAACCTCTACCATTGTGATATCTCGCGATTCTCCAGTGACTTGTGTTGCTGCTCGTAGTGTCGCTAAGGCGAAGAGCAGCGAGTATAGTGCTTGGGGAAGGTGGATCTGATTAGTTTTCCTAGACTTCGTATTACTATTTACTGCGTTCAACTTATTACAGTTTGTTATGTTCAACCAGCGGCAATTTTTCTTGCCTGGTGGCCGCTAACGACCTAGTTACGGCAGTGTACGTTTCCTCGCCTTGCCACTGCTGTCCGGTGAGGTGTCTTGTTTTATCAGCTTTCTTGTTTTTCGGCCGGATGGTGATTCTTCAATTCTTTCTCATTTCGGGTGCTCTAAACACCTTATTCTGGGGACGTAGTGCAGACCACCGGTTCCGGGTTTGGCGTATTGTTCCATCGTTGCATTTGGTTTATCGGACGTCAGGTAGCTTCAGCAAGATTATCATTAGTCATTCGTTAGACTGCCAGTAGTTTGAGTTACCATCTTGTGAAGTGAATGCAACTCTTGGATGCCTATCTTATCACTCAGGAAAGTGTTTGTTGCCGACCTTCTAAGAGGTCGACTCCTGGAGCACCGTCTGTGGCCCCTTAGTTCTTGTTAGACATATGTGTTCTAAAAGGAGGTCTGATGGCCAGTAGTTCATTGTAACGCCCCTTTCTGGCCACGCCTTCTGCAGGTACAATCTGCCTCCGTATTTTTCAAGGAACTTATGTACTGGTCCTTGTGTTTTATTACTGTATTATTTATTACAATACCTTGTAATTCCTACATTAAAGGTTATATATGTCTAGTTAATAGTTCTGGTCGCTTTCTGGAATAAATCTAGCAGTGTAGCGTTTAATGGATGTTAAGGGTTGTGTTACAAAGTTTACCATTATTTTATTTTACCCGTTTGGTGATCAGCTGCTTGTTTTTTAATTAATAACTGCTATTTTATTTGCTGTTTTACAGCAGGTTTCTAAAATTTTTATATTATTGCCGTTCCTGGCGTGTAAGGCCTTCAGCTGAGATTGTGGTCATTTGCCTTAAAATTCTAATTTCGTATTTGTATTTTAGCAGTAAAACTTAAAACCTTATTTACTGCCATTCCTGGCGTTTGATGTCTTCTACTGTGTTTGTGGTCACTTGCCTTTAATATTTCAATACCTGTAATTTGTAAGTTGCAGCGAATTTTAAACAATTCTTAATTTATTGCCATTCCTGGCGTGTAAGGCCTTCTGCCCATATCATAGTGGCTTGCTTTTAAAACATTATCTGTTGTATCTGTATTTAATGGTAAATTGTTAAATTGTAACTCACTGAAAATATTATTTACACAGTTTTGTATTCCGTCACTAATAACGTGTAGTATTTTTACTTATTATTGAGTCTGGAATTTGTGGTAAAAAATAAATTGTGTGTAACGGTAAAAGGCAACCACTAGTAAATGATTACGGCCCCGTCCACAATCGTAACCGAATCCTGCCTTCCCTTTACTACCCGGTTTGAATTACTTTCCCCCTGACTCTTCCGAAGGTCTTCCTAAAGACCGAGATTCCTTCTAGAAAGTTGTAAAACAGTCTGGCTGTAGCCAGTGCCTGCTAGCCTTCTTGGCAACCGATGTGTTTTCCTCGCTAGCTATTAAAGCCCTGCTGTTTCCTCAGTAGCCTGGAGAGCCACCCAATTCCAGATGCCCACCAGACACGACTTTTTTCATTACTCTTAATTATGTCTCTATCCTTTTTTCCACAGCTATGCAACTTCTAACATTAATAAAAGCTGATAGCCATGGCAGCATATACTAAGATGAATTTGAAAGTAAAATCTGTTTCGGTTCAAGTTCAAGTACCTCTGAGCACTATGGGACTTAACATCTGAGGTCATCAGTTCCGTAGAACTTAGAGCTACTTAAACCTACCTAACCTAAGGACATCACACATATCCATGCCCGACGCAGGATTGGAATCTGTGAACGTAGCAGTCGCGCGGTTCCGGACTGAAGCGCCTAGAACCGCTCGGCCACAGCGGCCGGCAAAATCTGTTCCGAGAAATGCATCTAATATTTGTACATGAGACATGTTGCTATTAATTAATAATTATTGATTAAATTAATACAGTCTTGTTAAACATGGACTGCATAGTGTTTTTATTAGGGGTAATCTGAGGTACATGTAAATGCACACGTTTGTGTCTGTACCAGTCTTGTGGCAAACCAGGCTATTTCGTGGTATCATGACACAGTACGACTGTACACAGTAAAATAAACAATATGTTTATCCTCTTGAGCTCTAGCCACGTGAGACCATTGCGATCAAAATGGTTCAAATGGCTCTGAGCACTATGGGACTTAACATCTGAGGTTATCCTCTTGAGCTCTAGCCACGTGAGACCATTGCGATCAAAATGGTTCAAATGGCTCTGAGCACTATGGGACTTAACATCTGAGGTCATCAGTCAACTAGAACTTAGAACTACTTAAACCTAACTAACCTAAGGACATCACACACATCCATGCCCGAGGCAGGATTCGAACCTGAAACCGTAGCGATCGCGCGGTTCCAGACTGAAGCGCCTAGAACCGCTCGGTCACATCGGCCGGCCATTGAGATCCTTTATGATATTGAGTACGGCTTCCCTGGACCTATTCGTTCCAAATTTGCATGACAACTGAAGAATATTATAAGTAAATCTACATCTACATCTGCATGATTACTCTGCAATTCACATTTAAGTGCTTGGCAGAGGGTTCATCGAACCACAATCATACTATCTCTCTACCATTCCACTCCCGAACAGCGCGCGGGTAAAACCAACACCTAAACCTTTCTGTTCGATCTCTGATTTCTCTTATTTTATTTTGATGATCATTCCTATCTATGTAGGTTGGGCTCAACAAAATATTTTCGCATTCGGAAGAGAAAGTTGGTGACTGAAATTTCGAAAATAGATCTCGCCGCGACGAAAAACGTCTTTGCTTTAATGACTTCCATCCAAACTCGCGTATCATATCTGCCACACTCTCTCCCCTATTACGTGATAATACAAAACGAGCTGCCCTTTTTTGCACTCTTTCGATGTCCTCCGTCAATCCCACCTGGTAAGGATTCCACACCGCGCAGGAATTTTCTAACAGAGGACGAACGAGTGTAGTGTGTCTCTTTAGTGGACTTGTTGCATCTTCTAAGTGTCCTGCCAATGAAACGCAACCTTTGGCTCACCCTCCCCACAAAATTATCTATGTGGTCTTTCCAACTGAAGTTGTCCGTAATTTTAACATCCAGGTACTTAGTTGAATTGACAACCTTGAGAATTGTACTATTTATCGAGTAATCGAATTCAAACGGATTTCTTTTGGAACTCATGTGGTTCACCTTACACTTTTCGTTATTTAGCGTCAACTGCCACCTGCCACACCATACAGCAATCTTTTCTAAATCGCTTTGCAGCTGATACTGGTCTTCGGATGACTAGATGGTAAATTACATCATCATCTGCGAACAACCTAAGAGAACTGCTCAGATTGTCACCCACGTCATTTATATAGATCAGGAACAGCAGAGGTCCCAGGACGCTTCCCTGGGGAACACCTGATATCACTTCCGATTAACTCGATGATTTGCCGTCTATTACTACGAACTGTGACATTCCTGACAGGAAATCACTAATCCAGTCGCATAACTGAGACGATACCCCATAGGCCCGCAGCTTGATTAGAAGTCGCTTGTGAGGAACGGTGTCAAAAGCTTTCCGGAAATCTAGAAATACGGAATCAACTTGAGATCCCCTGTCGATAGCGGCCATTACTTCGTGCGAATAAAGAGCTAGCTGCGTTGCAGAAGAACGATGTTTTCTGAAACCATCCTGATTACGTATCAATAGATCGTTCCCTTCGAGGTGATTCATAACGTTTGAATACAGTATATGCTCCAAAACCCTACTGCAAACCGACGCCAATGATATAGGTCTGTAGTTAGATGGATTACTCCTACTACCCTTCTTAAACACTGGTGCGACCTGCGCAATTTTCCAATCTGTAGGTACAGATCTATCGGTGAGCGAGCGGTTGTATATGATTGCTAAGTAGGGAGCTATTGTATCAGCGTAATCTGAAAGGAACCTAATCGGTATACAATCTGGACCTGAGGACTTGCCCGTATCAAGCGATTTGTTCAATAACTCCGCTTTAGCGGCACAGTCGTCGGTAACAGTACCATCGGCACTGCGCAGCGTAGGTATTGACTGCGTCTTGCCGCTTGTGTACTTTACATACGACCAGAATTTCTTTGGATTTTCTACCAAATTTCGAGACAATGTTTCGTTGTGGAACCTATTAAAGGCATCTCGCATTGAAGTCCGTGCCAAATTTCGTGCGTCTGTAAATTTTAGCCAATCATCGGTATTTCGCGTTCTTCTGAACTTCGCATGCTTTTTCCGTTGCCTCTGCAACAGCGTTCGGACCTGTTTTGTGTACCATGGGGGATCAGTTCCATCTCTTACCAGTTTATGAGGTATGAATCTCTCAATTGCTGTTGCTACTATATCTTTGAATTTGAGCCACATCTCGTCTACATTTGCATAGTCAGTTCGGAAGGAATGGAGATTGTCTCTTAGGAAGGCTTCTAGTGACACGTTATCCGCTTTTTTAAATAAAATTATTTTGCGTTTGTTTCTGGTGGATTTGAAAGAAACGATATTGAGCCTAGCTACAATGACCTTGTGATCACTAATCCCTGTATCAGTCATGATGCTGTCTATTAGCTCTGGATTGTTTGTGGCTAAGAGGTCAAGTGTGTTTTCGCAACCATTTACAATTCGCGTGGTATCGTGGACTAACTGCTGGAAATAATTTTCGGAGAAAGCATTTAGGACAATCTCGGAAGATGTTTTCTGCCTACCACCGGTTTTGAACAAGTATTTTTGCCAACATATCGAGGGAAGGTTGAAGTCCCCAGCAACTGTAACCGTATGAGTGGGGTATTTATTTGTTACGAGACTCAAATTTTCTCCGAACTGTTCAGCAACTATATCATCGGAGTCTGGGGGTCGGTAGAAGGAGCCAATTATTAACTTAGTTCGGCTGTTAAGTATAACCTCCACCCATACCAATTCGCACGGAGTATCTACTCCGACTTCACTACAAGATAAACCACTACTGACAGACACAAACACTTCACCACCAATTCTGCCCAATCTATCTTTCCTGAACACCATCTGAAACTTCGTAAAAATTTCTGCAGAACTTATTTCAGGCTTTAGTCAGCTTTCTGTACCTATAACGATTTCAGCTTCTGTGCTTTCTATTAGCGCTTGAAGCTCAGGGACTTTCCCAGCACAACTACAACAATTTACAACTACAATTCCGACTGTTCCTTGATCCAAGCACGTCCTGTATTTGCCACGCACCCTTTGAGATTGCAGCCCACCCCGTACTTTCCCGAGGCCTTCTAACCTAGAAAACCGCCCAGTCCACGCCACACAGCCTCCGCTACCCGTGTAGCCGCCAGCTGAGTGTAGTCTGTCAAGTAAGAGACATTGTAATTCAAACACTCGTTTAATATCAATTCCTGTCCCTTCCCCTGGATAAAGAAATCAAGTCCTTTTACATTCAAGATACCATTCAATTACATTTTACGTGTAATGGGTGTTTAAATGATGCACGCAACATCGCCATGTAGTAGTCCTGTCCGTCTAGTCTGTCCATTTATAACGTGGTTTCGACTTCTGTCATCATCAGAGCACAACTATCTACGTGTTAAACAACATCAGTGTTAATCAATAAAACCTGTGCCTAAGCGGGGAAATCGGAGCCAAATAACAAAAGTATGCGTAGTGATCACCGATCCATTGAGGAAGTTCATGTGCTTTGTTAACAGTTGTGGAATGCCGAGCAATGTAAGCACCACTACCGCGAGTTGGTAAGCCGCAGTTTTGACAAGGCACGATCCGGCAGCTACCGAGTTCCGACGCATGCTGTTGATTTGGATGGTGAGAATGTTTAATCTTGCGTCATATGCAAAAATATATATAATGTTTTTCCTACTGCAAGTCTACTACTTCTTTTGTTTAGATTTTATCTGGGATTTGATTCATACTCTGCAGCTTGTTTAAATCTGCCCTCGATTTATAGTGCTAAATAATTCCTGAAAACTGTCTATCAATATGTTTGAGTAGCTTTCGTATAAAATGGTGTCGCTGTAGAGTAATGAAGGGAGGACGCAAATAATTTAATTAAATTTTGTTTCACTCTTGTTCACCGTGAGTGCAATGCCTACTACTCAGGAGGATTTACAAAATTCATCAAAAGCCTGATTTTTTTCAGACAATGGAGAAATCCCTATAGAACATGTCTACTACATGGCGATGTTGCGTGCATCATGTAAACACCCATTACACGTAAAATGTAATTGAATGGTATCTTAAGGACTTGATTTCTTTATCGAGGGGAAGGGACAGGAACTGATATTAAACCAGTGTTTGAATTACAGTGTCCCTTACTTGCATGAAAATCATGCTTAAATAAAATTACAAGAGGAAACCAGCGTGAATGACTTCAGAGGCAAGGATATGAAAACTGGGAAAATAAAATAATCCAGCACTGGCACTGGAATAAATCATACGCAACATAAGTGACTGAAAGATACAGTTTCTTCCCAAGCATCACTGAACGACACAGATGAAAGCTACACAGTGACTAAAATCGTTGTCAGAGCCTTCGCACAAATACACTCCTGGAAATTGAAATAAGAACACCGTGAATTCATTGTCCCAGGAAGGGGAAACTTTATTGACACATTCCTGGGGTCAGATACATCACATGATCACACTGACAGAACCACAGGCACATAGACACAGGCAACAGAGCATGCACAATGTCGGCACTAGTACAGTGTATATCCACCTTTCGCAGCAATGCAGGCTGCTATTCTCCCATTGAGACGATCGTAGAGATGCTGGATGCAGTCCTGTGGAACGGCTTGCCATGCCATTTCCACCTGGCGCCTCAGTTGGACCAGCGTTCGTGCTGGACGTGCAGACCGCGTGAGACGACGCTTCATCCAGTCCCAAACATGCTCAATGGGGGACAGATCCGGAGATCTTGCTGGCCAGGGTAGTTGACTTACACCTTCTAGAGCACGTTGGGTGGCACGGGATACATGCGGACGTGCATTGTCCTGTTGGAACAGCAAGTTCCCTTGCCGGTATAGGAATGGTAGAACGATGGGTTCGATGACGGTTTGGATGTACCGTGCACTATCAGTGTCCCCTCGACGATGACCAGTGGTGTACGGCCAGTGTAGGAGATCGCTCCCCACACCATGATGCCGGGTGTTGGCCCTGTGTGCCTCGGTCGTATGCAGTCCTGATTGTGGCGCTCACCTGCACGGCGCCAAACACGCATACGACCATCATTGGCACCAAGGCAGAAGCGACTCTCATCGCTGAAGACGACACGTCTCCATTCGTCCCTCCATTCACGCCTGTCGCGACACCACTGGAGGCGGGCTGCACGATGTTGGGGCGTGAGCGGAAGACGGCCTAACGGTGTGCGGGACCGTAGCCCAGCTTCATGGAGACGGTTGCGAATGGTCCTCGCCGATACCCCAGGAGCAACAGTGTCCCTAATTTGCTGGGAAGTGGCGGTGCGGTCCCCTACGGCACTGCGTAGGATCCTACGGTCTTGGCGTGCATCCGTGCGTCGCTGCGGTCCGGTCCCAGGTCGACGGGCACGTGCACCTTCCGCCGACCACTGGCGACAACATCGATGTACTGTGGAGACCTCACGCCCCACGTGTTGAGCAATTCGGCGGTACGTCCACCCGGCCTCCCGCATGCCCACTATACGCCCTCGCTCAAAGTCCGTCAACTGCACATACGGTTCACGTCCACGCTGTCGCGGCATGCTACCAGTGTTAAAGACTGCGATGGAGCTCCGTATGCCACGGCAAACTGGCTGACACTGACGGCGGCGGTGCACAAATGCTGCGCAGCTAGCGCCATTCGACGGCCAACACCGCGGTTCCTGGTGTGTCCGCTGTGCCGTGCGTGTGATCATTGCTTGTACAGCCCTCTCGCAGTGTCCGGAGCAAGTATGGTGGGTCTGACACACCGGTGTCAATGTGTTCTTTTTTCCATTTCCAGGAGTGTATTCCGGAAGTAGCATCATATTAAAAAATAAAAAGGAATTATTAAATTGGGTTTCATTCTGCTCAAAGATTCCTATACCAGAAAGAGAAATAATTCATGTAAATAGACTTCGAACCCACGAGTTGATAGCTGAAGGCGATAATTTGACTACACAGCTGAAAACCTTACCTTACCTCTATAAGTGGCTCGTCACACGAAATCATCATTCTCCTTCATGTAGAAAGAAGTAAACTTATATGAGTATCGTTGTGCTCACAAATTGCAGAAAACATTACTTTTAAGTAAATGCGGAAAGGTTCTTAATTAAGGAAAAACTAGTGCTGGTGGCACAGAGCCGGTATTGGTATTAACAAAGGAAGAACTCAAGTTCAAAGATCACTCATGGAAATTAATACGGAAACTCCTCGGTTCGAAATAAGAAGCTTCTCAAGCGATTTTCTAATAAAAAACAAGCTTTTGTCCTCACTAAGAAATCGTTTAAAAGCATGATGCGAGGACCCGGGTTCCCGGGTTCGATTCCCGGCGCGGTCAGGGATTTTCTCTGCCTCGTGATGGCTGGGTGTTGTGTGCTGTCCTTAGGTTAGTTAGGTTTAAGTAGTTCTAAGTTCTAGGGGACTTATGACCACAGCAGTTGAGTCCCATAGTGCTCAGAGCCATTTGAACCATGATGCGAGGAACATTCTTGCATACCAACTCGGTGACGGGCTTCAAAAGAGCCATACAGCACCGGTTCTCACGAAGACCCATTTTCTTTTAAAGGAGTGGAGACGATCACACAGTCAATTGTTCTGTGGGAAAGAGCGGGAACACTATGACTCCCAAAGAAGCAGCTTTGTCTGAACTCACAGGACAAGATTATGAAAGATGGCACTACAGACAGAACCAGAGGACTCAAAAAAGTTCTTGTTTCTCTCCTTGACAGATTGGATACACACACCACACATTCACACTTGCAGAGATTATTTTTGGGCGTAGGGTGGATGAGAAGACCATACTCGTTATTGCACAAAATAGATATTGTTATACTGTACATATTCTTTTTTCCAAGAAAACTGTCTGTGCAACATATACGTGAGGCTATCATGTAATGTCGTAGAAATACAGTTGTAAAGCTGCCTAAGGCTACCGTACTCCATCATAAGGTAAGCTACGGCAGTTTTCCCAGTAGCTTTGGGCAGTTAAGGTCGTACCTGCATTACGTGTATGTTAGGTATGTTGCATACCTCTCGGGCGTTACCTCATAATGATCACTTTCTCTACACATGCCATCAATGTCTTACTAGAGTCCGCTAAAAACCGGAAGTGGTGAACTATGTGGTCCTCCTCCTGTCTGTTACTTAAAATTAAATGGTATTTATACCAAAACTGAAACTATCATTTATTCGAAAATTGTTGGTCTGTATCGTGAAACCGAAAGATTCTGTAGTAAAAGTAAATAAAACAATACAGAGTTACCATACAGCGCTTGCAAGCGTAATTTCTTAAAAAAAAGGCAAAATAAAACAAAAAACTGCAAAACAAAAATATATCAAACGTCACTTCAGTACTTAATCAAATTATGTAAAACACTTTCCTGTTATTCATAAACAACTTTCACATTTATCAATTATAACAGGAAACTTTTGCCTTTGATCATGATGAAGGACGTTTTATTGAGTACGAAGTAACAACAATAGCTGTACATTTTTTTATGTTTGTGCATGTAAACTTTACTTACACCAAAAGTAACTGCTTTGGTTACATAATTTATATTATTCTGTAAGAATATAAATGAACAATGGACCAACACTGAATGATGCGCGGTTCTAATTACGTGCATAAAGAAAATAAATAAAAAAATAAAATAAAGAAAAATCTCAAGGAGTCGTCTGCTCTCAGTTTCTCTCTTACACTTTCATTTATGTTTCTTTCCCTACCTATCCTACCAAATACCGTTAATCCCAACATTCAGTACGTCATTTATGTAGCGTACCGAACAACCGAACAGTAATTTTGGTAGAGCACAACTGTGCAAACGAGAAAGCAAGGAAATGGAGCTCAGACAGCCCCCTTGGACGACCAACTCCCTGCGGTTCCGTTAAAAACGTAACCACTGGCATATCCAGGCGTTTAGTTCACTTCTTTACAATTTGATGTTTGCTGCATGTTTCAGTTTTAAGGATCAGTAGTGTATGTAGACGTATTGATAGTGATTATTCCCGCACGCCGCATGCGGGTTTTCTGAGGATGATGCAGAGAGTAGCGGAGTGTTGACATAGATAAAGTGATGCACTGTAAGTGTGCAGGCTTTTATGGCCGTTGTCACTGAAGTTAAAATCTTGTGGGTTGCTACGCCGCGACATATTTCCTTCAAACAATCGACGTTTCGAACCCTCCGCTGAGATCTTCTTCAAGATCTTGTGGTGTTCACTATAGATCGAGCACTCAAGTGAGTAGAATGCTCAGTCTACAGCTGGCACTACAAGATCCTGAAGTAAGTTCCAGTAGAGAGGTCGAAAAGTGAATTGAGTGCTGAATCCACAGTGGACATCACAAGATCCTGAAGAAGATCCCAGCGCAAGGTTCGAAACGTCGATTGTTTGAAGGAATTACGACACTGCAACAACCCGGAGGATTTTAACTACAGTGATACATTTTTCCTAAAATTCGTCGGTTTACATGTGTATCGCAGTGCAGAACTGTTCGAGGCGGTGCACGCACAGAGCTAGAGCGTGGTGCGGCTGCCCCTGGCTTCCCGCCTGCGCGGCGGTCTTTGTCGCTTCCGGTGCCGGCCATTATGCTGCTGGCCCGGCCGGCTGGCGTTTTAATTAAGGCGCGTGCTCCAGTTAATAATGCAGCAACCGCCGCCGCTGCAGCGCCGGAGCACCAGCCTCGGCCACGGCCACACCTGCCGGCGCGGCGCGGCGCTACGCTACGGTCCTTCATTAATCCCGGCCGCCTCTCTGCAGGCAGCCACGTGGCCCCGCGGTCCACGGCCCGCACTCCACTCCATGAGCGCGTCGCCCTCCTCTGCCTGCCGGCCTTCTACTTATACGTTTCATGCTGGCATCCACACTGCAGCACTACACGGGTCGATGTACACTGAGGTGACGAAAGTCATGGAATACCTCCTAATATCGTCTGGGAACTCCTTTCGCCCGACGTTGTGCAACAGCTCGACATGGTATGTACTCAAAGAGTCTTTACAAATCCTCTGCAGAAATACTGAGCCGTGCTGCCTCTGTTGCTGTCCATAAATTTGAAAGTGTAGCCGGTGCAGGATTTTGTGCACCAACTGACCTCTCGATTATGTCCCATAAATGTTCGATGAGATTCATGTCAGGCGATCTGGATGACAAAACCATTCACTTGGATCGTGCAGAATGTTCTTCAAACCGACAGTGAACTACTGTAGCACGTAGCACAGCGATATGGCGCGTTATCATCCATAAGTATTCCATCGTTGATTGAGAACGAAATGACCACGAACGGCTGCAGATCATCTCCAAGTAGCCGAATAGAAACGAAAGGCCAGTCCATTCTATGTAAACGCATCAGACACCACTATGGAGTTATCGCCAGCTTACACAGCTCTTTGTTCACGACCTCGGTCCACGGTTTCGTGGGGTCTGCGCCACATTCGAACCCTACCATCAGCTCTTACCAACTGAAATCGGATCTCATCTTACCAACTCACGACGTTTCTGTCGTCTAAGGCTCAACCAATATGTTTCTTGAGCCCAGGACAGGCACTGCAGGTGATGTCGTGCTATTTGTAAAGGCATTCGCGTCGTTATTCTGCTGCTATAGCTCATTAGCGCCGAATATTGTCGCACTGTCCTAACATATACGTTTGTCGTACGTCCCAAATTGATTTCTGCAATTATTTCACGCAGTGTTGCTCATCTGTTAGCACTACCAACTCTACGCAAAAAACGCTGCTCTCGGTCATCAAGTGAAAGCTGTCGGTCACTGCGTTGACCATTGTGAGTGGTAATGCCTGAAATTTGGTATTCTCGGAACATTCGTGACATTTTGCAAGTCGGAATTTTGGATTTTCTAACGATTTTCGAAATGGAATATTCCATGTGTCTAACATCAAGCATTCAAAGTTTGTTAATTTCCGTCGTGCAGCCATAATCACGTCGGAAATATTTTCACGTGAATCATCTGGGTACAAATGACAGCTTCAGCAATGCACTGTCCTTCTATACCTTGTGTATGCAATAATACTGCAATCTATAAAAGTGTGAATCTCTGCTGCATGACTTTCACCACCTCAGCGTAGGTTTTACTAATCCTTATCATGTGAAACCCAACTCATTCCTTGCTCATATGATATCCTGAAAGCCATGAATGAAGCCAGTCAGAGTTGGATGTCTTCCAAAAAGTGTTTGACTCACTACCACATACTCAGAAGCACATCGACGTTTATAAAAAGAAAGCACGATCATTAGGAGTTTCAAACGAATTTTGTGGCTGGGCTGACGGTTTCTTGGTAGGGAGGATGAGTCATGTTATCTTGGATGGAGAGCCGTCGACAGAAATGGTCCTAACTTCGAATGTACCCTAAGGTAGTGTGTTGGGACCCTTTCTGTGCATGTAGTATGTTTGATGATCAGTAAACAATACTAATGCTAACCGCACAGGTTTTGTAGATGATACAGTTACCTTAAAACGTATCAGGCTACAGCCAGCCTCGTGTTTCATTCTTTTTCATCCAGCGAACTTTATCCCTCGATATGATACGACTGTTTCCTCCATAATTTCTAATGTGTATGGAATAGGGCGGTATTATCCATGGGAATGTTTCATAACTGTAGAGGATTTTCATTCTTTAATTCTAAAATGCTTGATGAGTCTATTTCGGCCACCATCAGCCAAAGCAGACGAGTCGAGTCGCCGGACACGCGACATGGCGAGAAAACACCAGCCCACCTTACCACCCGCTTCTTCTGGGAGCAGGTTCACGGCCCATTCTCTGTGGCTGAGAGCGACATGAGCCTTTGACCAACTTAACAAAGCTTGTGAAAGACTGTTGTGGCTTCAGTGACCGACCTGAGTCCTCACCACAGTGGCGAATTTGAATACGGAGCTTCCTCTGAAAGGATTTCAACCACCCAAGCAATGCTACATGCTTTCCAAACATAACTTCTCACTGGTCCATATGAGCCAAGGGGCGCCTCCACAGGCGAGCGGGACTGCCGGCGCCACGTTCGTAAAAATTACGAAAGGCAATTTACAGGAAGTTTTGGTGGTACAGCTTTTGGTTGGTAAAAACCTTTCCGTAGCCAACATCGCATAATTACTTCTTTATTTTCGACAACCGATTTCGACGGAGTTTGCTATCATCTTTGTCCTTCAGTATACCCCACAAATAAAAACCGCACAGAGTTGAATCAGGACTTCTAGCGGGCCAAATATTGTTACTAATCACTCTTTCATTGATCACATCGTGAATTGCGTGCAAAGAAACCTTGGCCGTATGAGCCCTTGCCGAACCCTGCTGAAAAAGATACGAAGCTTCGTTCTCTTTCACACAGTTCATCAAAGAACGGTCTCAAAATGTTTTGCACATATCTTTCACTTGTACTTGACATTAAAAAAAATTGTGCCTATTATTCTGTCACTATTAACTGCGCACCACACCCCTATTTTCTGATCATTAAGGGGCTCCTCATGAAGCACAATCGGTCTGTCTGGACTCCAATGTCGACAATTTTGGGAATTAACATATCCGTGTAAATGGAACGAAGCCTTGTCTGAAAACAGAATGACGTAAAGATCCATTTCATCATCATGCACTTGTTTTAAAACTCGCTCGTAAATCTTAGCCCTGTGCACAGGATCACCAGGTCGAAGTTCTTGTACTACTGATACATTAGTGGGGCTTCGCCCAAGCAGCTTGGCACCTCCTTGTACAGAGGGGCACGACTGTTGTGTTTTTGCTGCGAGAAACGTATAAGAGATTTTTTTAGGGGAATTTTCCAGGAGGTATGCAATGTCATCAAGACGAGCTTCTGTGAGCACTGTACGTCGTCGTAGACGCTTCTTGTCTTGTACACTTCCTGTTTAAAGAAATTTATTCACTAATTTGTGAACTGCAAAACGACTCTGAATTCGAACGCCTGAAAACTTTTGTTCAAACAATCTACGAACAGTAGGAGCGGACTCTGTACGCACATACGATTCGTAAATAAACACTCATTGTGGAATTGAATAATTCGCTCTTGCCATTACTACGATCCCAAATTTCACTGTAGCACTCGTGATGCCTGTTTCACTGTTCGAATGACTCTGGGCGACAAGGCGCGTATGTCTGTACGGCCTTCAGTCTAAAACAAAAAAAGGAGAGCATAGTGCGGTCCCGCGGGACCCACTCGCCGGCAGGCGCGGCTTCCGTGGCTGGCCTGCAATACCCTGGGCTGGCGGTCATCAGATTAATGGCACAGCCTGTGTATACATCTGGACTGTACTGGGGGACTTGCACCTTGAGGAGCGATACTCGGTGCATGTCAGTGGCAAATTAGAATCAGTAGTGCCTTATCCCTAGTGGAATCTTACAGTCTATAATAAAGAAAAATTAATGTTGACATCAATCCAAAGATTGGTTTGAACACCACAATTACATGCCAGGCATCGTCTTGTTGTAGTTGGTATGCACTCGGTATCCTCTGACCTCTTGACTGAATTACGTAGCCAGTTGCAGAGGGACTTAACAGTTTAACGTGGCTTCCGAACCACGGCGCTACATGGCATTTTTCAAGTCAGTTTACCACTGAGCAATAGAGAGACGTCAACTATCCCGCAAAACAGTACTTACGATTTGTCGGTAGGGAGCTATCCGCGATCCTTACCTTTAGAAAAAACACTTGCTATTTATAATCTAACAGGAGCCAGTATTAAGTGAAGAATTCATTACAGATCGCCCCGATGGCGACGGCGAAGACAAGATTACACGATTGCTGTACGCACAAAACCTTGTAAAGAATCATTCTTCCTGCGCTCCATACATGAAAGGAATGGGACGAAGCTTGTAACCCCCCCAACAGAAAAATAATTATAATATTCACATTTAGTGTAACCTCCCAACAGAAAAATCTCGTGAAAGTTCTCAATAGAAAAATTGCTATTCAATAATAAAATTTCCATTAAAGACTGACTGCATATGGAAATTAATAAGTTTTGACGTCAGCAGCGCTACGTCATGGCCCTGTGAAATCATCCTGAATAAACTGAAAAATTCTTACCTCACAACGCTGTCAATATATCTGCTCCTATAAGAAATTTTTGACACAGCCCAGTGCAATGCTGGCCACTAGATTTTCATTTGTAGGAAAACAACTGATTTTCTTTTGCTTAATCAACATGAGTATGCACAGGAAAAATTCGTAAAATCTTTAAAAAATGGTTCAAATGGCTCTGAGCACTATGGGACTTAACTTCAGAGGTCATCAGTCCCCTGGAACTTAGAACTACTTAAACCTAACTACCCTACGGACATCACATACATCCATGCCCGAGGCAGGATTCGAACCTGCGACCGTAGCGGTCGCGCGGTTCCTGACTGAAAAATGTTTAAACTCAGATAAATAACTGGTAAAAGTTTTCTTCAGAACAAAAATAATTATCGAAACATTTCTGCAAGGAATTAAATGGGACTTTAACATTACAATTGTGGTTAAATCAGTTGTGGCAATTAACACATGCGCGTGGCAACAAAGAACAAAATGGCGCAAATGGCTCTGAGCACTATGGGACTTAATATCTAACAAGGAACAATAATAATTTTTCTAAGCTTATACCACATCGCACAGGCACCGCCATCGTTCTGCACGACCGGCCCAACACAAGTCAACCACTGCACTTCCCTGTCCAAACTCCATAACTCAAGTGCTGAGTGCGAGCTATAAAACACGACTGCTCTCGGCGAGCTACTAAACTCGACTTACTGCCAACACTGCTCTGACCTGCGATTCTATTGTTGCATAGATATCCCATATCGCAGGCAGCGCGTGAGCAATCCATCGAAATCACATCTGCTCAAGTGCGCTAGCGAATAGTAATGAGGCCCTAATGAACCCCTTACAAGCTCTAATACATAATGGAATGGGAAGTACTCCCTGCCATGCCTTCGGAATGTTTTACGCTGTACTTATGTAAAAGTAGATGCATATGTAGATACTAACCAAGCAAACGCTAAATGACGCGATCATTCCATTGTTCACTTAAACTAGTCAGCGCCCTGGCCGCCTTAAACATGTCACCTGTACGCTGTATTCCTCCGAATTTCCGTGCACCATTCTTCATGTATAACACATCTGATAAGGCTCTCTAATTGAGGGTTAGGGCACAGAAAAGGAAGCGTGATTAGGGTTTAACATTCCGGTCAGAACGAGATAATTAGAGACGGAGCAAAAGCCTCGGATTATTTCCAGTATGGGGAAGGAAAACAGCCGTTCTATTTCAAAGGAACCACTATGGCGTCTGCCTGGAGATATTTAGGGGAATCACGGAAAATATAAATATGTATGGTCGGACGCTGATCAGAACCGTCGCCCTCCGTAAGATGAATCCAATGTCTAACTTTTTTGTCCTGGCATAAATACGAAAAGTTATACATTAGTTCTCACAGCCAAGAGAAATTCTTTGCTACTCTCTAGACAGCTTTCCAAAATTACTTTGACACTTATCTTTAAATTTGTTGTAGTCCGTGTACTCTGCTGCTAGAGTATCGTTACTGACGGCAACAGGTTCTTTCACAGTGGGTGCTTTGATCCGTATTCTTCAAACAGCTATCTCATGTGGTGTAGTGGTCCCTAGAACACGCCGCAATGGACAGTTTTTGCGGAGTATTTTCCGTGTGAGATTTAAACTAGAGATGAATACGGATCCACCTTCTTTCAATGGGAATCAGCACAAACTAATTCTGGTTCCGTATCATTGCTTTACGATACCAGTGTGACGTCATATACAAAAAAAATTACATATATATTTTTATATATTTCTATTTTTAATTTATCAGCATGATTCTTTCTCTCAGGGATATTGTCTTTTCTTATCACTTTTATTTATGTGCATAAGTAAATATGAAACGGGTTCTTGAAGGGCCTCAGTTATTCATGTACCAACTTTAGATTTTGAACGTGATGACTAAAATATAGTTGCCGTTAACTGAATTGAGTGTAATTTTGTTAATTTCTATTTATTGATTGCAAAGCAAGGCTTGAGAGAATTTCAGTTGTTGCCGTGGAGCAGCCAGGATAAAACTTACTGAACTCATGGAATCTGTATAATTTAAAAAACATGAACTTTAACGTAAATTAATTATCTGCTGCAATTTTAAAAGGTTCGCACAACGAAATCTCTCTCATTTACATTTACTCTTAACACTTTGATAAATAAATTAATAGTTCGGCGAGTAATGGCCACCCAGAGGCCGCATCGGAAGATGAGCTTCTCGCAGCGCAAATTACTGAAAAATGCTTATTAAAAATAATTAGCCACTGCGAGCAATTGAGGTGACAACTATTAAACAGAAATTCATATTGTAATAATAATGAATAATTTTAGCAATAAATACAAATTACTTACATAAAATATGTGTAGCGCTCAATGGCTGCCTTCCGTATAGCGAAACAAAACAGTGTGTGTCTCATAAAATGCGTCCTTCCTCCTCGGCCGTGCAATCGCGTCTCTTTCGATGCTTTTTTATTTTCATAGACATTAAATATAGATGCTATCGCTGTATATCAGTTGTTTCAAGAACATTAACTATATCTTTTACACTAATTATATTCATAAAATACGTAAACTACGATTAATAACCGCTAAAAATCTCAATATTTATGTGACGTACCGTCACACCAGTTAGGCAAATACGATGCCTCCATCTTGAATATTTCGTCAGTTCCTCTTCGTCGCCCCCTCGAAGCTAAGATACGACAGTGGAGTTTGATTGATGGTCCCGATGTCAACTTTAAATATGACCCAGGCTTATTACTGTTATAACAACTATATTTTTCTTTGGCTGGTATATGCTTCATATCATAACGATCCCAATAATATGTATTGGCACCTAATTGTCTGAGTATTCCACACTGTGACACAATCAGTTTATCACTTTCTAATCTAAGCCCTGGTCCTACTACAGATAGCGTTTTATGCGCTGTAGATGTGCACAGTGGTCACCTGGAATAACATCATCACCCATCGCACACATCCATAGTGCATATAAACTATAAAATCTCGGGTAAACAACACAGAACTAGCCACTGAGCCTCCTCGAAGTTGTAGGTAATAATATACAAAGTATTACTTTGATACACACCTTTAATGTATCTGGCATAAGGTTTGTGCACGAGTCAAATAACACACAATCGGCTGGTACATAAAATATTAACGTTGCGATTCTCTGTGACAGGTAAAGCAGGGCACCAGATAGTGTTACTGTTGATCGTGTTTAGTCTTACCATACCTCATGTGGAATGAAAGAGGCGTGAACGGCATCAGATATTGAGCGACCACTGTAGAGGAAAAGGCAGTGCCGCATACTCGTACGAGACAGCGTTATCAGCACCTGAAGCAGTTTAGAAGGCGCCTCATTGTGGGTCTCCGTTTGCTCGGCTGGCCGAATCGTACAGTACACAAATTTTTGTGGCATTCAGACGTGACAGTGGCCCGATTTTGGACTGCGTGGGAACGCAAGGGCAGGCATACTCATCATCAATGTACTGCTTGAACAAATGTGTCCACCAGCAGAGAGGATCACCGTATTGTGCACCAAGCGCATTGTAACCTTTAACGTCTTGTCCTACCATTCGAGAACAAGTAATGGAATCCCTTCAAAAAGCTGTACCAACCCGCACCATCAGTCGGGGACTAGCAGCAGCTAGACTAGGATATTAGGCCACGTGCATACAATACCGTTAACACCACAGCGCTAATGGCTGCCTTTGCTGAATGGCGTTGCAATGTGGTCGACGATGAATCGCGATTCGGCGCTATCACGGATGATGATGATGATGACGATGATGATGTTTAGTTTCTGGGGCGCTCAACTGGGCGGTCATCAGTGCCCACACAAAGTCCCAGTTTTTTCACAGTCCAGTTTTTTACACAGTCCAATCTAGCTACTGTCACGAATTATGATGATCATGAAATGATGAGAACAACACAAACACCCAATCCCCGGGCAGAGAAAATCCCCAACGCACCCACAGATCGCATGCGGGACCCCGTGATCCAGAGGCAGCTACTCTAGCCACTAGGCCACTCTACCACGGATGATCATCCTCGGCAAGAATGGGCTCCTCTACCCAGAGGACCCTTTCTTACAATTTTTTGGAGAGGCACAGCGATATTAATCTTGGCGTCATAATGTGTGAATTCTTTGGGTATGACTTCAGGACACAGCTTGTAGTGACTGATGGAACTCTGATGGCAGAACAGTATGTCACGGATATTTTGTACCCTTATGTTTTACCTGCCAAGCGAGGGTATCCTTTTAGTGACCAGGATATGATGGACCAATTGTGGGCCAGCTTGCCTCAGGAAAGGGTGCAACGTCTTTATGAGACTCTTCCCAACTGACTCTGCATTCATCCAGACTTGACGGGGTGCAGCCTCATTTGTAAGCTCTGATATAACGTCAGAGTCTCTGAACACGTGGAGTTTCTTTAGATTGCTTCTCCCTTTCTGGTTGCTTAACGTTTTTGTCAATCATCTTTTTCTGACCATCTTCTGGACCTAGTGAAGCCATTAAAGCATTTTGCCTTGTGATACATTACAGATTACTACCTTAATGTTAAGTTAAATAGCCTTGAGACGAAATAAAACTGTTTTAACTTAATATTAAAGCAACAATATGCAATGTCTAGTCACATTAATGTGACAACTTGTGAAGAAACTGAATAACCATCTTTTCAGCACAGAGTGCTGCGAGACTTGCAGGAAGGCAGTCAGGTTCTGGAAGGTACCGAGAAGGAAGTGGTGTTACACAGACTCCAGTATCGTGCCAGCTGCGCTAGGATTCTCGGTTGTGGATCCATGGTGCTAACAGCCATATCGAGGTGGTCCCACAGACTATCGACTGGATTTCAATCCAGGGAATTTGGTGGCTGGGGCAGTGCGGTAAACTTATCCCAGAGTTCTTTGAACCACACTCGTACACTGTGAGCCGTGTGACACGTTGCATGTCCTGCTGGTAGATTCCACCGTGCTGAGGAAAAACAAACTGGATGTAGGAGTAGACATGGTTTCCAAAGATAGAAGTATACTTGTGTTGAGCCACTGTGTCTTGCAGAACGACGAGATCACCCAGTGAATGCCTCCGGCCTAGATGCTCCCGATGATTGTTGCGGGGTGTTTTTCAGATGTTTCACGCCGTACACGCCAAAGACCCATCTGTCTGATGGAGCAAAAACATGATCCGTCTGAGAAGGTCATCTGGCGCCACTCAGTGGACGTCCAGTTGGGCAGTGGCGTGTAAATTACAGCCTTAGTGACTAATGAACTGCTGTCAGCATTGGTGCATGAATCAGGCACCTGCTGTGGAGGCCCATACACAGCAATATCTGCTGTACGATCATTGAGAAGACGCTGTTGGTAGCCCCTTTGTTCATCTGGGAGGTTACCTGCTCAACAGTTGGACGTCTATTCGCCTGTACACACTTTTGCAGTCGTCGTTTACACCTGTGATCTATGACACATGGTGCACCACAGCCGCTTCGGCGCAGATTTCGTATAGCGCTATTTCTCCATGTGTGGTATACTTTAACAACAGTGGCATGCCAACAGTTTATAACCTTAGCCGTATCTGAAATGCTTCCACCATTGGCCCGAGACCCAATGATCAGGCAGTTTTGGACGTCAGACAAATCGCTCCGTTTCCGCGTTACGATAACGACTGCACTGTTTCCCTCATTTCCCCAATCAGTTTTATATACCCTCCACTGCTAGTGCTGTCATCTGAAGTCTGTGTATGGTTATTGCAGGTTGACGTCAAAGATAGCCAGTGGTCATATTGGTGTGTCTGGACTGTGTATAAGTCAGTAGAAAGAAAAATTCTGTAATTAATTTTTTTAACTTGTGCCAGAAGATGGTTCTCATAGTATGACACGAACTACTAACAACTTAATAATGTTCTTAGCACCAACGGATAGTTTAACCAAACAGATTTTTCTTTCATGAAACATGTAATAGTTGTGGAGCACCGTTAAAATAGATAAACTACATTAAACCAACAAAAACAGTCTTCAAGGTACCTCGCACAGGTGTGCACCTCAATTACAGTACTGCTCCTTCGTAAGAATGTCTAATTATACCTTTTTCATCCGACATGTACATTACGCGTTACCACAGGACTCAACTTCCTTCATATGTTTGCAGGTAGAATAGTTTCAGATATCTATAGTCTTTGTGAAACCTCCTAGGAACTCGTTGGTGTGTAGTGGATCAACATTCGAACATGTTCTCTGGCCTTTCACGGAGATATCTTTTACTGGATGTGCTTGGCAGGAAGAGGCACTTTTCTGCTTCTGTTTTAATAGTGGTCCATGTCTTAGAGCGATGTCTTACATTACAGATTCATATAAATCTGATTAACATTAATAGTTGGTTATACATATCTTCGTGCTGTCTATAGAGGACCTACTGCAGCCACGATTATTCATTCATGTACACACCCAGACATTTTGTCTTACACGTGTAAGGTACAATATTTTGTTTGGTTTCCTTATTCTAGGATTGAAGACCACTGTAAAAGTTGAAATGACATGTTTAATGTCGCAATATTAGCACAAAAATACAAGCTTTTACACAGTTTTCAATGTGACAACAAAAACACAGTTGTCAGGATAATGCACCTCGTCAACATCAGAAAGTGAAATAATTCTAACCATAACAATATTAAATATTAACTCTCAGAAGGTTAAATGATCCTAAACACGACAATATTAAAGTTTTACCAGAAGTTTCTCTACAAAATTATTCCTACACTTACGTTATGATGTTGGTCAGTACTACGAAAATCATCCGATTCATTTTCTAAGTTCGGTACTTTTTTTAGGAAGACAATCAGTTCCATGGTGGATGGTTAGTTATGTGACAAATTGAGTAAAAGATCACCGAAGGTCGCTCGAGTTTACAGTGGACGCCAGCTGGTGAACCAACAAGTTTACACCTCTGCACGCGGTATTTACCTTAATCTGCGATGAGCTGTTGTCTGCTAGGCATCTCTCTTCAGCTGAAATTCCTATAAAACTAATTACACCTAAGCTGAATTTTCCAGCAGAAACTTTCCTTATGTTTCTCGTTATGCTAGAGAACATGTACTCATCCCTAGTCTTAGAATGTAGCGATATACACACACACATGGTTGGAGCAGCGAGCATATTATAATGCCCTCTCAGTTCTGGCAAGAACAATTAAATAATTGGCTGGTTCATTTCTCCATAGTTGGAGGTAAACGATGCTGCAGCTAATTTCTAGCTGGATATCAGCCGCTGTGAATTCAGTCTTCACACAAATGACTCCTCTGTGTCGTACAGAGCGTTATGCACTCCGTTCTGCACTTGACACCGTTTCGGGGAAGAGTCCCCGAATATTTCCGTCTTGTCTTAATCATAGCCGAACTGTCTACCCACCTTAGTTCTTTTGTTCTTCACGTCACGGCTTTTTTCGACCAATAGGAGCATTCCTCTTATTTTGTGGAAACTCTCTCTACCAAACACAAGGTCCCTACCATTAAATTGCGTCGAAATTTCGGCTCTTTTCTCCTTCCTAGCGCGTTTCCGCCAAATGGCTCTGAGCAAATGGCTCTGAGCACTATGGGACTCAACTGCTGAGGTCATTAGTCCCCTAGAACTTAGAACTAGTTAAACCTAACTAACCTAAGGACATCACAAACATCCATGCCCGAGGCAGGATTCGAACCTGCGACCGTAGCGGTCTTGCGGTTCCAGACTGCAGCGCCTTTAACCGCACGGCCACTTCGGCCGGCGCGTTTCCGCCATTCGGACGTTTTGTGCCAGTTCCAGACACCTAAATGCGTACATTGACTCATTCACGTGTGCACTACTTGCTGGACATGTGATCGAAAATACGTCACTGGTCTTGTTTCATATCCATTGGAGATTCCGAAACGCATTTTTCTAAAAGCTTTCTTTCCTGTCCTCTCTCAGATGGGCCTTTATACTACTCACTCTCCCCATCTGTCACCTGGCCGGTCGTGGCCTTTCCGCCTGGGACACCCCTTTAAGTGGTTTCCATGGTACCCCCTGTAGCACGGACTTGCCTCTGTGTCGTCCCTCTGAATTCGAAACTAAACCGCCTCTCGCTGCTTGCTTCACCTTCTGCTCAAACATGCATTGTGGGAATGGTGTGTTAATTACCTTCAAATGAATGTCATCTCTCTTTGCATTACATATTGCTAGGCAAATTTGCTCATTACTGCCGAATTAATTTAGGTGCCATATTCATCTTCCCGTTGCGATGTATAAAGCACTCATGTAAGGTGCGAATCTGATCTTCATTTATTCTGCCACCTTACACATGAGCAACCAGTATGTGCTGCAAGCACACAGCTATTTTGAATTACCAATATAGTTACACATATTTCAATAGAGTTGTACAATGACCACTCCTCTCTTTTCAAATGCAGATACACAGAGAAAGAAATTATGTGATGTGAAGAAAAGACGTCAGTGGAGGACACATTCGATGGCCGCTGTGGTCGAGCGATTCTAGGCGCTTCAGTCCAGGACTGTGCTGCTGCTATGATCGCAGGATCGAATCCTGCCTCAGTCATGGATGTCCTTAGGTTAGTTAGGATTAAGTAGTTCTAAGTCTAGGGGACTGATGACCTCAGATGTTAAATCCCATAGAGCTTAGATCCATTGGAATTTTTGAGGACACATATGCTCTTCAAATTAGACTCTATTCTCCAACAATAATGTACACTGTTTGACTTGCAATCATCTATAGAGCATTCCTCGGTGCATCCAAGCGTGGAGGTTTGTAGCAGAAGGTGTTGTGTGTTCCCAAAAAGAAAACAATGAGAAGGAAAATGTATAAACTACTGGTGTTAGAAAAAGCTCCGGTGTGTAGCTTAATTTCAATTCCACATGAACGCTCGCTGCCATAAGCATTTGTACTTTTACTCATCGTACACAAAGCAGCTGTAAATGCAAGCTGCTCTTAGTAGATACTACTCACCTCCCTACTGTGTGGCAGTCCAATGCAAGGGTTTCCGTTTGGCGAATGCATGGAGAACCTTACTTTCCAGCATGCACAGTGTCAACAGTGAAGAACGGGAAGGCGGTACTGCGGTACAGCGGCGTTTTTCTTTTGTTTGTGTGTGGTCCCCATACCCTGCATGAGAAAACGATAAATGCGGAAGAACATGAACATATGTTAAAGCATCGTGTATTGCGTACAGTGGAGCAACAGTTCAGTGACGGTAATTGGACCACCATGACAAATCACTCTGTCATAAAGCAGCATCTGTGGGGCAATGGTTTGTGGACAACAAAACTCCTGGAATGGACTCCCCTGCCCAGATCCCACTCTGAACCAATTTTGTTTATGAGCTGCATTTGATTTGTGATCGGATTTAGTAAGGCGGTATTTCATTCACCGCCGGCCGTTGTGGCCGAGCGGTTCTAGTCGCTACAGTCTGGAACCGCGCGACCGCTACGGTCGCAGGTGCGAATTCTGCCTCGGGCATGGATGTGTGTGATGTCCTTAGGTTAGTTAGGTTTAAGTAGTTCTAAGTTCTAGGGGACTGATGACCACAGATGTTAAATCCCATAGTGCTCAGAGCCATTTGAACCATTTGAACCATTTCATTCACCGCATAGATCTTGCATCTAGTTTGCTTCTTCAGAGGTTCGTTATTGAACAGGTTTTTATATGACTGTGCTGGAAACACCTCGCTTCTCATGGACCTCGCTTTGCGCTGTGCAGATTCTCTTTTTATTTGAAAGAAAAAAGAAATCATAACGTTCAATGAAATAATACATACATCAAAAAACGTTTTGCATCACCCCAGTTCTCAGAACTCCTGAAGACAGACATTGACTGTGGGATACTGTATCACAGACACAGTCCCTTTGACTGTTCAGAGATGTCATTAAACCCACCCAAAGATGTAAACAACCACGTATGAGCAGCGCTTGTTAGACGGACGGGGTCCGACAGCCGATCAGTTCCAGTCATTACACCAGGAAGGAAGTACACGGCTCGTGTTGTCTATAGTTCAACCAAACCTAGACAGTCAATATCGCGGTTTGATCGCGCCCGCATTGTTTCTTTGTGCCAGGAAGAGCTATCAACAAGGGAAGTGTCCAGGCGTCTCTGACTGAACCAAAGCGTTGTTGTTCGGACATGGAGGAAATATAGAGAGACAGGAACTGTGGATGATATGCCTCGCTCAGGCCGCCCAACGGCTACTACTGCAGTGGATGGCCGCTACCTACGGATTTTGGCTCGGAGGAACACTGACAGCAACGCCACCACGTTGAATAATGCTTTTCGTGCCACCACAAAACGTCGTGTTACGACTCAAACTGAGCGTAATAGGCTGTAAGGTACTCAGCTTCACTCCCGACGTCCATTGCGAGCTCCATCTTTGCAACCACGACACCATGCAGGGCGATACAGATGGAACCAACATGCCGCATGGACCGCTCAGGATTGGCATCACGTTCTCTTCACCGATGAGTGTCGCCTATGCCTTCAACCCGACAATCGTCGGAGAGATGTTTGTTGGCAACCCAGTCAAGCTGAACACCTTAGACACAATGTCCAGCGAGTGCAGAAAGGAGGTGGTTCCCCGCTGTTTTGGGATGTCATTATGTGGTGCCGACGTATTCCGGTGGTGGTCATGGAATGCGCTGTAGCGGCTGCAGGATACGTGATTCCCATCCTCCAACCGATAGTGCAACCATATCGGCAGCATATTGGCGAGGAATTCGTCTCCATGGACACTTCGGGCCCCCATCGTGAACATTTTGTTAATGGCCTCCTTCAGGTTAACGATGTCGCTCGACTAGAGTGGCCAGCATGTTCTCCAGGCGTGAACCCTGTCGAACATGCCTAGGGGTTATAGAAAAGGACTGTTTATGGAAGCCGTGACCCACCAACCACTCTGAGGGAGCTACGCCGAATCGGCATTGAGCAGTGGGACAATCTGGACCAACAGTGCCATGATGAATTTATGAATAGTATGCCACGAGGAATACAGGCATGCATCAATCCAATAGGACATGCTATTGGGTATTAGAGGTACCGGTGTGTACCGCAATCTGGACCACCACCTCTGAAGGTCGCGCTGTATGGTGGTACAAATCGCAATGTATGGTTTTCACGAGCAATAAAAAGGGGGAAATGATGTTTATGTTGATCCCTACTCCATTTTTCTATGCGGGTTCCTGAACTCTTGGAACAGAGGTGAAAGAAAACTTTTTTTGATGTGTGTATATCTTCATTTCAGAATTCATTTCTCTGATCAGTTTAATTATACGTAGTACTACAATTTTTTTCAAGATGGTGGTAGTGAATAGCCGTGAGGCCTGGCACCAATGCCTCGTGGAGAAGTAACTAAATAAATTATCTCGTGCCTTTAATTCAATAGATAGTTCAGTTAGAACCACTTCAGTTCACAGTAATTATTCAGAGAACAAGCATTCATTTTGCATTGGTGTTTTCAGATCATAGAAAGTAAGTTTGCCTCGAGATCTTCAGGAGAGCATATGTTTTGCTATTCTGATAGTGTGTTTTGTGATAGGCCACAACAAAGAAACGCGAGAAATTTGTAATTGAGTGAATTATCCTGCTGGTCGGATAAAGTCAAAGTGTTGTTTTCAGAATTCAGACTTGAGTTCAATAGAGAGAACTTAAATCAGTGATTAATAGCAGAGCACTTCAACTGCTAAAGAATGTTTCATTGTGTTTAAGTACGTATGTCTGTGATGAACCGTTCCTGAGAACAGTCAGTTTGCGTAATACTATTTTGTTTAGGGTTTATTCTCTTTTTTTTAAAAAAAATTCAACTGTTATTTGGATCTTAGTGATCAGTGAAAGTAGCAACATAAGTACATAGAACAGACAAAGTTATAGACACCATACATCTTATGGTTGTTAAAGACTGGTTAAGGCGATCGTAAACGAGTTATTGTGCAAGAGATGTCAGTTATTGGTAGACACTGGGAACTAAAGGAACCCAGTGTTCAAATGTAAATACTTTATTGTTTGAATGAATGTCAATAAACTCATATGCATTGCACAAATGCTACACCCGCGTACATGCGCTTGTTGTGTGTGGGTGTGTCACTACGTTACGAAATTCGCATTTGCTACACCCATTTGATTGTAGTTTTATGCAATATCTGGTGTTATTCTCAAAAATATCTTGCACACGCCGCAGCAGGCATAAGGTGAAGTAAAAAAATGGAATGTGGGTATGACATTATTGGACGGGAGACCCCATCTGGGGCTGTTCGGCAGCCTGGTGCAAGTCTTTTTATTTGACTAATTTTTAAGAACATTTTTCGTGAAAAACAGTTGTCTGGCAAAAAGTACTTTCAAAATGAGCACAAACAGTCTCTATCGCAAAAAAAATTTATTTTGTGGTAACTGGTTTCGACCAGTTTTTGACCACCTTCGGACCTCATACCATGATTGTAATCGGTGGCTATGACTGGAGCCGCTGTTATAGCTCCACGAACGTCAACTGACCGAAACAGGTTACCACAAAATAAATGTTCTTTGCGGTAGAAACTGTTTCTACTCGTTTTTAGTGTTTATTTCTGAAGGACTTTTTGTTTGACGCCACTTCTGCGACTTGCGTGGCTGTGGCTAAGCCATGTCTCCGCAATATCCTTTCTTTCAGGAGTGCTAGTTCTGCAAGTTTCGCAGGAGAGCTTCTGTAAAGTTTGGAAGGTAGGAGACGAGGTACTGGCAGAAGTAAAGCTGTGAGTACCGGGCGTGAGTCGTGCTTCGGTAGCTCAGCTGGTAGAGCACTTGCCCGCGAAAGGCAAAGGTCCCGAGTTCGAGTCTCGGTCGGGCACACAGTTTTAATCTGCCAGGAAGTTTCATGAAGAAATGATGATGAGGACAAGACAAGACCTACTCCCCGTGCGGATATTATCTCTGACCCGTCTGGGAATCGAACACTGGCTCCCTATATGGCATACAGCCATGCTGACCGCTCAGCAAAGGAGGCTCACATATGGGAAAATAATCATCATAATAAAATAAGAGAAAGCAGAACTATCACGAAAAGATTTATGTGCTCGTTTTTCCAGCGCACTGTTCGAGAAGTAGCTTTAAGGTGGTTCGTGGAACCCTCTGCCAGGCACTTAATTTTGAATTGCGGCGAAATCATGTAGATGCAGATGCAGTTGTGGCTGAAGTCAAACGTCATGTGAGAAGTTTAGCGTTCTTGGGACGAGAATACCTATCTGAAATACGTTACAGATTGAAACAAGAAGTGTATAAAGAAGAGAGTTTTAAGGGTGTATTTCTAAATGGTATACTAAAATTTTTTTCTTTGTCAACTCTATAGTTTGCTGACACTTGCTGGCAGAAGTTCTAGATTCTCTGATGGTAAATTATGGACACGTAAAAATTACATTCTCTAGGGTGATACAATTGAGAATCAAATTTATTCTCCCTTTCTTTCATAATTGGGATTTTCTTTCATTACACGATTTATAAAGAGGTATTCAACGAAAATGACGTGACCAGAAAATTCCTTACTTAGTTATAAAATCAAAAATAATATATCCAAAATTGTGAAAATAGAATAAAGCTTCATAATATGAGGTGTGCAAGAACACAAAGCCAGAGTGATACTTCCTGTCACTGAAAGACTATGTTTTCTGAATAAGAAGTTCAATGACTTTTCAACACAACTCCCTTTTAACTCAGTGCACTCATTACAGATTGAAACAAGAAGTGAATAAGAAGTTCAATGACTTTTCAACACAACTCCCTTTTAACTCAGTGCACTCATTACAGATTGAAACAAGAAGTGTATCAAGAAGATAATTTTAGGGACATATTTCTAATTAATATACTAAAACTTTTTTCTTTCTCAACTCTGTAGTTTGCTGACCCTTGCTGGCAGAAGTTCTACATTCTCAGATGGTAAATTATGGTCACGTAAGAATTACGTAATCTACTGTGATACAATTGAGAATCAAATTTATTCTCCCTATTTATTTTGAACTCAGAATTTTTTGTACGCAATTTCGAATCAAGTTTACTAAGAAACACCCTCAGATGTAAGCACCTGAAAGAGGGACTATAACACAGAATTTAACCATTAAATATTCCGGCTTCCATCAGTCACAAGGAGATTTATCTGTGCCGGATGAGGGAGATTTAAAAAACAGGCTGGGCGCCAGAGTGCGTGGATAATGAAATGTGGCTCTGCATTAGGCAGTACATTAGGCCCGTCCGGAAATTAGCGAGCCATCAGCGTCGACGCAATTCCGCCACTGGCCGTGAACGCGACGGCCTCCGGGCAGTGGGCGCTCTCTGGAATAAGCCGACACCTGCCGGGCGTGCCAGGTCATCCCTACATTACATCTACCTCGGCAGTAATTCGCTAACCAGCAAACGGTGAAAACTGACGGACGATGGACGATCGAAAATCTCATCATCTACACTACTGACCATTAAAATTGCTACGCCAAGAAGAAATGCAGATGATAAACGGGTATTCATTGGACAAATATATTATACTAGAACTGACGTGTGATTACATTTTCACGCAATTTGGGTGCATAGATCCTTAGAAATCAGTACACAGAACAACCACCTCTGGCCGTAATAACGGCCTTGATACTCCTGGACATTCAGTCAAACAGAGCTTGGATGGCGTGTACAGGTGCAGCTGCCCATGGAGCTTCAACACGATACCACAGTTCATCAAGAGTAGTGACTGGCGTATTGTGACGAGTCAGTTGCTCGGCCACCGTTGAGCAGACGTTTTCAATTGGTGAAAGATCTGGACAATGTGCTGGCCAGGGCAGCAGTCGAACATTTTCTGTATCCAGAAAGGCCCGTACAGGACCTGCAACATGACGTCGTGCATTATCCTGCTGAAATGTAGAGTTTCGCAGGGCCGAATGAAGGGTAGAGCCACGGGTCGTAACACATCTAAAATGTAACTTCCACTGTTAAAAAAGCCGTCAATGCGAGCAAGAGGTGACCGAGACGTGTAACCAATGGCACCCCATACCATCAAGCCGGATGATGTATGGGGATGACGAATACACGCTTCCAATGTGAGTTCACCGCTATGTCGCCAAACACGGATGCGACAATCATGATGCTGTAAACAGAACCTGGATCCATCCGAAAAAAATGACGTTTTGCCATTCGTGCACCCAGGTTCGTCGTTGAGCACACCATCGCAGGCGCTCCTGTCTGTGATGCAGCGTCAAGGGTAACCGTAGCCATGGTCTCCGAGCTGATAGTCCATGCTGCTGCAATCGTCGTCGAACTGTTCGTGCAGATGGTTGTTGTCTTGCAAACGTCCCCATCTGCTGACTCACGGATCGAGACGTGGCTGCACGATCCATTACAGCCATGCGGATAAGATGCCTGTCACCCCGACTGCTAGTGATACGAGGTCGTTGGGATCCAGCACGGCGTTCCGTATTACTTTCCTGAACCCACCGATTCCATATTCTGCTAACAGTCATTGGATCTCGACCAACACGAGCAGCAATGTCGCGATACGATAAACAGCAATCGCGATAGGCTACAATCCGACCTTTATCAAAGTCGGAAACGTGATGGCACGCATTTCTCCTCCGTACACGATGCATCACAACAACGCTTCACCAGGCAACGTCGGTCAACTGCTGTTTGTGTATGAGAAATCGGTTGGAAACTTTCCTCATGTCAGCACGTTGTAGGTGTCGCCACCGGCGCCAACCTTGCGTAAATGCTCTGAAAAGCTAATCATTTGCACATTACAGCATCTTCTTCCTGTCTGTTAAATTTCGCGTCTGTAGCACGTCATCTTCGCGGTGTAGCAATTTTAATGGCCAGTAGTGTACTTTTTGATATCGTCTCATTCAACATCAGTCGTCAGTGGCAAGTGAAAACTGCAATGGTGTTATCGTAAATAGTGGCAATATATTTTAAAAGTTTTAAGTACAGAATAGAAAAGTTCTTGTTTATGGTTGATAAGAAATGTCTTGGCCTCCATTCAGTATAACAAAACTGCTTCAAAAATCCAACTTGTTTTCCTTCAAAGCTTGCACAAAGTACGGATTAAATAGCATTGGGAATAAGTTGCCAACTTGTCTTATTCACTTCTCAATCATTACTTCCATTTAATTTCGTTCACCTCTTATGACTGTAGTCTGGCTTCTGCACAAGTTTCAGATAAGATTTCATACCCTGTATTTTACCCACACTACATTCAGAATGCTACACATAAAACTGTTTGCAGTACGTGTATTCCAAACATAGCGATACAATGTGTCATTGAAGTTGTATATGGGGCCCAGTACTACACCGGTGTAATAAATTAAAGAGAAAAAAGGAAATGAAGACCTGCTGCAGACGTTGATATTTTAGTCAGCAAATATGAAGTTCCTTATCATGTAAGATTTATTTCTTCATTCGGCAGAGTAATCTGAGTTAGATAAGATTTTAGAGTATTCAGCTACAGTCAACTCTTTTGACATTGCTTCTTGAAGGGGAAGATTTTCTTCCACGATTGGGATTTTCTTTCGGTACACTACGTATAAAGAGGTACTGAACGAAAATGATGTGTCCAGAAAATTCCGTACTCAGTTATAACATCATTTGTGCCTGACGTTTTCTTCCTTGCAGTCAAGAACTCTCCTATAGTTCTCTCATCTAGCTGATTCAAAACGCTTGCTTGATACTCGAATTGTTGCTTAAGGCTCTACAAGGTAATCAAATGTTCAAACGTGTGTGATATCTTATGGGACTTAACTGCTAAGGTCATCAGTCCCTAAGCTTACACACTACTTAAGCAAAATTATCCTAAGGACAATCACACTCACCCATGCCCGAGGGAGGACTCGAGCGATGGTGGCCGAGCGGTTCTAGGCGCTTCAGTCAGGAACCGCGCGACCGCTACGGTCGCAAGTTCGAATCCTGTCTCGGGCATGGGTATGTATGACGTCCTTAGGTTATTTAGGTTTAAGTAGTTCTAAGTTCTAGGGGACTGATGACCTGACATGTTAAGTCCCATAGTGCTCAGAGCCATTTGAACCATTTGAGGACTCGAAACTCCGCCGGGACCAGCCGCACAGTCCACGACTGCATCGCCTGAGACCGCTCGCATAATCCCGCGCGGCTACAAGGTAATCACACACATTATTCCTCAGAAAGAAATTGTGCGTTAAATATAGAATAGTCATCTAAAGCCATCAAAATATTGCTGACAAGTTCTGCTTCACTTTTTCCTTTTGTGAGGATACGATAAATGCAGTTCATATTACACAGGGTGTTACAAAAAGGTACGGCCAAACTTTCAGGAAACATTCCTCACTCACAAATAAAGAAAATATGTTATGTGGACATTCCGGAAACGCTTAATTTCCATGTTAGAGCTCATTTTAGTTTCGACAGTATGTACTGTACTTCCTCGATTCACCGCCAGTTGGCCCAATTGAAGGAAGGTAATGTTGGCTTCGGTGCTTGTGTGACATGCGACTCATTGCTCTACAGTACTAGCATCAAGCACATCAGTACGTAGCATCAACAGGTTAGTGTTCGTCACGAACGTGGTTTTGCAGTCAGTGCAATGTTTACAAGTTCGGAGTTGGCAGATGCCCATTTGATGTATGGATTAGCACGGGGCAATAGCCGTGGCGCGGTACGTTTGTATCGAGACAGATTTCCAGAACGAAGGTGTCCCGACAGGAAGACGTTCGAAGCAATTGATCGACGTCTTAGAGAGCACGGAACATTCCAGCCTGTGACTCGCGACTGGGGAAGACCTAGCACGACGAGGACACCTGCAATGGACGAGGCAATTCTTCGTGCAGTTGACGATAACCCTAATATCAGCGTCAGAGCTGTACAAGGTAACGTTGACCACGTCACTGTATGGTGAGTGCTACGGGAGAACCAGTTGTTTCCGTACCATGTACAGCGTGTGCAGGCACTATCAGCAGCTGATTGGCCTCCACGGGTACACTTCTGCGAATGGTTCATCCAACAATGTGTCAATCCTCATTTCAGTGCAAATGTTCTCTTTACGGATGAAGCTTCATTCCAACGTGATCAAATTGTAAATTTTCGCAATCAACATGTGTGGGCTGACGAGAATCCGCACGCAATTGTGCAATCACGTCATCAACACAGATTTTCTGTGAACGTTTGGGCAGGCATAGTCGGTGATGTCTTGATTGGGCCCCACGTTCTTCCACCTACGCTCAATGGAGCACGTTATCATGATTTCATACGGGATACTCTACCTGTGCTGCTAGAACATGTGCCTTTACAAGTACGACACAACATGTGGTTGATGCACGATGGAGCTCCTGCACATTTCAGTCGAAGTGTTTGTACGCTTCTCAACAACAGATTCGGTGACCGATGGATTGGTAGAGGCGGACCAATTCCATGGCCTCCACGCTCTCCTGACCTCAACCCTCTTGACTTTCATTTATGGGGGCATTTGGAAGCTCTTGTCTACGCAACCCCGGTACCAAATATAGAGACTCTTCGTGCTCGTATTGTGGATGGCTGTGATACAATACGCCATTCTCCAGGGCTACATCAGCGCATCAGGGATTCCATGCGACGGAGGGTGGATGCATGTATCCTCGCTAACGGAGGACATTTTGAACATTTCCTGTAACAAAGTGTTTGAAGTCACGCTGGTACGTTCTGTTGCTGTGTGTTTCCATTCCATGACTAATGTGATTTGAAGAGAAGTAATAAAATGAGCTCTAACATGGAAAGTAAGCGTTCCCGGGTTCGATTCCGGGCGGGGTCAGGGATTTTTCTCTGCCTCGTGATGACTGGGTGTTTTGTGATGTCCTTAGGTTACTTAGGTTTAAGTAGTTCTAAGTTCTAGGGGACTGATGACCTTAGATGTTAAGTCCCATAGTGCTCAGAGCCATTTTAAGCGTTTCCGGACACATGTCCACATAACATACACTCCTGAAAATGGAAAAAAGAACACATTGACACCGGTGTGTCAGACCCACCATACTTGCTCCGGACACTGCGAGAGGGCTGTACAAGCAATGATCACACGCACGGCACAGCGGACACACCAGGAACCGCGGTGTTGGCCGTCGAATGGCGCTAGCTGCGCAGCATTTGTGCACCGCCGCCGTCAGTGTCAGCCAGTTTGCCGTGGCATACGGAGCTCCATCGCAGTCTTTAACACTGGTAGCATGCCGCGACAGCGTGGACGTGAACCGTATGTGCAGTTGACGGACTTTGAGCGAGGGCGTATAGTGGGCATGCGGGAGGCCGGGTGGACGTACCGCCGAATTGCTCAACTCGTGGGGCGTGAGGTCTCCACAGTACATCGATGTTGTCGCCAGTGGTCGGCGGAAGGTGCACGTGCCCGTCGACCTGGGACGGGACCGCAGTGACGCACGGATGCACGCCAAGACCGTAGGATCCTACGCAGTGCCGTAGGGGACCGCACCGCCACTTCCCAGCAAATTAGGGACACTGTTGCTCCTGGGGTATCGGCGAGGACCATTCGCAACCGTCTCCATGAAGCTGGGCTACGGCCGTCTTCCGCTCACGCCCCAACATCGTGCAGCCCGCCTCCAGTGGTGTCGCGACAGCCGTGAATGGAGGGACGAATGGAGACGTGTCGTCTTCAGCGATGAGAGTCGCTTCTGCCTTGGTGCCAATGATGGTCGTATGCGTGTTTGGCGCCGTGTAGGTGAGCGCCACAATCAGGACTGCATACGACCGAGGCACACAGGGCCAACACCCGGCATCATGGTGTGGGGAGCGATCTCCTACACTGGCCGTACACCACTGGTGATCGTCGAGGGGACACTGAATAGTGCACGGTACATCCAAACCGTCATCGAACCCATCGTTCTACCATTCCTAGACCGGCAAGGGAACTTGCTGTTCCAATAGGACAATGCACGTCCGCATGTATCCCGTGCCACCCAACGTGCTCTAGAAGGTGTAAGTCAACTACCCTGGCCAGCAAGATCTCCGGATCTGTCCCCCATTGAGCATGTTTGGGACTGGATGAAGCGTCGTCTCACGCGGTCTGCACGTCCAGCACGAACGCTGGTCCAACTGAGGCGCCAGGTGGAAATGGCATGGCAAGCCGTTCCACAGGACTACATCCAGCATCTCTACGGTCGTCTCCATGGGAGAATAGCAGCCTGCATTGCTGCGAAAGGTGGATATACACTGTACTAGTTCCGACATTGTGCATGCTCTGTTGCCTGTGTCTATGTGCCTGTGGTTCTGTCAGTGTGATCATGTGATGTATCTGACCCCAGGAATGTGTCAATAAAGTTTCCCCTTCCTGGGACAATGAATTCACGGTGTTCTTATTTCAATTTCCAGGAGTGTATTTTCTTTCTTTGTGTGTGAGGAACGTTTCCTGAAAGTTTGGCCGTACCTTTTTGTAACACCCTGTGTAAATCATTTACGCAGTTTCTTTTTCATGTAAAATGTATTGCCTTTCCTGTTTTTTATGCCGTTCGTCCAATACCAAATTATGTATGTCCTCTCTCGATCTTTTTATGTGTGGGTGCAGATCTGGATGTTTTCCATGCGGTTCAATTTCAAGATACCAATGCGACATCTTTCAGTTAAGAAGTCTATTTTGCAACTGTTTTTTTTATGAAAAAGCCGGTTTATAAATGCAGGTGACCATAATTAAAGCTCCAGTTTCAAAACGTTATAGAAAGAGTACCTGTAGTGTGCGTACTGTAAGACCTTCGGTACACACAGCATCAGATTATTTGACTTGTCGCTCTAGCGAAGTAGGCGAGTGTCAGCAATATGTCCCGTGGTCTTATCGTGGCGTGTTTATCTTCTGCCGTTAGGTCAGACGATAGAAATGCCACTTGCACGCTTAGAGTAGCAGATTGACGGTGACCAACTTTAAATAGAACGTGATTAATTTTCACACACATTTATTAAAATAATAAAAATCATAGATATTACGTAATTTGATTCTGGATGCTGTTTACAATTGACAATCTGAAGTTCCTTTGGTTTTGGTACGTTAATCTGCAGACTGACTAATCGGAGGTCTGTACACTCGTTATAATACCTCGCGCGTTCAGGTATCACTGCGCGAGTGTGATCCGCGAGGAGAAAAGGTTCTACGTTAGCAGCAATCTCATTGGCTGCGTTACATATTAATACGCGGATCGGCGGAAGCAGAATTTGGTCCGTCTCGTAGTGCGGAGACGGACGAGCGCTGCGCCTGCGCTGTTGTGCTTAGCGGGGCGCGCTCTATTGGGAAAGTTGTGTACGCGTTGACTACGTGGAACTATGTACACAACATCACCACTGCTCAACATCACGGCAGATTTGAACAGCATAATATTGAAGTAGGGATGAACGTTGTGAAAAATAAATAAATAATTAAATAAAAAAAGTAACGAAACTTTTACGAATAGATGACACCGTAAGCACCTTAATGTAAATAGGGCTGGCTACAAACGACAGATGAATCGCAATGCGACCGCTGTGGTTTGAGCTGCTTAGTAAACCATCGGTATTGTTCAATGTACATGACTGCTCAAATGTATGGTCGTCCACCACGGCAAGGTCGTACCATATAGAAAGGTGAAAAACGGTTTTTAATTGTCCTGGAGACACAAACCGCATAAAAAGCAAAATGACATCGGTTTCTAACTATCGCAAGATTCCGGAAGACATGTTTAATATGCTGTCCCCTGTTTTCTTCCACAGGTTGAAATCTAGAAACAGCATGTTCCACAACAGATCTGAGTGTCGCGGGAGTCACGTTCAGAAGGCGTTGCGCAACGTGTGCCTTCATCTCAGCTACGTTCGTAATTGGAGCGCTGAACACAACGTCTTTCTGATAACTTACATCCAGAAAGCATATTGATTAAAATCAGGTCATCCGAAGCTTTGGAATGACGTTGGTGAGCAAAAAACTCTTGCAGCGTTTGCCAGGGACGGTACAGGTAACATGAGCCGCAGGATTCATCTCCTCGAAAAAGTACGGTCATTCGATAAACGATGCCGTCAACCTGCACCACAGTCACTTTGGAGAATGATTTGGCACCGGTTGATGTGTTTACAGATTTTCCGAAGGCCATATGCTGCAATTCTGCGTATTAACATATCCTTAGAAATGTGCTTCGTCTGTCCACAGCGTGTTCCATAGCAATTCACTGTCCACTTCCATTAGTGCAAGAAATTCCAGAACGAACGTTTATCTTGCTGTCAGATGGCTTGCAGGATATTTCATAGGATTTTATGCGCCGTGCTGGCACGCATGTCCAACGTTCGGTCAATTCCTCGTGCACTCCATGTTTGTATACCTCCACTCGACCCCTCCTGCAATGCTGTGGCCATATCTTCGACTGATCATCTGTTTTCCTCCCTCTGTCACATCACTCTTCAAAGGAACCTCTCTCTTCCAATTCTGTAATTTTTTCTCCAGATCCTTTAGGAGAAGTCGGACTAATACGCGTGAGTGTCCAGAACTTCTGCAGGGCTACTGGGAACAATCACGGTTCTTGTCATTAGACAGTCATGTTGGCCGTTTCAGCTGAAAACTGAGGAACAGCCGGGTGCCGTTCGTCTGTTGGTGTGCGTATTCAGACGCTTACAGAGCGAACTATTGGTCACATTTTCGTGGATTTTTTTTTTTGTTCCGTGACGTTTCCCCCTGCGTCAATAATATGATGTTCGAAATTGACCTCATTCTGAGGAATGCTTCTCTTTCTACAGCGTTTTGAAACGGGAACTGTGATTAAGGACACACTGTATTTGCCAACTCGTGACTGAATTTCAAGTGATGATACAAGTTTTGAAGTAAAAGTGCAGTAAATTCATGTTAATCCATTCTCAATAAGTGCAACTTGCACAGTTGTTCAAAAATCCATACATCTAAAACTATTCAGTTGTTCAATTTAGTCGGCCGCGGTGGTCTAGCGGTTCTAGGCGCTCAGTCCGGAACCGCGCGACTGCTACGGTCGCAGGTTCGAATCCTGCCTCGGGCATGGATGTGTGAGATGTCCTTAGGTTGGTTAGGTTTAAGTAGTTCTAAGTTTTAGGGGACTGATGACCACAGCAGTTGAGACCCATAGTGCTCAGAGCCATTTTGTTCAATTTAAATTTGCACGCAAGATTTACCAACAAAATTTTACACAGCACAGCTTCCGTGATAGAGCAAGAGATTTTCAGCTTCCCCTCTCAGTGTAAAGAAGTATCTATAAAGCCATGTTAAAAATGCAGTTATTGTGCGCTACACTTTGTGTAACGTAGCAGAATATCATGAATTAGAACGAACCGTATAACTGGATTAGAGAATAATGATATTTCACTCTCTGTATCATTCAATTGCTATTTTAGAAGGAAGTATTATTCTTGATATTGTCGTTTTTATTTTATGCAGGGGATTAAGTTCTGCCGACCGTAGTGGCCGAGCGGTCCTAGGCGCTACAGTCTGGAACCACGCGACCGCTAGAATCGCGGGTTCGAATCCTGCCTCGGGCATGGATGTGTGTGATGCCCTCAGGTTAGTTAGGTTCAAGTAGTTCTAGGTTCCAGGGGACTGATGACCTCAGAAGTTAAGTCCCATAGTGCTCAGAGCCAATTGATTGAGTTCTCCCTTAGATAAAACATGGTTTCCTTCACATTCATCACCTGCAATGTCAACGTAACCATGTCAGGAAAATCTTCCGTATAAAGGAAATATTGTGCCATCATTTTTGGCAGCACGTCCAAGACGATACCAGAGCTATCAGTGCAGTGCATAACACTTAATATTATTTCAAAGTGTGGGTGACTTACCAGTGAAACTAAATTGCAGTCGTAAGATCACTAAATGCAATGTTGGCACCACGACATTTCAGATTAGGGCTAGTTTTAATAATAATAGTAATATTAATGATAATAAAATTAAAAAGATAATAAAAATAATAAGGGAATGCCTAAGTAAGAAAAAGTTTTCTTTCAGACTGTAGTGACAACGAACATAAAACCTTTATTCTAACAATTTTCGTGCATGTAAATGGAAATCAAAAAAAAAAAAATTGTTCAAATGGCTCTGAGCACTATGGGACTTAACTTCTGAGGTCATCAGTCCCCTAGAACTACTTAAATCTAACTAACCTAAGGACAGCACACACATCCATGTCCGAGGCAGGATTCAAACCTGCGACCGTAGCGGTCGCACGGTTGCAGTCTGTAGGGCCTAGAACCGCTCGGCCACACTGGCCGGCCTGGAACTCCAGAATTTGTTCTTCCCTCCAGCCATTATCACAGTGAGTCGGTCGAGGAAATAGAAGGAAAAGGCAAAACCGAATTACAGAATAGTATAAGCGATGAAGGAAGAATCAATGCTGAGAAAATGGATGGTACTGTTTCGAAAGAGAATGGCGAAAAATTATGGGAGGAAGTGATGATCGTTTACGTTATTGGTGCACTGTAATAAAGTCATTTCGCCCTCATCAACCCTTCTTAAAATCAGCTTTATGATGAATCATACACTCCTGGAAATTGAAATAAGAACACCGTGAATTCATTGTCCCAGGAAGGGGAAACTTTATTGACACATTCCTGGGGTCAGATACATCACATGATCACACTGACAGAACCACCGGCACATAGACACAGGCAACAGAGCATGCACAATGTCGGCACTAGTGCAGTGTATATCCACCTTTCGCAGCAATGCAGGCTGCTATTCTCCCATGGAGACGATCGTAGAGATGCTGGATGTAGTCCTGTGGAACGGCTTGCCATGCCATTTCCACCTGGCGCCTCAGTTGGACCAGCGTTCGTGCTGGACGTGCAGACCGCGTGAGACGACGCTTCATCCAGTCCCAAACATGCTCAATGGGGGACAGATCCGGAGATCTTGCTGGCCAGGGTAGTTGACTTACACCTTCTAGAGCACGTTGGGTGGCACGGGATACATGCGGACGTGCATTGTCCTGTTGGAACAGCAAGTTCCCTTGCCGGTCTAGGAATGGTAGAACGATGGGTTCGATGACGGTTTGGATGTACCGTGCACTATTCAGTGTCCCCTCGACGATCACCAGTGGTGTACGGCCAGTGTAGGAGATCGCTCCCCACACCATGATGCCGGGTGTTGGCCCTGTGTGCCTCGGTCGTATGCAGTCCTGATTGTGGCGCTCACCTGCACGGCGCCAAACACGCATACGACCATCATTGGCACCAAGGCAGAAGCGACTCTCATCGCTGAAGACGACACGTCTCCATTCGTCCCTCCATTCACGCCTGTCGCGACACCACTGGAGGCGGGCTGCACGATGTAGGAGCGTGAGCGGAAGACGGCCTAACGGTGTGCGGGACCGTAGCCCAGCTTCATGGAGACGGTTGCGAATGGTCCTCGCCGATACCCCAGGAGCAACAGTGTCCCTAATTTGCTGGGAAGTGGCGGTGCGGTCCCCTACGGCACTGCGTAGGATCCTACGGTCTTGGCGTGCATCCGTGCGTCGCTGCGGTCCGGTCCCAGGTCGACGGGCACGTGCACCTTCCGCCGACCACTGGCGACAACATCGATGTACTGTGGAGACCTCACGCCCCACGTGTTGAGCAATTCGGCGGTACGTCCACCCGGCCTCCCGCATGCCCACTATACGCCCTCGCTCAAAGTCCGTCAACTGCACATACGGTTCACGTCCACGCTGTCGCGGCATGCTACGAGTGTTAAAGACTGCGATGGAGCTCCGTATGCCACGGCTAACTGGCTGACACTGACGGCGGCGGTGCAAAAATGCTGCGCAGCTAGCGCCATTCGACGGCCAACACCGCGGTTCCTGGTGTGTCCGCTGTGCCGTGCGTGTGATCATTGCTTGTACAGCCCTCTCGCAGTGTCCGGAGCAAGTATGGTGGGTCTGACACACCGGTGTCAATGTGTTCTTTTTTCCATTTCCAGGAGTGTATGTTAAGTGCAGATAGGTAGAGAAAAGCAGTTCATGAAATGTAAAGTAACAAAAGATAAATTTATTAACTCTCCAAGGACTCGAAAATGAACACTTACTATTATTTCGACTGAATAGCTTTAGTTCAAACATATAAAATATTTTAAAAAAATGATATCACTATCAAGCACGGGGGCATGTGGTATATGCATCGAGGTCTTTCTTTGTAGCACCATTATTTACTATGGAACCGTCGATCCGCGCTGTATAGCGACAACAGTATGACCTACTCCTATATTTTCGATCTCATGCACAGGATAATTCTGTTTACAGCAATGAAATTAATAACACGCGAAAAGTGTGACTAGTAGCGAAAGACTCGAAACTGACACGTCACACGTACTTTATACCCTACCGCTTCCAACTCCCAGCTACATCTAATGATGATATTTGATATCATCACACATTATTACGATTTCTTTTACATCTATGAGGGCTAGTCAAAAAAAAAAAAAAGTAATCCGTTTATTATTTCAAAAGTAATTGCCATTAGTGTTAATACTCGTATATTTATTCGTCTATGAGACCAGACAATCAGTGCTTTAATCGAAAAGCCTTTACGTTACCTACGAATTATGATGGCACTCTAGCATGCACTTCGTCCAAAGCACGAATGTCTTTCCTCAGGGCTCCAGAAATATGGAGATTGCATGGGGAGAGATAGAGATGTGCAAGGGGTTCGCAGCGAAACTTCTGTAGCGTATTCGAAATAGTCTTGGCAACATGCAGGCTGGCAGTATCCTGCAACAAAATGTTGCCTTCCGCCAATATTCCTGGGCGTCTGGACTTTGATGGCGCGCTTCAATTTTTGCAGGGTGCATGGACCGCTGTGCGTTAGTTGTGGTGCCGTGTTCTAGAAACTGAAGAGAATTAATTTGACTAAAAAAATAAATTTACTCACCTATAATCAGAGCTAGACCAAAACTCGTCCGGACAGGTCTCGGAAGACCCAAAGGCACTGACCAACCGCCTTGTCATCCTCTACAGGCATCACTGGATGCGGATATGGAGGGACGTGAGGTCAGCATACCGCTCCCCTGGCCTTTGTCAGTTTCCGTGACCAGAGCCGCTACTTCTCAATCAAGTAGCTCCTCCATCTGCCCTCACAAGGGCTGAGTGCACCCCGGTGGCCAACAGAGGTCGTCAGACAGGATGGTCACCCATCCGAGTGCTAGCCGAGCTCGACAGTGCCTAATTTCGGTGATCTGACGGGAACCGGTGTTACCACTGTGGCAAAGCCCTAGACACCTATAATCAGAACCTGTAGGAAATATATGCGCCTTTCAAATACCACATAAAATCGCAAACATGTTTCATGGACGATATCTGACGACACTGAAGATACAGATCTACCTGTGTACACAAAACTGATACTCCAGGAAGCCAAGGGGATCAGCGATGAGTATGTGATCACGTCAGGCTGGCACAGCCGTCATATAAGTCTTGGTGAGATAAGAGTGAAAACATTGCGTTAAAGTTGTTTACACCATCTATTGTTTTTGAGATCGTAAACTGATTTGGCATAGCATCAATATGATTCATGGTAACCTGAGAAAAACCAGCACACGTCTAAATAGTTTTCAAGTTAGAAAAAGCCTTTGGCAGCGGAAAATGTTGCAACATGTTCGAAATTCTAGTGAAATTAGGTATAAGCTCCAAGAAGAAACGAGTAATATACGATGTGTACATGAAGCAGGAGGCGAAAATAAGAAAGGAAGACTAGAACGAGGTATTCGGATTACAAAGAGTATAAGATAAGGATATGGGTTGTCGCCTCTACCCATCAATACATACACTTCGAAGAAGCGACTAATAAAATAAATGGGATTAAGAAATTTTGGTGAAAGGATGTCAACAAGATACGCTGATAAAGTCAATATTCCCAGTGAAAGTAAGGAACGAACAGTCTAATGAGCACGCACTATGGATTGAGAATAAACGGAAAAAAGACCAAAGTAACGAGAAGTAGCAGAAACGAGATCAGTGGTAAATTTAAGTTCAAAATTTGAGACTACGAACTAGAGAAATCGAAAGAATTATGCTACCTTGGGCATAAAATAACACATAATGAACGAAGCAAGGAAATAAAAAGCGGTCTAGAACAGGCCAAGACAGTATTATCGGTCAAAAGAAGTCTACCGGTATCAAGCATAGGCGTTAATGGGAAAGAAGTTTCTGAGAGTATATGTATGGAATACAGCATTGTACCGAAGCAAATCATGGACTGTGGTGTGCTGTGAGCTACTACGGCACGGCATTGCTGAATTCCTGTCCTGCCCAGCGGTTGGTGCCAGCGTTGGTAATGAGTTCCTGCCATGACAGACGGCGCACCTGTCAGTTACTTTGGCATGGTTAGGTGTGACAGAGGAAAGCGAGGCACAGCTGAGTGAAGGAAGCAGCATAAGTGTGGGAGGGGGGGGGGGGCAGTGGCGGACAAGACTGCCTACGAAACTTCCTGGCAGATTGTGTGCCGGACCGAGACTCGAGCCTTTCGCGGACAAGTGCTCTTCTATCTGAGCTACCCAAGCACGATTCACGACCCGTCTTCACGGCTTCAATTCTGCCAGTACCTCGTCTTCTACCTTCCAAACTTCACAGAAGCTCTTCTGCGAACCTTACAGAACTAGCACGTCTGGAAGAAAGGATATTGCGGAGACATGGCTTAGCCACAGCCTGGGGGATGTTTCCAGAATATTTTCACTCTGCAGCTGATTGTGCGCTGATATGAAACTTCATGGCAGATTAAAACTGTGCTTGGGTAGCTCAGATGATAGAGCAGTTGCCCGCGAAAGGCAAAGTTCCCGAGTTCGAGTCTCGGTCCGGTGCACAGTTTTAATCTACCAGTAAGTTTCGTATCAGCGCACACTCCGCTGCAGAGTGAAAATCTCATTCTGAAGACTACGTACGGCGCTAGGCTATTAATGATGTACCAGCTAGTCTTCTATATTTCTCAGTGTGTGTGCCCCAGGGAGTTGGCCGATGGTAAGGGCTCCTTCTAAATTGAGAAGAGGGCACCTGTAGTCACGTGTGGGGGCCGCAGCAGAGAGATAGCATGGTCAAGACAATCAGCAAAAAGGGCACCACACCTAGCAACATATAAGAGGGATGACCTCTTAAAAGTTTACTTGGAAGGAGGGACAGCATTGGTCGTATTTTTTGTTTTATTAAACGCAAAATCGATTTTCGGTCACTTAGTGACCATCTTCAGTGCTGTAATATATAATTTAAATTGGTAGGCACTGGTGACACAAGCTTACAGCGATCACATAAACTCAGTTTATGTGATCGCTGTAAGCTTGTGTCACCAGTGCCTACCAATTTAAATTATATATTACAGCACTGAAGATGGTCACTAAGTGACCGAAAATCGATTTTGCGTTTAATAAAACAAAAAATACGACCAATGCTGTCTCTCGTTCCAAGTACACCCGTTATATGGTCGTTGTGCACAGGACACTCCATGGAGTCGCCAATCAATCTCTTAAAAGTTGCTAGGTGTGGTGCCTTCTTGCTGGTTGTTTTACTCTTGTCATGTCTCGACAGCGGCCGCCCTGTTCTTGGTTTACACGGAGCCAAATCTCTGGGCCAGCCACACTTAACTGCCCTCTTAGATGCTAGGTGTGGCACCCGATGCAACTTCTCTCATTACGACAGCGGCATGTGTGATTTCCACTTAGAGCCATTATCATCGGCCAACTCTCTGGGATAACCGCAATGGGCCACCCTCTCAGAAGTTGCCTGGTATGGTGCCTTTTCTCTAGTTGTCTTGATGTGCCATGTCTGCTGCAGCTCCCTCTGGCAATGGAGAATAGGAGAACTACTGTCGTCATGAGATGGAGATTCTGCGAAGACATGGCAGTTCGAGACAACCAGCAAGAAGGTACCACACCAAGCAACTTTTGAGAGGGTGGCTCAGTGTGGCTGATCCAGGGAGTTGACCCATGATGACTGCTCCGTGTAACGGGATAACGGGGCGGCCACTGTCGCCAGGAGAACGAACCGCAGCAGAGATATGGCAGGGTCAAGACAACCAACAAGAAGTGGCCACACCTAGATACTTCCAAGAGGGTAGCAACCTGGACGAGGCAAAGCAAGAAGTTGGAGCACCAAAGCAGCAAGGCAGCCTGGTGTGTCTGGTTTCTGGGCACGCTCTCAACACAGGATATCAGTTCTGGACTGTATGAGCAGACAGTACTTGGCTTTGCGGCTCCAAGGAACATGGCACTGCCCAGGTACAATTTGCTACTATTTGCAGTGTACGTTCGGGTATGGCGGTTAAAGCAGTTTGTGCCACCTTGGTCAGTTTGAATTCTTCAAGGGTCACATTGCTGCAACGCCTAGTGCATTAGAACTTGAGAATTTGTATTTTGTTATTTATTGAGTTCAGTAAACTTTTGATCCGTCCTTACTGCTGGCATTCACCGGTTTGCTACTCCCATTTATTGTGGCCGTGGTCTGCAACAGGTAAACTGAGTGGGTGTGTTGTATTACTCTACTATTTATATTTTATATTACTTTATAGACAGTCACAGTTATTTCCAAAATGTCCTAGTGTCCCAAAAATGTTTCTGGGGACGCTGGAATGACCCGTTTTTTTGTAATTCCACTGGGTTAAAGTGTTTGACCCTATCAGCTGTTTGATTTGCAATTTACTGCAGAAGTACATACGATAGAAAGCGCCACTTGTATAAGTTGCTCTACAATCTTTATTTTAAATTATTCTGGGCCTGCAGCGTTATATATGTCATGTGAGGACATTATGTGTAAATTAAGCCAAAACGCTGCCTTGTGTAGCAGTTGTTATTATTGTGATTTTATTTTCATTGGCTATAGGCCTATTTCGGCTCAAAGGCCATTTTCAAGCACTCTGCAACGGCATTTAGATCGTATATCTTTGAGTTTTCGTAATAAATAATTATTTTGCACATTTACGTAAGACTATCTTTTACCGTTAATGTTTTGCACTGTTGGTAGTACTGATTCATGTTAAGTTGTATTTTCGATTTGTTTTGATAGTAAGATTTTCTGTTTCCGTTACGATAAGAAGCCAGAAGTGGATACGTAACCGTTTCAAATCTTTGCAATCTCCGTCCCAACATACCAAAACGAAAGTGTAATTTTAACAGCAATTCAAAAAGTGACTTTCCTTTTATCATTAGTAGTGGAATGTACGTTGCGTACATCAGACCTGGACATGGAGGAAGTTCTGACATTTTGAATCGCCCTAATACAAAGAAACATCACATTGATGTACAAACGAAAAGTTCAAATAAAAGAGTGACTGAGTACTATGTAAACCTAAAACCAGTACCTAAAATGGACAGGCAGCTGAAAGCACAAGAAGCTACATTCCTAAGCCATAGTGCAAGGGATTGCACTCCAGCAACTGCTAAAAAGCTTTTCAGTCCTAAATTCACATGTGGACAGAAAAATTGTAATGCAGCCGTTTCAAATGTCATTGAACTGCATGCAGTCCATCAGGTTTTAACCCTTAAATGCATGATTTTTTATATCAAGCTGTAAACATTTAGTTTATAATTCCTACACTACGAAAAAAATATTGAAAAAATTTTTTGATTAACAAAGCATTGTTGTTTACAATCGCTACAAACACAGAGCCAGACCTAATTTAAAATCTATGGTAAAGACACTCGAATTACCTGTCTACACCATATCTACTTACGTTTTCAAAATAAAAAAGTAATTTTCAAACCTACAAATCAGTGCAGAAGCACCAAAAAGAATATAGTTTCCGCCAAAACACACGCGTGGCAGTACATCCACACAGCTGATTGTCGAACTGGTTCAGTTCATCCTGCCATTTTCGATCGCAATGAAGAACTACTAGCAGCTTAGCAGCTGCAGAAGAGTGTATACACTCCTGGAAATGGAAAAAAGAACACATTGACACCGGTGTGTCAGACCCACCATACTTGCTCCTGACACTGCGAGAGGGCTGTACAAGCAATGATCACACGCACGGCACAGCGGACACACCAGGAACCGCGGTGTTGGCCGTCGAATGGCGCTAGCTGCGCAGCATTTGTGCACCGCCGCCGTCAGTGTCAGCCAGTTTGCCGTGGCATACGGAGCTCCATCGCAGTCTTTAACACTGGTAGCATGCCGCGACAGCGTGGACGTGAACCGTATGTGCAGTTGACGGACTTTGAGCGAGGGCGTATAGTGGGCATGCGGGAGGCCGGGTGGACGTACCGCCGAATTACTCAACACGTGGGGCGTGAGGTCTCCACAGTACATCGATGTTGTCGCCAGTGGTCGGCGGAAGGTGCACGCGCCCGTCGACCTGGGACCAGACCGCAGCGACGCACGGATGCACGCCAAGACCGTAGGATCCTACGCAGTGCCGTAAGGGACCGCACCGCCACTTCCCAGCAAATTAGGGACACTGTTGCTCCTGGGGTATCGGCGAGGACCATTCGCAACCGTCTCCATGAAGCTGGGCTACGGTCCCGCACACCGTTAGGCCGTCTTCCGCTCACGCCCCAACATCGTGCAGCCCGCCTCCAGTGGTGTCGCGACAGGCGTGAATGGAGGGACGAATGGAGACGTGTCGTCTTCAGCGATGAGAGTCGCTTCTGCCTTGGTGCCAATGATGGTCGTATGCGTGTTTGGCGCCGTGCAGGTGAGCGCCACAATCAGGACTGCATACGACCGAGGCACACAGGGCCAACACCCGGCATCATGGTGTGGGGAGCGATCTCCTACACTGGCCGTACACCACTGGTGATCGTCGAGGGGACACTGAATAGTGCACGGTACATCCAAACCGTCATCGAACCCATCGTTCTACCATTCCTAGACCGGCAAGGGAACTTGCTGTTCCAACAGGACAATGCACGTCCGCATGTATCCCGTGCCACCCAACGTGCTCTAGAAGGTGTAAGTCAACTACCCTGGCCAGCAAGATCTCCGGATCTGTCCCCCATTGAGCATGTTTGGGACTGGATGAAGCGTCGTCTCACGCGGTCTGCACGTCCAGCACGAACGCTGGTCCAACTGAGGCGCCAGGTGGAAATGGCATGGCAAGCCGTTCCACAGGACTACATCCAGCATCTCTACGATCGTCTCCATGGGAGAATAGCAGCCTGCATTGCTGCGAAAGGTGGATATACACTGTACTAGTGCCGACATTGTGCATGCTCTGTTGCCTGTGTCTATGTGCCTATGGTTCTGTCAGTGTGATCATGTGATGTATCTGACCCCAGGAATGTGTCAATAAAGTTTCCCCTTCCTGGGACAATGAATTCACGGTGTTCTTATTTCAATTTCCAGGAGTGTATATATAACTACATAACGAATTCGTTACAAAATGTAGCTCAGTATAGGATACATCGAAGAAATGAAGTCTGTAGCTGATCATCTACACTGAGCCTTAAAGGGTAAATGAACTGAGAAGAGATCGAGTCATTTCTATAATGATCATTACTTCGAATCATCTGAATCTGAAGTTGATTCTTCTGATTGTCAGCTACGTATATTCAACATGAAAATTGATTAATTGTGAAACTTTTCGAACTGTTTAATTTAGCCGAAGAATATTTCTTCAAAATTATGTGCTGGAGATTTTAGTGAAAGGTCACAGCAGTTCCAGCAGACAACGCTAACAGTCCGCAGCTCGTGGTCGTGCGGTAGCGTTCTCGCTTCCCGCGCCCGGGTTCGATTCCCGGCGGGGTCAGGGATTTTCTCTGCCTCGTGATAACTGGGTGTTGTGTGATGTCCTTAGGTTAGTTAGGTTTAAGTAGTTCTAAGTTCTAGGGGCTGATGACCATAGATGTTAAGTCCCATAGTGCTCAGAGCCATTTGAACCAATTTTTTGAACAACGCTAACGCCAATTTTGGTGGTAAACAGAAGAAAGAAAATTGCAACAAAAGGCTGTGAATAATCAAATAAGTTTTGGTAGCACAGCATATATGGTACACAATTCCTTACGATCTGGCTCATATTTCTTGCCCTTCGAATGCAAATTAATGTGAGCAAAATCTACCGTCATTTCCACGTATGTACCAAAAATGGCTCCGAGCACTATGGGACTTAACATCTGAGGTCATCAGTCCCCTAGAACTTAGAACTACTTAAACCTAACTAACCTAAGGACATCACACACATCCATGCCCGAGGCAGGATACGAACCTGCGACCGTAGTGGTCACGCGGTTCCGGACTGAAGCGCCACACTGGCCGGCCACGTATGTACACTAAGGGTTGAATCTCTCAATTTATTTTGTAAATTTACTGAAACTGAAAGCAAAACTGTAGTTGGGCGCAGCAAGATAGGATGCCTCTGTCTGTTACCAGCAGTGGAAAGATTATAAAGATATTTCCTGCTTTGAAGTGATATTCATTTTATCAACTGCAGGGTATACGCATTTGGTGGGGTATACTTTGGGATATTGAATCCTGGGCTAGTAACTGAAAAATACATCTCTTTCTTGTCATTCTATTACTGTTGCGTTGTTATTTGCGGTGTATTGTTTTGTTCCCCCTTATTGTAAAGTCGAAGAAATTCTGGGGGCAGGTAATTTTATCATGTGCTTTATTGTGTTAGGTATTAAGTTTTGAATTTCGGTAATTGGTGCTGAATAACTTACTTTTGTTCGTCTTGTACGTGAGCTCGGAATTCCTGACTTTGATTCATAAATATGAGAGAGTTTCATACCTTAAGGACGTGTATCTAGGAATAAATCATTTTTCATGTGCGGCGTTACAAACGACTAACAAATTTCAGATTGATGTGAAGGTATGTGCACTAGAGACCACCAGAAATGGATTCCATCTTTTTCCTTGAAACAGAAGCAAGTCTTCTACCATGGAGGAAGTCATATCTGCAAATGGACTGAGTTTCAATAAAGTATCTTAATCTGCTGTTCCGTGGCTGGGTGGAGGCGACTCTGAAAGGTGTTTCACGGAACAACATCCTGCCCTATATTTCAAATGGCTAAGGATTTGTGCCTATACTGCCCCTAACCCCCAGCCGCTTTTCACTTGCACACCGTTTCCTGCGCCGCAGTCGGAACATTTGGAAAATAAAAAAAGCATCTGAAGTATGGTGTTGCACACGGATGTTTAAATGTAGATGGACTGGCAGGTAAGAAACGAGGATGCTTTCCGCATGATCAACAAGGGGAGCAAGAAGTAGAAAACATTGACAAGACAAAAGTATAGAATGGTAGGACATGTCTTAAGACGTCAAGTTGTAATGTTCGAGGTACCTGAGGGAGCTGTTGATAGTAAAAACTGGACGGGAAACAAATAATCGACGACACTGGGTGCAAGTGATACTATAAGATGAAGAGAATGGCACAGGAAGTCGTGGCGGGCCGAATCGAACTAGTCGAAAACTAATGACACTACTCGTAATGATAACCCCGTTCTTCCCCCACATACTCCAAATAAATAAGAAACTCAGCATGCTCAGGATCATCCTTTTCCAGACTCCTTGTCCCCTAAGAAGCCGCAGGAGGCAGTTTGGTCACCTGATCTTCCGTGCAGGGTTGAGTGACCTCGTCGCCGCCGCCGTCAGCATCGGCTGCGCCCTGTCAGTGCCTGCGGCCACGGATGTTTGCGTGGGCGGCTTCCGCCTGCCACGCTGCCCGGCAGCCACGCCCTTTCGCCGCTGAAGGAACCCTTACGGTCCAATAGCCAGCACAATGCAACGCAGCGACACGCTGGGCTTAATGGAGGCGGAGGTCGCAGACTTTGAAAACACGTCACCCGCTACATAACTGTCGGTATCACGTAACATTTCGTTTTCTCGCCTGCACACCATGCTGTGAATGACCGTCATCAAACGTTAAACTTTCTTTGCACATTCAGAAAGGAGAATGTGTAAGTTTTATGGTGAATTATGAATTAAAACTCCGCCTGAACTTTTAAGATCTATATAGCTGCACACACTAGCTAGAGAAGATGTAGACCAAAAATATACTTCCCTAATGTGTCTGTACGAAGTATCAATTATTCTGCAAACATTGTTGCATAAATTAGACTTTCTACAACACTTCTACCGACTGCAAATGCAAACCGTCCACAAAACAACTTTCGTGCAACACTACCCGCTAATTCTTCACAATTGCTACATACGCATCCGCTTTACAGAAGCATTTCTTTGGTGCGACTCCGACTACCGCGAAACTCAGAAATTTAAATGATGTCATTTTAGTCATTAATATACAGGTGTTCTGTTATAAACGAATATGAGAAAGATAATGTTGTGCTACGCCATATTGTGCAGTGAACATGTGCAGCTTTGTTTGAGTCGGTTTTAATTGCGGTAACCACTAGACAAATTATTTCTACCGTCATACCGAAGGAATAGTCAGTATTCAGAGGTATGTAAGGAACATTGGTTCTATTAAGCATTCCTTAAGAGCTGTGAGCACATCTTCGACCCTGTGAAACAAATCTGTTCTACTGCACTCCTAGCTTCCCTTTTTTTTTGGGAGGTAATGTGGACCAAAACAAGAAAAATGTGTTCAGTAAATGTGGGCTCTAAAGGGCGTACTCTAAGAGCTATGAAAGAGCATTTGTTCATCTTCGCTACTGTGAAACACTTCCCTTCTACTGAACAAGTGGTCATTGCTCGTGAGCTATGCATTTCAGAAAAAAATGGTTCAAATGGCTCTGAGCACTATGGGACTTAACAGCTATGGTCATCAGTCCCCTAGAACGTAGAACTACTTAAACCTAACTAACCTAAGGACATCACACAACACCCAGCCATCACGAGGCAGAGAAAATCCCTGACCCCGCCGGGAATCGAACCCGGGAACCCGGGCGTGGGAAGCGAGAACGCTACCGCACGACCACGAGATGCGGGCTTGCATTTCAGAACCCACGTATACTAGATCATTTTCTCTTGTTTTTCTTTATAGTACATCCTCCCAACTGTCTCAAACGAATTACCCATTCAGTTTAAGTTGTCGTAGTTAAAAGTCAATGGGAGAAAGAAAACGAAACTGCACATTTTCACAGCACAGCGTTTTCTCTGCCCGTTTTAAATGAAGGATAAACTTTATTAGCAAAAATATCTAAACATTCTTGATTGACTGGCATCAAATTTTTCACATAATCTAATAAGTAAGCCATTTTCAGATATCCTAAATGTCAAAGGTGAAGCTTACAGTGGTGCCACATCTCCCCAAGGAGTCTCCTGAGGAAGTTGTCCTTTAAGCTCATGGGTCAAAATCTTCCTTGATCGAAGTCCAGACACATCTGTCCACCTTCAGTGTCAGCGTCCTCCCGGAGACGAGGGGTCTATTGTTCTCTCAAGCCAAATACGCGGCCTTAAAACTTCAGTTAATGACCTATCGTAATTTATTGTCCGTAAAGGAAGAAACTCCAACATGTCCCAGCACATTTTACAATGACGACCTCCAAATCTCATAACCAGATACTGTAGCTTAGTCAAAGACCAATTTTATTAAATCAGGAATGCAGAACAGCTATAAGACATCCACGGCCTTCTTCTTTTATAATATGCTTGACCCCAATTAAGAATAAGAATATGTGGTTCTGTTATTTGCTTTTCTGGCTATCATTTCAGACGAGTACATTCCTTCACCTTCTGTGAAACCATTATAAACCACTCTAATGATCTTTGGATACCTTTCAGACGGGTACAAGGTGAGCTGTTACTGTAATTTCCACGAAAAACAACGTAAATCTTGTCACTCTAATGATCTATTGATATGTTTCCGAGAATCTGCTCCATTTGACCTATGGAGTACAAGCAGATAGATTGAATCACAGACCTGTCCTCCCCTTGCACTGTAGACATGCTTGGGAATGATAGTGACTAGAGTCGCCTGCGCTACCTAATTCAAGCAGTGACACTAGTTGAAGGAGGGTGTGGTGTAAATACTGAACAGTGAGCTCTCACGAAATGTGACTTTCAGAAAAATACTTTTATGTTAATGAGTAAAGAAAGGCACTAATGAATTTAAAAAACCACTCCGAAATTCACGTATACTACGCAGGAAGTGGCATTACAGTGCAAGGCCAAATTTTAAATGGGCCACTAACTTCAATAAAGGATTTGTCCCTCTGAAGATGGCTAAGGTTTTGGTACTTTTCATGAAACCTGTCTATGTCGGTATGTGTGTATTAGACTTAACCAAACTTCACATGAACCAGTTTCCTTACAGGTGGGCAAAAACTAATTATGGAGATCTATAGTTACTGTATAAGAATTTCTGTTCCACAATGATGAGTCCAAACACAACATTTATGTGAAAATAATTTATTCTGTATCACTTTACAAGTGCACATGGTAATATTCTGTAATACTTACACGGTGCCCGCGAGCTGCGACCCTCGGCTGGTCGGCATGTACAGTCAGTTCTACAAGAAAGTGTACGCCATAATTTTAAATGTAACGTCCGTAGCCGCATACCTGGTAGTGGTGTCGAATCTATAATGAATATACTCTTTCACAGTGTATAGAGAAATAGTGTGAGAGTTGAATGTTTGGTTTTGTCGTTTGCTGTTTAAAATGTGTGCAATATATCTCAAGCGTCACGAGGAAGTGTTCCTTGTAAATCATCCAAAGGGACCAAAGTTTTCATGTGGATTTAATGCTAAATTTCTTAGAAATTCAGACATTCGTTGCGAAGTGGGTCAAAAGATATTTTGAAGTTGGAAACGTGGATGATTTACCGGAGAGAGGGCTAAGGTGCCAAGCCATAATCGATAATAGCGGCGATTGTGTTAACTATTGGGTAATAGTGAAATTAGTAATAACATGTTTTTTCATGTAAACATATATTTATAATAGCGTCATTTATTTCATACAGATTACGGGGTACACTTTCTTGTGGAACTTATTGTACGTCTGTTTGCTGCAGTGTCTCCGTCTCAACGGATGTTCGGCAGTACCTGCATGAACAGAAGACCTGGAAGTCCAGTTCCTCACACACAAAGTTATTGTATTTCCCAACAGGAAACGGATTGTACTGGGCAGATTGACCTCTGCAGTTTGCAAAACGCCGCTAGATAGCACTTGAAGTGGAAATTGAGATACGTAACTCAACATACTCGCACTCTAATATGAATGGCCTGTGGAAAAACCGAAACAGAAGAAAAACGCAGGATATGAGATATGGTGCTACAGACGAAATTTTGAAAGTAGGTGAACTGATAAGGTACGAAATGGGGAGGTTCTGGGCAGAACTGAAAGCGAAAAGAATATGTGGAAAACACTGACAATGTACTAGAGGGAGCTGTTGAGGGCAAAAACTGTAGAGGATGACAGAATTTGGGATACATCCGGCAAATAATTGAGGACGTAGGTTGGAAGTGGTATCGTGAGATGAAGAGGTTGACATAGGAATTCTTGGAGCACGGCATCAAGCCGGCCGCGGTGGTCTAGCGGTTCTGACGCTGCAGTCCGGAACCGCGGGACTGCTACGGTCGTAGGTTCGAATCCTGCCTCGGGCATGGCTGTGTGTGATGTCCTTAGGTTAGGTTTAAGTAGTTCTAAGTTCTAGGGGACTTATGACCTTTGAGTCCCATAGTGCTCAGAGCCATTTGAACCATTTTGAACCACGGCATCAAACCAGTCAGAAGACAGATGGCTCTATATATAATCAGCGTTTCAAGAGTAGTCACCCAAGAAACAAAAAAAGACAATGTTATAGTCAATGATACCAAGTAATCTTTCCTCAACAAACAATACGGCGACTCAGACCATATTATCAGTCAGACGAAAAACGTGACGCATAAATCATAATTTATTGGGTCCAGTGATAAAAGTAACGGAAAATCTAAAGCGGCTACGAAAAAGGTCTTTTTCTTAATAAGAGCTGCTAGTCAGCAAATGAAAGTATGAATTCAAAGTGGCTACAAAACAGGACTGTTGCTTATTGAATGTAGTAAATGTTTTATACTGAAAACATCAGTCAACCAACACAAACATGTACAAAGTATCTCACAATCGATACATGTACTGTAGCAATCAGAAATTAATCCAGAAATGCATTGTGTGTCTGCGATATTCCACTACCTGTGTCTGATATCGGAGAAATGGTTCTTATGTAACAACAAGCACTAAAATATTACACCAACAACAATACAGTATATCCTACAAGGCTGCCCTCTACTTCTTAACAAAGGAGTCTACAGTAAGCTTCAAACAGGATCATAAAACAAACGCTTTTATAAAAACCCTTATAATACCATCTGCCAGACATGAGCAATATAGTCCTCCACATGATACGGGAAGTGCGTAATAAAGATATACTCGAATCACTGCCTGAACCCGTGTGTTACCTAAGTAAACAAAATATCATTAGTATCCAAATGATGTACATTCAATGCCAAAACGTAACAATAGTACCGTAGTACATGCATTTTTTTGAGTCACCAGTCCTCCGATTGTTCCGATGTGGCCCGCCACGGATTCGTTCCCTTTACAAACCCTTTAATCTCAGAGTATCACTTGCAATCTACGTCCACAATTATCTCTTGGATGTATTCCATATCTGTCTTCCCCTACTGTTTTTAATAATATACTACTCCCTCTAACACCATGGAAGCTATTCTCTGATGTCTTAACAGATCAAATTACATTTCATTACGAAAGCTGAATGCCCTCGAGGACTGTGATATCAGTTTCAAAATGTTATAGAGGAGCAGACAGTCGTCGTGTCTGTTTTAACCTTATCAGAGCAAATCCAGATTTCGGCTAGTAACTAGCCATTATTAACGGTACAAATACAAGAACTGCATAGTCAGAGCATAGTATACAAAAATTAAAATTCATGTCATAACCTACACTCCTGGAAATGGAAAAAAGAACACATTGACACCGGTGTGTCAGACCCACCATACTTGCTCCGGACACTGCGAGAGGGCTGATCACACGCACGGCACAGCGGACACACCAGGAACCGCGGTGTTGGCCGTCGAATGGCGCTAGCTGCGCAGCATTTGTGCACCGCCGCCGTCAGTGTCAGCCAGTTTGCCGTGGCATACGGAGCTCCATCGCAGTCTTTAACACTGGTAGCATGCCGCGACAGCGTGGACGTGAACCGTATGTGCAGTTGACGGACTTTGAGCGAGGGCGTATAGTGGGCATGCGGGAGGCCGGGTGGACGTACCGCCGAATTACTCAACACGTGGGGCGTGAGGTCTCCACAGTACATCGATGTTGTCGCCAGTGGTCGGCGGAAGGTGCACGTGCCCGTCGACCTGGGACCGGACCGCAGCGACGCACGGATGCACGCCAAGACCGTAGGATTCTACGCAGTGCCGTAGGGGACCGCACCGCCACTTCCCAGCAAATTAGGGACACTGTTGCTCCTGGGGTATCGGCGAGGACCATTCGCAACCGTCTCCATGAAGCTGGGCTACGGTCCCGCACACCGTTAGGCCGTCTTCTGCTCACGCCCCAACATCGTGCAGCCCGCCTCCAGTGGTGTCGCGACAGGCGTGAATGGAGGGACGAATGGAGACGTGTCGTCTTCAGCGATGAGAGTCGCTTCTGCCTTGGTGCCAATGATGGTCGTATGCGTGTTTGGCGCCGTGCAGGTGAGCGCCACAATCAGGACTGCATACGACCGAGGCACACAGGGCCAACACCCGGCATCATGGTGTGGGGAGCGATCTCCTACACTGGCCGTACACCACTGGTGATCGTCGAGGGGACACTGAATAGTGCACGGTACATCCAAACCGTCATCGAACCCATCGTTCTACCATTCCTAGACCGGCAAGGGAACTTGCTGTTCCAACAGGACAATGCACGTCCGCATGTATCCCGTGCCACCCAACGTGCTCTAGAAGGTGTAAGTCAACTACCCTGGCCAGCAAGATCTCCGGATCTGTCCCCCATTGAGCATGTTTGGGACTGGATGAAGCGTCGTCTCACGCGGTCTGCACGTCCAGCACGAACGCTGGTCCAACTGAGGCGCCAGGTGGAAATGGCATGGCAAGCCATTCCACAGGACTACATCCAGCATCTCTACGATCGTCTCCATGGGAGAATAGCAGCCTGCATTGCTGCGAAAGGTGGATATACACTGTACTAGCGCCGACATTGTGCATGCTCTGTTGCCTGTGTCTATGTGCCTGTGGTTCTGTCAGTGTGATCATGTGATGTATCTGACCCCAGGAATGTGTCAATAAAGTTTCCCCTTCCTGGGACAATGAATTCACGGTGTTCTTATTTCAATTTCCAGGAGTGTATATCGCTTATACATTAAGTTACATACCAGTGATTCAAGATGTTATGTATGCCCCAGTACGCCTACACCAGTTGTTCGGGCTCCTGTCACAGTTCATTAAAGACTACTGCGTAATGATTATAAGCTTTGCAGAGAAAACCTCGGTTGTCTGTGTGGCGCTCTGAATACGAAATGCGTAATACTCGTACATAACCTTCATAGTAAAGCAATTATGGTCTCTAATAAAATTTAAAATTTGCTGTATTGACGTACTGCCACATTTAACAGCAGACATCAAAAAACACAGAAATGCCAGATTCAGTCCTTCTGATCCAATTATTCTGTTTATCTGTAAAAGCATAGATATCGTCAGTTGCATAAAACTTTTCCATAAAGTTTACAAACAGCTAGGAAATACGCGGTGTATGATGTGGCTATTGGAATTGATTTGAAGATTTTTTTCTCATACACTTTTTTTAATCGCCGTGACGAGTTATGTGGTTCCCTGAAGAGTTAATAGATGCAGCCAAAAATCACCAAGATATACCGTTGGTGTGATTTGCCAATCCGTAACGTATGTAGAGAGTACTTAACTCTGAGCCACTTCAAACAGATTTTTAATTGTAAGTACAATAAAATTAATATACCGAATTGTTACTATTAAGGATGTAAATTCTTCTAAACTAATATAAAATAGGAAAAGGCACAGAGCTTCAATATTGTAACCATTTTACTCGTATCACATTATGTCAGTTGCACAGATATTGTTAATTACCAGTCTTTCCCTATAGCTTTTCTCTATTTTTCACAGAATTTCGAACGTCTTGCACATTTTACACTGTCGAACACTTTCTACATGTTGACAAGTCCAATGGAAATATCTCGATTTATCTTCAGTCTTGCTTTCATTATCATCCGCAACTTCAGAACTGCCTGTCTGGTGCATTTTCGTTTCCTAGTGTCAAACCGATCGTCATCTAACAGATTCTCAATTTTCTTTTCTATTCTTCTCTATATTGTTGTCGTCACCAAGTTGGAAGCATAAGCTTCTAAGCTGATCGTGCGATAATTCTCTCACTTGTCGGTTGTTGCTACCTTTGGACTTGTGTGGATCGTGTTTTCCCGAATGTCGGATGGTGTATCACCAGTTTCATACATTCTACACACCAGCATAAATGGTCATTTTGATGCCACTTCCAACCATGATTTTAGAAATTCTGACAGAGTTATACCTGTGCCACCAGCCTTTTTTAACTTTAAATCTTCCAAAGCTCTTTTAAATTTTGATTCAAATACTGAATATCCTATGTATTCCCCGTCGACTGTTATTTCTTTTTCTATTATGTCACCAGACAAGTCTTCCCTTAGTAGAGGCCTTCACTGTTCTTTTCCACCTGCTCACTCTCTCCTCTGCATTTAACAGTGGTATTCACGTTGCACTCTTAATGTTCCCGCTCTTGCTTCTTGCTTTTAATTCATAGTAGGTCGTTTTGACTTTTCTATATGCTGAGACAGTCCTCCCAGCGACCGCTTGTCTTTAGATTTCTTCACGTTTTTCATGTAGCCATTTAGCCTAATCTGCCCTGCATTTCCTATTTATTTCGTTCCTAAGTGACTTGTATTTCTGTACTCCTATATTTCCCAGAACATTTTGTATTTCCTTTTTCGTCCTTCAGCTAAAGTATTTCATCATCCATAGTTTCTTCACATTAGAAGGGTAGATCACATAACTAATGAGGAGGTATTTAATAGAATTAAGGAGAAGAGGAATTTGTGACACAACTTGTCTAGAAGAAGGGATCGGTTGGTAGGAGACGTTCTGAGGCATCAAGGGATCACCATTTTAGTATTGGAGGGCAGCGTGGAGGGTAAAAATCGTAGAGGGAGACAAAGAGATGAATACACTAAGCAGATTCAGAAGGATGTAGGCTGCAGTACGTACTGGGAGATGAAGAAGCTTGCACAGGATAGAGTAGCATGGAGAGCTGCATCAAACCAGTCTCAGGACTGAAGACCACAACAACAACAACAGTTTCTTCACTGTTACCTTTTTCTTTCTTTTTCGACTTGTGCAACTGCCCTCCTACCTAGAAAAATCCATTCCTCTTCATCTAAACTGCTTACTGAGCTATTCATTATCGCAGTATCTATAGCGTTAGAACACTTCAAGTGTTTCTCTTCATTCCTTAATACTTCCGTATTCCACTTCTTTGCACACTGATGCTTTCGGGATAATCTCTTAAACTTCAGTCTGTTCTTCATCATTACGAAATTGTGGTCTGAGAATACATCAGTTCACGTGTCTGCCTTAAAATCCAATATCTGATCTCGAAATCTCTGTCTGAGCATGGTGTAATCTAAATGAAATATTCCCGTATTTCCCGTCTATTTCGAAGTACACCTCCTCTTGTGTGTCTTGAACAGAGTGTTCGCTATTATAGCTGAAATTTATTTCAGAACTTAATTAGTCTCCTGTAACCTTTCTTCTGATCCTTCCCCTTTACTTTGTGAATTACCCCATTAATATCCTCATGTACTTTCTCTATTTCTTCATCCTCTGCTTGCGATGTCAGCTTGTATACCTGAACTAGTCAGTGCAGGTGTACATTGCAGTAGGCTGGCTGTTTTTGCTGCCACCTGTGAGACTTCCAAGTTGCGCTGGCTGAGCATATTCCGGATACGAGGAGCATGCACCGGAAATGGGAGTGGACATATTATTTCATTGAGCAACTGGGTCTCAAGGTGGGCGATGGATCTTCGTCATCCACATGTTTCCTGGCTGCTCCAAATTTTCCATTGATTGCCGTCCCACAGTAGCTTTGTATGCTTTGTGAGCTACTTTTAGTTCAGTGTTTCGGTGCCAATACACACGGCATTCGTAAAGACTAACCTTCCTACCTACTGTGAACGCAATAATTGTGCCTGGTTCACTTCCTGCAAGATTTTGTGTCCTTCTGCTTTTGTATTGGACTCCGTTCAGTCTCCTGTCGTTTTTGTTGTTGGCCATTCGGGTGTCTGGCAAGGCGATTTGAGGAGCATGTCGCTCATATGAAACATAATAGCTCCCATTTGATAACTGTCATAGAGTTATGATACGATGGTGTGTTTTCAATTATTCGGGGTGCTGTAAATTTCTTTTAGGTTAAGTGTCATTAATCATGAAGTCCATAACATTTTAGTACCTTTTGTACTAAATGGCCTAGTTTCGTTCTTTATACGTCTGGAGCCCACAAGCTTGTGTGCCTACAGGGACAAATCTTGATGCTTGTATTTTGATGGGCTATACTTCCAAACCAACCAGTGTTTACGCAGGTGAGGTTCATCAGCCAACTGTTCCCGTCTTCCTTCCAGCTACCTTTTCCGTCCTGTGTGACAGTTAAGTATTTACTGTTTCCACCTCATGGTGTGATTTGAAGCTGAGTCTCTTTTGGCTGCTGAACTTCTTTACTATCAGATGTAAGTGGGGGTTATTGCATTGGCAACTTATCCATCATCTTTAGAGATTTTTCACAAATGTTTATCTACACTGCAAGCATATAATCTGGACTTAGATTTAACTCGTTTCACATAAATATGACTTCTCTGATCATGAGGCTATCATCGTACGTATGTGGTTTTGGGCGTGTTCCACTTAGAAAAAGAGGAGTATGATGAGCAGTGTATTGGACCTACCGTAAGTAATTTTGAGCCTGTTCACCCAGACCACTTTACCCAACACGGGGTAGTTTCATATTGAGCACATTCAGTAGTTTTTGTTTCCTTTTAATGAGCTTCTTTTTTTTAGATAAAGCTGAATTATTTGTTGTATTGTAGTGAAAGATATTCTAAAGATGTTTGTAGCCTACCTATTTGAAAATTATTTTCTCAGAACCTTTGAAGCGGTTGTTGTGTAATTTCAATTGGTGAAATATTGCCTTGCTTCTCTTATTAAAAGTTTCCATAAATATAACAATACTAACTAATGGCCGGCAACATTTGTACATTTTTGGAAAGAGAACAACATTTGGTATAAATTTAAATTTTTGTACTTCATGTTCCCATGAATGACTTTTAGAGAGTTGAGATCAAGCATCTGAATTAACACTATCTCCTTTTTTAGTATTTTATCCATCCTCAATGACTGTAGTTATAATAATAAGCAATCAGTTGAATAAACTAAATTTAATTTCTTTACTGTTTTCGGGCACTTAGTGCCCTTCTTCAGAAGGCTTTACCTATCACATTATTTGCAGTTGTCAACAATAAAGTGCTTACAGCAAATTTCCATGGCCATGTAGTTCACAGTGTTTTGTGCTGATATTGTGAACTACATGACCATGGCCTTTTGTTGTTAGCGCTTTATTGTTGACAACTGCAAATAATGCGGTAATTGTAACCTCCTGAAAAAGGCACTAAATTCCTGAAACAGGTAAATAAAATTTCTTTTATCAATTGGTTGGTCCCTATTTCATTAGATTGTATCCTTTTGTTATTTAATCTCACTGATATATCTGATAAAGTGTTGGTCGACTATCAGTAATTGTTTTAAGTAATTTTGGTGTAACAGTTTTGTCTTAAAATGTGAAGGTACTTTTGGTCTAATTAAGAAAGCTCATTTTCTGGCAAATGTTAGTGAAAATCAACCCTTATTTGGCCTAGTCCTTCCACTCCCAGACAAACTTACGCCAGTATTATTGTAAGGTGGCAGGATAGTTTTTACCATCTAACATAACTTTATATCATGAAATCGATTCTACTCATCAAGCTGATGAATTTGATTCCCCACAAGCCATACTTTGCTTAGAATCGCGTTATTTGCATAGTACGGGCACACTAACAAAATCCACCTAATTTGCTTGTTGATAGACAAGTGGCATTTCTGTAGCAGTGGAAGGAGATTAATTAATTCAAGCTTGGCTCACATGATCTCCACACTATCAAAATCCACCTAATTTGGATCTTTGTGGACGAGTAGCATTTCTGTAGCAGTGGGCTGAAGTGTAAGCGAGGCTTCCCAACCGACCCGAGCACAGTGACATGGAACAAGACTTAGGAAAGCCATAAACCAGCGAACCCTCGCCGCAGGAGATCAATTAGGGACGCGACGCGGAACGCACCTGGAATTTTCGGTGGAGATCACCTCACAACAATGAGTCACTATTGCACAAGTCATCTGACATCCACCTGCGCTTCAATAAACATTTTAATACAGTGGGAGTTCCATTTTGGGGTGGTCTCAAAGGAGAACACAGCCCTTCCCATTTGCGCGGAAATGTAAGAACGCAGGAAGTGCGTCATCAGCTCCACATAAACTGAATTCACGTGACATTCACATGTATAGGGCGTCAGACCCACACCTGCTCTGTGAAAGACTTTTAACTTAAGAAAGCACTCAGGAACACAGCGGCAGGCCATTTTTGAGATGTAGAAAGGAGGAAAACAGTGTGAGTCTCCAGTATTTTGGTAAACATTCAAAAATCACGTGATATTGATGAGAACGATACATGATCTTCACGTAGACAGCTTCTATTTGGGCGTAGCTTATTACTAAAAGAAAGAAGGGCGAACGCTCATTGAAATGTGTGGAAGTAGCAACGGCCCAGTTCGTTTATCAAATCTCATTGGGAAAAGAAACGACAAAAGTTTCAGCAAAAGCATTCATTGGGCGGAACTTGTGCTGCAGGGAGACAACCCACAATACGGTGAGTGAAGGCTGCAGCAATACGGGCAATTACGATTGAATAATATGGGGCACTCTCCTCCTAGAAGGGCTGTGTTCTCGAGGGAGCGCATCACGCTCTGTCGTGGTTCCGGAAGACATTTTGCTGTGAACACCATTGTGTGTTCATGAGGCTCTGATACTTCGTAATACCTCCGAACTGGAGATTAGAGCTACGAGCTGTAAGTTCTGCAGAAAGTTTGGAGCAACAGTGTACATGTCGTTCAGCCTAAGCGAATGGATACAGCCAGTTGCTTTAGCCAGGGTAAAACATAGTTCTTCGCCTCACGAAAACTTAAGGCAGCTTACGACTGTATAGCCAGTCAAGGCCAAAGTGGAATTGCAGGGCCGATGGGTAAGGCGTGGACGCATCAGTTGAATAAACACGCCACCGCCGACCACAGCCACCCTTATCACCACAGTCTGCACAAGGTAAATATCGCGTTCCTCAGGCGCTAAATGTGAGAGTCATTAGAGTGCGTTAACTTCAGATCTACTTTAGAGTGAAGTTGATTTGCGTAATTTTACTGATTCGCTCATCTCGATGTCAGACACGTACTGCGCGTGTCTTCTTAGGGCTTAAATTCGAGAAAGGCATTTGGTATATAGATGATATTTTCTGGCTAAAATAGTCAATCTAAAGTCAGCTGTGTGATTTTATAACAGTCAGTGTAATATTTTGGGGTAACATTCTTGTGTTCACTGTGCTTGAAGTTATGTTAGTACGAGGATTGGAATTTTAATAGTGGCAAGTATTTATTTACAGCTCGTACAAAATAGATACGTGTTTCAAAGTTTTACTGACCTTAAAAGTATTCACCAGCATTGTGTATAATTCGTTGCCAGTGATGTGGAGGTCGTAGGATACTCTTAGCAGTGCCAGATGTGTTGACCGTTTGAGCGGCGCGGTCTATTGCCCGACGAATTTGTAGCAGTTCTGAAGCGAATGTCGTGAAGTGTTTCCTTCAGTTTAGAAATAGAGTTGAACTTAACGAGGGCTTAAGTCAGAGGAGTGCTGTAGGAGGTATAGCACTTAGCAGCCCCATCAGTCATACAAATCAGTAACAGCTTTCATGTACGTGCTTGAGCAGTGTCCTGCAAAATGGTCAGGTCCTGCAGATAGTGTCACTAGTCATCACTTCTGTCTCTAAACTGGTCGTGGGTTGTGTTCCATAAATGAACAGTATAGGGACAGAAGTTATGCCTATCCAGACATCAACGCTGTTGAAGGACTAGACTGACGTTGGTGCCCAGAAGACTCATAGCACTTACCGGGACGGTACAGGGAGGACTCGCAGGACCCATCTTCTCGAAGAAATATGGCCCTACGATAAACTATACCGTCAACCCGCACCACACAGCTACCTTTGCAACACACAACATAGCCGTCGTATTGCGATTCATCTGTCATTCGTAGCAGAAACTATTTACGCTGTGATGCTCGTTTCTCCCTTCATCGACAATATTCCGTTCAAATTTGACGTCATTCCTAGCAGCGATTCTTTTTTTACAGCGTTTTGAAACTAGAACGTTAATTATAATCGCTGTGTACATCGTTTTAACGTCTAATGGGTAGTTGAAGTGCATGCTTATTGAATTGAATCTTCTTCTTATTCTCTGCCAAAACCGGACGAGACTTTTTAAGCACAGCTGGAGTATAGTCTGAAATGGGGAGTAATGTCTCATTAAAATATGTGTTAACTAATGGTAAGAGACTACATAAATAATGTTATTTTGCATTTTAGCTCAGTGAGTCTGACGGGAAGTTGGAGTTGTTGCAAATCCTTCTTCCCTGACGAAATTTGACGCGACATTTTGCAATCAACTTTAGGCACTGCTGGATTTGGGTCTGAAGTTCAGAATAATGTCTTATTACTATCTCTATTAAATAAGGCTAAGAGAATATGTGAAATTGTTATTTTATATTTTTGGGTCTAGTTCATTTCCTCTCCTTAATCTGATTCACAAAGTGCTGAAGATATCCGAAATTTTCAGTGGCATTTCTAATTACTCCTTCAACAACAGCTTCTTTTCTCATCTTCAAATCTTCTGCAGTCCATTTTGAACCAATCTCAAACATAAAAACGGATTCAATTTGATAAATAATTGACAATGACAATCACGATCAGTGATCAATGATGGTCAGGGGTCATGACGGCCAGTGATCACAGATGATGACTGGTCAATGTTGGTAGGTGATTAAAGATGATCAGTAATCAAGAATGATCATTAATCGAATACAGTCAGTGATCAATGTTGGTTAGTGATCAGTGATGATCGGTGATAAATGGTGGGCACTGATAAGTGATGATCAGTGATAGTAATCAGTGATGGTCAGCAATCAATGAGGTTCAGTGATCAATGGTCATCAGTGCTCAGTAGTGGTCAGTGATCAAGGGTGCTCAGTAATCAGTATTGGTCAGTGTCGAGTAGTGGTTGGCTAACAGGGTGACTGCTATTACCTTATATGTTTAAAATATTTAATAAACAGCTAGGTGACACAAATTAAGACTTACCTTGATGCTGTATAATCGGTAGTATGAAGCAATTAATTGTGATCTGTGCTAACACTGTATTCACTCAGCTGACAAAGACAGGTCACACTATGCCTCTTAAATAAAGAAGATCGCTGCTGTCACCATTCCGAATGACAGGGTGGGCAAACACACTAGCAGTACATCTTTCTTTAGGTGTCATTGCATATGTCTCTCTAGGACTTCGTGTGATGTTTTTAACAAGTTTGCTATGCTTAATTTTTAATGCAGGACACTGCCTCTAAGAGCCTGCTCATGTGCAGATAGTGTGGGGGCACATATGCTTTTTTGGAAACTGATAAAAATGAGAAGTTCCAGAGGGAGATACCTTCTCACTTACTTAACTGGTGAATACTACGTATTTCCACATCTGTTTCATCATAATTACCTCTCTGATGTGGTGACCTCAGAAAATTTCCAACCAGCACAGGAGATACATTTTTCGCTCAAAAAGTCTCAATTTGCTTTTGCCTGTCGGAAAATGTCTCAAACATTCTGAGCCAACGTCGTAAGACTTGCAGACGTCTGCACTTTCACATTTACACAGTCCCCAGGCACATTATATTTTGCACAATATGGGAAAATTCTTATCTGTGGTTAGCTATAAAATGTAAAGTCCATCACGCTTCTGTTCACTTCAACACTTGATGTGGGACACGTCCTCACCTAGAATGAAAATACTCACACATTCAGCTCCTGAACCAGTTCAGCAAATAGTATGCAAAATGTAACGTCTCCAAGGATAGATGCATACTAGTGTTGATCCATTGTGCTTTCCAGAATGAAGGGTCACCCAGGGAATGCCCCAAACACATACCCCAGACCATAATGCTCCTTCTTGGTTACAGGGTGTATGCTTTCAGACGCTTCACGCTGTACATGACAGCAGCCATCTGTGTGATGAAGCATAAAACGTGATTCATCTGCGAAGGCCATCTCAGTGGAAGTCCAGCTGCGGTGTTGGAGTGCAAATTGCAGCCATTGCCAGCGATGGACAGCAGTCAGCAAGGGTGCATGAACCAGGTCCTGCTGCTGAGGCCCATACGCACCAATTTTCACTGGACGGTCGTCTAGAAGAAGCTGTTGGTAGCCTCTTGGTTCATCGGCGGACAGTCAGCTGCTCAATATACAATGTCCACAGCCGTCTCTCACCCCTATCATCTATGGCTCGGGGTGCACCCCAGTTGCCTCAGCGCTGGTTTTGGATAGCGCCATTTTGGCACACTTGGTATATTTTAACCAAGGCGGCATTTGAACGGTTTACAAACCTAGCCGCTTCGGAAATGCTTCGACCCTGGCCCGAAAGCCAATGATGACGCACGTCAATTTGGACGTCATATAAATCGCTCCATTTCCACATTTTGACAACGACTACACTATTTTCAGCGTTCCCCGCCACTTTTTATGTATCCTCCATTGCTATTGCAGCCACCAGCCGTCTGTGAGTGGTTATTCGATGTTCACACCTAACATAGGCACTGATCACAATAATGTGACTGGATCGTGTATATACTAACGAGAAAAAGCCAGAGGAAAAAACACAGTATTGGTAACAGCCCTTTGGACGGCCCCTACAGGAATATTGGTGCCGATATAAACTAAAACTAATAAACAGTCACTTGTACGTGAAGCACCTGGCAGACTGCGATTATTCAGTGCGGTTTTAGTACTATGCTATGGCGCTGTAGGATAATTCAACTTCCATAAACTATTTGTTTTAGAATAAACTAGTTTTTTTTAGAATGCACGATTTGAATATCATATCATACTACAAGAGGAAGGGACAAGGAGAAAGCAAAGACAGGTTGTAACTCTCGAATCAAATTAACATGGGACAGTCGCTCAGGTAGCGGTCTACTGTGTGATGACAGCGTGAAAACCTGTGAGGACAATAGTTGCGGAACACTATTGTGATAGCTATTAAAACTAGTGGAAAGTTGAGACTAAATAACGCCTGCATCATGGCTTTAACATCACGGTCATGCGAAAAAGGTAAAAGACCGTAATGAGCGTGTAAAAACACTTTTTCGCTGCCTCCGCAGGTTAAACAAAAAGAAGGCAGTTATATTAAAATGAATATATTGTTCCTTGGATGGTCGACGCATGTAGCTCGAACACAACCCTGTGTCTGCCATGCTCTGCTATGCAACATACATCTGTCACGTGATGAGTGGAATGCTGCCGAGCTGTCTTCCATTAAGCGCTATGTGAAGATGAACTCAGTCACAATTTTGCTCGGTTAAAGCTAGAACTAAACACTCATTTTAACAACTGAACGACGTACTATAGTTGTCTTCAGTTTATCACTACAATTAAAATTATTTCTGTGAACTTTTCAATATTAATGCGACAGTGATCGTTTTAACACTCAACCGAATCCGGCTATGTAAAATTTCAACAAACAAAGTTTGGGTCATTTTATTTACATTTCTTTCGATGTCGACTTTTAACAAGTGATGCAACTAACTGTTATTCAATGAATTTTATTGTTTTACTCTACATTATGCATCATCTGTTTCACCATCCACGCAGGACTAAAAGGTGACGAATCAGTTTGATAAAACACATTTCGCTAAGAAGTGAATCCTTGTCCGTAAGCGGTAATTTTTTAATTATTATTTTAGAAATAATTTACGCTTTTGTCCGCTACGTCTGGCTTTTACGTAAAATAGACGTTCACGTTTTACGACAATCACTAATCTATCAATGTAATGAAACATTATTATGACAGGATACAGAATACATCGAAAAAACATTAAGAAAACTGTTGTAGTGAGTCAGTGATATCAACATTATGTTATCTCAAAATATTTATGACTTATCTAGTTTTTTATCTGAGGAGCAATTCATACCAAACGTTTGGCACCAATTATTAATACAAATTTTTAAAAAAATATGTTAAAAGTATATACAGAGTGGCCGTAAACACTGAAAAGCTTGTAAGGGTGTTGCAGGATGGGCTAGCTCAGAAATATTTGTTGAAAAAAGATACGTAGCGCCATTTTCGATTGCTCCAGCGTTGAATATAGCCAAGCACGTCGTTGCGTGTGCAAAATTCAACCAACCTGCCAGAGGCAGCGCCTCTAAACGCGTTCTTCGGTTAGTTTCCTCAAACCGAGCAAACGTAGCTTTATCTCACCTAGCTTAAATTTATCGCTTTATAAAAAGGCACATTTTAATTGGTAATGACGTTTGAACAAGTGGGAACTCACGGATCCACAGATACATGTGCATCACCGCATTTTATTGCGTGCAGATGCTTTAATTTGGGCATGCAACGACCCGATTGGCCAATGCAATGCTAAACAATTCGGAAACAGCGTAATGCATCGAATTTTTTTCTTAACAATTGTTTTTCAGCACAGTCCACTCTGCAACACTCTTACAAGCCTTTCATACTATTTCTGACAATCCTGTATATATACCACATTCTGCTGCTGAAGTTTTCTGATGAATAGGAGAAGGATCATCCTTCACATCATCACAGTTTTACGAAACAGGTGGTACTTGAGTAGGCTGGGTGAATCTGTACGTACAGCACCCAAGATTTCATCATTTTCCGTTTAACCCCTTGGTAGAATGTATCATGACGTGCGTTGGTTCTTAGGAAATTCAAAACAATACTTCCACGATCCACTGTCAAGTTGGATTCGCTGTCCAGGATGTTTGTCTTTGCTTTCCTTCCGCATCGGAAACCCATCTCTATTAAGCCGTTCACAGATTGCTTCTTCCCACGAGAAACATGGAACTAATGACTCCACCCTCAAATTCTACATTAATCTGTGCCTGTGTACTCATTCCATGGCCTCTGACACCATTACCACCAGATACTATACTTTTCTGCACTGGTAGAGTAGGCACTTTTGTCATATCAGTAATCCTCCTAAAGGAATTACTGGCAGTTACATTGATACTACACGCGCATTGAGTATAACAATTGTGGGAATACTACCCACAGCAACGTTAACTGCCGCTTGTTCAAGTTCCTGCGTCGGTTCTCCGTATGATATAAAATCTTCACCACAGTTTGTGAACATGTAACAGAAAATCACATCATGTAACCACAGGCAGTAATGAACTTCTCAATTTTCCTGCCCCACATTGGTCGCCAGATGTAACATTTCCTTCTGTTTCACAGTGAGATATTCCGTTAAAAGCTTTTCAAAGGGTGACATAAAAATGAAATATATGATTTTACCTAAGTTAACTGGCGTGACAAGATGACGGAGAACAATTATTTATTAGGGGCACTGTGTGGTGCAGCACACTGCTAAATCTGTAGTTTGAATTTTTTACCTCTGTTGGCCCTACATCTAATTTCTTGCAAGTTGGGTTATGTCAAGCCACTGAATAGCTTGATGGGCGTCACTATTGGATGGTGGGAGACTGATCAAACCGGACAGTTCTTACGAAGCAATGTTGCGTAAGGTAATGGATCCGATTGGTGAAAATATCTCAGAGGGCTGTAGCTTCAGTGAAACACACATTTAAAGAAAGAACATGAATAGTGTAATAGTGTTCGGTCGTTCACCTTGTTACAATCCGTCTCCAGTATCTCTTAGTTGGTCGCTAAAAACGTCCCAAACACAATAAGTAATTTGTGTGACATGGAGATAGGACGGTAATCACATTTACGTAAGTGACATTTATATGCTAAATAAAGTAATTATTAAGCCAGCAAATATAAACGGTACATGCTTACATGTTGTCAGTACAAGCTCAGACAGTAGAAACATAAGAAGGCAGGCATAAGCCAAGTGAAGTGACATTTACCATTAGTTCTCAGATGCATAAAACTCCCATCCTACACAGCTGTAGAAATTTCGTTGGGTGTAAATGTTCACTATGGTCATAAAAGTTTTCGTTCGTTCGTTAAGAAGTAGCTCACCAGCAAAATATTTCATCAAGTACATTCAAAGACAAACAAACTTTTTGGTATACCAGATCATTTTGAACATCAGTTAAACAAAAAATAAATGGATAACCCTTTAGTGTTATGCATCACGGAGCGGTTTACTACTTAACGCCTCCTCCCAAATATGTCTCACGAAATGACAACCACGAGACAATCATACAAATTTGAGCTCTTACATTCATCGACAGTCGTCAACGGTCCAGGGAAGGGGCGAACAGATACTATCCTCCGCCATATACCGTAACGTGGCTTCCGAAGCATACAATAGACGTCTCTCTTTCAGGCATTAACGTTGGAAAGAAACTGCATTACAAAATTTAATGACTTAATATTCGTATTTTAGTAATTGTTCCATCCATTGTGCTTAATCTGGTGACTACGTTTCCTACATCGTTCACGTGCTGGCAGTTATCAAAACATAATGAAGGTATTGTAAATGCTTAGTATATGCACGAAAATAAGTTAGCTCCAGGTTATTAGAAAATGAAGCAATAAAGTTTTGGCTTCTCTTGTGAAAATAACACCATGTATTTAGTAAATATATTATGAAGTGGTATATTTATGTTTTTAAACCGCTTCAACTTATTTGTAAGGGATCATTAGTGTCAAGAAATGGTATCACTACTGATGAATCAATCTCCAACGCCGGCAATTGCATATTTTATGTGATGAAGCTATCGTTTCTTGAGGGATCCGTACAACAGTAGCATGAAGGTAAATTACGAAGATTTAATGAACATTTTTGAGCACAAATATAAATAATCTTCTGGAGACACACATCGACTGTTTTGTGAAAGATGAACTTAGCAAATCACAAGATGTAGATGATAACTATCTCTGTGTTATCCAGTTACGTATGAAAATATCCAAAAGTTCTCGGGTACAATTTTAAATTTCCCAATTCACATGACAAAGAGGGAAAATTCGCCAGCTATAGAAATTTCTGTGGAATCATACAATGTACCTTACAAATTAATGTACGGGAAGATACCTCAATGAAATTTTGCAAAGTAATAGCCTTGCCTTTGCTATTGAATCATGAGGAATGAATTTCTCCCACTTAGTAGCGTGATATTGTTTTCAGGACTACAAAAGAAATGCCGAAATTAGACAAAAACTAAATGTTGAGACCATTACAACTGTAACTGTGAAATAGAGATTGAAATGGAAAGACCACGCTCAACGCATATCTAACTGCAGGATAACCATATAAATAAAAGGAGAAACGTTGGACAGTTCTGAGGCGGAACAGACCAAAAGCCGTAATCCTTGAAGATGATGATGACAACCTCAAATATGTAAAACTATGTTAATAGGAACGTGTTGTAGTGATTGAAGGGCTTTAGATGTTTTTGAATGGAGATAATCATTAATTAGCTAGTTATTCCTTGATAAATTTTCGACAGTAAAAGTCGCAAAGTTAAACTGTTGTAAGCCTGCAGCGGTAGCTTGGATTACTACAGGAAAATTTGTTTCCTCCCCCCCCCCCCCCCCCTCCGCCCGTAACTTAAATTCTCAATAGCTTCACCATCAAGGAGTTCCACTGGTGAGTGATAGCTCCGAGTTTCAGTTGTTTCATTATTCACCAAATGTGATTACAAGATGTGGGTGTTAATTACAATCGTGTGAAAAACTTGCTATCGAATGGAATGCAAAAGTAAAGCTTACAAGTCAGACGACACTAACATCACGAGAGCATCACCAAACGGAATAATATCACAGCAAAAAGACAGTGCAGCCCTCTTACATAAATTAGGAATAGTAGAAACAGCCGTCATTCTTTACAGGCGAATGGGAAAACTGGTGGAAGCCACCTCGGCGAAGATCAGTTACGATTCCATAGAAATATTGGAACACGAGAGGCAATATTGAGATACGAATCATCTTAGAAGGTAAGTTATGGAAAGGCAAACCTACGTTTCTAGCATTTGTAGACTAAGAGAAAGCTTTTGATAATGTTGACTGGAATACCCTCTTTCAAATTCTGAAGGTGGCAGGGGTAAAATACAAGGGACGAAAGGCTATATACAATTTGTACAGAAACCAGATGGCTGTTATAAGAGACGAGGGACACGAAAGGAAAGCAGTGGTTGAGAAGGGAGTGAGACAGGGTTGTAGACTATCTCCGATGTTATTCAATCTGTATATTAAGCAAGCAGTAAAGGAAACAAAAGTAAAATTTGGAGTAGGAATTAATATCCATGGAGAAGAAATAAAAACTTTGAGGTTTGCTGACGACATTGTAATTATGTCAGAGACAGTAAAGGATCTGGAACAGCAGGTGAACGGAATGGAATTAGATTAGGAAATTAGACACTTAAAGTAGTAGATGAGATTTGCTATTTGGGCAGCAAAATAACTGATCAAGGTCGAAGTAGAGAGGATATAAAATGTAGAGTGACAGAGGCAAGGAAAGCGTTTCTGAAGAAGAGAAATTTGTTAACATCGAGTATAGATTTAAGTGCAAGGAAGTCTTTTCTGAAAGTATTTGTGTGGAATGTAGTCATGTATGGAAGTCAAACATGGATGATAACTAGTTTAGACAAGAAGAGAACAGAACCTTTCGAAATGTGATGCTAGAGAGGAATGCTGAAGATTAGATGGGTAGATCACGTAACTAATGAAGAGATACTGAATAGAACTGGGGAGATGAGGAATTTGTGGCACAACTTAATTAGAAGTAGGGATAGGGGGACAGGGCATGTTATGAGGCACCAATTTAGTATTGTAGGGAAGAGTGGAGGATGAAAATCGTAGAGGGAGACCGAGAAATGAGTACACTAAGCAGATTGAGAAAGATGTAGGTTGCAGTAGCTATTCGGAAATGAAGAGGCTTGCACAGGACAGTAGTATGGAGAGCTGCATGAAACCAGTCTCTGGACTGAAGACCACAACAACAACAACACCAGCAGTCGTCATGTAGATTTACATTTCCCGAGACATCTGTACACCACAAACAGAACGCCATTGCATCAGACCATACACAGTGCCATGAAGTTCTACAGTGCTTGAGCACGCCCTTGCAGGAAAATTGAAGGAAAACTGTTATACATATGCATTTTTTGCTATAATTTGTTAGTCTAATGCTCAAAAAACCTAACTAACGTTGAACATTCTACGAGGATCAGCTACGTACCGAGGGCATATTTATTGCGCACCGGGTAGACTGAGGTTTGTTGCAACTCCATTTTAGTCTATGAACGCAAGTCTTCCGTTTAATCTGACAACATGGTTTTGCTGTCGACTGGTAACGCAGAATTGCTTAGGGCTATTTGTGGTTGCATGTTGTGTGTATCAGAATGAATATTCCACTCAGAAGTGGAGTGTATAACTTGACGAAATTGTCTGATAGATTTAAGGTGTGGGGTGGACCTAAGTTTCACCTGTTTCACAGATTCTGTACCACATAGATATACAGTCGAAATACACCTTATACTGCGAAAGAAATGTGATCTTACCTCCGTCTGAAGGGAGACGGAATGTAATGGGTTTCTCCCTTAAGAAACCAACCTGGCACCAGCCTTTCTCAATTCAAGCGACCTAGCACACTTCAATTCTACGCCGTCAACATACCTGTTAGAACACTCCGACGTGAAAACAGCTTTTTGGCTGATGTTTGCGTTACCTCTTTCCAGTGCATAACCGTTAAATCCTGTTTGTATATGCTTAAAACACCACCTCAGTGCCTTTTCACATTTATAAATTGACTGTGTTAGTATTTTAAATCTACGCTCTTATTTCAAATTACGCATTTCCATTTAAATCACAATATCACTAAGGGAGCTTCTTGTAAAATGGGCCACCATAAATGTATAGACTGCTGAGAGGGTGTCATATTTCGCTTACAGCTACCAAAAGCTTTATTTTTGCTAACATAACATCGGCTTTTGCGCTTGAAAGGAACGAATACGACAAACGTATACCCTTGACAGCCTTGTCTTTTTATAAAAAATTAATTACCCACCATTTTATGTAAAGTTGTATTTCATGCATGGTCTAGGGGTAGCGTCTTTGATTGGTAATCAAAAGGTTCTCGGTCCCGGGAACTCTGAATAAAAATCAGCATTAGCTGCCGAAGATCCTGGAATAAAATGACACCCTCGTTCTGTCAACGGCCTTGTCAAAAAGGGCGGAGGAGTGGACAGACGTTCACGGCACTCTCGTGTTGATGGGGTGGGAAACTGCCCCTAAAGGGGGAAGTATCAGCAATCATTAACGACATGAGAATACAGAAGGCAAATTGAACCACTACATTAAAGACACGTAATGTGTATCTACAGGACATGTGGCCTGTAATCAAAAAAGTGTCATGATTATCTCTCCATTGGCAAAATATTCCTGAATAGTCCCCCATTCATATCTCCGGGAGGGGACTGCCAATGGGGAGATGATCATGAGAAAAATATTGAGTAATCAACGAAAGGTTAACTTTCCTCGAGTAGTGGTGTGGAATGTCAGAAGCTTGAACGTGGTAGAGAAGCCGGAAAATCTGAAAAGGGAAATCCAAAGACTCAATCTAAATACAGTGTGGGTCAGAAAAGTGAAATGGAAAGAAGACGAGGATTTCTACTGAGGTGAGTGTAGGGTAATATCAACAGCAGCAGAACACGGTATGCCAGGAATAGGATTTGTTATGAACAGGAAGGTAGGGCAGAGTGTGTTACTATGAACAGTTTAGTGAAAGGGTCATTCACATTAGAATCAACCGCAAACCAACATCGACAACGATAGCTTCGGCAAGATGAAAAGACAGAGGAAGGATGTGAGCATATTGAATGGGTAATTCAGAACGTATAGGGAGATGAAAATCTACTGATATGGGGTCCGGCATACGGTTGTAGGGGAAGGAGTAGAAGAAAGGAAGGAGAATATGGACTTAGCACTAGAAATGAGACAGGAAAAAGACTAACTGGGTTCTAAAATAAATCTCAGCAAATAATAGTGAATACACAAACACCCAAGATGGTGGTATACTTGGGAAAGGCCGGAAGGTACAGGAAGACTTCATTCAGTTAGATTACATCATAGTCAGACACAGATTACTAATTGAGATACTGGACTGTAAGGCCTATCCACGGGTGTACACCCTGTAACCAAGAGGGAGCATTATGGTCTGGGGTATGTTTTTGTGGCATTCCCTCGGCGATCCCCTCATTCTGTAAAGCACAATGGATCAACACTATAGTTGAATTCTTTTATCTTGGCGGCTCGCGCATGCCCGCCCAGACGCAGAGATTGCTGCTTTGCCAGTTGCACACGACGCACGCGCCAAGAGAAGCAGCTCCATAGTATAGTATAGTTCGCAAGCTTAAGTTTAGGGGGGAGCGCGCAGTTCATGAAGTAAAGCCACCACGGCCGCATTAACCCTTTCGCTGCTACAGAGACGTGCTCCCCGCATTCCGCGCTGTGCGCGATTTTGTCACTGCACTGCTCGCCTGTGCTGGCACATGGTGTTTCTGACTGCTTTGACACACTTATCATTCGATTCCACAAAAACTATTTGGCCCAAAAATTAGATTTTTACACATCTTCTTGACTGATACCTTCCCCCCACTTCCTTTGACTGATTGAAGTGCCCGGTGTAAATAAAACTTTTATTACAGTCGCGAAAGACGGAATATTTCTCAATATTACATACGACACCTATGTGGCACTTAAATTAAATGAGATATTGTTATACAGTAAATTTTATATGAAATTTAGGTACCTCGTCCACATTTCATTCTCAACATTGTGGCAACTAAAATCGACCATACGGAAAGTATACGCTATGGACTTTTACCTCTGCAAACTCTTCAAAATTTCGTGCAATGTTTTACTACATTTAGTGCTGCACAATAACTGGGTTCAACATCGAAACAAAATTAAGTCATTATTGGGGGAAGGTATCAGTCAAGAAGATGTGTAAAAATCTAATTTTTGGGCCAAATAGTTTTTGTGAAATCGAATGATAAGTGTGTCAAAGCAATGGGAACACCATGTGTCTGCACAGGCGAGCAGTGAATGCGGGGAGCACGTGACTGCAGCAGCGAAAGGGTTAATGAAGAGACAAAGCACAAGAAATTTCAAAAAATTGCACTCAAACGAATAAAATTCGTGAAGTAAGACACTTCGATATTGTTTTTAAATAAAGAAAATATTTAGCATCGCACTCTTTACCTTTCGCTCACTAACCCAACGCTTTACCCGTTACGCTAGCGCAGCTCATCGTAAAATGTCTCTACATTAGGACTCTAACAGGTCACGCAAAATTCTGACAAACACTGTTGGTATGCCTATGAATTACTCGCACTTCGTCGAAGTACTATAGGAAATAAACAATTACCGCTGTTCTTTATTGCGAAAAAGCGGTTTGTGAAATTGATACAAACACCTTTCCTTGCTATCGCCTGAATTAAGAGTCTTATTGCTTGTTTGGTTTAATTAATTAATAGAAAATGAAGCAATTGGTATAAAGAATGGTTTTTCCAAACTTTCAAAACACAAAGTCTGCTATCAAGACATTGCTTTTGTTCTATTACTTTATTTATGACTGAACGTTTCTAAAACTGAAGACACTCGTCCATGCTCTGCTCTGCAGTCGAGATCTGGCAACGTCGTTCTCTGTTCATTGGCTGACTGTATTTTTTGACGTCAGATGCGCAGAACGAACCTAAACTCGGCCGCCAACATAAATGACGCACACTTTAGTATGCATCTTTTCTTGGAGAGGTTACGTTTCGCATACCGTGTAATGAACTGCACGCTGGTGTTGGTTCAGGAGCTGAATGTGTAGTAATTTCATTCTAGATGAGGATGTGTTCCAAATGGTTCAAATGGCTCTGAGCACTATGCGACTTAACTTCTGAGGTTATCAGTCGCCTAGAACTTAGAACTAATTAAACCTAACTAACCTAAGGACATCACACACATCCATGCCCGAGGCAGGATTCGAACCAGCGACCGGAGCGGTCGCTCGGCTCCAGACTGTAGCGCCTATAACCACATGGCCACTCCGGCCGGCGACGTGTTCCACATCAAGTGCTGAGTCAACAGAAGGGTGTTGGGCTTTAAATTTTATAGTTAACTACAGATAAGAATTTTCTCATATTAGCCGGCCACTGTGGCCGAGCGGTTCTAGGTGCTTCAGTCCGGAACCACGCTGTTGCTACGGTCGCAAGTTCCCCTGCCTCGGACATGAACGTGTATGATGTCCTTAGGTTAGTAAGATTTAAACAGTTCTAAGTATAGGGGACTGATGACCCCAGATGTTAAGTTACATAGTGCTTAGAGCCATTTGAAACCACACACGATATTAAGGCACTTTAGTATCTCATAACCAGCTTTGAATACCATTCTCATATAAATCTGTCATGTCAGCGTAATGCGATAATTTAAACGTTCTGTAACGATTCCATAAAGCACACTTCTTGACACTTGAGGAAACTCATCTGATCGGTGACGGATCGTTTCGATTGCGGTCTGCAGATTGAACCTCTGGTTCGTTTTCTCTGTCGTCGCCCGGCGGCGCTCTTGCGCTGTGTTGTTTAGTTTGAAATGTTTGCGAGGCGGGAGAGTGTGGAACAGTCAGTCAGCGAGGGGCGAGGAGGAAGGAAACCGGTTGGAGGAACTGTGTGTTATCACGTGCAGGTGGTCTGTGTCTTGACCGATTCGCTCTGAGGGAATCATTGCCACAGGAACGACTTTGATAACGACTAGCTGATTCTGATGGTCTGAAAGGGCATCTCTTTCTTGTTTCAGCCCGCGTTGTGTGATTTACTTTGGCGTCGCTACACTCTCTGTTGTTACTGCCCTGTCCTATGTGATTATTCCCCGACTTGTCAATTTGTGCTCTCCGGGAAGTTTGGATCTGCCGTAGTGGGTCGGTATCGCTTACAGAAACTGTTTGAGCCTTCCCACCATTGTGTTCGCTGAGTGCCCTGTGCTGCTTTCCTGAAAAGTAACTAAGTTGAGTTCCCCAGGTGTGATGATTGTGATGATAGTTTTTCATTGTTGGGTTTTAAAATTGTTTCTCCTTGCCAAATGACGCCTGCCATTGTCGCTGCCACCATCCGTACGAGTGGTGGGATTATGACGGCGGTCGCAGGTGCCGTCATGAATATGCGTAAAAGGAAAGAAGAAAAAGCCACTATCTAACCAGAAACAATTAATACGAATTAAGTAAATACAATTAAAAACTTTCCTTTGGGAGAGGGCTACAAAATGGATCAAATGGCTCTGAGTACTATGGGACTTAACTGCTGAGGTCATCAGTCCCCTAGAACTTAGAACTACTTAAACCTAACTAACCTAAGGACATCACACACATCCATGCTCGAGGCAGGAATTGAACCTGCTACCGTAGCGGTCGCGCGGTTCCAGATTGTAGCGCCTAGAACCACTCGGCCACTTCGGTCGGCAGATGACTACAGTTCTCATTCTGGTTGAAAGATATCTTTACTCGTTTGCAGTTATTGGTTTTATATTGGTGAATCGTCAATTCATTCGCAGAGCATATTGTCCCCCACTCCAATGTATCTAGAAGAATTACCCCTAGGTAGCAAATGTGGACAGTGAATGCTACCGAGGTCCATTCAGTGATGCGCTCCCATCAAAATACTGACTTTTATGGAGAACATCACCGGCCCTATCTGATTATACAGTCTCACTTGTAGTGGGCATTAATTTAGCTTTACAACGGATAACGCTAACAAGGAAAACAAATAAAGCAGCCATAGTAACTCTCAATGAGCCACTGAATAAATATGTCCTACAGGTCGTTCGCATCCCACTTATCTATTGCCAAGTGAGTTCTGCACTGTGAGCAATGTCGGAATGACAAGAAAGAATCTATTGTGACCAGGAGAAAGAAATATGGACCCCAATCTCCTTTTGTTGTGAACAACATGGTGATATATTCAGCTTCAAAATTAGCTAAATTTTGTGTGAAAACGAATGTGTGAGAATAATAATCTAATAGTAGTTAGGACATTCAACTATCGCAACAAATTAAACAAACAACAATTTCATCATCGCTTAGTTTCATTTGACTATATGTATATATATACAGGGTGTTACAAAAAGGTACGGCCAAACTTTCAGGAAACATTCCTCACACACAAATAAAGAAAAGATGTTATATGGACATGTGTCCGGAAACGCTTAATTTCCATGTTAGAGCTCATTTTAGTTTCGTCAGTATGTTCTTCCACCTACGCTCAATGGAGCACGTTATCGTGATTTCAAACGGGATACTCTACCTGTGCTGCTAGAACATGTGCCTTTACAAGCACGACACAACATGTGGTTCATGCACGATGGAGCTCCTGCACATTTCAGTCGAAGTGTTCGTACGCTTCTCAACAACAGATTCGGTGACCGATGGATTGGTAGAGACGGACCAATTCCATGGCCTCCATGCTCTCCTGACCTCAACCCTCTTGACTTTCATTTATGGGGGCATTTGAAAGCTCTTATCTACGCAACCCCGGTACCAAATGTAGAGACTCTTCGTGCTCGTATTGTGGACGGCTGTGATACAATACGCCATTCTCCATGGTTGCATCAGCGCATCAGGGATTCCATGTGACGGAGGGTGGATGCATGTATCCTCGCTAACGGAGGAAATTTTGAACATTTCCTGTAACAAAGTGTTTGAAGCCACGCTGGTACGTTCTGTTGCTGTGTGTTTCCATTCCATGATTAATGTGATTTGAAGAGAAGTAATAAAATGAGCTCTAACATGGAAAGTAAGCATTTCCGGACACATGTCCAGATAACATACCTTCTTTCTTGGTGTGTGAGGAGTGTTTCCTGAAAGTTTGGCCGTACCTTTTTGTAACACCCTATATATATATCCTCATCCTTAGGTGATTCGGATTGATCAGTCTCTCCTAAACCCTCACACACATTCTCACATATTCACGCTGAGTCAAGCATTGAAATATCTTCTAGCTCAAAAGTATTAATAAAACATATGAAATTCCACTCTTATATATAACCAAAGAGCCTACAGTCCATGAGGCCCCATTGGACACTTGCGTACTTCCAATGATCAGCTTTAGAGACTCAACAAAAATTCTTTCCCCCAATTAAATAAATCCTTTCACAAGTTGTTGTTGTTGTTGTGGTCTTCAGTCCTGTGACTGGTTTGATGCAGCTCTCCATGCTACTCTATCCTGTGCAAGCTTCTTCATCTCCCAGTACCTACTGCAACCTACATCCTTCTGAATCTCCTTAGTGTATTCATCCCTTGGTCTCCCTCTACGATTTTTACCCTCCACGCTGCCCTCCAATGCTAAATTTGTGATCCCTTGATGCCCTAAAACATGTCCTACCAACCGATCCCTTCTTCTAGTCAAGTTGTGCCACAAACTTCTCTTCTCCCCAATCCTATTCAATACCTCCTCATTAGTTACGTGATCTACCCATCTTATCTTCAGCATTCTTCTGTAGCACCACATTTCGAAAGCTTCTATTCTCTTCTTGTCCAGACTGGTTATCGTCCATGTTTCACTTCCATACATGGCTACACTCCATACAAATACTTTCAGAAACGACTTCCTGACACTTAAATCTATACTCGATGATAACAAATTTCTCTTCTTCAGAAACGATTGCCTTGCCATTGCCAGTCTACGTTTTATATCCTCTCTACTTCGACCATCATCAGTTATTTTACTCCCTAAATAGCAAAACTCCTTTACTACTTTAAGTGTCTCATTTCCTAATCTAATCCCCTCAGCATCACCCGATTTAATTTGACTACATTCCATTATCCTCGTTTTGCTTTTGTTGATGTTCATCTTATATCCTCCTTTCAAGACACTGTCCATTCCGTTCAACTGCTCTTCCAAGTCCTTTGCTGTCTCTGACACAATTACAATGTCATCGGCGAACCTCAAAGTTTTTACTTCTTCTCCATGAATTTTAATACCTACTCCGAATTTTTCTTTTGTTTCCTTTACTGCTTGCTCAATATACAGATTGAATAACATCGGGGAGAGGCTACAACCCTGTCTCACTCCTTTCCCAACCACTGCTCCCCTTTCATGCCCCTCGACTCTTATAACTGCCATCTGGTTTCTGTACAAATTGTAAATAGCCTTTCGCTCCCTGTATTTTACCCCTGCCACCTTCAGAATTTGAAAGAGAGTATTCCAGTTAACGTTGTCAAAAGCTTTCTCTAAGTCTACAAATGCTAGAAATGTGGTTTGCCTTTTCTTAATCTTTCTTCTAAGATAAGTCGTAAGGTTAGTATTGCCTCACGTGTTCCAACATTTCTACGGAATCCAAACTGATCTTCCCCGAGGTCCGCTTCTACCAGTTTTTACAATCGTCTGTAAAGAATTGGCGTTAGTATTTTGCACCTGTGACTTATTAAACTGATAGTTCGGTAATTTTCACATCTGTCAACACCTGCTTTCTTTGGTATTGGAATTATTATATTCTTCTTGAAGTCTGTGGGTATTTCGCCTGTCTCATACATCTTGCTCATCAGATGGTAGAGTTTTGTCATGACTGGCTCTCCCAAGGCCATCAGTAGTTCTAATGGAATGTTGTCTACTCCCGGGGCCTTGTTTCGACTCAGGTCTTTCAGTGCTCTGTCAAACTCTTCACGCAGTATCGTATCTCCCATTTCATCTTCATCTACATCCTCTTCCATTTCCATAATACTGTTCTCAAGTACATCGCCCTTGTATAAACCCTCTGTATACTCCTTCCACCTTTCTGCCTTCCCTTCTTTGCTTAGAACTGGGTTGCCATCTGAGCTCTTGATATTCATACAAGTGGTTCTCTTCTCTCCAAAGGTCTCTTTAATTTTCCTGTAGATAGTATCTATCTTACCCCTAGTGAGACAAGCCTCTACATCCTTACATTTGTCCTCTAGCCATCCCTGCTTAGCCATTTTGCACTTTCTGTCGATCTCATTTTTGAGACGTTTGTATTCCCTTTTGCCTGCTTCATTTACTGCATTTTTATATTTTCTCCTTTCATCAATTAAATTCAATATTTCTTCTGTTACCAAAGGATTTCTATTAGCCCTCGTCTTTTTACCTACTTGATCGTCTGCTGCCTTCACTACTTCATCCCTCAGAGCTACCCATTCTTCTTCTACTGTATTTCTTTCCCCCATTCCTGTCAATTGTTCCCTTATGCTCTCCCTGAAACTCTCTACAACCTCTGGTTCTTTCAGTTTATCCAGGTCCCATCTCCTTAAATTCCCACCTTTTTGCAGTTTCTTCAGTTTCAATCTGCAGTTCATAACCAATAGATTGTGGTCAGAATCCACATCTGCCCCTGGAAATGTCTTACAATTTAAAACCTGGTTCCTAAATCTCTGTCTTACCATTATATAATATATCTGATACCTATTAGTATCTCCAGGATTCTTCCAGGTGTTATAAATCCTAAAACTGACACAGTCATGGGTGGTGCATTCGCACATTCTGTAGTGCGTCGACGAGCAGGCTAATTCCGCTCTATCTCACTCACTTTGTTGCCACCCTGGCTGAATAATCTTTACACGATTTTTTTTGTAAGTGTACCACGCTCGCTCATTACCTACTGTCATTTTTTGCATGTCTTAGGAACGACGCTTCATATTGCGTCGGACCATGCACGTATACGGGCAGTGAGAGCAGTGACAAGTACTTACAGGGTGTCCGTTCCTGGGAGATAGGAGTAAGTCACTCGCAAGCTATAAAACTTATAACTACACACGAAAAGAACGTCACTGAATGCGGTGCTAGCATGCTTCGTTTCCACTGACCGCGCGGCTGATGGCCACGTGGTCCGACAGAGCCAATGGCTCAGTTACTACGAGACCGCTCTCGTCCGTCCAACATTTATTCTATATACAATTATTTTAACTTAATACTGTGCATCTTAACTTTCACTACTACGGAGCAAGCACGCAGCCTTCGCCTTGTCTGTCCAGATCCCGACCACGAGGTCTACTGGAGAGAGTAATCGTACTATTTTATTCGTTTTGGTTGGAAAACCCGCAACTGTTTCCGTAAATTACACTGTACGAAATACTGTAACTAGCCACAAGTTTATTCACTATAGTGTAGAACACAGTAATCGCGCTTTACTGAGCAAAACATGTTACACGAAGATTAAATCTAGGACTTATTCTATCACACGCAATAAATAATTCACTTACCTCTATGCACATGCATCATTTCACCTCCGTTATCAAGATGAAGACCTGAAACACTAAGTCTTTCCCAGCTGAAAATCCTAGCATGAAATAACAAAACGAATCTGCCCTTTCGCTTTCTGCAAGTATTGCCTGTGAAATAAACGATTAGTAGCTCAATTATGTTACAAATCTCACATACAATACCAACATTCTTGAGGGAATTAAGGGCACATAAAGAAAACCAAGTTCACTCCTTCTCAGTCAGCGCCCAAGTGCCTAACACGGCGCCCTCGAAGACCCACGCTCGTTCTGGTCTTCGTAGAGGGGAGATTTGGTTTTCCTAAGGGTAGCCAACAGTGGCACACTACATTTGCAGTTCCGTTCGCATCTTTGACTTCTACATCCATATATAATAGTCGTAAGTTGTAAACGACTTAGAATTGCAGTGTCAGAGTCCTTGACAGCCGCCCCCACATGCAGCAGACTACATGCTCATGGAGACAGACACACAGATTAATTATCACAGTCAGCTGAAACACAGAAAATTATTCAACATACAAAACAGATCTAAAAAGAATTTGGACAGGATGCGCAAAAGGGTAAATAACTGTACATCATCCATTTTCCCTACTCAGGCTGTGAGTATATTTCAGGAAAAGGGCCGATCGCGGCTTGATGTCTCACTTTCAAAAAAGAAACATGAAAGAGGAACAACGTTACACTCTCATCTTACACAGTGAAAATTCCTTCTGTTTATAAGGCTCCACTTCATTGTTCAAATGGTTCAAATGCCTCTAAGCCCTATGGGACTTAACAAAATGGTTCAAATGGCTCTGAGCACTATGGGACGTAACATCTTAGTTCATCAGTCCCCTAGACTTAAGACTACTTAAACCTAACTAACCTAAGGACATCACACACATCCATGCCCAAGGCAGGATTCGAACCTGCGACCGTAGGAGCAGCGCGGTTCCGGACTGAAGCGCCTAGAACCGCTCGGCCACAATGGCCGGCCCCACTTCATTGTCATCTCCGTAAACATGTGTCTCCAGCCTGATGTTTGCCTCTTAGTGTCCTTGTGCAAAAGCGGTGTATCTTAAGACTGTGAGATCAACCTGTTCAGGTTCTAAATTTAAAGTCATTTGTTCTATATTTTAGCTCGAAATATTTGTTCAAATGTGTGTGAATTCCTAATGGACCAAACTGCTTAGGTCATCGGTCCCTAGACTTACACACTACTTAAACTAACATATGATAAGAACAACACACACACCAATGCCCGAAGGAGGACTCGAACCTCATCGGTCCCTAGACTTACACACTACTTAAACTAACATATGCTAAGAACAACACACACACCAATGCCTGAAGGAGGACTCGAACCTCCGGCAGGATGGGGCCGCGTAGTGCGTGACATGACGCCTCAAACCACGCGGCCACTCCGCCCGGCTCGAAATATTTGTGATTGTGCAAATAAAAGCACACAATACGGTGAAAAATTGTATCGACTTCGTGTTACGACCCACACGAATAATGCAAGTTTTCGGAAAGAGATTGGGATACTTACATTATATGCACGTGCGCCATTTATTTGCCCAGTGGTGTCCAATTTGAGTTTCTCAATGAGTTTCTTTTCCATTCCGAATACTCATAAATTCAAATTGTTTCACACTCTTTGGCACCATGGCACACAGACCAGACAACATCTGGTTAATAGTTCGTCCTATAAATATAACGCAGCCATATGAAGATAGACAAAATGGGGACCACAAGAAATAATACAATGTTTTCAAACTATTTCATAAATTTAGTAGTAGCTTGCTGTTTTAGAATATATACTCACTACATTTTTTTTTGCCTTTTTCCGTAGTAGGAGTTATACAAGTATTGTAGGTTTATATGCCGTCTTTTGAAAGTGTAATAAAAGAATTATTTAGACCATACGCCTTTCGCTTTAATTCAAAACGCCTTCAGTTGTCACTAGAAAAACTTGGTTTCCTTACAAACCTGACTGTCAAAATCGGAAAAGAGTTCTCGTGTTTTACAGTATTACTATAAAGCGGCGTTAGATTGCAATTATCACTCTCGATTTTTCGCTCACGGAGCTCAAGTGCGTCAGCAAACAAGGAAACAGTGATATAATCTGGGTCAGCGAAGTGCAATGTTTTAGAAATCGAGCACCTATGTGTGGAAGAACGTCAGGAATGACATAGGAAGGAAAACATCGTGAGTGATACGTGTAATTTTGTATTGTTTAATAGTAGTAATGTAAAACATGAGAAATGTTTACGATCTTGAGAAGCAGAATTGTAAGAGAACCAGATTGTTACAGTGTCCACTAAAAGTTCTTCGAAATAATACGAAAAGTGTACGATGTAAATACGAATTTTACTACTGTCGTAAAATATGGCATATAACATATATTACTCGTGCCTTATAACTCATTTTTATATTACCACTTAGCCGGCCGCTGTGGCCGAACGGTTCTAGGCGATTCAGTCCGGAAGCGCGCTACTGCTACGGTCGCAGGTTCGAATCCTGCCTCGGGCAGTGTGATGACCTTAGGTTAGTTAGTTTAAGCAGTTCTAAGTCCCGGGGCCTAATGATAGATGTTAAGTCCCATAGTGCCTAGAGCCGTTTTTATATTGCCACTTAAGTTTTTATTCAGGTTGCCCTATACTGTTTACAGTCTGCGTATTCTAGGTACCTTTGTATTTATCCATTTTTATTTCGTTTTGGCTTATGAGTCTTCTACTGGTTTGATGCGGCCCACCACGAATTCCTTTTCTGCCTCAATCTCTGCATTTCAGAGCAACACTCTTACCGAAGATCCTCAATTATTTGTTGGTTATATTCCAATCTCTGGCTTCCCCTACAGTCTTTCCCCTTACACTTCCCTCAACAAACAAGGAATTTATTTTTTAATGTCTTAACACATGTCCTATCATGCTGTCCATTCACCTCGTCTACGTTTCCTCAAGTTCTTTTTCTCGCCGATTCTGCAATGTGTTTCTTCTGTTCTCATATTATCAATCTACCTAATTTTCAACATTCTTCTGTAGGACCACACCCTTCATACTTCGAATCTTTTTTCATGCAATTTTCCGGCAGTCCACGTTTCCTTTCCGGAGAATGCTGTGAAGTTTCTTCCTCAAGTTGAGGCCATTGACTGATGCTAGTAGGCTTCCTTTGGCCAGGAATGCCCTTTATGCCTTTGCTAGTCCGCTTCTTCTGTCTCTCTTCCTTCATCGTATGTTACATGGCAGACAAACACAGTTGCTTCCATTTCGTGGTCCCCGATTTTGATCTTCATTTTATTGCCAATCTTGCTCCTGCTGCTCCTCATTACTCTCTTGTTTCTTCGGTTTCCTCTCAATACGTAGACCTTTCCCACTCGCCGTCCAGTTCTCCTCGCGCTGAGACTATTACGCGCGTGCGCCACGGCAAGCGTTGCAGACGGCGGGCCCGTTCTGCTGCGCTCCCCTTCGCAGCGCAGCGCAGTGTATCTGGAATGCCTGAGTCACCGCGTCACAGGCAGGCGCTCCCCTACCACAGCCCATTCCGAGCGCCGGGTTTTCTGGCGCACAGTGGCTGGGGCGGGCTGGCATGCCGCTGCACCGCGGCTCAAAGGCGCCGCCGGCACAGTAGCAGGGGGCCAGGTAGAGCGGGGCGTTTAGCGAAGCTGCGAGACACGAATTTATAATAATGATCTTCATCAAACGTTATGAATATTACACCTATTTGTAAATTCTCAAGAGAGAGAGGTATTCGAGCTGAACTTTTTCGATGAAATCTTCAATCAAATGGCGATCACTTTTGTTGGTGTCTAATTACTTTCTTAATTTTTTTATTTATTAATTTTTTCATGTGCGCTATAGTCAGGAGATCATTCTGGGAAGAAAGGTCTCGCTGTCACATCACTGTTACTCGTTTAGCGCTACCCATGATTCACGTGTAGGTTTGGTTCAAATGGCTCTGAGCACTATGCGACTTAACTTCTGAGGTCATCAGTCGCCTAGAACGATGAACTAATTAAACCTAACTAACCTAAGGACATCACACACATCCATACCCGAGGGAGGATTCGAACCTGCGACCGCAGCGGTCGCTAGGCTCCAGAATGTAGCGCCTAGAACCGCACGTCCACCCCGGCCGGCACGTGTAGGGTACTTAAAGGTTATATCTACCGAAGCGAGCAAGTTGCGGCTCAGCACCAACAGTGCAAGAGTGCAGGAAACTCAACAAACTACATTTCATACCAAATCTTTTTAAAAACGAAGTCAGCAGCGTGAACTAAAATAACAGAGTAGCAAACTAAAAATTGGAGATCCATATGAATGACACAGTACGAGAGTCACCCAAATTGTCTTGAAGTGGCTCTTGCTAGGACACTATTTTCCACGAAGCGTCTAAAAAAATTTTCTCGTAAATCAAGCATGCCAAAAGACTATATATGTAAATCTGCAGTAGTCCTGCATCAGCAGGATACGCTTCAAAATTCTGCGATAAGTTTACTGTATCCACAGGCTGAATATTGTGCTCCGGTGTGGCTGAACAGCCTTCATGTAATTAAGATACTCACTTAGCTCAATACAACCATGAGTATCATCTCTGGATGCATAAGAACAGCTCCACCACACTGACTTCCAACACTCAGCCACGTAGTTCCTTTCCTGTTAACTCCGTTAAGAAGACAAGAAGCCCTGTTGAAAGAATATTCCACAGAAATAGTTTTCAACTTCTCATACATAAAGATCTTCCTGGGTTGGGAACTGCGGTCCTCCGACTGGCCCTACTGCTTGCTAAGCGCAGTTCCACCACTGACAGCAAATGGCGTGAGACCTGGACTCCGAACACTACACCTGAAGCGCGACATCTATTGACCCTCTAAACTACAAAGAACCAAGGGCTCTGAACTCCCTTGGTATAACTGGAAGAATATAAACCGCATCCCAGAGGGGACACGAAGTGTGTGCGTACAACCTGCACAAATGGGGTAAAGCAGTCCAGACTAAGCAGTAATTGTGGAGCAGCGAAACAGATCGGCTGACAAAATGTCGAGGAGTGTAAGTTGAGAGCCTACCTGGGTGATCCAAACGACTTTTTCAAGGGTCCCCCACCTAGCACTGCTGTCAGATGCTGCACAATTAGTGTCCTCAGTCAGAGCACGGAGGAAAACGCAACGGAGGTTTGATGGGGAAAAGGTGAGACATTAACATTTAAGCATTTGTATTAGTCCTGAAGTAAATAACACTTCATTATATCTTTAGTAGGGCCTTATTTTTTGTGGGTTTAGATTGTTACTTTGTGAAACCCCTTGTGTGATGGATAAAAGTCCGTAGCATTTCTTTACTCGTACTTAAAAGGGGATTGTTAGAACTTCCTCTCACCGATTTGATCCATATTGACAAAGAGCGTAAGGGACGACTAGGATTTCCACATATGTAAACGGAAGACGGAATTCTCAACCATTTTTGAGAAAATCGAGTTTGGACATTTTAGACGTGCGAATATGCATGTATGGTTGGTATTCTTCAAGGATTCAGCAGCCGCGCGAGAAAGCGCTTAGTTTATAAGTGCGGAGGCTCTGGATCGAATCTCCTTGCCGGTTGTTTCCTTTTTCTTTCTTTAACTCCCACGTAATTCTAACTACAGATATGCATGGTACGCCAAGAAATTGTGATGATCGATAACAGTTTATGAATGTAAACCAAGTTTGTTTTGGAAGAGTCACACTGAAAAATCCACGCACATTCAGAAATTCGGCGTTCTTTACGTTACTGTATGTCGCAATAATTGTTGCTTCCCATGTTCCTATGATGATCATCCTGATTCATGAAGTGCTCCGTAGGTTATACGTAATTCTAGTCAGAAATGTAGATACAATAATACAAGTAATATTACTACACTAACATGACTGTTAGTTGTTTTATATCTTTTTTTCTAATCTCCAGTCTCAATGTGACAACATTTTGTATCTCTCTTCTTTTAAGGATAAAGATTACGAAATTAATAAATAAATCCTTAAATGATTTGCACAGTCATAAGAAATCTGTTGTTAGATATAAATGGAAATGAAGAAAAAATAGCCGGCCGCGGTGGTCTCGCGGTTCTAGGCGCGCAGTCCGGAACCGCGCGACTGCTACGGTCGCAGGTTCGAATCCTGCCTCGGGCATGGATGTGTGTGATGTCCTTAGGTTAGTTAGGTTTAAGTAGTTCTAAGTTCTAGGGGACTGATGACCACAGCTGTTAAGTCCCATAGTGCTCAGAGCCATTTGAACCATCTGAAGAAAAAATAGGTGGCAGAGAGACTTGAACAGAGACCGAGCGTTTATGAGGCGTAGGGTTTATTTGCTCAGCTGCGGACACTTTGAGCGATAGCGACCAAACAAGCGCGCATAAAATTTTCCAATTCTATTTCCCCCAAACGATTAAGAGTGGCGTCATTCTGTTTACAAAAGTCCCAGTCCTGTACGTCCCCTACACGCACTGTCAATACGAATCAAACAGCTGAGGGGAATTCGGTACGCTTATCTTGTTAGCTAACACTTGGTTCAAGAATCATAAAAGAAGGTTGTATACATGGAAGAATCCTGGAGATACTAGAAGGTACCAGATAGATTATATAATGGTAAGGCAGAGATTTAGGAACCAGGTTTTAAATTGTAAGACATTTCCAGGGGCAGATGTGTACTCTGACCACAATCTATTGGTTATGAACTGTAGATTGAAACTGAAGAAACTGCAAAAAGTTGGGAATTTAAGGAGATGTGACCTGGATAAACTGACTAAACCAGAGGTTGTACAGAGTTTCAGGGAGATCATAAGGGAACAATTGACAGGAATGGGGGAAAGAAATACAGTAGAAGAAGAATGGATAGCTCTGAGGGATGAAGTAATGAAGGCAGCAGAGGATCAAGTAGGTAAAAAGACGAGAGCTAGTAGAAATCCTTGGGTAACAGAAGAAATATTGAATTTAATTAATGAAAGGAGAAAATATAAAAACGCAGTAAATGAAGCAGGCAAAAAGGAAATAAACGTCTCAAAAATGAGATCGATAAGAAGTGCAAAATGGCTAAGCAGCGATGGCTAGAGGACAAATGTAAGGATGTAGAGGCTTGTCTCACTAGGGGCAAGATAGATAATGCCTACAGGAAAATTAAAGAGACCTTTGTAGAAAAGAGAGCCACTTGTATGAATATCAAGAGCTCAGATGGAAACCCAGTTCTTAGGAAAGAAGGGAAAGCAGAAAGGTGGAAGGAGTATATAGAAGGTCTATCAAGGGCGATGTACTTGAGAACAATATTATGGAAATGGAAGAGGATGTAGATGAAGATGAAATGGGAGATACGATATTGCGTGAAGAGTTTGACAGAGCACTGAAAGACCTGAGTCGAAACAAGGCCCCGGGAGTAGACAACATTCCATTAGAATTACTGACGGCCTTGGGAGAGCCAGTCCTGACAAAACTCTATCATCTGGTGAGCAAGATGTACGAGACAGGTGAAATACCTTCAGACTTCAAGAAGAATATAATAATTCCAATCCCAAAGAAAGCAGGTGTTGACAGATGTGAAAATTACCGAACTATCAGTTTAATAAATCACAGCTGCAAAATACTAACGCGAATTCTTTACAGACGAATGGAAAAACTGGTAGAAGCTGACCTCGGGGGAGATTAATTTGGATTCCGTACAAGTGTTGGGACACGTGAGGCAATACTGACCCTACGACTTATCTTAGAAAATACACTCCTGGAAATTGAAATAAGAACACCGTGAATTCATTGTCTCAGGAAGGGGACACTTTATTGACACATTCCTGGGGTCAGATACATCACATGATCACACTGACAGAACCACAGGCACATAGACACAGGCAACAGAGCATGCACAATGTCGGCACTAGTACAGTGTATATCCACCTTTCGCAGCAATGCAGGCTGCTATTCTCCCATGGAGACGATCGTAGAGATGCTGGATGTAGTCCTGTGGAACGGCTTGCCATGCCATTTCCACCTGGCGCCTCAGTTGGACCAGCGTTCGTGCTGGACGTGCAGACCGCGTGAGACGACGCTTCATCCAGTCCCAAACATGCTCAATGAGGGACAGATCCGGAGATCTTGCTGGCCAGGGTAGTTGACTTACACCTTCTAGAGCACGTTGGGTGGCACGGGATACATGCGGACGTGCATTGTCCTGTTGGAACAGCAAGTTCCCTTGCCGGTCTAGGAATGGTAGAACGATGGGTTCGATGACGGTTTGGATGTACCGTGCACTATTCAGTGTCCCCTCGACGATCACCAGTGGTGTACGGCCAGTGTAGGAGATCGCTCCCCACACCATGATGCCGGGTGTTGGCCCTGTGTGCCTCGGTCGTATGCAGTCCTGATTGTGGCGCTCACCTGCACGGCGCCAAACACGCATACGACCATCATTGGCACCAAGGCAGAAGCGACTCTCATCGCTGAAGACGACACGTCTCCATTCGTCCCTCCATTCACGCCTGTCGCGACACAACTGGAGGCGTGCTGCACGATGTTGGGGCGTGAGTGGAAGACGGCCTAACGGTGTGCGGGACCGTAGCCCAGCTTCATGGAGACGGTTGCGAATGGTCCTCGCCGATACCCCAGGAGCAACAGTGTCCCTAATTTGCTGGGAAGTGGCGGTGTGGTCCCCTACGGCACTGCGTAGGATCCTACGGTCTTGGCGTGCATCCGTGCGTCGCTGCGGTCCGGTCCCAGGTCGACGGGCACGTGCACCTTCCGCCGACCACTGGCGACAACATCGATGTACTGTGGAGTCCTCACGCCCCACGTGTTGAGCAATTCGGCGGTACGTCCACCCGGCCTCCCGCATGCCCACTATACGCCCTCGCTCAAAGTCCGTCAACTGCACATACGGTTCACGTCCACGCTGTCGCGGCATGCTACCCGTGTTAAAGACTGCGATGGAGCTCCGTATGCCACGGCAAACTGGCTGACACTGACGGCGGCGGTGCACAAACGCTGCGCAGCTAGCGCCATTCGACGGCCAACACCGCGGTTCCTGGTGTGTCCGCTGTGCCGTGCGTGTGATCATTACTTGTACAGCCCTCTCGCAGTGTCCGGAGCAAGTATGGTGGGTCTGACACACCGGTGTCAATGTGTTCTTTTTTCCATTTCCAGGAGTGTAGATTAAGGAAACGCAAACCTACGTTTCAAGCATTTGTAGACTTAGAGAAAGCTTTTGACAATGTTAACTGGAATACACTCTTTCAAATTCTGAAGGTGGCAGGGGTAAAATACAGGGAGCGAAAGGCTATTTACAATTTGTACAGAAACCAGATGGCAGTTATAAGAGTCGACGGACATGAAAGGGAAGCAGTGGTTGGGAAGGGAGTGAGACAGGGTTGTAGCCTTTGCCTGATGTTATTCAATCTATATATTGAGCAAGCAGTAAAGGAAACAAAGGAAAAATTCGGTGTAGATATTAAAATCCATGGAGAAGAAATAAAAACTTTGAGGTTCGCCGACGACATTGTAATTCTGTGAGACAGCAAAGGACTTGGAAGAGCAGTTGAACGGAATGACCAGTGTCTTGAAAGGAGGATATAAGATGAACATCAACAAAAGCAAAACGAGGATAATGGAATGTCGTCAAATTAAGTCGGGAGATGCCGAGGGAATTAGATTAGGAAATGAGACACTTAAAGTAGTGAAGGAGGTTTGCTATTTGGGGAGCAAAATAACTGATGATGGTCGAAGTAGAGAGGATATAAAATGTAGACTGGCAATGGCAAGGAAAGCGTTTTTGAAGAAGAGAAATTTGTTAACATCGAGTATAGATTTAAGTGTTAGGAAGTAGTTTATGAAAGTATTTGTATAGTGTGTAGCCATGTATGGAAGTGAAACATGGACAATAATAATTGTTTGGATAAGAAGAGAATAGAAGCTTTCGAAATGTGATGCTACAGAAGAATGCTGAAGATTAGATGGGTAGATCACATAACTAATGAGGAGGTATTGAATAGGATTGAGGAGAAGAGGAGTTTGTGGCACAACTTGACAAGAAGAAGGGACCGGTTGGTAGGACATGTTCTGAGGCATCAAGGGATCACAAATTTAGCATTGGAGGGCAGCGTGGAGGATAAAAATGGTAGAGGGCGTCCAGGAGATGAATACACTAAACAGATTCAGAAGGATGTAGGTTGCAGGAAGTACTGGGAGATGAAGAAGCTTGCACAGGATAGAGTAGCATCAAACCAGTCTCAGGACTGAAGACCACAACAACAACAACATCTTGTTAACATATCAAAAAATTACTAATCACCTACAATGACTAAGAAAAAACTCTCAAAGTATAAATTTATAGAATTACGTAATAAGAAATACGAAAAAATAATGTAACACATTACCACTCTTGGAAATTTTAGCCCCCGACACTTACATAGGTGAAGTGAACAAGCATACAGAGATGCTTTTCCTGAGCAAAATCGACACGCTACGTTACACGTTGAGACGACCAAAGGTCTCAGCCGCAACATGAGAGTAGTGGTGCGGAGTAATGCAACACTGTAGGGTGGAGAGGGGGAGGAATGCCGCAACACAGATGATCCCCCGGCGCGTGGCAGCTGACACGCCGCGGTTGTCGACCTGCGGCGGCGCCCTCGTGCGTGCCGGGTGGGGGCGAGGCGAGGGCGGCCGGAGCAGCTCGTCAGGCGGTGGCGGCACCCACACGCCCCACCACTAGAGGCCGCCTGGCTGCCCTATGGGAGAGCTCTATGCGAGAGTCGCTGCAAAGTGAGTCCCAGTCTCTGAGCGTGGACAGCTGCCGAGGCTTCCACGCCAGAGTAATGCCGAATACAGGGTAGTTTATTCGCGATTGGTTATCTCCTAATGGTTTGGGAACGAACCTCAGTAGCAACTAGATTATAGTTTCACTTTGTTATCTCCGTCATATATTTCACTTCAAAGGTTAGGCATTATGTCTGTTATTTTACGTAAAATGAAGGTCGAGGGGAGAGAAAATGAAAGAAAGGGAAGGGGCTATTCAAGTCAGCTGCATCGGGACTTTATGTAGAATCAGTGGCGACGAGTTAAAATGTGTGCCAAACCGGGTTTCCAACCCAGGATCTCCTGCTTATTAATTTTTTTTATTGCGTTAAGCACTGCACCACACGGACACGGTGCTAACCGCAATTGTGCGGACCATCTCGGTACACCTCTGGGCCGACCCATACTCCCACATAGCGCACCTATCCGCAGGCCTTGTTCACGTCCTACACGCCCGCTACTTTGTGTTTCCCGCAGGAGGTCAGAGGTAGTTGTGCATACGCACTGAAAGTGGTGGATTCATTGCCCGTCAAGACGAATCAGTTATACAAGTGATGACTCTTCGTTAGGAAATGTCTGAAAGAAAGGCTTTCGTAGTATTACTTTAGCTGACATAAAATTTTAAACTAGCGATTTGCTCCAGTGCCTTGTCTTCAATAACAATTTTTGATCTGAGTGGCTGTTTTAGCTAGTGAGCCGCAACTTGAGGTTTTGCAGTGGACGTTTTCAGATTGTGGCATTGTCTTCGTAGTTCATATAACCTACAATGAGGTAACGAATGTCATGGGATATCTCTAATATCCTGCTGGACCTCCTTTTGCCTTGCGTAGTGCAGCAACTCTCGTGTCGAAATATTGATCCATGTTGCCTTTATAGCGGTCCATAATTCGAAAGTGTGGCCAATGAACGTTTTTGTGTACGAACTGACATCTCGATTATCTCCCAATGATGTTGGAAGGGATTCACGTCGTGTAATCTGCGTGGGTAAATCTTTCGCTCGAATTGTCCACAATGTTCTTCAAACCTATTGTCAAACATATGTGACCTGTAACATGGCGCATTGTCATCCGCCACAATCGAAACATATCATCAGCTCCCTGCCAACTGAAATTGGGACTCATCTGCCTAGGCCACGGTTTTCCAGTTTTCTAGGGTCCAACCGATATCGTCTTGAGCCTGGGAGAGGCGTTGCAGGCGATGTCATGCTATCAGCCAAGACACTCGCGTCGGTCGTCTGCAGCCTTAGCCCACTGATGGCCAATTTCGCCACACTATTCTGACGGATACGTTCGTCGTACGTCGTACATTGATTTCTGAGGTTATTTCACGCCGTACTGCTTCTCTGTTAACCTAACGACTCTACGGGAATGCCGCGGCTCTCGGTCGTTAAGCGAAGGCCTTCGGCGACTGGGTTGTCCGTGGTGAGAGGCAATGCGTGAAATTTGGTATTCTCAGCACACACTCGACATGTGGCTCTCTGAATACTGAATTCCCTAATTCCCAAAATGGAATGTCCTTTGAATCTCGATCCAACTTCCATTTCGCATCCAAAGTCTGTTAATTCGCGGCGTGCGGCCATAATCATGTCGGAAACCAGTTCACATGAATCACCTGAATACAACTGACAGCTTCGCCAATGCACCGCCCTTTTATACCTCGTGAAGGCGATACTTCGGCTGTCCCCTCAGTGAAAAAACTGATTGGTACAATCCTTGTCTGTGTACAAAGAGATTTTGTCAATGTGCTGGAACCGTAAATTTGTCACGATGTACCTGTATTTAAGGGTATCCTGGAATACACATAATTGCTAAAAATGCTATCGTTCATTTCTGTAGTATTTGAAATCACAGCTCGTGATGAAGAGTGTCTCTACAACTTGTCGGAATTGCGCCTCCTCCGCCACGCAGAGCAGTTGCAGCAGAAGGAGTGGGGAGATCCCCATCTCAGGGCGCGCCGGCTCGAGACGGCTATTCCGGACTCCGGGCACAGCTGCCGAGGTCCGAAGAGGCCGGCAGCGGCGCGCCTCGCCGGCTGTTCATCATCCGGGATCCAATTTCGCGGCGAGCAGCGGCGACCCGCTGTGCACAGTAGTCCGCGCGGCCCTGCCAGCCTCTGCCTAGACGCTACCGCGGCCGCCGCCTTTATTGCCGGCATTTGCATTCCTCTGGCGGCTGTCAGCGGGCCTGTGGGATTCCCGCGGTCCTCCGACGCTCGCCCGTTTCTCGCTTTCCGCGGTCCTGACCTACTTTGCCGAGCCGTTCTTTCTGCAAGAGGCGCAGCTTCTCTGCTGCGGCGCAAATAGGATCAGATAAGAGAGATGCCCTGGAAAATCAGGGGTGCCACAGCTCGCAGTGCGGTTTAAAAACACTGCAGCACTGTGTGTCACTTCTTCCCTAACACGTCAGGGAAAAGCGCCGCCCCACAAACTGACACCGACACTACGCTGAAACGACAGCCAGTGTGCCAAAGAAGATCATCCTTATCAGATTAAACCTCGTAGTTTACACCAAACTGTAAATCATAGGCGGCCGCTGTGACCGAGAGATTCTAGGCGCTTCAGTCCGCTGCTACGGTCGCAGGTTCTAATCCTACCTTGGGCATGGATGTGTGTGATGTCCTTAGGTTAAAAAGGTTTAAGTAGTTCTAAATCATAAGGGACTGATGACCTCCGATGTTAAGTACCATAGTGCTTAGATCCATTTGCACCATTTTGTAAATCATAATGTCAGATTAGAACTGTATAGCGGACATTTATTCGAGTCCATAATGTAGCCCTTCGCCTGCAACACTCTTACCGATCAGACAATTGTTCGCAGAATGCAAAGTCCGTTCCGTAATTTTGTTTTTCAAGGAACTTCAACTCATTTCTGTTTGAATCTCTGTCTAAACTTACCAGGGTGTGCGGACTAGAAGTATCCAAAGACATTTGTTTATATTTCAGTATCTCTGAAGATTTGTAACTTGGTTTCTCCACCGCTGTACGCGGATTCCGATCAAGCGCTTGGGGAACGTCTCATAGAGTAACACCCTTCCCCCCCCCCCTTCCCTCAAGCATCTAGCACGATCCACGGTTTCTTCATTCATTTGCGTTTCAGGATGTTTTCAAACATTTGAAATCAAAGTCCCCGTTTCTCGAAGAGTTCTGTCCCACTGATAAATGGATTTACATGTGGGAGGATCGATATTCCATTTTCTTCTTTCACGCCACTGAATACATGTTACAGATTGTAGCTGTGCTAGCCATAGCATGTCCTGTATCTTTCATCATGGCATCCACATATTGCCCGCATCTCGTGGTCGTGCGGTAGCGTTCTCGCTTCCCACGCCCGGGTTCCCGGGTTCGATTCCCGGCGGGGTCAGGGATTTTCTCTGCCTCGTGATGGCTGGGTGTTGTGTGCTGTCCTTAGGTTAGTTAGGTTTAAGTAGTTCTATGTTCTAGGGGACTTATGACCACAGCAGTTGAGTCCCATAGTGCTCAGAGCCATTTGAACCATCCACATATTGACTATTAGGAGTATGTCTACGTGCTGCACAGCAAACATTTGTACATAAGGTATGCACATGGGCGCACACGTGCCTTACGATTAAGCGATGGGAGAGTGTCTCTATGAATTTTGTGTTTAACCAACAACAATGTCGTGTTCTTACTTTGTGAGCTTTTGTGTTTACCTCTAGCCCGGACACCCTGTGTGTTATTCACAGCAGTGTAAATAGTGCAGCGCTGACGTGAGTCATGGCAGAGAAATGGTGTCAGTGCGCCAGGTGGTGGTATGAAATCAGCGTAGGATTGGGTTGGGTTGTTTTGGGGAAGGAAACCAGACAGCAAGGTCATCGCTCTCATCGGATTAGGGACGGACGGGGAAGGAAGTCGGCCGTGCCCTTTGAAAGGAACCATCCCGGCATTTGCCTGGAGCGACTTAGGGAAATCACGGAAAACCTAAATCAGGATGGCCGGACCCGGGATTGAACCGTCGCCCTCCCGAATGCGAGTCCAGTGTCTAAACACTGCGCCACCTCGCTCGGTCTCAGCGTAGGAAAAAGGGTTGATGTGGAGACGTGGCAGAAAGGCACAAACGAGCTGTCGTGTTTGAAGGTACCCATGGAAACACCGTGAATGGAGTTGTCCCTTTCTTTCATGCGAAACGGGGATTGCCTAACATGTGTACGAGGGATGGTGTACCGCTCGCGGCCATGTTGAAAGGGTCCTGTAGCCACCTTTCATTGCCAACTCTCGTAGTGGTCAAGTCGGCAAAGAGGTTTCCGCTACTTGTGAGAAATCCACCTGCGTTAGGTTGGTGGCGGAAATGGCATCCTGGGGTTTTCCGGTCCACGCGGAGCGTGGAAGAGGCTGGAGAAGCGGGAGGCAGTCTGCCGCCGGTACGGGAAGCGTACACAGCTGTGCTCCAGTCGAAGAAGGGTGAGTTGGACTGACCGCGTGGCGCGTTGTCACATAGAGAGGGGAGCTTTTAGCTTTTGGTCTCGAATTTCGTCTTATAAAGATTTACTTGCTGGGTTGCAGCAGGGAATGTAAGGCTTTTGTAGACTTTCAGTTTGATTCCCAATGCAGTCTTGACTTTGATCCGTGAGAGGAACGCAGCACAAAGGAGTTGCATATGTTGAAGTGCCCTCGGTTCAGTGTGAATGTTTATGTGCCTACAACTGTGTGTGTATGCTTCTAATCTTTTCCGGATCTTGGTAATTTTTGTGTATTTGTGAATTTTCTTTGTCTCACGTGATTAAAATTTGGCCACGGTCCATAGAAATTGTCTCCGCGGACCGAGTGGGCACGCGAGTCTGTTATGAAACGTATAGTATTTCACAAGCAATTGTACATAGTTAGCATGCAACAGCAGTCTATAGATGCACTACATCAATGTTTTAAGGAATAAATAATTTTGCCTTCAATCTTATCTTGTGTACCGATGTTACGTCGCCGTTACCTTCGCCATTTACCTTGTAGTTTCCCTTGTTGGCCCACCTATAGCGTTTCCATGTGCACAGGTGTAGTGATTAGTGTCCCTTTTTTTATCTGAAACAAATGCTCTGGAATAGATCGTGTTTTCACGAATCTTGCTGCAGGCTGCACTTACGCATGGTGTTCACGCCCTCTTTACTTTACTCAATATTTGATTCACGGGAAGAATGCCTGGATCATATTAATAACTACATCCCATTCTTTATCAATGACTTTACAATGAATGTTCTTTTGTGAGTTTTTCTTATTAATAAATTAAGAAATTTTCCGACTCAGTGCTACCTCTTCTTGGTCGGGTGGCTAGAGTTGGTGGCGACCCTATCTTTTATATTGATTTCAGTGTCAAATAGCATTTTCTTATTCAAAGTGCGCGTGGCTCTTTTAGCTATCAGGATACATTCAAAGGGCGCTTCATGCTTCTTGCACATAGCGTCCTTTTATTCACGCTACTTACAATGTAAAACGGCGTAAGAGCAAGGGTCATTGAAAGACCCTTACCGACAGGGACTGGAGATGAGTGTCATAAATGAAAAACGATTTGCGTTGGTACCGAGCATTTGGCACGTCCTGTTGAAGCCTCCAGCAGTTGTGGGCCACCATCGCTGCATTGTGTCGATGATGAAAACGTCACTTCATCCTTAAGATGTAATGAAAGCGTCACAGTCAGTACACTGGCTTTTGTAGAAGACTTCAAGATGTGAATTAAAAGAATGAATTTTGACCGACATGTTGCAACTCAGCTGTCTGGCTGCAGTGTTTAACTTGTGTAAGTGCAGATATTTGTATTTGTGACTGCGGACGCTGATTCCAGACGCTGTTCTGAACATCATACCAGTATTCATGTCATCTGCAGACTAATAATTAAAAGAGTTACAAGTCGTATGTTTTTAGGTTGATTAGTAAATCGAAGTACATGCAATAAGAGCAAGGCACTAATGCCTATTTTCGTCTTGGTGTCAAATCATGCGTTAAACACTTGGACACAAAACGGCTAGTCTAGACTGACAGACATGGACTACTTAGTAGTGCAGTTACGACCATGCAGAAAACGTCACGTAGTAAATTATGTGACTTGTTTGCTGGAAGACTGTTCGACGCAAAGAAAAAAAGAAGTGTACACATATTAAGGTACTACATAAAATGTCTGCACTTATACCCATTACGCCCTACAATTATGCAACGTGTTTCCTGGAAGACTGTTCGACGCGAAGAAAATAATAATCAACACATTGATGTGTGTACATATTAAGCTACCACATATAAAAAAATTTGCACCTATACCCATTACGCCTTATATTTCTGTAAAACATCCACTCAGTCATTACATTTATAATCTACAAGGAATTCGGCTAGACCAACTTGAATGCAATCCACGTATCCCCCTCAGTACAATACATTTAACTGTTTGAAGTGGCTGTCAGCGACAGTCTGTCTCATTTGTGTACCTAAAACACACTTTTCATTTTCTCATAACTCAACTCCTGAAACATATTAAACAGTCATCTAAAGCGTTCAAACTTTTTATTAGTGTTTTCTTCGTGAGCCGTAGCTTTATATGAAGACTTTTTATTTCCTGCCTGCGTTCTATCTCCGATAGGCCATTTATTTTCATGTACACGTGCGTTCTACCTCTACTGTCCTACTCGAAGATAACATAGCAGTACGCTGAAAATTGTATGCATTTCGATCAGTGTTGAGATTACTGCGGATTCTCCCCTACGGGACTGGCAACCGTATTCTATTATAAACTTGTTAGCATTCGATTGAGAACGATTTTTAACCTTTCATACTTCGGGCTATCAAATCTTAATTAAGTTCTTGCGATAAACTGCTATTCAAGTGATAAGTTACACACTTTCTCGTATCGTTTTCGTTAAAATACTTTGGAATGCTGACTTATCGAGTTATCAGGTACTCGTAATCTTGGACGATTTAATTAATTAAGCCGAAGGAAGGTGAATGAATACATCAGCAGCACAGCCGTTTCCCCATCGTGCCTCTGGCAACGGGAGCAGGAACTTGTGGATGCGAGGGAGGTACACAGCAGAGTGACCTGCTGAGTTTCATTGTAGACTACAGTAATTTCAGTTTGGGCCAGTTCTTTACCCCAGAAAGCCAAAAGTTGATTCATAGTTGTAGAGATCTAAAATCGTATTATTTACACAGACGATTCAAGAGCTGAAGTGCACATCTTTCTATTTTTCTTGAAGGAGTAGAGAATCATCTGGATAAATATGTTTTTTTCGAGACCAGAGCGACTCTTGTTTTGCTGCCTAGACCATGAGTGAGTGCTATGAAAGTATATAACCCATTTATGGATCCCGTTTTCTGGTCAGTAATTATTTAAATTAAATACGAGACATAGGAATGTGTGTCAGTAGCCTGTTTGTACCAGTTAACTCCAGTTTCCCATCGAGCAATTGGTGGATCCCGTGAAAACACGAAAGCATAACGTGTAACGTAAAACAAATGTTCCCACACTTACCTAAATGCCTTGTCTTCAAATGAAGATATTATCCAACTGCCATTACATGAATTTGACCATGACATCGCGGTCACTAAGGTGATGCTGCAGAGTCACTAATTAACTATGCGATGCCCACAGTTCCCTACTTAATTGAGTAACAAACTGATGACATTTAACTTTTCAGTGGTTAAAAAATGATTACCATGGGTCACGAGTAGTGAGTACTTTTCTCAGTCTATTGTCGTAAGCATGTGATTGTAGTGCCTAAAGTCCTTGAACAGCATATTAATTCACTATTCTTCTGTTATGATACTTGGCTGACTAGGCTAGAATCCTCTCTGAAAGTACCAGATAATGATCGCAATTTACGAGTTCACTTACATTTTTATAAACAGAACCAACAGTAATTCTTCACATAGAAGTTCTGGTACGAAATTCATACATACGCTTACGTAAACAGCTCCTTCTATACCATCTCTCCGCTGCCGACTGCTCATGGAAATTTACAGACGATAACAGGTCCCAAATCTACAATTGTTCCATTCTCTTCCGCCTGCATCGATTGCAAAATTAATGTATCAGACACTACAGTTTGCTTGCATTACTTCAATATCGCAAAGATAAACTATCACAGAAGGTACTGAAGATATGCCATTCCTCGCCCCCAATGCAATCGGATGGACATAAATGGACTCTCAGGACTCCAAACCTGTTGTGTTATTTGTTCAATCAATAACCTTATGTTCTAAAATGTCGATATCAATTGCGGTGACGCTAGTTAGTGTTACGGTTGAATTACAAATCGATACTGGCTCTTCCACCACCATCATTGACGGGCCCACTTATCGAAAGGAAGGGGTGCATTCAGCATTCTGATATGCCCTGCTCAGCTTCAGTAACGACCTCATCACAGTGACAGGCACTTTATCTACCCAGCCACAATATGAGTCTGGGGGCCTGAGTCCTCATTGTCGCACTACCAGGTGCTTCTAATTGGTCTCGACCTCTTCAGTGCCCTGGGGTTGGAAATTCACGATAGTGCCCCCACCGTCAATGCCGTGGACCACCTCTGAACTCTTTCCCAAGTTCCCATTTGTGTTTATTCTTCCTTGCCCTGGGGTCACTGACTTTCAGGTGCATGTCATGTTCTTACCCATAGCTATATCCAAATGTTAAAAAGCTTGTACACTGCCGTTTGCTGTGTGTGACAAATTCCACCTCGAAGTATTGCTACTTCAAGACAAAGGTCTTATGACGCCTGTCCCCAACATATAATGGGTAACCCAATCGCTGTTGCTGAAAAGCGTAATAACATCCTATAGATTTGTGATGATTTTAGCACAACAATGATTCTTAATCGGTAATGGACTCGTATTGCGTTCTGAGAGTGGAAGACATGCGAGCAAAGGTTGCCATAGGCAAAGTTTTCGCAAAAAAGACTTGTGCGATGAATATTTTCCACTTCTACTTGACTCCGCATACTGTGATGTGATAATCAGTACACCCTTTAGTTTGTGTAAGTACAAGTGACTTCCCTTGGAATTGCAAGTACAGCTGCCAGTTTCCAGCGGTGTCTTGAACAGTTAATTCGTGACATGCCTGGCACTGCAAACTATCTGGACGATGTTCTGGAGACCGGCGAATCCGCCATGGACCTTGTCGATAATTTGGGTTTATTACTTTCAATTTTCAATCGTGTTAATTTCAAAGGTAACGAAGACAGATGTGACATATTTGTGAGCCAAGTGGAATACCTCTGCCACGTATTCAGTGCTTCAGGTATTCACCTGACTTCACAATATGCTCAGGTCATTCAGAAGCTGCCCGTACCCAAGAGTAGGTCCCATTTGAAATCCGTTCTTGGACAACTCAGCCATTATTATCAGTTCATACCTGATGCCACGTACTTGTGCAACCTTTAAACCAACTTCTCTGCAAAAAAAATGTCCCCTGGAAATGGTAGCCTCGGTATGACAGAGTCTTTCGGAAAATGTGGCAAGTGCTGCTGTGGCCGCCATGGTCTTTCAAAACCTCTCGTCTTCTTAGCGGCTAACGCATTGGATTATGAACTGGGTGCAGTTTATACCACGTAACTGACGGTGTCAGACGTCCCATTGCCTTCGCGTCTAAGACTCTTACTCCTGCTCAGGGTACTTACAGCAAAATAGAAGAAGAGTTCGTTGACAGTATCTTCAGCATCAACAAATTCCACGGCTACATCTATGGCGGAAACTTGACTAGCCACGAACCTCTGCTGCTGCTATTCAAGTTCTCCTCTGCGTCCCAGCACCACTTCCAACGATGGGTACTTTCCTTGTGCAGCTATAAGTATGATATCAAATATCGATTCACGATGCATCGTGCTAATGCTGCCCTGCTGTCTCATCTGCCTCTAGGACCTGACCCCGCGTTTAATGCCGACCCAGAAGTTTTCCTCCACGTGGATTCCAGGGCAGAAGACACAGTAACCAGACTTCCTTAGGATGTCCATCTCTTCTGGCTCCACACAGCAGAAGATCTGGTGCTATCGGAGGTGGTATGCCAAATTCACCAAGACTGATCCTCCAGTAACAAGGCCTACAATAGATCAGAACTCCATGCATTTTAGGCTAGTCAGCAAGAGCTCTCCACTCTTCAAGGCGTCATTCTCATTCTAGCTCACAACAGATGGATGCTCATCGTCATCTTTACACACTGCAGCATAGGGTCCTCAATCTACTCCAAGAGAGCCATTGAGGCGTTGTCCTTAACAAAAGGCTTGCATGTTAAGAGGTCTGTTGGAAAGATATGGACTCTACTATTATGGACTCTTCTTTCACAGATATGGCCATGTGTTACTCCATATGGCAGAGCAAGCAGGCTGACTTTGCCCGAGATTATTTCCATTGGCAAATTACCTCTGATCCATGGTCCTGGGAGAAGGTGAGCATCCAGACAGATCTTTTAAGCTATAGCAGTGGCGGCGAGCCCGTAGGGATGGGCGTTTGTCACATAGGGATGCAGAGCAGAATGGAGAGTTGGTGATGGTGTGGTAGCCTGTTGACATGCTGGTCCCAGTTAGGGAACCTCGTGACTCGTGGCCAAAGATGCTGCAACTGGCTTCCCTTTCATCACCAAAATGGTCTCCACATACTCTACCCATACCATCACAGACCATACGCGCCTTTTTGCCTTGGAGTACTTCAGTGAATTCATTGTCAGAAACAATTTAATCCTCAAATCTGTAGGTTTGGAGCCGCCAACGGGATCTCCGTCATCCACATGGGACTGTTTCACCTAGACTCCAACAGCTGAGCAGAGAGATTTTTTACGATATTCAAAATGCAAATGGTTAAACTTTACCACCACCACTCTGTTTCTCGATTCTTACTGAGCCATCTTGCAGGACAGCTCTTAGCTCACTGAACAACTGCACAGGCTACCACACCATCACCAACTCTCCATTCTGCTCTGCATCCCTATGTGACAAACGCCCATCCCTATGGGCTCGCCGCCACTGCTATAGCTTAAAAGATCTGTCTGGATGCTCACCTTCTCCCAGTGTCGTCCATGGTGGCTCACTCCTACTGTTCACATGCCATCTCGGCCAAGCCACAATAGAGGTCGAATTGCATGCTGATACTTTGTGCAGAAAACGTATCAACTAGGTTAGGCAACTTTGGGAATTCATGCAGCCCCTCGGGATATCTTACACGTCTCTCTCTTTTCCAGAGATGCAAGCTCTTATGGATCCTTCTGAGACGATGTCTCTCTGTCAGCTCCCTTGGTTGACATGCGTCATCATGTTGTGGGGCACTGAACATCACAGCACAACACCACCATGAACATCAGCCCATACCTGACAGTGTCCCTCTCTGGGGTGGAGGACTTAGACATCTCCCTGTCTTCCTTCACATGCAGGGTGGGGATTGGGGAGGAATACCGTGGCGCCCTAGACATCAGGTGCTGACGACACCACACACAGCATATACCGGGTGATCAAAAAGTCGGTATAAATTTGAAAACTTAACAAACCACGGAATAATGTAGATAGACAGGTAAAAATTAACACACGTGCTTGGAATGACAAGGAGTTTTACTAAAACAAAAAAAAAACACCCCATATTGATAGACGCGTGAAAGATCTCTTGCGCGCGTCGTTTGGTGATGATCGTGTGCTCAGTCGCCACTTTCGTCATGCTTGGCCTCCCAGGTCCCCACACCTCACTCCATGCGATTATTGGCTTTGGGGTTACCTGAAGTCGCAAGTGTATCGTGATCGACCGACATCTCAAGGGATGCTGAAAGACAACATCCGACGCCAGTGCCTCACCATAACTCCGGACATGCTTCACAGTGCTGTTCACAACATTATTCCTCGACTACAGCTATTGTTGAGGAATGATGGTGGACATATTGAGCATTTACTGTAAAGAACATCATCTTTGCTTTGTCTTACTTTGTTGTGCTAATTATTGCTATTCTGATCAGACATCTGTCGGACATTTTTTGAACTTTTGTATTTTTTTGGTTCTAATAAAACCCCATGTCATTCCAAGCATGTGTGTCAATTTGTACCTCCCTATCTACATTATTCCGTGATTTATTCAGTTTTCAAATTTATACTGACTTCTTGATCACCCAGTATATCATGTGCATTGTGGCAAAGCTCAGCCCCTACAGATGGCACTGGACTTCACAACCCCAGAACTCAGCGACCAGGCTAGCTGTGAGTATCAACAACGATCTGGCCACTCCACCAGACAGAGTATATGACGACAAAGATCGTTGACAAACCACACCTCTTCATGCATCTGCCGTGCCATGTACCGAAAATAGTCCCGCATCACCTGTTTAAACCGGTGCATGAGCTATGGGTAGGAGTTCGGCTGCAGTCAGCAACTGCCTCCAAGACCCTGAGACGTGGTATCATTTGTACTGCTGTTCTACTGACTGGCAAGACAATATCAGACTTTTTCTATTCATGTCGTAATTATAAATTTTTGCTACTGTTGGATTTTTGATACTTCAGCAAAAGAAGTATTCATTTAAGATTTGGACAGATGTTTGTTCTTTCTATAAAGTGAAGTTGGCTGTGGACTTGTTTAGTAAAACCGAACCTATGAAAGCTTTATTTTGTGGAAGTTAATGTTCTGGATACTGCCTTATTTGTTTACTCAGAGTGATTGACTACTTCAGTTATTGTGGAACCTAATTATTGAGTTGTTATTTGGCTTTTGGTGACTTTTGTTCAATTCAGGCTCACAAGAAATTAATGTGTTTATCAATAAATTTGTGTGACCGAGACTATCTACCTTCTTTTGTGGATGTCTCCCTAGAACGGGACAAATCACCTGCATACTGAGGTTGTTCGAGTTTGTGTAACGATACGGCAAAATTGAGAATTTCTCCTACGTTCATGAAACTAGGGGAACATGGTTTAGAACTTATGAGAAGTAACGATGAGATTATTAAAACTTAACAATTTATAACCTCCTGATAATGTCCGCCCCGATACCTGCATTGTCAGCGTGATGGACTGCCGTCCTAAGGGGCCCGGGTTCGATTCCCGGCTGGGCGGGGATTTTCTCCGCTCAGGGACTGGGTGTTGTGTTGTCTTCATCATCGTTTCATCCCCATCCTGCGCGCAGGTCGCCCAATGTGGCGTCGAGTGTAATAAGACCTGCACGAAGGCGGCCGGACCTGCCGCGTAAGGGGCCTCCCGGCCAATGACGCCAAACTCTCATTTCCATTTCCATCTCCTGATAATGTCAAGAGTGACCGGCGACAAGCCAAGTAATCCGAAGTAGCGCTGCCGGCGCCAAGCGACTAGATTTGTATATACGATACAAAGGCCACCGTTATTGGCGAAAACCTCGAAATGTTCTTGACCGATTTACTCGATGTACTCGATTTATACGATGTTCTAATAAACCTTCGGACCGACCTAGCAACGTATTTTTTAATACGTGTAGTATGTAAATACACATTTAAAATTTATACGTCTACATGAAGATAAATCGATGTTTAACGTTGTTACCAAAAATCTAGAAAAGTTCTTGGGCGATTTACTTAAAACTTTTACACGATGTTCTAATATACATGCAAGCAGACATAGTCTGTATATTTTTTAAACAACTGAGTGCAAGTTTGCTGTTAAAACTGCCTGTCAGAAATAAAATAGTGTAGTGTGCTCTGCTGTGAAAAAGTGTGGTTTTGTTTTCTTTCTTGGAGTCAGATTATTTCTCCCGTACATTCTTTGATATTTTATATGTATCAATTACAAAATTGTAAACACATCAATGTGCTGTTCTGTTATCTTACTTGCAGTCGGCTTGCACCAAAAACCGAAAAGCTGTTTTCATGGTTTATCGGTTTGTGGCTAGAATAGTACTACGGAATATGAATGTTCAACAAAAATGCAGAAGACACAGGGTCAGAGAGGAGAATGAAGAGGTTGGTGGAGGGTGGACAGAGAGATGTGGGAGAAGGAGATAGACAGAGATAGGGCAGAAGAGGTGATGGACAGAGAGAAGAATGAAATGTGTCGGTAGGAAGTGATACCACGCGTTTAGCTGCCGCCGACGTCCTGAGGCGGTGGCAGGTGGCCACAGCGAGGCCGCAGTCAGTGGCCAGCGGCGCGCGTGCAGTCACCCCGTGCTCGCGGCACGGCAGGCGCCGGGCGGCAAGCCACTGGAGCGCCGACACCGACGACATGCATTATTCAGGGGCCGGCCCACTCTTCCTCCTGCCAAAGGCCACAGTCTGCCCACCTCTGGTTGCTGCACCTGTACCGCGTCCATTACGCTGTAGCACTACTTTGAGGCCACCACAGCTTCTAGGAAATAAAAGATAGCCAACAATTAGCAGAAATCTTGTTAAAAGCTCTTTTGCTGAGGTCTCTCTCAACACAGCATAGATTGAAATCTGAAGATAGCAATAATTGGCGCGGGTATTGGTTTCAGTGAAATGATCGAATACAAAAAATGTAGGCAAAAGTAATGAAGGTGTAATTATTAATAAAAACTGTACAGAGAGTGCAGCATTAAGTACAGGCTCGATAACTTGGTGCAATGTATTCGGCACGATAAATCGCAGTTACTGAATTACGTTGCCTAGCGCAGTGCAGCAAGCGTGGTTGAGCTATCTGTATTGATGACTGTGAGCTGTGATGATGGAACCATTCTCTATGCTACAACAGAAATAGTTTAGAAAGTGAACAACTTACTTGGGAATTTATTCTTTAATCGTTGATTGATGTTCTACCCACAAAAATAGTTTTGGAATGGTCCTTCCATACCCTTTATTTGAACAAAATACTAGCTGCAAGTTACTAACAGTTTAAAAGATGGGAACACAGCTAAAAACAGTGGCTGGCTGCACTTGCACAAACAATTCATACTGTGAAATGCCTTACGTCTGTGAAATAAGTCTAAATCTGTCACATTGCTTTGAGAAATCCAGCGAAAAAAAAAAAAAAAACAAGGAGTTAGAAGGCTCTATTGTTACTTTCAGTCTTTGCTCCATACTATTCAATTTATACATTCAAGAAGAAATGACGGGAATAAAAGAAAGGTTCACGAATGGGATTAAAATTCGGGACGAAAGTACATGAATAATAAGATTCACTGATGACATTGTTCCCTCAGTGATGGTGAAGGAGAATTACAAGATCTGAGGACGGAAATTAGCAGTTTAGTGAGAACAGATTATGGATTGAGAATAGTCTGAAGAAAGACGAAAGTAATGAGTAGCAGTAGCAATGATAATTGAGAGATACTTAAAAACTGGTGATTACGAAATAGAAAAACACAGGAATTCTGCTACGTTAGAAGCAAAATAATCCGTGCCGGACGAAGCAAAGTCGACATAAAAAAGCAGAGTAGCAAAGGAAATGAGAGCATTTTTGGATAACGCAAATTTACTGATATCAAATACAGGCCTTAATACGAGTAAAAAAGTTGTATAATGTGTGTTTGGAGCACAGTATTGTATGGTTGTGAATCAGGGACTATAAAAAAACCGGAACTGAAGAGAAGCGAAGCGTTTGAGAAGTGGTGTTACAAAAGAATCTTAAAAATTGTGTGGACTGATAAAGTGAGGAATGAGGAGGTTCATTCGTCAGACTCGACAAAGGCAGGAACATATAAAAAATACTGACAAGAAGACAGGGCTGGATGATCAGACTCAAGGGAGGGAGCTGTAGTGGGTGAAACTGTAGAGGAAGACAAAGATCGGAATATATCAAATGGTTCAAATGGCTCTGAGCACTATGGGACTCAACATCTGAGGTCATCAGTCCCCTAGACATAGAACTACTTAAACCTAAGGACATCACACACATCCATACCCGAGGCAGGATTCGAACCTGCGACCGTAGCGGCAGCGCCTAGAATCGCTCGGCCACCGCGGCCGGCTCGGAATATATCGAACAAATAATTGCGGACGTGTGGTGCAAGTGCTACTCTGAGGCCGGCCGCGGTGGCCGTGTGGTTCTAGGCATTTCAGTCCGGAACCGCGTGACGGCTACGGTCGCAGGTTCGAATCCTGCCTCCGGCATGGATGTGTGTGATGTGCTTAGGTTAGTTAGGTTTAAGTAGTTCTAAGTTCTAGGGGACTGATGACCTCAGATGTTAAGTCCCATAGTGCTCAGAGCCATTGGAACCGTTTTTTTGCTACTCTGAGACTAAAAGTTTTGGAGTGGAGAGGAACTCACGACTGGCTAGACCACGTGACCCGACGGGGAGGAGGTGCCCCCAGCCTGTTGCAGTGTGCGCGTTAACTGTTGCGTGTATGTGACGCAGTTAATTGTAGGGGTGAGTAAATAGTACCGCTGAATCGCTGGATACAGCTCATATGCTGTAAATATGTTTAAGCAAGTATTTTCCGACTTGTAGAGGCCAAACATAATCTAGCTGCGGATAGCAATTGTAATGCGGCAGACTGTAGTGCCTAGAACCGCTCGGCCACCCCGGCCGGCTCAGCGATGGCAACTCACCTGTCATGTGCATCCCGTATCGATCAGATGCTTGTGGTATAAGCTACACACGTAAATGAAATGAATTCGTAAATGCGCATTATACATTTTGTCAGCTTCAAATATGTGAGTTTGCTTACTTGTAGCAATGAATACAAATGTAAATAAGGCTGTTGTAATACAATGCAGCTACTACAGGAAAAAAATTACATTTCAAAGATTTGTCAAATGTTTCTGCTTGAACTGTACAAAGCGTTTTAAAATAAATACGATTGTTATGGTTATTAAGTAAACACACCTGCTACTGTCCTCTTTGTACTTTCAAACGTTTTTAGTTGTACATGTTAATGTGTAAGATGATTCGGAAACACAAAACACTTACACAAACCTAACGCCCCTGCGTCACTTCTGCTTTTGTAGAAGCACATTTATCATTTAAATGTTAGTTTCCCGTGCTGTGTTTGATTAGCGGAGCTTGTTCATTCAAGGACACGCCATCTCCCGCAAAATCGAATATAGTAAAAGCACAACCTGTTTTTTTATTTGTATGGAGGCTGGACATAATCATACCTTATAAGATAAAATTTGCGTATATTTAATGTTGTATTTTAAACAACAGACTAAAGAACAAGAATTTAAATACCTTACTTTTTAGAAAACAAAATTTGCATGTCTTTTATTGTTGTGTTTTAAATAATAAAAATTCTTAGAAAGCTGTTTTTCATTTGAAATAAATGAACAAAACAATCGATAGTCACCCGATATATCGATAGTATTTAAAAGTACTGTCGCTAATACCGGCCGAGTCAACTGCCGATGTTTAAGTAACACTAGTACATTGAGAATCGCGACGTTTGTAAATTTTCCCGCTTACAACCGATCTTGGAGAGATGCCGTCCTGTCGGTGGATAGGTATTGACTCTGATTGGTCGCTGTGAGGTGAATATTTCTGTGCAAGGGTTTTATTGGCCCGTCCAATTCATCCTTGTTAGCCAGCTTTGCATTAAATTTGTTTTGGAGTGCTACTGGATTCAGCACACGGGGTTGATTTTGAATTATGTTGACAGAGCGTCTCCCTTTAAATTTCGCCGTAGAAGGGAATTAAAATTATGTCACTGTATTCTAGTGAGACTAAGGCAATAAATCAGAAGTAGACCATCTTGACGATTCTGAGGATGAGGCGATGCTGCGCTTTCTGGCAAATTTTCCGGATGTCTTAATCGGAAAAGTAAGGGTCACTAACAGGATGCAATAAAGGATCCGCCTTTCTGAAGATATTCCTGTGCGTCAGCACCATTATAGGCCGTCACCACCCAAAATGAAGATCTTGTGACAGCTGATGGAACAGATGTTTCAAATGGTTCAAATGGCTCTGAGCACTATGGGACTTAACAGCCATGGTCATCAGTCCCCTAGAACTTAGAACTACTTAAACCTAACTAACCTAAGGACAGCACACAACACCCAGCCATCACGAGGCAGAGAAAATCCCTGACCCCGCCGGGAATCGAACCCGGGCGTGGGAAGCGAGAACGCTACCGCACGACCACGTGATGCGGGCGATGTTTCAAGATGGGGCTATTACCTCTCCTAATGCATCTCCTGTATTTTTTGTTCCAAAGGATCAGGGATCTGGATATCGACTGGTAGTCGATTATAGAGTATTAAATAAGAAGATCCTCGAGCCTTATCACTAGCCAAGTTGTACCACAGTTTCACCTGGTTTTCTGGAGCTAGTTTCTTTTCTGTTCTTGACCTTAATCAGGCTTACCACAAGATCCCACTGACTGAACAATCTCGATGGGTAACAGCATTTTGGAATTTATCTGAATTTAACTGTGTCCATTTGATTTATCAGCTAGTGCCACTGTTTTCTCCAGGTTTTTTGATAATGTTCTGTAACATCTAAGGTTTAAATAAATTTGTAGTTACTTAGACGGCGTGGTAGTTTATGGTGCCACTTTCGCGCAGCATTTGAAACAGCTGGAGGAGGTTTTGAGCTGCTTTTGTGTTGCTCGTCTTACCAAGGAAACTTCAAAAATGGTTCAAATGGCTCTTAGCACTATGGGACTTAATTTCTGAGGTCATCAGTCCCCTAGAACTTAGTACTACTTAAACCTAACTCACCTAAGGACGTCACACACATCCATGCCCGAGGCAGGATTCGAACCGGCGGCCGTAGCGGTCGTGCGGGTCCAGACTGTAGCGCCTAGAACCGCTCGGCCACTTTGGGCGGCAAAGAAACCTTCCAAAATCAATTTAGCTAGGCAGGAGATTCTTTCCTCATTTAGTGTCCATTAGCGGGAATCGCTGATCTGCAGTATGTGGATCGAGTTCGGCTGGCCGTGATATGGGGGTAGTTCAATAGATGGCGAGAGAAGTACGAATGGTAGTAAGACTAGCGAGGCCGCCGGAGACAGAGGAATCTCCGTGCTGTGAAAGGAGTCCTGTTCGTTACCGTCAGCCGGTGTGCCCGGTTGCGGGCACCAGGTAAAGGAAAGGCAGTATGCTGCAGTCAGTCGGTTTAGACCTTCGTGTTGGTGTATGTGATGCTGGGACGAAGATAATACCGCTGGGAGGAGCGCAGCGTTCTGGTTCTGCATTTCCATCCAGGACTTACCGGGATCACCTGTGACCAATTAAAGTTTTTGTATCGGTCTGTTGTAGTTCAGTCCGATCTGTCACACTGTGTCATCCTCCAATTAATGAACAAGCGTTTCCGGTAAGTTTCCGTTGTCCTGTTTCGATCTATCGGCGCTGGCTTGGCGGCTGAGGTCCCTGCGTTTTAAACGGCCAAGCAACCTCATGGCTCAAATGGCTCTGAGCACTATGCGACTTAACTTCTGAGGTCATCAGTCGTCTAGAACTTAGAACTACTTAAACCTAACTAACCTAAGGACATCACACACGTCCATGCCCGAGGCAGGATTTTAACCTGCGACGTAGCGGTCGCTCGATTCCAGACTGTAGCGCCTAGAACCGCACGGCCACTCCGGCCGGCGCAACCTCATGTCTGTCTGCTAAATACTCATGGCCAGAGCTGTAAAACTGCACCTAATAATTTTACTGAATGCTGTTTCTTGTTCCTTAAGCATATTTGAGTATTTCTATGGTTGTTAGCACTGAAATTTCGGACTCATTTGACATTGGCCAGATCACGGTTTACTAATAGGAGACAGCTCTCGGTCGGAAATGAGCTAATGGAACAGAAGGCCATTACCAGTCAATTTGGTACTTATCCGAAAGAGGTGTTGAAATTCCCTAGTAGGTAAAAGAGGTGCAAAATGTTTGGGATTAAGGCAGCTATCTCAAGGTATGTAAGAGCCCTGTTTATGGGTAAACATATGGTGCAAATTGAGATTACAGTGGTCGCACACGCTCGCACTGCTATCACTTCTCATATGGCATGGAAAACAATCCGCTCACTGACGACATTGTTGGGCACAACGTAGCCCTCCTCTAGATGCTCTCTCAGAACAAGTGTGCAGTTCTGACAAAGAGTACGGGAACCGTAAAAGGTCGGAGAATGGCCATTAGTGAGACGCCTTTCTTGGAAAACAACACAGGTCACAGAACAGGTAGGTAACAGTTGTCGCATTTCTGGCAGGTGACAGTAATGTCAGTTGCGCTTCTACTGAATTATCTCGTTAACGGCGTCCTCATTAAGGGTGGCGTGGCGAGGACAGGCCACGTTTCAGGATCACTATCTGTCACTAGTGTAAGTGGGACAACATCCAAGAACATACCTTGTTAATGCGATGGCATGTGGCTCCTTTGGGGCCACTGGCGTAGCCTTCTTTACATCGTCATCTATTTTGGAGGGTCGTTCCGTTGTTAGGGCTTATCTGCTGTGGCGGGAAAGAACTAATGAGGTCGCGGTTCTAGGCGCGCAGTCCGGAACCGTGCGACTGCTACGGTCGCAGGTTCGAATCCTGCCTCGGGCATGGATGTGTGTGATGTCCTTAGGTTAGTTAGGTTTAAGTAGTTCTAAGTTCTAGGGGACTGATAACCACAGCAGTTGAGTCCCATAGTGCTCAGAGCCCAACTAATGAGGAGCAGGCAGTTAGGATCCACTATCCGTAGTTCTTTCAGGCACTGGCTGGTCTGTAAATTTCTGGGAAGAGGGGTTTCCCAACTGGAGCCCTCTCGTCAATAGACGCCCTGAAGGATGCTGCTTCTCTGGCCAGATGGAAGGAGGGTGGGTGTGGGAGGGGGGGGGGAGGGGCGTCGAGGTCTCCGAAGGTGGTGCTGCAGGAATCAGAATAGAAGGGATTATCCCTTCTAGCGACTAATTTACTTGCGTGACTACCGGAGTTCGACGTCGAGGGAATGGAGCGAATAAGTACTAGAGGTACTGCCGATGATCTGGCCATTGAAGTGGAAAAATTGAAGAGATATATAAAAGCGACCCTTTTTTCCGGGCTTCAAATATAATAGTGAATCTAAGACTGAATTAGTGGATTCTACACGCCGTAATTGAGGTAGCCAACTTTGTAGGTTGGAGAGAGTAATCGTCTTCGCAATTGACACAGAAAGATGATTGCTGATATGGTTAGTTACTATGAAAAGGCGGATTACATCTCCACAGTTGGGTTGTACGTGTACTGGAAATATGTATGGCTGAAACGGTATTTGAACCGCCGCATTGGGGGTGGGAAATACGGCTTCATATCACGACAGTAGACCATAACTTTGTAGGAAGCGACTGCTCCTCTCACACATCTTGACGTATGCAAAGTACTAAGTGAATCGCTCGTTCGTCTCAAAGTTTTAGTGTAATTTCTCATCCGTTAGCAACATTATGTCCCGACAAAAAATAAAGCCCTTTACCATGCTCAGGTTCTTACTCGTTGTTGCAGTGACAAGTACGTCATCATAGAGAGTGACGCTCAGGACTGGGTGAGGTTAGTTGTTTTAATTCAGACAGAACCACTAAGCAGAGAGATTTATCCAACACGATTCCCGATACTATCTACAAAAAGCACTTATTAGATAGAACTAACCCGTCTAAGACAGCGTGCAAACCAGGAGACGATTACGTTTCTGTAGTTAATTTGATTTTACATTCTTATAATGGCACAGCTAACGAAATAAAGTTATTGAGATCATAATTATCTTCATTGAAGCATTCAGGCCTGTCTGAAGAAAAGGCCGGAACCCAAAGGCAACCCGCTGGTAGATTTGGTCTTCTCATGATATCAGATATCCGCCATGATGCCGCGTACTTCAAACGACGGCTCTCTCCACGGGTCACACCCAGCCAGAGCATCCGCCACATGACTTTATGGCCATATACCAGACTCTTGGTTCCCCCAAACGGGCAGGCACTTACAATTCTGCATGCCGGTGGGGGGGGGGGGGGGGGGGGACGGTAACTGCTCGGTCATCAGTAGTGGGAGCCCTACGTAGCAAGTAGTATGGAAACCTGACGACGCTCCCACATCAACTGATGGGATAGCTATAATGCTGGGTACTGGCCGGACTTTCCATCATGGCCCACACTTGAAAAGGACAAATAAAAACCCTGCTGCAATAGCCTTCTATGATATTATGGTGAATATACTTCAATCATTTTTGCAAAATGTTACAGTCTCCATGTCTTGGTATATAAAATTTTTACAGTGTTGTCCTTCATCCACAGACACTAATCATTTCCACCATCATAGACTAAAATTGTTTGACTTACTGTTCGTTCAATTTAACAGCAAATAGTACCCAATCCAATGTAGCAATAGTTTTTCATGGCACAGAATAGTAGTGGATACAAATCAGAAACAGATTATTAAAACTAATTCGCATTGCCACTGGCAAATTCAGATCATGCCAGGGACAGAGGTGGAGGCAGGAAGCGAGCCTGTATGTCGCAGATGGGTCAGGCTGACAACAGCGTCTGCCGAGTAAGGATTCAGCGACAAAAACGAAAGGAAGCGAGAGAAGTATATTGATTAGTTCGTGGGACATGTTGCAAGAGGCTCTGTCTCATTCATAATGGCACACAGCGAGGGACCAAATGACAAGTTAACAGCCTGTTAGTTGAATATAGCAGAATAAGAAGGACACATTCAGTCATTATAAACGGAACCTTGTGTCATACCCTCATGCTAGTTCCCTGTAAATACTCCAACTCTGCAGCTCTCGTCAGGAGTTCGTGATTGGGATCGATGCCATTCACGTCAATAGTACTTGAATAGCACTTGATTCTATTATTAAGCTATTGTAGTGAATCTATGACCTAGATACCCCAGCACAATCTATGAACTAGGCGAAGATGTACTCAAGATGATGGCCTTCACCTTGCCTCCTACCATCTGCTAGCGGGCAAACTGACTCTTGCGACATCACATCGCAGAGTGCTGCTAGTAACGGACTTCAACGTGGAAGACAACGACAGGACCTCCTGAGGTCCATGTTCCTCTTCAGTACTCAGGCGCTGACACCTAACGTGGGCAGGAAGTTGATCAATCGATTACACTACTGCCGATACCAGGTACATCGCAGATGGGTCATCAAGGGTCACCGTAGAATCCGGAAGGGACCCAGTGCTCTCCAACAATCAGTCCGAAACAGCTGCGCCTGCTCACCGGCAGCCCGCCGCGGCTTCACGGTCGCTGGCACCGTCTGCTTGGCGCACGACCCATGACCTGACTCGACGGACGTCAGCTAGAATCTAACACGCAGCTGAATGAACAACAGTCGAAGCTGGTGCGAAAGAAGAACGACTTGTAAGTAATATGCGTCGCTGACATTTCACAGGTCCTCAATACCTATCTTGACTTCACGCGGCAGCGACCTCTGGTAGGTTCAATTTCAAAAATGGTTACATCCATCATGCCAATTTTCCACGGAGGCTCTTAGACGAAACCAAAAGTTTCTCACAACAAAATTCAAGTGGTTTACTTTTTAATTTGCCCTTGAAACCATGTACATTAGTATCTGGTGGTAATAATGTTGTCTCTGGAACACGAACTTTACAATAATGTTCTTCAATGCTCTTTGCAGAAAGCATTTTCCACAATGTGCTTGCTTAATAACAGACCAACAACTCCCGGCAACAGATACACTAAGTGATCAATAGTATCCTGACACCTGACTGAAAATGACTTGCAAGTTCGTGGCGCCCTCCATCGGTAATGCTGGAAATCAATATGGTCTTGGCCCACCCTTAGCCTTGATGACAGCTTCCACTCCCCCAGGTGCTGGAAGGTTTCTTGGGGAATGGCAGCCCATTCTTCGCGGAGTGCTGTACTGAGTAGAGGTATCGGTGACGGTTGGTGAGGCTTGGCACGAAGTCAGGGTTCCAAAACATCCCAAATGTGTTCTATAGGATTCAGGTCAGGACTCTATGCAGGCCAGTCTATTACAGGGATGTTATTGTCTTGTAACCACTCCGCCACAGGCCGTGGATTATGAACAGGTACTCGATCGTGTTGAAAGATGCAATCGCCATAACAGAATTACTCTTCAACAGTGGGAAGCAAGAAGCTGCTTGAAACATCAGTTTAGGCCTGTGCTGTGATAGTGCCACGCAAAACAACAAAGAGTACATGCCGCCTCCACGACCACACCACAACACCGCCGCCTTCGAGTTTGCCCTACACACGCTGGCAGGTGACGTTCACCAGGCATTCGCCATACCCACACCCTACCGTCGGATCGCCACATTATGTACCGTGATTCGTCTCTCCACATAACGTTTTTCCACTGTTCAATCGTCCATTGTTTACGCTTCCTACACCAAGGAGGCGTCGTTTGGCAATTACCGTCGTGATGTGTGACTTATGAGGAGCCGCTCGACCATGAAATCCAAATATTCTCACCAATCACCTGACCAAGTTCGAAGTCCGTGAGTTACGCGGAGTGCACCATTCTGCTGTCTCACGATGTCTAATGACTGCTGAGATCGCTGATTATGGGGTACCTGTCAGTAGGCGGCAGACAATGCACCTAATACGAAAAACGATTGCTTTTTTTCTTTTTTTGGGGAGTGGGGGGGGGGGGTCAGGATATTTTTGATCAAGTAGTGTACATCTCAAGAATGAAATATTTTATAAATTCCGTCACCAGTATAGATTAACGGACGCCCAAAGGGAACTGATTTCCGCATATGTCTCACTTGTAACTCCGACAGCGCAGATAAAATTTTTCGCCGTTTAATATCTATTGATAATTTATACAGTATTTCTAATTTTGAATGTGTAAGCTCTGTTACAGAAACTGTATTCAATATGTAATGAATGTAATAGTGTATTTATTTGCAAAAGCATATAATTGATTATAATTATAATGTAATTATTGCAGATTGGGGGTAATAGCCAAGGCATATTAATTAAAATATATCGATATTAATGACGAAACCTCAGTATCTAAGCTGTTGTTTATCTTTGTGTCTTGCTACGAGCAGAGAGGAAGCAGAGCAGCCTGAGTGATGAAAGAGTGCGGAATTGTTTGTTGGGAGCTCCAGCAGAGACTATGAGAAACTGTGATTGCCCCTGTCTAGGCTCACCTATTTAGTTAACCCGCTATTATTCTGAGTGCGGTAGAAGTGGACAGGCGAGGGAAGCTGCAATTCAAACTATTGCCTGTCCCGTAATTACCCGTGGCTCTGGAGACGACTCGTGGTTCTGAAGCAACTGCAGCAACAGCAGCTCAGCATCATCGTCGGCCATGTTATTCGTCGTTCGCACAGCTGCAACAGCATAAGACTGTTAACTGACAGAGTGTAATTAATATTGTACAGGCATTACGCAGTGACATTTATTTCACAAATTTTGATTGACTTTCTTGAATGATAACTTGAAATAGTTAAAATTGTAGGGCACCAGTGTTGTTATTGACCTCAGACATTATTAACAAGTAGAATCCCTTTCATTTCCATGCAATCACTGAGTGTCATAAAAATATGAAAATTGATGAATTATTTACAGCCAGTCTCTTTTTGTTTGTTAATGACCAGTTTGCCTATCTTTTGCTACCTCAGTAACTATCCATTCTTGTATTGCACAACAGAGGCTTAACGAATTTCAGTTTTATGTATTAACTTCACTCACTCAATGCGTAAAATTTCGCTGGCAAAACTAATAACCAAAGATACAGAACAAATAAGACTGTGCAGTTTAATTTATTCTGTATTTAGCATTGCGTATGACTTCTTCTGGCTTGGCACATACGTTATTGTTCTTATGTTAAAAGTAAAATCAGTTGCTCATTCGGTTAAAGTAAATTCAATTCAATCTTTGAATTATTAAAAGTAAATTGCTTGCCTTTTTGCAGGTTTTTGATTTTTTTACGTAACAACAATTCAATTACAGCCAGTTATTTATTTTGTGGAATCCTGCCCACTCGTCTCTTACAGGGTGCCTAAAAGATGATACCTTCTCGGATAGCTACACAACAATTCGAGAAAATCACATAAATCGTCTTTATTACAATAAAGAAGATTGACAATTCTTCACTTTAGATTTACAACGAGTTGTCGCAAGCGATGGGCGACATGCAAACAGTGAGTGTCCTTCACTATACACAACGTCCATGCAAGCACTCATCCCCGCTCATAAGTCTCTGCTATCGTTGGTATCACTGCTCACCTAGGCCTCTCTGCTAGTGTCCGTCTTCTACTGTCCGGCCGAGGCTGGCGGGAGTGGCGCTTATATACTCTTCGGATAGGGGCTGCTGGTGCGGTCCCTGTCAGCGAGCTACTGGATGTGGTCGTCTCACAGCCTTCTCTACTCTTGCGCTCTTCAACTTCGTCCCGTAGCTCGACGATAAGCCGGAACATATTTAACCAGCAACTTCATTTAAATTTACTGTCAAAATTTTGTATTTCAGAATAAGTAACTGCGTACTTAGTGGTTTCTGATTAATTTATTTTCTCATGAATTATTTTGTGGAAAATCATGAAAACCTTCTGCTCAAATGTTCAAATGTGTGTTAATTCCTAAGGGACCAAACTGCTAAGGTCATCGGTCCCTCGACTAACACACTACTTAAACGAACTTAAACTGACTTATACTATGAACAACACATACACTCAGGCCCAAGGGAGGACTCGAACCTCTGGTGGGAGAAGCCACACAATCCGTGACATGGCGCCTCAAACCACGCTGCCACTCCACGCGGCAAAAACTTTCTGTTGCCACACCATTAATTATTTGCTTAGTTTTCTTTGTCATTACCATTTTTTGGGGTTCTCGATATTTGTTGCCCTAGTGGGCTGGCGACTGTTCAATTATCTTTTTTTTTGCTAATGGGTATTTTGGTTTTACATATTAGCTATTACCCCTTTTCCTGCTATGTGGTTCGTGAGCGATTGCACTAAATTCCACCCGTTGAAAATTTTTTATCAGCTTTTAGATTAGGTTTAGAATAGGTTCTTCCTTCAGAAGGGTCTGTTGTACACTTTCCTCCTACTAACCGCTATTATTTTTCTTCAGTAACAATAGCCTTACTGACCATAAAATTTCATTAGGCATACGCGATCACGATCATTTATACCGTTATTATGCACACAAATGACACAGCTTCACGAGATTTGGACCACACGCAGAAAGAACTGTTGCAGTGTATTACAGAAGGCAACTGAAAGAAATGCGCAGTCAGACGAACAAACAGTAATTACAGTGATGTCACCACGATTTATGATGGTATCCTGGACTACGAGGGAGGGACATGGTTGTTAATAGTGTGTGTGATCACCATTGACGACAGAGCATGCTCCGCAACATGGGCGCCTACTGGTCACATGTTTGATGAAGAGTTCTTGTGCAGGGCGTTCCATACCTCCAACTGCCAACTGGTACACGGTCGTTGGTGCATGTGCTGCGACACACAACGCACACGCTCTCGATAGGTTTTACGTCAGGAGTAATGGGTACGGCAGTTCATTCGCCGAATATTCTACTTGTTTCAAGAGTTGCTGCATCTGCGGTGTTCGATGCGGTCGCGCACTATCATCAATGAAAACGAATTTAGGACCGAATGGACCCTCGAAAAGACGCTCATGGGGATAGAGTCCCGTGTCACAATAACACTGTTCGGTGACTGTACCGCTTTCAAAGTTTTAGAGGTCAATAGACATTACGAGTCCCCACGGCATGACACCTGGACCGCCAGAACTACCTTTTTCGACGATACGTGTGATGGGACGTGGAACAGATAATGCACGCAGAAACATTGTTGAGCATGTGGTCCAGGTGGTATACTGTTGGGAGATAAAATGATAAAGGGGCGTAAAGACCTGCAAATTTTTGAACAAGGTGCACTCATCGGTGATCGGTATTGTGACACTGTTCTCCTTCCCTATGTGCGTCTTTTCAGGGGTGCAATCGACCCTGAGTTTATTTTTAAAGATAACAATACGTGACTGTATAGAACAGTGTAGACGGGGGAGTTCTTGGACCGAGATGAAATTCGGCGGTTGGAATGTTCTGCCCTTCCCACGACTTAAATCCCATGGAACACATGTGTGATGCGTTGGGCATAACTATTGCTGCACATTCACATGAACCAACGACCGCCCAGCAGTTGTGAACTGCGCTGGCGGAGGAGAGGAGTACATTATCACAACAACTCCCTACCAAACTTGTGGCCAGCGTGGGGGTGGGTGGGCACCCGTCGTGGTCACAAACTCAATTGAGAACCAAGCCCCACCTTTCGTGACATCCAAGAGACTTTCATGATTCGCAGTGATTTCAGAGTAATTATTGCGTTTGAATAATAATCTCTTTTCTGTCCTGCCGGCCGAGATGGCCGAGCGGTTCTAGGCGCTACAGTCTGGAACCACGCGACCGCTACGGTCGCAGGTTCGAATCCTACCTCGGGCAAGGATGTGTGTGATGTCCTTAGGTTAGTTAGGTTTAAGTAGTTCTAAGTTCTAGGGGACTGATGACGTCATAAGTTAAGTCCCATAGTGCTCACAGCCATTTGAACCATTTTTTTTCTTTTCTGTCCGTGCGATTGTGTATTCCTTTCATTTACCTATGTATTTCTCACGTATTTCTGTCAGTTGCCTTTTGTACTACCTTGTTCCAGTTCTTTCTGTGTATGACCCATAGAGCTATGATACTTGGCAGTGACACATCATGAGGAAGTTATTTTCTTCCTCAAGTTTTCACACCAGTGTGTTTTGCTAATATTGTTGCATGCCGACCTCGTGTAGGACAGCAAAACCGGTAAAATTTTCAGAGTCAAAGAGCGAAGTTATCTCGTTACATTAGAACAATGTTGACACTAGGCGGCTGCAATAAAAACATTTCGCCACCGAGACTGGCTCAGGGCAAAATACCAAATCTGCGTTTCTGTTGAGCCAGGCAGCTAACCTCAGCAGATTGTAGTGGGTCAGAGCAGCCAAACACGTTCACGTTCGTTATGCGACGAAAGGAAGGCTAAGACGAATGCAGCTACTAAGAGCTTTAATAAACGCTACTAAGAGCTTTAATAAACCAGATATGTACCATAATAAACTCGGTAAGTAAGCATGACACAAGAAAAACCGTTGAGACCGTCGTAATACCACTTTCTATGCGGTCATGATGAATGACGTGTAGTAAAATAACTATTTCGCTCCATAAATAACCCACCAGTTTATCTCGTAAGGCATTCGGTCAGACGGATCGATGGCGTACATGATGTTCGCATCCGACTCCCTGTTTGCGGCGAAACTACGTCTGTCACAAGTCTGTTGTAGATTTGCTGCACGCACGAGCAACAACAGCCTCTAGTGGGAGAGGCCAGTTGCGGGGTTCAACACTTCACTCTGCCTCTGTAGAAGATGGGAGGATCTGGAGGTCTTTCCTTGCCACGAGGATCAGGACACCAGCGTTCCTGACATTCCAGCGGATCGAATACGGCCTACCTGGACGGCGGGCCAATATCGTCGAACTCTACGGCTACACGGCATCTGTCGTCACGGTACGGCGCGTCATGAAGAAGAGTGGTGAGCGCGAGGGGACAGAGCACCTCCGGCGTCGGCATGTGTGAGTTCAATTCACGCGCCGCCGTCGCTCACAGCCGGTACCGGAGCCACCGCAGGCGGCTGGAACGAAGTGTGCGCCGTCAGCTGCCTTGGGCTAATTGGAGGCCGCTTACGACGCGATTCCTCAGTGGGCACCAACAGACGATGCCAACTATGAGACAAGACGCAGCCTGCATTTTTATGGAAATATATACACTACTGGCCATTAAAATTGCTACACCAAGAAGAAATGCAGTTGATAAACGGGTATTCATTGGACAAATATATTATATTAGAACTAACATGCGATTACATTGTCATGCAGTTGTGGTGTATAGATCCCGAGAAATCAGTACCCAGAACAACCACATCTGGCCGTAATAACGGCCTCCATACGCCTGGGCATTGAGTCAAACAGAGCTTGGATGGCGTGTACAGGTACAGCAGCCCATGCAGCTGCAACACGAGACCACAGTTCATCGAGAGTAGTGACTGGCGTATTGTGACGAGCCAGTTGCTCGGCCACCAGACGTTTTCAGTTGGTGAGAGATCTGGAGAATGTGCTGGGCAGTGCAGCAGTCGAACATTTTCTATATCCAGAAAGCCCCGTACAGGACCTGTGACATGCGGTCGTGCATTATCCTTCTGAAATGTAGGGTTTCGCAGGGATCGAATGAAGGGTAGAGCCACGTGTCCTAACACATCTGAAATTCAACGCCCACTGTTCAGAGTGCCGTCAATGCGAACAAGAGGTGACCGAGACGTGTAACCAATGGCACCCCATACCATCACGCCGGATGATACGCCAGTATGGCGGTGACCAATACACGCTTCCAATGTGCGTTCACCGCGATGTCGCCAAACACGGATGCGACCATCATGATGCTGTAAACAGAACCTGGATTCATCCGAAAAAATGACGTTTTGCCATTCGTGCACCCAGTTTCGTCGTTGAGTACACAATCGCAGGCGCTCCTGTCTGTGATGCAGCGTCAAGGGTATCCGCAGCCATGGTCTCCGATCTGATATTCCATGCTGCTGCAATCGTCGTCGAACTGTTCGTGCAGATGGTTGTTGTCTTGCAGACGTCCCCATCTGTTGACTCACGGATCGAGACGTGGCTGCACGATCCGTTACAGCCATGCGGATAGGATGCCTGTCATCTCGACTGCTAGTGATACGAGGCCGTTGGGATCCAGCACGGCGTTCCGTATTACTTTCCTGAACCCACCGATTCCATATTCTGCTAACAGACATTGGATCTCGACCAACACGAGCAGCAATGTCGCGATACGATACACAACAATCGCGATAGGCTACAATCCGACCTTTATCAAAGTCGGAAACGTGATGGTACGCATTTCTCCTCAGTACTCGATGCATCACAACAACGTTTCACCAGGCAACGCCGGTCAACTGCTGTTTGTGTATGAGAAATCGGTTGGAAACTTTCCTCATGTCAGCACGTTGTAGGTGTCGCCACCGGCGCCAACCTTGCGTGAATGCTCTGAAAAGCTAATCGTTTGCACATTACAGCATCTTCTTCCTGTCGGTTAAATTTCGCGTCTGTAGCACGTCATCTTCGTGGTGTAGCTATTTTAATGGTCAGTAGTGTAGCTTATTCTGAGTCTTCATTCACAGTGTCTACTGGCGACCTGAGGTCACTGCCACCCTTCCAAAACAAAGTGGCCCTCCCAATACTCGCCTCTTGCAAAATTGCTTCTACCACTTGTAGAATCAACATCAATAATCTGTATGAAGCATTTCGTACAGAGCGACACTAGCAGTGAGTCACTGAAAAACTTTGTTTCTCACACAAGTATGTTTTGAGGCGATTTTGTCCAGAATGACACATATTGATTTCAGAGTTACGTTTTGCAAAGCCTAGTACCTGAATTTAGGCGAGTTATAGTAAAGTGTAAGTTCAAACGCTAGATTGTAAAATTTGTTATTTGTCTAGGCACAGAGCGTCTTGTGATATATTCCACTTGTATCATGGTCATGCAAAAGAAATCTTTGTTAAGTGTCATTGGGTGTCGATGAGACGAAGAAATAACGAAATTCTGATATCAATTTTGTATTGTGTGTGGTGTATAAGCCTTAGTGATAAAGGCTTACTGCGATAGAAAAGGAAACTGCACAAATATGGCACAAACGCGAGCAGTTACTACAGCAGACATGGTATCAGCTCCGACAGGACAGGTTAAATTACTAAACTGAATTATTAAAAGAACAGAACTAGTCGATGGTACAGCAGTCAGATTGGAGGTCCTTCATAATTAGGTCCTACTGAAGTTAAATCAATACTGTCAGTACCTGCCTCGTCCATGGATGTTGTAGCCGCTAGTATTATTTTTCTTTTTTCTGGCAAAACATCGGGGGATGTCATTAATTTTATTCAGAACGTGTTATTCGCAGCCAGCTTGAGCAATTGGTCTGAAGAAACACTTTGCAGATGGCCAGACTCCACGTGTGGGCGTGGCTAAGACGTACTTCGTGTAAATTAATCACATTTACAGAGCTGACAAATGGCTTAAATCAATAGTACAGAAAACAAAATAGTACTCGTTTCTTTAGAGAAAATTGAAGTAATTTGAGACAACTGCCAAATGAGGCTGTCGGAGCATTTTCGGACAGGATACGCTAGCTGAACGCTCAAAATTATGAGTTTACTAACGAACCTGATGCAGTTATATTGAGACTGAGGCTAATTATGGAGCGCTGGATGTGTTCCTAAGGAGGATTTCTTCATAATTTTCTCGCAGAGTGACAATGGAAAATCCATGATATGTAACAGCAGCGCTGCAGGTAACCAACTACGTGCAAGATACAGATAATGCTACTAAGTCTCAGGATGATGAGAAAATGTTTCTGTCGAATGAAACATGTTATCCATGCGGAAGACAGGGTCATTTTATAGCACAGTGTCGCCAACCATAATGTTTTAATTGTCAACGGACTGGTCGTAAGACACAGGAGTGTAAGTTAAAGAATCTGAGTGGCATAACGGCAAAAAGAAATCGTTAAACAACAATGGGAATCTTTCTTCCTTTGAGAAGCATTCCCATTAAACAGAAGAGCATTCAATGTGCACCCAGAGACAGATCGTTCGTTGGTGCCTTGTTTGAAAGGGAAACAATATGAATTTTTGGGAGATCCTGGGAAACACATATAGATGGTCAGTCTGGATGTTGTGGATACGAGTAGACTTAAGAAGAGCCAAGGTATAGGTTGCGTGCAATAGGCGGAAACGCAGCTGCTTCAGTCAGGACAGCACGGCTTGGATTTACAGTATGAAACACAAGGTTTAATGAGCAAACTAGAGTGTTGATAACTGCGAGCCAAGGTGTCGCTTCGATGCTTCGCCTAGATTTTCTGGTAAGGCATCAAGATAGAACGAACTTTGCAACGGACGATTGAACTCGATGGTAAGTTATTTCCTTTGGGTCAACAGTTGCAAATGTTTCTATATCAGAAGAGGCACCCAGTGCAAAGGTGGCATTGAATAAACTGTGTACAATTGCATTAAAAGTTGTTTTGCGTGACAGTGTACCAGTAAGTACAGGAAAACTAATCTGGATACCAGCAGATAGTAAAAGAGCCACATGACGAAATACTTACGCTCTTAGACCATATGAATGAAAGGTTTTTAAAAGACGCGAAATTTGTGTACTGTTTTACCTACGGTTACGAAACTAAGAATACATCATAGTTCATTGACAATTACGTGAACCAGAGGTAAGGAGCCACTACCAAATCCATAATTATTTTTCAGGGGGTCGGATAATCTGCTACACTGTTACTTGTTTTTTGAAACCAGGAGTAATAGCGATGTTGTTGTTGTTGTGGTCTTCAGTCCTGAGACTGGTTTGATGCAGCTCTCCATGCTACTCTATCCTGTGCAAGCTTCTTCATCTCCCAGTACTTCCTGCAACCTACATCCTTCTGAATCTGTTTAGTGTATTCATCTCGTGGTCGCACTCTACCATTTTTACCCTCCACGCTGCCCTCCAATGCTAAATTTGTGATCCCTTGATGCCTCAGAACATGTCCTACCAACCGGTCCCTTCTTCTTGTCAAGTTGTGCCACAAACTCCTCTTCTCCTCAATCCTATTCAATACCTCCTCATTAGTTATGTGATCTACCCATCTAATCTTCAGCATTCTTCTGTAGCACCACATTTCGAAAGCTTCTATTCTCTTCTTGTCCAAACAATTATTATTGTCCATGTTTCACTTCCATACATGGCTACACACTATACAAATACTTTCATAAACTACTTCCTAACACTTAAATCTATACTCGATGTTAACAAATTTCTCTTCTTCAGAAACGCTTTCCTTGCCATTGCCAGTCTACATTTTATATCCTCTCTACTTCGACCATCATCAGTTATTTTGCTCCCCAAATAGCAAAACTCCTTTACTACTTTAAGCGTCTCATTTCCTAAGCTAATTCCCTCAGCATCATCCGATTTAATTCGACTGCATTCCATTATCCTTGTTTTTCTTTTGTTGATGTTCATCTTATATCCTCCTTTCAAGACACTGGTCATTCCGTTCAACTGCTCTTCCAAGTCCTTTGCTGTTTCTGACAGAATTACAATGTCATCGCCGAACCTCAAAGTTTTTATTTCTTCTCCACGGATTTTAATACCTACTCCGAACTTTTCTTTTGTTTCCTTTACTGCTTGCTCAATATACAGATTGAATAGCATCGGGGAGAGGCTACAACCCTGTCTCACTCCCTTCCCAACCACTGGTTCCCTTTCATGTCCCTCGACTCTTGTAACTGCCATCTGGTTTCTGTACAAATTGTGAATAGCCTTGCGCTCCCTGTATTTTACCCCTGCCACCTTTAGAATTTGAAAGAGAGTATTCCAGTCAACATTATCAAAAGCTTTCTCTAAGTCTACAAATGCTAGAAACGTAGGTTTGCGTTTCCTTAATCTTTCTTCTAAGATAAGTCGTAGGGTTAGTATTGCCTCACGTGTTCCAACATTTCTACGGAATCCAAACTAATCGTCTTCGAGGTCGGCTTCTACCAGTTTTTCCATTCGTCTGTAAAGAATTATCGTAATGGCGATACAATAAAATTATTTCTAGCCATAAGAATAATGATTTTAGATATTATTATTATGTTTATGTTTCATTATTATTGTTACTTTCAAAATCTTGCGAATTCAATGAACCGATGGGATACAAGCCAGTACGAAGAGAGTGAAACAACTAGTTAACTATGGCTTTATTATAAATACAACACCGCCTTCCGTCTTAATTAACATAAGGAAATTTTTGCAAGACGATCGACTACTGAGGATTGGAATATGGAGAAATAGACTCCATGTGCTTGACATAACGAAATGGCGCAAGGTTCATGATCAGTGGTGATTCCAACTCCAGAATCGATTTGCAGTAAACTCAAACGATGCCATTAAGGAAGTGTAGGGCCATCGAAACTGTATCGGCCCTTGATGCACAGCCGTAAAGTCTCCATGTGTCCAGTCTCTTTATTTACGACGTGAATTTATATTACGGTTAGATGACTATTCTTTCTGTATATTAGCAATGCATTTGCAGGTCTTTATGACCTAAATTTCTTTCCTACTTTTACGCACTGAAGACTAAAATAATAAGATTTAATCTTTATTTCCCGCACTTCATGCGCCTGACAGCATAAGAAGTTTTCTTTCTACACTAGTTTTTCTAATATAGCCAGCAAGTTCAATATTCTATTGTCTGATACAGCTTTTGTGCTGCAATGGGAGGGGGGGGGGGGGGAGGGCTGAGGAAGACAATATTAAAAATGTAGTGAGAGACAGCTTTCCCATACTATGGATTTTTTCGCAAGGACTCTACATTTCCTACGTTTTGTAGTTCATTGTGAATCGTCTTTCCGCTCTTTGTGCTCTCCTTACACAGCTGACGATAGCCAACAAATGCATAAAACACAAACTCATTCGTTGTTGTCCACCTCTGGAAAATGTTACCCTGCACTCTGGCAAAAAATCAGTGCTAAGTTTCATTTAACAAAAAAAAAAAAAAATTGAAGATCCTTTTTTCAATTCCATGAGCCATTCTTTTTACAATCAAAATATCCACGGGTGTACTGCCGGTCTACGGTGTCCAACGGGCACAATATTTCGGCGATCATACATGTCGCCATCATCAGGTGAACTGATGGACTGAGCTCCTGTGAACGTGCCGGCACGGAGATCCGTACACTACAGCTGCTCAGAGGGAACTGGGTTCGGTCGCGGCGGCGGCCGATTTAAATACCCTCCGCTTGCGGCGCGCTCCCTCCGCTGTCTGCGCCACGGTCGCGCGGTGAACAGATTGCGACGGCGTCTGAGATGACCTCGGTGTGATGGCTCTGTCTGCCGTGGTTGTCACAACTATAGGTTTGCTCGATATTTTGATTATCAAATACGCCGGGAGAGACTCAATAATCACATTCTTCTTACAATTTCATAAACTTTCCCTAAAAATTTCACAGATGAGGGTAGTCATCTCTACCAAACATTGAGGCAATCTTCACCTTGTCCCAGATATGCTTTTCTGATCTCGTTTATTGGTCAGTCATACAACTTTTTTCTTCTGGTTTGATACCGCCAGCCACGGATTCCTCACCTGTGCCAACATCTTCATCTCAGAGTAGCTTTCAGTCTCTGTCTTCCTCTACTATTTTTTCCCTCTGCAGGTCCCTCTTGTACCTGGAAGTCATTCCCTGTTGCCTTAACAGATGTCCCTGCTGGGTTGGGGACTTTCTCTGCCCGGGGACTGCGTGTTTACGTTGTCATCATCATCATCATCATCATTATCATTCGTGACAGTGGCTCGACTGGACTGTGTAAAAAATTGGACTGTGTGAAAACTGGGACTTTGTAAGGGTGCTGATGACCCCACAAACCAAACATCATTAACAGTTGTCATATCATCCTGTTCCTTCCGCTTGTCAATCTTTTTCCACATATTCCTCTCCTCTGCAATTCTGCTCAGAACAACCTCATTCCTTACCTTATCAGTCCACCTAACTTCCAATATTCATCTGTAGCACCACATCTCAAATGCTTCGATTCTCTTCTGTTCCGGTTCCCAGAGTCCATGCTTCACAGCCATACAATGAAGTGCTTCAATTGTACATTCTTCCTCAAATTAAGGCCTGTATTTGATACTAGCAGACTTTTCTTGGCCAGTAATGCCATTTTTATCAGTGTTTTTTATGTCCTGCTTGCTCCGTCGTCATTGGTTGTTTTACTTCATCTGCTTCGTGACCATCACTCCTGATGTTAAGTTTCTCGCTGTATTCATTTCTGCTGCTTCTCATTACATTCGTCTTTCTTCGATTTACTCTCAGTCCATGTTCTACACTCATTCAACACATCCTCTAATTTCTCTTCACTTTTATTGAAGATAGCAATGCAATCAGCGAATCGTATCATTGATATCATTTCACCTTGAATTTTAATCTCACTCCTGAACCTTTCTTTTCTTCATCGCTTTTTCGATGTGCAGATTGGACAGCAGGAACGAATGACTACATCTCTGCCTTAAACCCTTTTTTATTCCGAGCTCTTCGTTCTTGGTCGTCCACTCTTACCATTCTTTCTTAGCTCTTGTAAATATTGTGTACTACCCGACTCTACCTAGAGCTGACACCTACTTCTCTCAGAATTTCGGACATCTTGCACCATTTTACGTTGTCGAACGCATTTTCCAGGTCGACAGACCCTATGAACGTGTCTTGATTTTTCTTTAGTCTTGCTCCCATTTTCAACCACACGTCAGAGTTTCCTCTCTAGTGTCTTTGCCTTTCCTAAAGCCAAACTCGTCATCATATGACACATGAACTTTATTTTGCATTCTTCTCTACATTGTTTATGTCAGCAAGTTGGTTGCTTGTGCTGCTAAGTTGATTATGTGACAATTCTCGCACTTGTCAGATCTTGCAGTCTTCGGAACTTCCTCTTGGATGCGCGGACTGGTGTGAACCGTTGTAGTGTCATTGAGGATGAGAAGTTTGTTAGCATTTTTGTGGTGAAGAACCCAGTACCCCAGCTTTCATTTAAGAAAAAAAATACAGTTCCCCACAGTCGTTTAATGAACAAAGTAAGAGCATATGGACTATCAGACCAATTGTGTGATTGGATTGAAGAGTTTCAAAAATGGCTCTGAGCACTATGGGACTCAACTGCTGAGGTCATTAGTCCACTAGAACTTAGAACTAGTTAAACCTAACTAACCTAAGGACATCACAAACATCCATGCCCGAGGCAGGATTCGAACCTGCGACCGTAGCGGTCTCGCGGTTCCAGACTGCAGCGCCTTTAACCGCACGGCTACTTCGGCCGGCTGAAGAGTTTCTAGATAACAGATCGCAGCATGTCATTCTCAATGGAGAGAAGTCTTCCGAAGTAAGAGTGATTTCAGGTGTGCCTCAGGGGAGTGTCTTAGGACCGTTGCTGTTCACAATATACATAAATGACCTTGTGGATAACATCGGAAGTTCACTGAGGCTTTTTACGGATGATGCTATGGAATATCGAGAGGTTGTAACAATGGAAAAGTGTACTGAATTGCAGGAGGATCTGCAGCGAATTGACGCATGGTGCAGGGAACGGCAATTGAATCTTAATGTTGACAAGTGTAATGTGCTGCGAATACATAGAAAGAAAGATCCCTTATCATTTAGCTACAATATAGCAGGTCAGCAACTGCAAGCAGTTGATTCCATAAATTATCTGGGAGTAGACATTAGGAGTAATTTAAAATGGAATTATCATATAAAGTTGATCGTCGGTAAAGCAGATGCCAGACTGAGATTCATTGGAAGAATCCTAAGGAAATGCAATCCGAAAACAAAGGAAGTAGGTTACAGTACACTTGTTCGCCCACTGCTTGAATACTGCTCACCAGTGTGGGATCCGTATCAAATAGGGTTGATAGAAGAGATAGAGAAGATCCAACGGAGAGCAGCGCGCTTCGTTACAGGATCATTTAGTAAGCGCGAAAGCGTTACGGAGATGATAGATAAACTCCAGTGGAAGATTCTGCAGGAGAGACGCTCAGTTGCTCGGTACCGGCTTTTGTTGAAGTTTCGAGAACATACCTTCAGAGAGAAGTCAAGCAGTATATTGCCCCCTCCTACGTATATCTCGCGAAGAGACCATGAGGATAAAATCAGAGAGATTACAGCCCACACAGAGGCATACCGAGAATCTATCTTTCCACGAACAATACGAGACTGGAATAGAAGGGAGAACCGACAGAGGTACTCAAGGTACTCTCCGCCACACACCGTCAGGTGGCTTGGTGAAGTAGTGTGTCAGCACTACCAACTGAAATGTCCAACTGGTGAGCGGAGCGTTTGATCCGTCGCTCAGCTCGAATGTTTGTGTCTGCAGGCTCCAACGTTGCGGGAGTGGCAGCTGGGTGAAGCTGGCACGCGGGAGAGCGGAGGGTCTGAGCGACCCTGTTGAGATGATGACAGACGCCTCACCCAGCAACACATCGTGGTTTTGTTCTCTGCCGAGTCACCATGTTCTGGATTTCCGCTGAAAGAAAGTCAACGACAGCTCAGTTACAGACGTCATTATGGCGTCGCCATCTATCGGAACTTTATGAAACTATTGGGGCTGAAGAGGGAGTGTTCCACCCTGTCCGACAACTAATAAATGTGTTTCCATACTTATTGAAAGAACCTCGCATTAATAGCATCTAAAAATTGACAGATCAGCACCATTAAAATTAGAAAGCACTTACGGCGTGAAGGAGATGCATCAGTGCCCACAGGACACCGTCGTGTTTGAAATAAGCAGCAGAGTAATTTTGGATTCCAGCCTGCAACATAATGGAGTTTACCTTCTTCGCTGCCTGTGATAGCGGTCGCGTAATCTGGCGCTGCGCGTAGTGAGCAGTGGCGGGCTGGTGGGCCAGCGCGCGGTGCGCCTCTCGGCTGCCTGCATCTGGAGCTGGAGCTGGAGGCGGTCGCGGCTGCTGCCGACGACGAGGCGCTGCTATCGATTGGCTGCCAGCATCGACGCCGCCGGCTGCCGGCTGGATGCGGTTTCCGCTCGGTGCGGCGGGCGCCGCGCCGTCTCTTGCAGGGACCGCTGTGCATGCCGGGCTGCAAACATTTGTGTCTCTCCCAGACAAGTTGCTGCTGGTCTGCTCTGCTTCCAGATGCACAAAGCGTCGTCGCCGTCCGTCACTAACGCCACAGAACGGAAGTTCTCCAGCAGTACAAGTTGCAGCGAACATATGAACTAAACCGAAAATTCGTTAGAGAAGATGAACTTCTTTGCCAAGATCGCTAATAATAACATTTATTATCGATAACCGGTTTCGATAATCAGTGTTACCATCTTCAGATCTCGACACAAGATTATTACATGTGGCTCAAAATAGAAGTGAAAGTACAGTTTCTCATGAATTGATAGAAACGTAACAGGTTGTAATGTTATGTGCGCCTCACTGCCCTTTTTTTTTAACTATTTGTGCCTCATTTTATTCTGAGAAGCTCAGTAATGTCTGTAAATACCGTAAACGTAAATGTGATTCAAAAAGTACTTGAGGTGACGCGAAGCTTAGCTGGACAGCAAGAAACTCGTTAGCGCGCAATCCCCGCTACGATAGTAGTTGTGAATCTTTGAGTATGGACTCTAAAAAAAAGACAATTGATTTATTAAAAAAATAGGACCGTTAATCTGTATCTTGACACTGTAATTCTGTCAGAGGCAGCAAAGGACTTGGAAGAACAGTTGAACGGAGTGGATAATGTCTTGAAAGGAGGATATAATGTGAACATCAACAAAAGCAAAACGAGGATAATGGAATGTAGTCGAATAAAGTCGGGTGATGCTGAGGGAATTAGATTAGGTAATGAGACCCTTGAAGTAGTAAAGGAGTTTTGCTATTTGGGGAGCAAAATGACTGATGATGGTCGAAGTAGAGAGGATATAAAATGTAGACTGGCAATGACAAGCAAAGCGTTTCTGAAGAAGAGAAGTTTGTTAACATCGAGTATAGATTTAAGTTTCAGGAAGTCGTTTCTGAAAACAGTTGTATGGAGTGTAGCCATGTATGCAAGTGAAACAAAGACGATAAATAGTTTGGACAAGTAGAGAATAGAAGCTTTCGAAATGTGGTGCTACAGAAGAATGCTGAAGATTAGATGGGTAGATCACATAACTAATAATCAGGTATTGAACAGGATTGGGCAGAAGAGAAGTTTGTGGCACAACTTGACTAGAAGAAGGAGTCGGTTGGTAGGACATGTTCTTAGGCATCAAGGGATCACCAATACTAAGTATTGGAGGGCAGCTTGGAAGGTAAAAATCGTAGAGGGAGACCAAGAGATGAATACACTAAGCAGATTCAGAAGGATGTAGGTTGCAGTAGTTACTGGGAGATGGAGAAGATTGCACAGGATAGCGTAGCATGGAGAGCTGCATAAAACCAGTCTCAGGACTGAAGACCACAACAACAACAACAATCTGTATCTTGTGGAAAGAGGACGTGTTGCTAGGCCGTCGCTCAGAACATATTGGTACATTTAATGAAAATGGATATTTTAGTTATACAATCGAGTAAAGTATGTGTAAGAGTTGCCAAACATTTATGTATACAAATTTTCTGGAAGTCAAGAATAGAAATATCTTGTTTTTGGAAAAGCAATTGAACGTCATTGTCGTCGCCGTCTATCAATCCACAGAACTGTAAGCGTACGAAGTTCACTAAAATACAGGAAAAGAAATGCATTCTCTATAGTTTTCATTCAATAAGTAACAACCTCTCATAATTTATTAATTACAGTAATTGGATTATGTTCTTGTACAATAGTATGGTGCTGAACTACACTGACCAATTTTGATGTAGCAGGATGTGTAGTTTGAAGGAAGTTTGTGTGCCAAGCAATCTCCTTTTCTCACGAAAAGCACATTGCTGTTTGATCTTATTTACTTACAACAGTGGTCCCTTAGGTATGAAAAGCTATGAAAACTTGGGCTCAAAGCTATCCGCAATACGACCAAGTAAGTAACAGAGTCGCATTTTAAACCTTAAAGAACAATAACCTCCTCCAAATTGTAATACGTCACCAACTGGTACTGAAGCTGATAATTCAAGGAGGCAGCAACCAAAATTCAGGTACCAGTTACGACTTAAAGTAAAAATCTCAATCAAAACTCTCTCTCTCTCTCTCTCTCTCTCCCTCTCTCCAAACACATATATAAATATTCATATTATTAAGATAAAAGTCATTTTATAAGGTTAGAGGACTGATGCATCGACATGTCCGAATTAAAACAACTATATACACACTTATTCACCACATACATCTACGGTCGCAGGTTCGAGTCCTGCCTCGGGCATGGATGTGTGTGATGTCCTTAGGTTAGTTAGGTTTAAGTAGTTCTAAGTTCTAGGGGACTGATGACCTCAGATGTCAAGTCCCATAGTGCTCAGAGCCAACTACCACATACATCTTTCTTACGTCAATCGCAACAGGTACATCATTGCAGCCAGGACGCCGTTAGACTGCAGTGTAATAGAATCAAACATAGGTCTTAATTTAAGGAACGGATTTCTGAATATGTGCGTGTGGAGCTCAAAATTGTATGGCAGTCAGAGGTGGACTGTTGGAAAACAAGAACAGAAGAGAATACGAGCATTCGATTAAAAATAAAAATGAGCAGTCAAACCGCAAGAAACATCTTTTATGTATGAGGTATATTAGTTTCGGTGTGATCGAGACCATATTCCGACCTCACACTGTAATACGTACATACAATAGAATTAGAGGGATGTAGTAATGTGTAAGATACGTCTTACATAACAAATAATAAAAGAAGAAATCGTACCCACGATGCTGGACAGTGGTTGTGAACAGAGCGGGTGCTGCGACCCCACCAGCGTTAACTGATTAGGAGAGCAGTGCAGCTGTTGTTTAAGTACGCGATGCTCTGCCCACTGCACACCGAATTGCATCAGCCATAGACAATCAGGCATGCAGCGCGCCGAACAGTTGTTACTATGAAGTACATACAAAATGGTCACAGAAAAGTAATACCAGATGAAAGAAATAGGTGCCTCATAAAAAGTAACTGCTGTGAACAGCATTACCTCAATCTGTGATAAAATACACTCCTGGAAATGGAAAAAAGAACACATTGACACCGGTGTGTCAGACCCACCATACTTGCTCCGGACACTGCGAGAGGGCTGTACAAGCAGTGATCACACGCACGGCACAGCGGACACACCAGGAACCGCGGTGTTGGCCGTCGAATGGCGCTAGCTGCGCAGCATTTGTACACCGCCGCCGAAAGTGTCAGCCAGTTTGCCGCGGCATACGGAGCTCCATCGCAGTCTTTAACACTGGTAGCATGCCGCGACAGCGTGGACGTGAACCGTATGTGCAGTTGACGGACTTTGAGCGAGGGCGTATAGTGGGCATGCGGGAGGCCGGGTGGACGTACCGCCGAATTGCTCAACACGTGGGGCGTGAGGTCTCCACAGTACATCGATGTTGTCGCCAGTGGTCGGCGGAAGGTGCACGTGCCCGTCGACCTGGGACCGGACCGCAGCGACGCACGGATGCACGCCAAGACCGTAGGATCCTACGCAGTGCCGTAGGGGACCGCACCGCCACTTCCCAGCAAATTAGGGACACTGTTGCTCCTGGGGTATCGGCGAGGACCATTCGCAAACGTCTCCATGAAGCTGGGCTACGGTCCCGCACACCGTTAGGCCGTCTTCCGCTCACGCCCCAACATCGTGCAGCCCGCCTCCAGTGGTGTCGCGACAGGCGTGAATGGAGGGACGAATGGAGACGTGTCGTCTTCAGCGATGAGAGTCGCTTCTGCCTTGGTGCCAATGATGGTCGTATGCGTGTTTGGCGCCGTGCAGGTGAGCGCCACAATCAGGACTGCATACGACCGAGGCACACAGGGCCAACACCCGGCATCATGGTGTGGGGAGTGATCTCCTACACTGGCCGTACACCACTGGTGATGGTCGAGGGGACACTGAATAGTGCACGGTACATCCAAACCGTCATCGAACCCATCGTTCTACCATTGCTAGACCGGCAAGGGAACTTGCTGTTCCAACAGGACAATGCACGTCCGCATGTAATCCGTGCCACCCAACGTGCTTTAGAAGGTGTAAGTCAACTACCCTGGCCAGCAAGATCTCCGGATCTGTCCCCCATTGAGCATGTTTGGGACTGGATGAAGCGTCGTCTCACGCGGTCTGCACGTCCAGCACGAACGCTGGTCCAACTGAGGCGCCAGGTGGAAATGGCATGGCAAGCCGTTCCACAGGACTACATCCAGCATCTCTACGATCGTCTCCATGGGAGAATAGCAGCCTGCATTGCTGCGAAAGGTGGATATACACTGTACTAGTGCCGACATTGTGCATGCTCTGTTGCCTGTGTCTATGTGCCTGTGGTTCTGTCAGCTGTGATCATGTGATGTATCTAACCCCAGGAATGTGTCAATAAAGTTTCCCCTTCCTGGGACAATGAATTCACGGTGTTCTTATTTCAATTTCCAGGAGTGTATGTATGTATATAAGAGATAACCAGTCATAATATGTTATGAGAACATCGATAGCCATCTGTTGGGATTTATGGTAAACTCTTAGATTGTGTGGTAGAAAAGGTGACGGTTATGCGACCCCAAAGGTTCCTATGGTGATAGGGTGGTCATATCGATATGTGCCATCCAGCAGGAGAGGATGTGAGAGCTATAACAGAGGCTGGATGTCAAATACGTCCTGGCATGCAGGTCGGCATGTAGAAATGCATGGAAGTTATTGCGTATTGCTCTGAGATCGTAAGGCCAAAGAAAATATTGCTTTACCGACGTGCTTATTTACGAACAAAGCTGCGTGGGGATGACGATCTGCATGTTTCACAGATGCCTATTTCAAAGCTGCGACCAACTAATGGCATGCAAGTAAGACGACTTTCGTAATATGACAAATATCCCAAATGACATTAACCAAGTAACTAAGAAGATAACAAATAAAGTATGGTACCTAAAGCATATAAAGGGAAAAGTATGCTAGTTACATCAAAAGAATTATGGCACAAAATCTCATTGACCAATCAAGGAAGTCAGAGACATAAAACAATGAGCATAAGAAAACTGAAGCTCAAAAGACTGTAAACATGGTTGTTTACAGTCATTTCATAAAACAGGCGTACATAATGTCAGATGTACAGAAATATAGGTTACCATTAATAATTACATCGCAGTCGGCTTCCTGTGAATGGCAAAACAATATATACTGCTGCAATTTGAAATGGTAAGATCTGAAAGGGTAATGCTATTGTTGCTACCGTGTTCAATTGTAAAAGTAAGATTATGATGAACGTTATTTAAAATATTAGTGAGTGAGTCTACCTCGTCTCTGGAACCTTCATATAACAGCAATGTGTCATCAACATATAAAATTTTATCCGTGGTCTGTGGAATATATTTTAAATATTGTGATTCTACATGATTAACTAAGATGTCAGCCACGGTACCCGCCAGCGAATTGTCCGTTGCTAAACCGTCTTTTTGGACATAGATTTTGACATTGAATGAGAAATAATTGAAAGGAATAGTATTCTCAAGTAACTCAATGAGCTGTTATTTCTCCTGTATCCATAATCTTATTTTGAACTAAACTATTTTTAATAATGGCTATTGTTTCAGTGACTGGTATGTGACAGGTTTATAATGTCTAAGAGGCAGATCTTGCATTCTCAGGAATTTCAGTCTCATAATATGACTGTGCTAGTTCATAGCTGTTCTTTAGAGTAAAAATCTCTTCGCAAATACGAAACTTTCAAAATACATATCGTTCAGTTTTTTGGCTAGACGTGTCCTTAGCGGTATATGTGGTGATATTCTGATTATTGATACCTTAATATAAACTCGTAACTGTTTTTTCTCTGCGTCCAAAAGTACTCCCGGAGACACGTCTCATTACTTACTACCTGATGTCTTGCGTACGGTGTAACTGCTCGACTAATTGCATTATACATATCAGTAGAGATTAAACTATTTACTCCCATGGGTCCACACTTCAACACTTGACCTGCTTTCCAGCGGAAAATAAGCATTAACTGATTGTTCCTGCCACATGTACTTGGAGGTGCTAGCCAACCTGAAACCATATTGTTTCTAATAGCTATAATTATTAGTCTGAAAATGAAGTATCATATTCTGAAGTAATGGTGTTCAGTACAGTAAGCCCCTGTCACGAATGAAGATACCTGTAGACACTGTATAGACAACTGACATTTTGAGCCCTTTGGGGAGGGGGGGGCGTGGCGCTGTGTAGAAAACACAGGTTGATGATTTTTGCAGAGAAGATAATCGCAAGCACATAAATAGCGCCATTACTGCTTTGGAAGCGACTATTTCATCTGAAAGTCGCGTGCTCTATCTTCTTATCTCGTGTTTTCTACTGAATGGCTCTGAGCACTATGTGACACACACAGGTGAAAAATTTGAGGAAGGGCAAAATAAAGGGGTAAGGTAAACTAGATAGGGGAGAAGGAAACTAAGAAGCAGAAGAAAAACGATTGGAGGAATCAAAGACACGAAACGGGCGGAGATGTCTTAAGGGTAATTATTAGGAGATTCGGACTTGTTAAGCAACAGTTCCGTAAGACCTACCTCTGGAAAGGAGATGCTTATGTCTTGTTTTCACGTATTAGACGAAATCACTACCATTAGCCTCAAGTGAGACAAGCAATTAAAATGTGAAAAGATTGCCTACTCTTCTCTATTTTTACTTTTTTTATTTACTGATCAGCATTGAAACTATGAAGAAGGAATGGCGTCGTTGTTTTTAGCCGTTTTATTTTAGTTAATGTGATTTCCATGTTTTTAACACATGAGTGTGCGAAACTTCTGCATAATGTGCGACTGCCAGGTAACATGCTGGCCGCAAGAATGGTAATGTGTTCCAGTGGTAGGCCGTTCTATTCGTCCACCAGAGCGGTTGATAACTGCTGTATGGTCGTAAACTATCTCCTTCGGCGATGAGCTACGCTTCCTGTGGATTCTTCCAATGAATCTCCGTCTGGAATCTGCCTCACGTGAGACTTGTTTCATGGGGTCGTTCCACCTTAAATCGTTCCGTACGCATATTCTTAGATAATTGACGTTTCTGTTTCCAGTGCTTGATGACCGACCTTGAGATCATAAAATAATGAATCTTTGCGTCTTTTTATGCGCTACACACTACACCTGCTTATGTTGGAGGTCAATGACTAATTCCCGTATCAACTGTAGATTCCTCTGCGTGTTTTTATGCAATTCGGCCTTCTCTCTCATCGCTCATTTTTTGCCCTTATGATCATGGAAGCGGGACAGAAAGCTTTTATCCTGTTGCATTTTATGATTTTCTGCCAGGTCGGTCTTAAACATTTTCTAAATACCTCATGTTGATGCCATTATGGGCGTTACGATGATTTTGGCTTCGCTTAGATTTTGTTTCACTGCGAGATTCTGGCTATATCCTAGTTTGCGGTGAAAGTCTGTTCGCAGCAGGTTCCTAAAACACTTAAGCGATCTTCTCACAATTCTGATCGACACATTCCTGTCCAAATCGTACACTTCGATCACAACACTGAATAAAAAACACTGTAGTTTTTTATTCAGTGTGTGAGATGTAAGTTTGGGTGTTATTCAGGAAGTTTGTTCTAAGTACTTAAGCCAGTGTGTTGGCTATTTGATAGGCCTCAGGATTCACTTTTTGGACAATCACATTGATTTTTTTCAATGAAAATTTGGCTGATGACATTGAGTAATAAGGTGACGGAATCTTTTTTGGACAATCACATTGATTTTTTTCAATGAAAATTTGGCTGATGACATTGAGTAATAAGGTGACGGAATCTATAAAGAAATGAAGGTAGTGGAAAGAAGGCATGATGGCCACTGAATTATCAGCGTGGTGAGAGCATACTGTTTGTCACATCAGCGAGACGTGCAACGTGCTGTTCGTCGGAGGAAAAGCTATATTAGATGCTTTAAGGAAAAGATAGGAATGAAACGTAAGCCAATGGGCACGCAATTCCTAATAAAGAGGTATTTCCTGTATACAACATAACCTTCATTCATATTGAAAAGCGAAACCACTTTTCATTCCAATCACACGAATTTCGCTAGTTTCTTAGTTTACAACGAACTCACATTGTGATGAAAATGTACGATATAGAAATAAATGAATGTATTATGTGCCAAAACAACCAAAGTATTAGGCTATTAATTAACGAAAGTAATCGAAAAGTATTTTTATTGGGCTCTGTTAAGGTTATCTTCATCAGATTTAGAAAAAGAATTAAGTTACGCGAAAGAATGTGGTACGGGTGTTACTTAACAGCTGTTTTGTTTAACCTTTAAATCTAAAGGGGCTGACCCAATAAAGTGAGCATTTCAATTCCGATGGGTTTATTAATCAACCAAAACAATCTCACTTAACATTTGACAAGCGCCACTCGGGCAAGATTATTTAAGAGACATTCAATACATAAATCACGAGCAAGTTAATAAATAACTTCAATAAACAACTCTAGTTAACACATTATTTTAGATCCTTTTAATTAAGATTACATGTAGCCCGCGATTTCCCACAAAGATTGACAGAAGCCACTAAGGCTGAATTTAACCATAACTATAACAAACAACTCTAGTTACGACGCATTATTTAAGACCTTTTCAATTAACATTACATATAAAATAACATTTGACAACCGGCCTCAACTTTAATACGAAAGTTTAAAACGTATTTATTAAACTTAACTAAGATGGACTTTTAGGCCATAGAAAATTACAACCCTGTACAATGATAAATGTGTAATAACAGACGCCAGGCTGTATTATTAGGCCGAAGTTTAACCACGAACGGTGGAACCGACTGAGAGAAGTAATACTTAACTTCGAACCAAGACGTGGCTCTGTTTGCAACCCCACGCCGAGTAGACCACCAAAATGTGATCCAAGCAAGCGCTACCGAAGCGGAACACCCGAGTTGAGGCGAAGTCCACCGCCCGTAAGCCAAACTTGTAATCTACGGGGAACTCTTGCGCTTCGGTTGCCCGCTGCCTCAGCTCACTGAAACACAGACCACACCCGACAACAGAAGTTGGAAAAACCTTTCTTAACCTTAACATTTAAGATTTATCAGTAAATTAACTCTATAAAATTAAGGCTACACAATAACTAATTTCATTAGGAAGTGCTTCCTTTAAGTGAAACAGTACTCGATAACGAAACACGAAGAGTGAGAAATGATATGGCTCACGAGAACCGACACTCACTAGAACTTAAGGACAAACACCTGCAAATACTTCAATACTATGCGGAAGCAGAGCACGCGCTTTCTAGGAGGTCTCAAATGAAATCTAACAAGCATCACATCACAAGTCGTGCAACGTCTTACTGTACCAAGAGCGATCACAATCACAGTTAACTAAGTGCTCTTGGTAATTAGCATACTTTACTGTGTGTCTTGATGCTGGGGCGTTTTTGCGAAGATGCCAGACCATCACTTCGCAAAACCATAACAGCGTGTCCCTTCAAGGAAGCGGGCACAACCACAGGTCACGGGTAGCCGGAGAATGCACAGCGCCGGCCACCTCCCGCCGCCTCCAGTACAACAACGTTACAACCGCCGCCCGGCCTCAGGCACGCCGTCTTCGCTTCTGTCGCCCGCCAATCGCCGACTCGCGCACCGCTGCGTTGTGTCCTCTCCCCTTACTCGTGGTCGGCACTCCCTTTTATCTCGAGCCGTCCCAAGCCCAAAGACAAACCGCTGCACTAGGAAATCGATCGTACTCATGTCAGAGATACTGCTGGCGCCAGTCCCGTCACGGCTCAGAATGGATATACTTTGTACAAATTTATGAAAAAATTATAAAAAAGAGTGAAGCAGTTTTCATAACTTCACACGTCTCTGGAGCAACAATGAGACATATTATAGTGCAGAATTCATTGACAGTCACTCTACCAAGTACCTCTGGAATGCATAAAAGCAGCTACCATTTCTATATACATCAAAGGGTAAGAAATTTTAGGTGAGATTTTTTTGAACCTTTTGTCTTCAGCGCTCAAGTAAATGGAAAACAGCTGCCCATTTTAGTGAAACAGGATGCACTGATGAAAATACCGAACATGAAATAAAAGGGTCTAGTTGTACAATTCAAAATCTACAAATTGAACATTCTAGAACATCTAAAAAATTTTAGATACAATTACACAAGCGCTTTACATACTTAATGAAAATACTGACTATAAACACACTAAAGTTCTCAATATTTTCACGAATATTTGACTTAAAGAATCCCACCCACTGAAAGCTCCTATCCGTGTTTCTTTTGTCTTCAGTTAATTTACGTAAGAAACACTTAGTCTTTGGTTTCTTTATGGTTTTGCATGATTACTCACAGTCCCAAGAATGAGTCTTTGACGGCAGTGTTACTTCTCTAATGCTCTATACCTGTTGAACATAACTTCTTTCTGTGAAGGCCTTTCGGTCTAACCTGCCCCTCTCACTAATGTTTTTTCTTATACAGCATAAGTTTGTAGAGTCAATAAGTGTATAGCGAAAACGAAGCAACAAATAGGAATTTCACCGCAGATAAATACTGAAGCGTTTCTCGCAACTGTAATGTTAGGAGCTGTAGCTGCGCTCAAAAATGACTTGATACCAGATGCAGCAGTGGAAAGTTGGTCAACCTATTTGGGTTTCAGGAGACGCAATAGCCGTTTTGAATAGGGGGGGGGGGGGGAGTGGGCAGTGAAGTGCGACTCGACTGGTTTCGACAACAAAGGTGCGGCCCCAGGCGAAACTGTTGATCGCCCTGGGGTAGCAGTCAAAAGTCCGACTGGGCTTGCGTCCCTAAACAATACTTGAATCCGCCAGAAACAGAGACAAGTCACAGCCCCGCATTTAAATTGTTTACGTCATTTTTATGTAAAAACTGTTTCCTAAATTCAGAACTGTAGGCAAAGAGTGTAAATCTTCCACCAAGTCATCTGAAAAGTTTGCCATTTCCAAAATGCTGTTACTGTTACATGACATTAATTGCTAAAGTAGCGTAGAAGGAGGTACTGGACCTCGATTAGGTGGCATAAACATTTGTTGAGCGACCCAATTTGGAGGCGATACCGCTCGAAAGACGTGCTTCGTCCAGGGCGCTCATGAACGGCAGACATGCAATGCCTCTATCTCGACTCTTGTGAGCTGCAGACAGGTTTGGTTATGGCGTTACACAACATTGGTGAGCTGCTTTGTATCAGTTACTTTCTTCCTTTGGCACTGATTTTCGCTTTCCATGAATAATTCGTGGTGTGTCCGTTTTACTGAAAACGATTGGCGTAATGTACAACGTGAGTCAGGTGCCCCTGACTATGGGATTTATGCAACCCGCAACACCTTCAAAAACTACGTTCGACATTTTCATATTCTCTCGATCGCTGTGTGCAAACTGTTGGGCATACATAAAAAAATGAACAGGACCTTTTTGTAGGAAATTTAATGTAATTAAATTTTGTGCTTAGATACATTTTTGCTGGAGGCTACGATTTTCTAGTTATTGAAAAAAGAAACACGTTTGAATATCACTTTTGTAGGTTCTTCTTGAATAATTCGAAGACTGTGATCTCTAGCGGAAAAGTATCCAAGTACAAAATAAAACTGCATTAAATTTCCTACAAATGTAACCTGTTCATTTTTTTCTCTGGGACTGATGGTTTGTGCATAGCAAGTATTTGAAGGTGTTGTGGGTTCCATAAAGCCCATATTTAGAGACAGCTGAGTATAAATATCGCTTCCGAAAAGTTAACAAGAAATATGATGTCGGCGGATAGTGAGACTTGTAATCTTATCCGATTTAGCTTTGTTTGTTCCAGATTGGGAACCCTATGGCGACCTTGGTGTTTTTATTAGTTGCTGCTGATGTTGTTGCACATGATGTATGCAGCGTATTGGGTGTAACCTTTGTGCGAGAGGGCACAGAGGTGAAGGAATAGGTGGGCCCCAGTTGTGCTTCTGCTATACAAAGCAGATGTTAACAAGCCTGATTCCACAGGTTATAGAATCCATACACACAATCACAATACAGCAACATATTTTAAACCCCCAATTACCGAAGTATATACCAAACACCAGCACTCACGTGTCTTTTCCGTTTATCGCACAACGTAGCATCTCCCTGGTGCGATTGCTTCGGCAGACCATAGCAAATGTGAAACATGGAAACAGTGGTTATGGGGCTTTCCTCCTAAATACGTATAGGAAATAAACAACGCAAAACGGAGAGATGACGGACTCTTATTCTTGAAATGTATATCTTACACTGTATCTGTACGTCACGTGAAGCCGTTATGAAATGAAAATTCATGCTTCAAAATTAAAAAAGCGTAATTAAAATTAAAGTTGGACAAACTGCTTAGATTTTGCAGATGACCTGGGGATTCTAAGACTTGACATTGAAACAGTACAAAAGAAACAAAAAGGATGCAGCAGAAAAAGTAGGGCTCCAAATGTCATTTGAAGAAACGAGTAAATAAGTAGTAACTGGCACCCAAAATTCTAAAAACTAATTTGGGAAAAAATCTAGAAAATTGTTTGGTTCACAAACTTGTGCGAAATCATTCATACTGGAAAAGATTAGATACGACATGCATTCTCACAAAATGGAAACAGCTTCCAGGCCTTAGAAAAGACGTCTGTAACAGAAAAAAGATATGTCTCAAAATACGGAAAGCAAATAGGAAAATTTTAGGATCAAATTATATTGAAGAAGGGGCATGAAGATTAAGAACAAATAAAGGAACTACAAATTCTGTTAACATTTATTCGGATGTGGTAAATACGTATGGAGGTATTAAAGGAGATGGAACAGACCAGGTTAGCTAGACAGGTTGTGGAATTTTGCAATTCTCGCAATAAACCTGAAATGGGAACAACGAAATGGATCGGTGCAATAAAAGAAGTTCCAAAGGAATCAGGAATAACAGCCCTTTATGTTCCAAAAAGAAAAACGATTGTAGGCAGAAAATTCACAACTCGGCAAATTGCATGGCATAAAACTCAAGACGATCGAAATAACTCGCAGCGGGAAGGAGTCAATTGTAAATGAAAGACTACTATGGGAAAATATTACTCAAATAAGAAAAAACTCTGGAAATGAGGCTTGTTAAACATCGCGTGGTCCAGAGGGGCTCAATTCGAATGATAAACAAATGGTTTCTGAAGGTAAGTGTGATCCTAGTGCTGCTGGATTGTGTGTGTGTGTGTGTGTGTGTGTGTGTGTGTGTGTGTGTGTGTGTGTGTGTGTGCGGTCATGGATTTTTGATGAGTGTAATAGTTTCTTTCGTGTTCATTTTTTCGTTTTGTTTTACCATACATGTCTCATAAGAAACCTTAGTACCGACTCCAGAAGCTTGGCTCTCGTGCACCAAAACCAACGTATCGTCATTATTATTAATTCGCAACACTGAACAAATAATCCTGAGGACAAATCAGCTACACCGTTTTTTTAAGGATCTCAAGCACAGAATCAAAAAATAAATTTAATTTGTTGGCTTGATAAACACAATAACAGAGGGAGAAGAGAACATCTTTCAGGTGCATATATTTGGTGTACTGGGGAATGTTTTGGTGAGCTCCTCAATAAATTTTATCTCGTTGCACGATATAGGCTAGCGATAATTACGCATTTATCGCTCTGTTAATCCGAAACCAATACCTTGTGGTGCACCCCTAAGTCAGCAGCGTCAGTTTATGCACTGAGGCGTCCCGCATTACTGTGCTTGCTAGATAGACACAGTATTACAAGCTTTTCTGTATTCGAAAACCTATTATCCGTACTTACTACGACAAGCTCCTGCACTTTGTGTGTGTGTGTGTGTGTGTGTGTGTGTGTGTATCTAAGGCCCGGAAAAAAAAGAAAAACAGGCCACGGATTTCATTTGGGAAAGTTTCTCACCGGGTGGAGAGACTTCCTATGCTCTCTACGTAAGCGTTTCAACAAAATATGATACTGCTTCAGAGAATTCGGGTCACGTTCCAGGAATTTAATAACAGTTGAGCTATAGCCACATTCCTGAAAGCTTCCGTTCGTCGTCCGGCGCACAGTAATATCGTCTTAAGAGATATCTGCTGGGCAGTTCCAATATTTTATCCGCATTTTCTCTACGGTAGTAATTTCTCGTTGTGTATTTACAAATAACATCTATGTCTTAGAATTTGCAGACATACTTGCCAAGTTAGAGCTAAATAAGTTCTCTCTCTCCCTTCTACACTTACGCGCCGATAGTCAGCACATCATGTTTGGTGAAAATTACTGATGTAGTGTTCTTTTGCATTCACGTATCCCTTATTTTGCTGGAATATTCTCATTTCTATACTTCCGTAAGATCTTTAATTTTTTTAGGGACGAAACTGACAGAATATCTACAGTTCACGAAATTTACTAGAATACTGACTTCAAAGCTTTACAGCTCTATTCTGAATGCTCTATACAAGGCGTTACGTAGACTCAGGCTTTATACAAGATGTTAAGTGGACTTCGTAATATATACAAAAATTACGATATAAAATCTTTCTTGATTTCTGTGCTGCATTTGTTGTTTTCTGTATTAAAAACAAAACAAAAAAAATCCAGCAGAAAGATCTGCTTCAAAGAAAAGAAGACAACTATTAGTGAAAACCTCGTTAATTACAGAGAAGAAATCTATAAAGATCTCGACCGGTACGCCTATATGTCTGTGAAAGTAGAACAGTGTTGGGGACCAACAGAATGCTCTTGAAAGCAGTGGTTATGTTTGTAGCGGGACTTTGAATTTCGCCGCGCTACGCTCGTTCCCTCAGATATAAATTATACCGTCGCAGCTGTATGAGCGCTCGACGGCAGAGAAAATATATAAGAAAATGAAGGTACAAACATTGTAACTTTTTTTTGGTTTTCTTCCCGCTCTTGTCTCTTGAGAGCTGAAGCTTAACTTACTTGTCAGCGAGTCTTGGTCGGATGAAGACGAAAAAACTTATTGATGTGCAGACGTATTGTGGAAGTTTGTATGCCGGCCGAAGTGGCCGTGCGGTTAAAGGCGCTGCAGTCTGGAACCGCGAGACCGCTACGGTCGCAGGTTCGAATCCTGCCTCGGGCATGGATGTTTGTGATGTCCTTAGGTTAGTTAGGTTTAACTAGTTCTAAGTTCTAGGGGACTAATGACCTCAGCAGTTGAGTCCCATAGTGCTCAGAGCCATTTGAACCATTTGAAGTTTGTATGAAATTCGGAGAATGGGAGCAGCAACGTAAAATACATTGCATTCAATATCAAGATGGTGTTGATTTGTATACATTAGTAATTCCTGGACAATGAAATTTAATGCAAAATTTTGGTGCAACTACGACTTTTCACGCAGAAATGAAGCAGGAGATTTTTGAAGAACAAGACCTGGACGCCGCACGAGAGGAGACATGTTAACATGGTAAAGGATGGACTCTTATCTACGCCATTTCTCCCTGTTAATCACGTTTTGTTATTCTCTGCTCTCTTTCAAATAATTTTTGTAGTGGAAATTGGTTTGACTTTTGCTCAGAAACGCCACAAGGACCACCCCAACAATAGCTTTTCCGAATCACGAGGTCCGATAACTTTTCTGTAATACGAAGTCCGATTTGCATTTCATTCTTTCCCTTTTTCACGGTCATTAACGATTTTAAAACCCACTTTTTATTCACCATTTCTTCCCACATTTTCAACCTTTCCTTCTCTTCTCTTCTCTTTTTCTTTTTATTAGCCACTACATCTTGTTGTGAAGAAGCCTGTTGGGGACGAGCTGGACACAATAAAATCCAATTTAGATGTAACGAATATGATCAATACGCAGACAGGGAACGTGCGTTTCGCGGAATACCGATACCGATTCTGAAAAACAAAACAACTTCAAATGGCTTAGTGGGAGTTGGGAGTCGATCTCGGCTGCAAATACTGGCGTGAGACCAACAATAGTTCACGCTGTGATAGGTCTGAGAATACACACATGAGCACAACCCGCAGCCTCTACAAAAGACTACTGAATCAATTGTCGTAATTTTGTGCGTAAAATGGAAACAATAACTCTCATGAATACCCGGAAGTACGCTATCAATTACACGCATATGTTTTTCAGAAAAAATGCGTTAGAGGAAAACTTTTGGAGAAAATGCTAAACGGGACAACAAGAAGAAAACAGAGGAAAATATAGTGGAGTTAGCAAAATTCGAGAATCATCCAAAGAAGAAGATGATGGCAAAAAGTGGAGCAGGTTGGTTGCAAAGACAGGACAGGGCCTTTAGAAGATGACGATTATACTGAATCCCAGAGACGTAAATGAAACTTGTTCCATGTTTTTATCAATATCTGAACAGTGTAGCTATTTGCTTTCGTGTAATGCTACAAGATAGTGACATCAGCTCGAGAGTCACATAACTTTTAGAAAATTAGCTCCAAAATCTAGAAAATTTGTTTTACTTTTTTAATATTTTATATCAAAGATTTTTATGTGTATATGAAGATAACTTTACTGTTTTGTACGATGTATTCTTAACTGAGCTCTAAAACTAGGAAATCTGTGTACTAATAAATTTCATATGAACTGTATCTATATGACGGATTCCTTTGCACCACAAAAGGAAATGCGGAGTTGTGAACATGCGGCAGTCAGCCATTAAATGAGAACACAAGATAACTTACTTTCGTTAGCGCGGTTCTCGCAAAGCGTACATTGTGTCTTCTTACCTATACCCTAGAAAAAAATTCCCCTTATTTCGAGACTATCTTTCCTGTTAATATGCATTGTATGCTGACAATCAAAGGCAGCCCTTGTGACGTCTAAACGAACTTGTTACGAAACGTAAAGCTCCTGTTTCACAATTTTTTCATCTCTTCACTCAATCAGAATAGATAAAAGAAGACAGAAACCATTAAAAGACCGTTATAAGTGACTACGGTAACTCTTTTTTTTTTTACTGAAAATGAACCTGGCATTTCCCAGAGGCACTAAATTGCAGGCATGTTAAGTAATAACACCATCATGATGGCATAAAGAAACAATGAACATGTACAGATAAGTACGGATTGTTTTAAAAAGATTCTTTAAGGGATAGACTATGTCTTCTTCAAAAGTGGGGACAGAAAACAGCTGAACTATAACTTTCGAACCGAAACTTACAGTCTACTTTGGACTGAGTTGTGAGTTACCCGGTCATGTGGTAACCGTTAGGGATCCTCCTTGTGCAGCTAGCTTGCTCAGACGGTTATTACCCAGTGCGCGTGGAGTCGAGATGGTGATGAAACGGCCCGAAATGGCCTTTTGATTTTTCATTTATCAAAAAGACGGAAGAAAATCGCACTGGAGCCTGCAATTAAGATAATTTCTTAACAATGAGCTGTTCAACGCTAAATTGGCAGTAAGGGAAGAACAGAACTCCTATTACATGTTCCATAAATCACTTTAACAATACTTTTATCGAAATAATGTGCGACGAGTCAGTTCACAGAATATGTGTACATGATTAGTGCTAACATCAATGAAAACATTTTTAGTCCTAATCATACAACACAGTTAAAAATTTTTGTGCTTCCACTCAAAAGATATTTTTCTTCTTCTTTTACTTAATGTTAACCCCGTTATTACAACAGGATGCGCTCTATTCATGTTATAGCAAATCTGTTTTTTTTTTTTTTATATTTAACTTTGCGGCCAGATGTCCTTCCTCCCACCATAGCCGTCAGTTACCTGTGGGAAGGAAGTCGTGCGCGCCAACTGTTTGTGAATACTGCGATCGTATTTCACCTCTTTATGTAGCTTACTTTTGATATGCAGACAGGATGCCAGCCCAGAATTTGCATCGGAAACCTCTCAAAAACCACAGTGAGGCTGACCGGTGTTCCACCCAGTCGTTATACCGCCGCGTAGATTCGATCTGTCTCTGGCTCACCTGCCTGTCTCATAAGCAAATGTGCTGCACACACGGTGTACGACCGGGTCATGCATGCTATATGCAAGGTGTACCGGTTAGAAGTTGGTGACAGGAAGGTATACTGAACAACATTACATCACTGTTTGTGTAATTTGCAGAATAGCAATTACAGCTGTAGCAGTAGTATGTTTTTGGTTTGGTTAGTACCTCCAAATACGTGTGGGATGAGCAATCCATTAATGCTTATGTTCCCTTGGATAATAGGTCATGTGTTGAAGTGTGGATGTATCGACGCAAGACGGTTGTCTAAACTGACACGCATGGTCTACTTACGTTAGCAGTGTCTTCTTACCTATACGGTCGTGAAGTTTGTGCCATACATTTGGGAACAACACATTTCAACACAGAGAAAAAAAACCAACTCACAGATATTTGTACATGTTAAAATCTAACATATAAAAATATGTGTACTTATACCCTTCACACTCTGTATATATACTCTTGTAAAATAGAGTGTTTATTTGAAAATAAATAAATTAAGCCTTTGTAACCCTATGCTTTACTTTTTATTCATGTAGAAAATACTCTGCCATCCAAAATTAAAGCAACAAACGGGACTTTGGCAAAATTTTGCAACCTAAAGGATTTACACTCATAATCTGAACTGGTTAATATGCTCAGTAGGAAGTGTAACCGCCTCTGGCAGCATACAGGCCTGAGAACGATGAGGCATGCTGTAAATGGTGTCATCAATGTCATGTTGGGGCAATAACGCCCATTCCATCTGGAGAGTGGTGGGTGAATGCTAACGTGATGCAGCCCGTTTACCTAGTGCATCCCGGGCTTACTCTATGGGATTCCAATCGGGAGAGCGGGCAAACCATGTTATGTGTGCAAATTCTTCCAAGATAATATCAATAAATCACGCTCTATGAGGTCGAGCATTATCGTCCATCAATACGAAGTCTGTGCCCATAGCACCTATCAGGAACCCCACATCAGGTCCCAAGATCTCGTCACGACACATGACAGTAGTTAAACCTTACCTATTCAACCATGCAAGTTCATGAAGACCTGTTCGAGATTCCTGTTCACACCATTAGGGACCCTCCTCCATATTGGCCTCTTTCCACAATATTTGGGTCCCATAATCGTGTTCCACGTTCCCTCCAGATGCAAATCCGTCGAGAATCGCTCTCAAGAGCAAATTGAGACTCATCTGTGGAAAGAACATTGATTCACAGTTCGACTGTCCAAGTGGCAAGTTGACGGTTCCACTCTAGATGTTCCCTTCTGTGAAGATGCATCAGAGGTACACATCAGCAGGTCTCTGGCAATAAATGCCACTCTGCAGAATCCTTCTGTACTCCGTTTGCCTCGATACAACACGTCCAGTGGGCGCTGTGAAGTCAGATGCTAGTTGCCATACAGTTTCCAGAACACAGTCAATATTCTATCGTTATCATACATTCAAAGAAGCACATGGTCAGCAAAATTTGAACTGTATTACGTACTCTATAACATTTTTCGGTACTGTGAAGAACAGCGTGCCTGCGTTGGCTGCTAGCCACTTCGGGCTCGTGGCGCTGCAGTTCGCATGAACGGATCTGAGGCATATTGCTTTTGATTGGTTGGCGTGAGGAAAACTGACAACAGCGTTTCGGTTCGCCACGACCGTTCGGCATCGCTTCCGAAATGCTTTCAGAATATTGTTGAGGCTCTCCTTCGAAAACAAGATCGTTTGGTGCGCTTGCGTACCGAACCAATCGGCGAAATGGCGGAAAGATGGAGAATAGGGCCCCTGGTCTTTGGGATACAGTTCTGTTCTCTATGAACTGTCGCCACATCCAAAAAACAACAGAAAAATTCACGTTAAGCCATCAGACCACATGAGTTAGCGACTGCCCTGCTTTAGTTCTTCCTATGTCACCCGACAGTAGAGAGTCTGTTAGGCGTCTTCACTGTGCTATACACTACCATCTATGACGGTGTACACAGCGATTGTGGATTTGGCATACCCAGGAAACACTACCCTCTTTAATAGGTACCTCGACATCATCGTTGGCGTGGTTGTTCGCTGAGCGGAATGCAATCTACCGTGTAGAACCCTATCATGCGGACATACTGAAAAAATGGTTCAAATGGCTCTGAACACTATGGGACTTAACATCTGAGGTCATCAGTCCCCAGTCCCCTAGAACTTAGAACTACTTAAACCTAACTGACCTAAGGACATCTCACACATCCATGCCCGGGGCAGCATTCGAACCTGCGACCGTAGCAGTCGCGCGGTTCCGGACTGAAGCGCCTAGACCCGCTCGGCCATCGCGACCGGCGGACATACTGAAAGTTTGTCTGATTATATCGTGAATTAGACACTTGATGGGAAAATAGCGGTTTGTTGCTTTAATTTCGGACACCAGTGTATCTTTTGAAACAACCTACATTTGTCTGCTACTGTTAAATTAGCATTAGCTACAAGCTAATCCGTCTCAGAATTTGCCAGAGGGCCCTAAACAATAAACAAAAGGGTTGTCTGAATGAAGGGAAAGCACTAGTGCCTTAGTCTTCATGCTAGTAGCATTAGGTATCATTTGTCCCATAGCAGCGCAAATTGTGGTTTGCGCGTAATTCAGTTTTTCTTACGTTCTTCTGTTTGGAAATAAGGAGCACGTACTTTTTGGTGTATTCTGTGTGCAGTGTTTTTTAATTTCTATGTTTTTGTATTGAACAGGTCTAGGGGCTGGCGTATTTGGTACATAGTGTGCATTAAACGCCGCTCTTAGCGTTACTAGCATCTTACTCAGTTTGTACCTGATACAAATGTGTGTAGCACCTCTGATGGTGTGCAATCAGGTGGTAGAGGTATTCCCAGACCAGAAGCAGAACAGATTCGTGCGTGACTGGTTACTGTGGCCACGATGAAGGATCAGGCTGCTCTCCGCGAATAGGTAAAAGCTGCACTGGCAACAGTCGACCAGATTCATAGGGCTCCTGGGAGAAGCACCAAAGATGTATTGTTAGGAACGTCTCCTGTTGCGAATGTGCCATGAAGCTTACCAGCTACTCTTTCCGCTCATGTGATCCGCAGAGAACTCCGGTTGCTAACCAAGTGGTCATCCGACGACTTCTAGTGTGTGATGCTCAGATCAGCAGGTGTTTCACTTGGAAAGTTGTATTTGAGTAATGGATTAAAGGCTAGCCCCATACCTCTCACTGGTAATGAGAGCGATCGATCATTGCCTTCACTGTTCACACAGTGGTCTCTCCTTGATCACAGTCAGTGTACCCAAAGAGAGAAAGAAGCCATCGTTAGTGGTAGAATGAAGGGAAACGAATCAAATGTGCTCTCACAGGGCGTATCAGGAGAAACTATCCACCGTGTGAAAGTCGCTACGCTAGAAACAACTGACACAATGGGCATATCTTCGAACATGTCGCTAAGCACGACAGTCACATGGGTTCTGAAACCATTCCTAGCCCCTACCAGAGACTGACAGAATTTGTGAGAGTAGCTAATATCAGTCGTGAGGTCTCTGCACAGCCGCCCATGTTCAACATGTTTCAGAAGACTGATTGCGACCCTTTAGTCCAGAATCGTAAGGAGGGTCTAAGTATTGGAACAAGACTGTAGGTCTTTAACCTATTGTTCTGTTAAGTGGGTTATGATCCCCTAGGGATAATCCGCCCTTTTCTTTTGATTGAAAGATGCTTAAACTATTGTTCAGTTAAGTGATTTTCCAAGAAACCTCCAGCACTCGCTTTCCTCCTCCCCCTTCTCACCCTACTCCCCTATCCATATGGCAACTCCTCTCGCTGATACTGGCACACTTTTAATATTAATTCGAGTGACTAATTAACTAAGTCGATCAATTAATTAACCCCTCCCTCCTCTGAGAAAAATTAGCGGAAAAACGACTCAGTTGCTTGGCCATTTGGCGGGGAATCGAATGCAGTGTATGGAATATTGTTTAAACAATTTAGAAAATGTGTGGAATATTATTTATTTAAACAATTTGTGGGATACAAGACCATGTATGTAACATAGTTTATTTATTTAAATAAAGAATTTGTCAGAAAACCGATTTCAGTGTGTAGAATACTTCAACAATTGTGGTGCTTTTTTCATTCCGATTACGTAAGGAAACATGTATTTGCAGAGTCACAATATATCTGAAAAACTTTCTCGTGTCTCGCCACCCACGCAGGCTGACCCAGTCGTGCACCCCAAGGGCCGGCCTGCAACGACCGGCGGCTGCCTGACTGTGCAGGTCTGTCCAGCAGTCTGTGCCGTGGCTTATGCGCTGGAGGACTTGGAACCGCCAGTCTCCTTGTCAGCGCCGGCCGCTGGTGGCCGAGCGGTTCTGGCGCTACAGTCTGGAACCGCGCGTCCGCTACGGTCGCAGGTTCGAATCCTGCCTCGGGGATGGATGTGTGTGTTGTCCTTAGGTTAGTTAGGTTTAAGTAGTTCTAAGTTATAGGGGACTTATGACCTCAACAGTTGAGTCCCATAGTGCTCAGAGCCATTTGAACCATTTTTTTCTCCTTGTCAGCTACTACAACAAGAAGCGAGCTAAGCCCATCTCAGACAAAAGCACACTTACTGTCAGCGTCCACCGCCATCTCAAATGGTCTGTATGCATGAACCAACCTGTCGGATAACACCACATGTGAGACGCCTTCCTCCCAAAGCAAATAACTGACACAAAATCGATCCAGTAACTCTGCTGAAGTTAATAAATAAGTAACTGCTGGTCAGATGATCGTGATGTAGGGTATATAAAATGCGTATGGTACCTATTTCACAAACACAAATTGACAATGTCACAAAACCAGTAGCAAGCTAACACGAAATTCACATTAACAAAAATATCATTGCATATAAAGAGAGCCAGTGAGTTCCAGTTCACTCTGCAGATGATATAAGAGTTAGCATGAGATACACTATGTGATCAAAAGTATCCGGACACCCCAGAAACATATGTTTTTCATATTGGGTGCATTGTGCTGCCACCTACTGTGCAAGGTACTCCATATCAGCGACGTCAGTAGTCGTTAGACATCGTGAGAGAGCACAATGGGGCGCTCCGCGGAACTCACGGACATCGAACGTGGTCAGGCGATTAGGTGTTACTTATGTCATTGTATGGGAGATTTCCACATTCCTAAGCATCCCTAGATTCACTGTTTCCGATGTGATAGTGATGTATCCACTGCAAGTACTATAATAGTTAGGCGGGAGGTGAGAAATCTTGGATTTCATGGTCGAGCGGCTGCTCATAAGCCACACATAACGCCGATAAATGGTAAACGATGCCTCGCTTGGTGTAAGAAGCGTAAACATTGGACGATTGAAGCGTGGGAAAATGTTGTGTGGAGTGACGAATCATGGTACACAATGTGGCGATCCGATGGCAGGGTGTGGGTATGGCGAATGCCCGGTGAATGTCGTTTGCCAGTGTGTGTAGGTCTAACAGTAAAAATTGGGAGACGGTGATATTATGGTGTGGTCGTGGCACTATCACAGCACAGGCCTACATCGATGTTTTAAGCACCTTCGTGCTTCCCACTGTTGAAGAGCAATTTGGGAATGGCAACTGGATCTTTCAACGCGATCGAGCACCTGTTCATAATGCACGGGCTGTGGCGGAATAGTTACATGACAATAACATCCCTGGGTAATGGACTGGTCTGCAAAGAGTCATGACGTGAATCCTATAGAAAACTTTTGGAATGTTTTGGAACGCCGACTTCGTGCCATGCGACACCGACCGACATCGTTATCTCTCATCAGTGCAGCAGTACGTGAAGAATGGGTTACCATTCCCCAAGAAACTTTCCAGCACCTGATTGAAAAAGCATGGAAGCTGTTATCAAGGCTAAGGGTGGTCCAACACCATACTGAATTCCAGCATTACCAATGGAGTGCGCCACGAACTTGTAAGTAATTTTCAGCCAAGTGTCCGGATACTTTTGATCACATAGTGTATTTCATTCCAGCATGGTCTCTAAATTACCCCCAGCCCATGTGGTGCACTTTTCCTGCTGTACAATTCACAAACTGCTTCAGAGTTATTAAATCTGGTGTGGAATACCATATCTTGAAAATGTCACAAATGTTGCTTCAGAAGATGTGCATCGGGAATAATTAATTAAATCGTTAACGTTGGATATTAAACAATTTGCTTCAAACACACAATTTAAAACTACACGAAAAAAAGGCCGACACTGTACAGGAGTTTGCATCCATAACAGTAGTGTCATGTTTCTTGACGAAAAATTTCATTAAATAATCCAAAACTATTGTTATTTGACGTCACGACTGGAAGCGGTGATGTATGACCGGGTAGTCTGAATTTCAGATTTCATTGTGAATTTATACTGTCACGGTTATGGAGTTACCGACCACTACAGGTCCGCTAAGTATATTTTCTTTTTTAAAAGTACTACAGAATTCAAAAGTTGGCTGGTTCTCGTAGCTACACCAGGATGAAGGAGGCAGGAAAGGGACTGCCGCGTTATAGGATAGACACAACAACAACAACAAATACCTCTGGAAGACAGAGTCCACTGCAATGTATTGAGAAGCACTAAAAACGATACCCTTAAACTGCGATCCAAGCCGTAGTAATAAGTTGCCTGGTCTGTATGTCAGAGATCGCTATTAATCAGGAATCTGAGGTCGTGATTCGGCATTTAAAGCACTATAAAATTCTTAATTTTTTTCTCTCTGCTACATTCGGAAGGAGGAGGAGGAGGAAGGGCCTACTGCGTCCTAGCATAGACATGACAGCAAACACCACTGCTAGACAGAGTCCACTGCAGTGTATTGAGAAGCACTGAACACGACTCACTTGAACCACGATCCAGTCCGTAGCAGTAGTTCCCACTGCTAGATGTGGGAGATGGCTGAGACACTCGCACGTCACGCATGCTTATGTCCCAGGTCCACACTGAGCGCGCCAGTCCTCTCATACGCCAGCAGCGCCAACGCTCAGAGGTCAATGAAAACTACCGCTATGGTCGTAGCCGCAGTCGTGGATGCACGTGTATGCCAAAGTGCACCACCCCCAGCCACAGAGGGCGTCCCGGGGTGATTGGAGTGATAGGAACTCCGAAGTTATTAATATGTCCAGTGCAAACACCTATCATTTTGAATCTTCTCTCACGCAATACACAAATCCGTTTTTACTGCTGCTCACGCAGAACACTGGTCACTTTACCAGCCCCCGCTTCCGTGGAAGGGATCAGACAGGTCGGCGTATTACTTATACATAGCTGCGCATCACAGGCTGAGTTAATCCTTTACTTTCGGATGCCGACTCCTCGTGACCGTCGCTATAGCCAGCTGCAGTGGACGGCGAAAGAAGCAGATGTGACTTGGATGTGTACAGTAGTTCCAACCAATTCCACCTTGACATAGACCCCAGTTTAAAAACCCATTTTACCCAATCAGAGACAGCGATGTTGTTGACCATACCCTTCGAATTTCTCACACGAAATGTAGATTTCTCCCTTTAATAAAAATTCTTTTCAAAGACAGAAGAAAGCGAGGCATACAGTGTATTTCACATTCCTAAAGTGTCGTTACTTGTGAAAATTTTCTAACAGTATGGCATAGGCTACATTTGCTCTAAGTATACTCTCATCAAGTAGAAAATAATCTGTTCTACTAAGCTTAATATCTGTTACGTCATGCATCACAGGACTAGAATATTAAAATCATTTTTGGATCATGACGAAGTGCTAAGATCTACCTCTGTCATAGGACGCCTCCTCACTTTCGAACTGCCTTAAGGTAACCAAATAATTCGCCAAATACGAAGACATTATGGTAACAGCGAAAAGGAGTTATAAAGAACAGGTTTATACTACATATCACTATATAAATTCGTTAATACGTGTAACGTTAAAGCGATATTTTTCTCTCCCTGCGTAGGTGGGAGATAGAAATTTCGTAAAAAGTTATCGCTGCAACGTAAAGAAAAAGTCTGATTACCACTCCAAGCTAATAATGATGTCTGTGGTGCCCTAGCCATCGCTTACACTCGCCAGGCGGCACATCTTTGATATCAAATTCACAGGTTAATTAATTAAATTTATCATCAGAGTCACTTTGCATAGCAATTTTTTTTTTCCGGCAGTTGAAGGACACTCATACACTCACCAGGTAGCTCAAATGCGAATCCCTGGAGGGAAGACGACGTTCTTTTCGAAGAACACTACTGAGAACCGACGTTTGAAGCTGACCATAGAAGGAGTCTACTGCTGCCGGCGACATATATTCGATGTAAAGACCATGCTATTAAAAACACGATTGTAACAACATTCTGTTACCGTCAACCGATCATAAAATGCGGCCATGCTTCTAAAACCACACACAAGAGTCGCTGATAGCGTTATTCTTTCTGGTAGAAATGCTGTCGGGAATTTCGAATAAAATCTATTAATTCAACCACATACTTGCGTTAGGTCCCATGGAGACTTCTGGCACTGGTGAATCATATTCGTGACACTCTCATACCTCAAAATGAGTCACCTTTTCTGAAGCAATTTCCTAAGGATCTCACATAGCAAAACTCCATTGTGGTTTTCAGACAGTTCCTCTTCATTTTGTAACTGCTCTTCAGTCTCTGCAACGCCCTCTCAGCAGCTTCGTCCATGTGATCGTCCCAATTTAAGTCAGAACTGAATGGAAGTTGGTGAGTGCTACATCTAAGATCTTCTGCATCCTGTGGAGAAACAGGGTAAGCTAAGTTAATACGACAGTACCATGCTTTGACCACTCAGTGGATGGGAACTTGTCGTAGCTCTGCCAACTGTGTACAGTGAATAAGGCCAGCGCCAAATGAAGCTTTCTGCTCCAACACAAGGTAGTACAAAATATAGTATGAGCAGTTATAGTAGTGTTTATTATCAGGAAAATTAGGAAGCCTTCACATCATACTGGAACTGGAAGAAGAACGAGGATTTTGCTACTGCACTGTGACATTGTGGTACATCTCCCAACTACATACAGGTACTGCAGTCTGAAGAAGATGTCCATTTCTAAGGGTGCATTCATGTCTGTCACCAAAATATTCTCTCTCTCATCATTGTTTTGTACCATCCAACAGAAAAAAACTATGGACCATAAAACCTCCACTAATGTAACCCAATAGAGAACTCAATAAGGTATTACTGTGTCCCTGTCCTCTGATATATCGAAAACAGAAACCATCTGTGTGGTGGCACTGACCATATGTGGCGATCCTATTAAATATACAAGTATTGGTTCATCTGAGCAGGTGGCTCATGATCAAAGTCGCTTCCACAGACCAATGGAAGGTTTCGTCACCTGTACTGTAAGAGAACCATATCCCACAGACTATCAATAGCAAGAGAAGCTCCATGCATTGTTGTCTGATATATTGTTTTTTTCTGCCACAACACATTCAAGCATTGTATGACTACGGCTATATATCTTTCTTTATCCCCCTCCACTTCACAATCGGAGTTAGGTGGTAAGCTGACGTTAATACATCTCAATCCCTTGGCTCTCCCAGAAAGCTGGACATCGCACATTGTAAATTATGCTGGCTGCTGTTTCCACAACACACACAGGATGATTGAAATAAAAGACAGAAGCGATATGTCTTATTGACAAAAAATGCCAAGACATTGTGACATATCGAAATTGGAAATGTTTTGCGGAATTTTGGGACATTTCCAAACAACTGTTCAAGGGTAATTGATACTTCTATATTTAAAGTCATCTTCACAGCGATGTGACAGCAGATATCTAGGTGTTCCATTTCGATTGATCCTTCATATTACAGTCAAGTATGTAATCACTGTTTCGGTGGAGGCTATCCCAGGAGGGTGTTGCTCCCACTAAGACTCTATCTCCATCTCAAAAACATGATGTCAGTAAATCATTATATGGTAATCAACAGCATACCAGTGGACAAACAGGATGGAAAATACAACTTGAATGTACTGTAATAAGCACCACAGTTGATACTGCAACCAATTTTAGCAGTTTCATCGGTTTTTCTGTAATTTCAGCACCGACCAATGACATGGCAGCACGCTTCCCAATTTCTGATCATTGTTAAGCCATCCCTCCACTACTTTTCGAGCACCATATTGTAGTTTGCGAATGTAAATAGATGGCTGTGTATTTCGTTCTTTAAATGTTAATTCTCGACCATTTATATATACCAAAGTATACCTGTAAGCAATCTACATGTTTCTAGCACTTCGATAATAGTGCATAATTGAGAATTACGATTGTCTGTCTTTCCCTATATGGATGGAGTCATAGAGCATTCTCGCTTTCTTAGGATGACGCTGGACTGAAAGACCTCCCCACATTGTCTTTGATCAACCCTCCCTCCAACACTGTCAGCGATTTAATTTGCAGCTGACCAGAAGCAGGAGGCTACTATACACTCTACATTCCATGTCTAGTGAAGGAACAGAATGAGCCTAGCCCATAACCACTCTTGAGCGAAGTCTGTTTTGCACCAGTCTTACCCATGGTGCCAATCCAAGTGCACAAGATTTCTCCAGATGCGTGCTTGTTGAGGAGGTCAGCACTTCTTACTCAAGCCGTATGTGTGTGTAAGTGCTGCCACCATATACGTAATTCAAAGGATTTAATGAATCGTTTGAAGACTGTCAAGCTGAGCAGTTCGGATTTACTAGTTAGCTTCGATGTGGTCCCACTTTTTACCAAAGTGCCCTTATTTGGCTCGCTACATCTTATTGGTAACTTGTTCAGTTATGATTTGACGGCTTTAAAGATACTCTCTCCTCAACTTATTTTTTGTTTAATAACGAATTTTTTGAACAAACTGATAGTGTCGCCATGAGGAGTGCTTTGTCCCCTGTGTTGGCCAATGTTTTTAAGGAAGACTTTAAGGAGAAAGCTCTTGAATCTACCGTCTTAAAGCCTATGGTTTTTTGGCATTACGTAGATGACACTTTTTCGCGATTTTTCATATTTTATGGTACTTCCCTCAATTTTTAGGTATCTCACATCATTTTCTCGTGATTATACCAGGTTTTCCTCTAATTTTACCGATTTTATATCATTTTCTATATTTTTTCCTGAGTTTTTTTATATGTGCTGTTTGATTTTCTACGAGGATATTATACATTAACCGACTAAAAAAATCCTAACACTTGCCCTTTATCCGATGGTCCACTTGCATGCATTTAGGACAGGACGAAAACAAAAAGTATAGTAACAGATAAATGCCTCATGATGTAAACATGATTTGAAAAACCGACCGTGTCTTTCAGTAAAGATTTTTAAAACTCGCAGCGGTCCTTCTTAGTCAACATACAACCCAGAAACTGATAACTCCAATGTAGGTCGTTGATTTGAAGAAGCGTCGGTTACCAGTTTCTTTCTAATTAGTTAGTTACATTTGCATAGATGATTTGAACGATTTCTCACGAGATAGTGCGGAACGAGTCAGGCTGCAGGATACGTACAAATAATTAGATTTGGCATAATTAAACATTAACGAACACATCAATTTATAGTCCCCTCATGCGACTAGGCCATTTTTACAAGCTCACAATTTTTAAATAAAATTCATCTAAGAAACAGAAAGACTAGTCTGGAAGAAATGACTTTGCTGCATGTCAGGCATTTTAGGTTATTGGACAAATGTCCAAAAATTTTTGTTAATGCATATCCAACTCCATTCTGAGCCACTGACAGCTTTAATGTAGGTAATGAAAGTACTCTTTTCTTCTAGAGTGGTAGGTATTGACAGCATTATTCTTCTCAAATGACGTGAATTATTTTTGACAAATTCAATTGGCTAATAGGCTGATATTGTGAAGATGCAGTTAAAGTACTTGAACCTTTGAAGGGGTACCTACAAGATGACTACCGCTGAACACCACATATAATTCTTACTGCTGTCTTTTGTGGAATTGGTTCATTCTGAATGATGCAATACCAGAGAAAATTATTCCAAAGCGCATTAATGAGTGGAAATATGAAACATGTATTAGGAGTTGGTTCATTTGTTTCCAAGACTACCAAGAGCAAAAGAATCTGAAATAATTGTTTGAGCAACTGAGTAATATACTTCTTCCAGCTGTCATAAATGTGGTCCTCTAAATGCACAGACGGAAAAAATATCGAAACACCAAGAAGAAGTTGTACGACATAAACGACAGTTGGTAACATTTGTTTAGATCTGAAAGATGATGTCAATTAAAATTTCGCCCCAGTCGCATAAGAGCAGCGCTGCTGTGAGGATGGCCGGCTGGAGTGGCCGAGCGGTTCTAGGCGCTACAGTCTGGAAAAGCGCGACCGCTACGGTCGCAGGTTGGAATCCTGCCTCGGGCATGGATGTGTGTGATGTCCTTAGGCTAGTTAGGTTTAAGTAGTTCTAAGTTCTAGGGGACTGATGACCTCAATAGTTAAGTCCCATAGTGCTCAGAGCCATTTGAACCATTTGCTGTGAGGATGGAAATAAGGTTTGTTTTAAGTATGTGCTGTAAAGGTCGTGAGCGTTACTTACCTTTGAGAATGGACGTGGTGAGCTGATGTTAGTTAAGAACATTGTCAACACCTCACTGAGGGCTACGAGAAGCTGGATGTTCGTTCGGCGACACTGCAGGAAAACTTGACAGAAATGTTGCTGGTAGTAGTTGTCACAAGAAGGTACAGTCGCAAGAAGGCTGGTCTCCGGACAGCAACGTGGCGCTACCGAGAATTAAGATCATTGCGTTCGGCGTATAGCTTTAGCGCAGCAGCAATTTGAGCAGCAATTGGCTCCACAGTGACATAATGAACTGTAACAAATCGGTTAATACAAGGACAGCGGCAAGCCAGACGCCATTCAGCGTGCATTCCACTGACCCCGAATCACCGCCGTTTGTGACTTCAGTTGTGTCAAGGGAGAACTCATCGGAGTGCAGGGTAGAGGTGTGGTATGTTTCCTAATAAAATTTGGTTCCGTCTCGGTGCAAATTATGGCGCACGTTTATTAGAAGAAGTCTAGCTGAGGACCTGAACTGTCTGCGTGCTAACATTGGACGAACACGGAATTACGGTGTGGAGTGAGATTTCGTATGACACTGGAGAACTGTCGTGGTTATCCCATGCTCCCTGACAGCAAATCTGTTCGCGATCTGGTGATTCGAACTGTTGTGCTGCCATTCCTGAACAGCGTTCCAGGGGGTATTTTGCAACAGGAAAAAGCTCGTCCGTATACCGTTGTTGTAGCCTAACATGCTCTACAGAGTACCAACACGTTGCCTGCAAGGTAACCAGATCTGTCTCCAGTCGAGCACATGTGGGACATCATCGGACGACAACTCCAACGTCATTCACAAATTGCATTAACCATCCCTGTATCGACCGACCAAATACGACAGGCATGGAACTCCATCCCACAAAATGACATCCGGCACCTGTACAGCAAGATGAATGCACGTTTTCATGCTTGCATTCAGTAGTCTGGCGGTTAAACCAGTTATTAATGTACCAAAATTTCACATTTGCAAAGGCTTATCTTGGGCTCACATTAACCTATGATACTGGAATATTAATGCGGTATCGGCAGGTACGCGGTCGGCCATATTTTTAAATACACGCTTCGCCAGTTATGCCGCCGCTTTTCCTGCAGCCGCCACCGCGGCACGTGTCCGCTGCGACGAACGATTACGCCGCTGCCAATGAGGTGCCAGCATACCTGCCCAAGAACTCCAGTTGGAACATTCATGCAGTGAGCTATTTTGTTTATTTTCCAGTTGAATGAAATTTACAGACTTGCATAATGGTCAGGGGTCGTGATCTACTGAATAGCTGTTGCATTGAAGACTGACTGAGTTGTAAGTCTACGGTACCTTTATATGTTTCAACATTGAAACCTAGTGTTAGCAACTGACGCTACAACTACAGCAACAAATTGCGTATTATTTTTAGATGTAGAATAAATTAATATCTGACCCGCTAGGGTAACCGAGAGCGCTCACGCGCTGCTTGCTGGACTCGGGTAGGCGCGCCGGCCCCGCATCGAATCTGCCCGGTGGATTAACGGGAGGGCCGGTGTGCCGGCCAGCCTGGATGTGGTTTTTAGGCGGTTTTCCACATCCCGCTAGGTGAATACCGGGCTGGTCCCCACGTTCCGCCTCAGTTACACTCGTCGCAGACATTTGAAACACGTCCTCATTATTTCACGATTTCCACTAGACGCAGACAGTTGGTGTACACTGATTCCGCCCTGGGGGGTACGGGGTGGCGGCAGGAACGTCATCCGGCCATCCCTAACATTAACATTGCCAAATCCATTGTAACCATGCCGACCCTGCGATCGCTGCGGGACTGTGGCATATGCGAAAGAAAGAAAGAAAGAAAAAAATATCTGAATTCTCTTCGTGAGTATCATCTGTTCGTCGCTCCTGTATCCACTAAAGAACCACAAAGCGAGGAAAGGAAGTTTCCACCTACATTTTTTACCTAGATATATGTACTCCCGAAATTTCATTACTCTACATAAATTACTTTTCGGTATTGCGATTTTTTCCGTCAGTATATCTGGAGCATTCTATCCTTTTCACTGACTCCATTATTGCTATACCTGAATGCACAAATACGTCAAGTGTCAAGGGCTTTATGCACTAGGATTTGCTGGAATGAGAATCACCGAAACTGTCGTGTGATAGGCTGTGAGTCGACGTAGGTCGCCAGCTGTGCAGTTCCAATGTATCACGTCAAATGTGTGTCGTGGCCCGCAGGGTTGCTTCGGTGACGTCACGGGCCGAGGTCTGCCCGGCTGAGGCAGACATTAGCATTGAATGGGCGGCGGTCGCAGCCGACGCCGCAGCCACGGAGCCGGATGGCCGCCCCGCTGTTGGCCAACGCGGTTTAGCGGCGGCCCGGCAGGTGAACTGGCGTATCGGTTTGCCTCATCGCGCTCCGCTTTGCGCTCCAGCTGGCGTCAGAGGCATTGCCGCTGCAACAGGACAGAGCGTGCGACCTAGCGCCGGCGGCGGCGCAATTTCTCGCTCCGGTAACCCGTCTCGGTCCGCAGCTTTCGAGGGAAGACTCCCGGTACGGAAATTTATGCGATGTCTACGCAAAACGGAGAGGAATTCGTGTCGGGACGCATTAAACCAGTCAGAAGACTGACGTCTAAAAGAAAAAAAAAGCTACAATGATTATCTTGGCTAGATCGTCAGCAGCCGCCCGTTGCGTGCTTGCACACACATTGTCTTCATTGCTGTCGATACTCGTATTGTTGTGATCTTCAATCCGAAGACTGATTTGATGCAATTCTCCGCGTTAACTTATTTTGTACAAGTACTTTCGCCTGTACATAGTTACTGCAGCCAACATCCACTCGAAACTGTTTAATCTAATCCTGCCTTGGTCTCTCTCTAAACTTTTTACGAACTACACCTCCCTCCAAAACGAAATTATCTGTTCCTAGATGCCACACGATGTTTTTTTTAATGAGACTATGCCACAAAGTCCTTTTTCTCCTAATCACACTTAGAACGTCTCCTTTGGTTACGCGATCTATCCACCTTAGCTTCCGCGTCCTTTTGCAGCATTAAATTATCGTTCACACTTCATCTCCATAGTAGGTTACACTTCAAGCTAATACTTAGAGAAAATATTTGTTGACACTTAATTTTTTCAGTGTTTACATATTCCTCTTTTTGGGGAAGCTTTCCTTGCTATGCGAGTCGGCTGCGTTTTATACCACTCTGCCATATTCATTATTTTGTTGCCGAAGTAGTAGATTTAGTTGTACCACTGACAATTATCATCGTTTTATTTGTGTTGACACACGAATAGTTGACTATTTAACATCAGACGCTGTGGACGTTTTGCCGGCCGGTGTGGCCGAGCGGTTCTAGACGCTTCAGTCTGGAACCGCGTGACCGCTACGGTCGCAGGTTCGAATCCTGCCTCGGACATGGATGTGTGTGATGTCCTTAGGTTAGTTACGTTTAAGTAGTTCTAAGTTCTAGGGGACTGATGACCTCAGATGTGAAGTCCCATAGTACTCAGAGCCATTTGAACCATTTGTGGACATCTTCTAACCCTCCTGCGTTAATGTCAGGGTCACATCTACTGTAAGAATAAAAATTTGTAAGACAAGATTCTTGTAGGAACAGAAGATCGCTTCTTACGTTCAATATCAATGAGAAGTCTCCTGTATTTAGTGCTGGCGATTTTTTTTATATACTGAGTGTTAAGTCACGCAATAAAAGTTTCGCATTTTGGTATATCTCTGGTTTTAAATCTTGAATCCCAACTTTGGGCTTGGTGAAGTAGCTTATTGAGTTAGCATTAGACATTCGAGATTATAACAGCTTAATTAGGGATCATAATTATACTTTGAGTCCAAATTATTTTTTGCCTGCAGGTTCGTCTAAATGTTTATTAGATGGAGTGTGGGCGCAAATGGTTTTATCGTCTTCTAATAACAAATTCCACTTACTGGTTTTTCGTAGAATCAGCGCAGTCTAGGGCGCCTACAACGGTTCGCGCGGCTCACCCCCCCCTCCCGTCGGAGGTTCGAGTCCTCCCTTGGGGGGACCTGAGCAGCTTGGTTCCATAGGAACTTACCACAAATTTCCACACTTTGACAGGGAACATGAAAGACAAACACTTAAATCTCTTAAATGTGAACTCTGATTTCTCAAATTTCATTACTGTTATCATCTCTCCATATGTAAGCGAGCTTCATCAAAATATTTTCGCCATATATGCGATGTCAATTCTTTCGGACATGTCTGAAAGAATAGACACCATTTTGCCCGCATCTCGTGGTCGTGCGGTAGCGTTCTCGCTTCCCACGCCCGGGTACCCGGGTTCGATTCCCGGCGGGGTCAGGGATTTTCTCTGCCTCGTGATGGCAGGGTGTTGTGTGATGTCCTTAGGTTAGTTAGGTTTAAGTAGTTCTAAGTTCTTGGGGACTGATGACCATAGATGTTAAGTCCCATAGCGCTCAGAGCCAATAGACACCATTTTGATGCTACAGCCACTATGAATCAAGACACTCAGAAGTAGCAACATCAGCTGCCAGTGGGCATCGATTTAAATCAATGGAGAAAGTTGAAAATTTATGTGACATTGGGATCTGAATCCAGGTCTCCTGCTTACTAGGTAGATGCGCTGACCTCTGCGCCTTCCAGACACAGTGGTTCCCACAACCACACAGACTAACTTAGTATGCCTCCGGTCAGAGCCAAATTCTCATCTTATACTGACGCAGTGTTCTTGCTCATTAACCTCATTACTCGTGATATATTGCTGATTGTCGTGAGAGTTCGAGACCTGTGTGCATCTGCACTGAAGGGAACTTAGGCCGTCACAGCTGTAATTTTATACACAATATACACAATTACCACATACATAATTACAGAAATGACGGCCAATGTTCCCTTCGGTATAGAAGCACGACACGCGTGAACTCTTACAAGAACCCGCGAAATGTCGAGAGTATTGTGCCTGATTCGCAGTGCCCTTCATGTCTGAACGAGGGCCGCCAGTGATCACTTCAGTGAGGATGCACACTACGCTCTAACATTTATGACAATCGGCAAAATGCTGTGAATGACGAGAATAATTGGAAATGGGCACTACATCAGTGGTTTGTGGATAAGTTGAGAATTGGCGTCTGAAGGGATACGTGCTAAAGTAATTCCTGCAGTTGCGATGACCTCTCTTGCCATGATGACTCGGTGGTCTGTGCACCTGCCTCGTATGCAGCAGACCAGGGTTAGAACGCGAATCTATCATATATTTTCACCGTTTCCCACTAATTTAAATCAGTGTGCACTTGCAGTTAGTGTCACTAATTCCTTTGCGTCTTGAAAATATTTTCTCACTAGGAGAAGAAAGTATCTGTTGATACAGGAACCAGAGATAACCTAGTACTGCTGCATCGCAACTTACTATAACATCCGTCAACGGATTAATTATTCTCAATTAAATTCAAATTGTGTATGATTTGTTCTCACAACGATCAATTTTTAAAACATTTAGCGTTTTACTTTTCAATGGAAGACCGTTTATAGTTTTCTTCTCTTTAGAAAATATCAAAATATTCAGTAATAAATTTATTCCGTCATAATATTGTAACCTTCATGACATTCCTGTTAAATTGTTGGAAACTTAGAGTTGGTACGAATGTCACGTGATAAATATTTCGCATGAAACGCCGTTGCGACAGAGGCAAAGGCCAACTGTGAAAACTAAACCACTGAATATTAAAAGTACCGTTATTAAGGAATACACTCAAGTGACTGCACACAGTAAGAGGGCTCGTACATTCGGGAAGGAGTGCTTCAAACTAAGAATCAATACTGTAAGGGAAATGGGTCATAAGCGTAGTTACGTCGGTACACACTAAGTTGTAAGCGAAGGGACGATTAGGATAGAAGCACGTACAGTCGTGCTCAAAAGTATCCCAACGACCTGAATTGCATTTCGCCTGATTCGCATGCAACCCTCATAACGCAGATGTCTAGCAGGTCCTCTAACCGCTCCTTGGTAATCTCGTTTGACTGTTGAAAATGGCTCCAACAAGTCACCCCTAGAAAACTCGGCTCTGTAACGCAATAATTCAAAATGTAAAGTAATACCACGATACTACAAATATCAGGGAACACCTTATCACAGATATGACTGTCCTTAAGGCTTGTAAGCTCACATTTATTGCAATAAATGACATACCTGAAATGTTACCACTCTCATTATTACGTCAGATAGGTAATGCACCTAGTAAGTTCGTCGTATTCATGATTTCTTCTTCAAAGTAACATACCGTTCTTGTTATCTAACACAAAATGACATTAAAAATTTAAGTTATTCACGAGCAGCTAGTTGAGAATATGTATGAACTTCAAATGACAAGACGAACCGTCTCGTTCTGCATATGGATTCAAAACCAGGTCATGCAGACTAATATTTCATGACTGACGGAATCTAACAGTCATCCGTGACTAGGCATACAGAGAGTGATAAACCTCGATTTTAGACAGTATCAGTTAGCAGATATCAACTTTAAATCACATAACGTAAACATTTTTAACAGACGCGAATTCCTAGCCAGCATCTATCGTCCCTGTTAACGAACTACAAGATATGTCAAATATTACTTCTTCACAGGTAACTTACTTGAAATGCCGTGAGGTAAAGTTTTGTGTTGGACGGGGATTCGAACCCAGAACCTAATCGGATTGTTATCGAAGCACAATCAACTGTGACATGTCGGAATTTCTCGGCAGTAGCTAGATGTTTTAACTGAAATGAAGAGACGAAACATTAATTTTTTCCTTCCTAGGACACCAACCCGGAACCTATCGCTGTTATATTCTAGAGAAAACGAACGTTAAATATGGGTTCGTTACATCAGCAGCGACATGTGAGCATGTTTGAACTAGAAATAATATGACGAAGAGTTCAGTGCTGATTGGGAATCGAACCCCACACTTACCGATGTTGGCTACACACAAAGAGACGTCAGCTACCGAATTTTCCTCCACCAGCAGCTCGGAAAAACATCATTGAACTTACAGTTATCTCTCAAATAGTCCTGTGTCTCACTGGGAGTCAAAACCCTCACATATCGTTAGTGTTGAAAACGAATGAAAATGTATTAAAAATCAAAATTATTATCCACCAGCAGACAGGTGTTCTCGTGCTAGAGCTTGATAATACGTAATGAAAACTTCAGTGCCCGGCCAGCATTCGAACCCATTCACACGCAATATGTGGAGATGTTGAGGAATCTGCAGTTTTGAACAAACAACAAATTGTAGTCGAGCTGTATTGTCACGAAGGGATCAAACTCCGCGTTAAGGGCTGTCTGAGTTGCATTCCAAGTTCAGAACCAATTTTATCGACATGCAGAAGCTCAAATAAAAGATGGAATCAGGGTCCTGTGACCCTATATAGCGTTTGTTTCGTCACTAGAAATAAATAACTAGTATAAAAAAGGTTACTGGTGATAGGGTTCCCACATTTCGCCATTCCTGTCTTTATTGTGGTTCAACCTTACGTCTACTTGGTAGAGAAGGAATATCATGTTTAATGTGAATTTCAGACCACAATGCCGTTATACTTTCTCCACTTTCTCCACTGTCCCTATTAAAAATCATCAGCTGAAGTTGGAATCGAACCCAGACCATCATAATCAGAACCTATCACCAATCCAACAGACCACCAACGCCTGTCCTGTATGACTCATTTTCTATCATAACACCGTTGCGGCACACTCGATAAGAATTCTGTCACACAGGCTTCCTGTAGTGGTTTGCAGCATGTTCATTACTTTCATTTACTTGGTTGACTGAAACGCCATGAACTAGCTGCCTCGGCTACCCCCTGCATACATTCGACTCTATTTTGTAATCACAGAAATAAAATCACGTAACTGCCACCTACACAGAACATCCAACAGTGTAGGATGCAGATATATTAATAGGAAGTGTTCCTTTCCAGTTGAGCTACTCTATTGCGCTATCTGTTTGTTGAAAACGTACTGTAGTGCAAAAGAAAAGCTGTAACTGTCTGTCTCTCAAAAGTCTAGATCCGGCCATATGGATTATATCACAGCACTGTGGAATGCGGAAGTTCTGGAGGAACTGTTGTCGACTTCTGGAGGCGCTCTACCTAGATGACAGCTAGTAGCGTCACAGTACGTGTCGCGCAATGTAGATAAGAAATCGTGAGTTCTATTGCATTCGCTGCTACATTTTTTACAATGCAATTCTGCTGTCTGCTGAAGCTACCAATTTAATGGAACTTTGAACATAATTCCCTTCACTTCTCAACCCAAAACAGCCGCATGCGGAAAAAGGGCTAACTTCTGCGCCATTTTGTTCTTTTCAGGTTTATTAGACGGCGAGGCAGCAGATGCATCTCGAAGCTTTTGTATTATCGATGGGGAGAGCGCATCGTGCCAAAATAGTTGGAAAAGTATTTCCTACATTAGCTGGCGTCTGGTAGTGACATTTTATTCTTCTTCAAACCTTGTTTAACAGCTTTAACACAGAACAAGTTTTCTACATGCATGTAATCAATAAACTGCATGTGCATTGTCAGACTGTCATAGATAACATCAGGGAATTCGCATATATCGTTGATGATTAATTTCGCTCTCATGTTTAGTATTGTTTTAACAACACTAAAAGAAACGTTACGAAAATTGTGCACTACATTATATGAAATAAAACTACCCACGATAACCCTACATAACCTTACGACGAAAGTCTCTTTGATAAAACTGAGTATCTGTACACAAGCATGCATCTATCGGCACGAATTAGTAAAATACTATTCTCTTAGATTTCGATTGGGTCTGTGTTTAATTGGTATGCTGTGTCATACTCAACAGGTATGCAAATGTGGCATATCATAAATAAAGTTATGTATTCCTAGAGACCCAAAATTTGCTTGTCAGCAGCGGAACGAGGCCTTACCTGTTGTGCAGCATTATAAGTTTTCACCATTGCACTATGAGCTGAAAGTATTTTCTTGCGGATTCCTTATCGATGATTGATCTGACTGCTTGTAGCTCTTTCACAGAGGGGATAAAAACGTTACATTCAGCGAGAATGGAACCGCGAACCATAACAGACGCTTTTTAGAGGTCAGCACGTCACCACAGTGCCAGCGAAGTGGAATGTGTTGTGCAATCTTCTTACGAGGCCAATAATGGCTAGTACTCGTAAAACTGCTATTTAAAGGACGAGTTTAGTTGCGATTTCCACATGCAACGACTTTCCTGGGCTGAAAACCGTACATTTACAATCGTTTGTTACACCTACTTTACCACTATGCAGCTACTACTGTGGTCTGTGCTTAGCATTAAAATTAAGGATCTCTCATTTGTGCTTGCGTTGGCACATGCGTGTCCCTTAGGAGACCTTACTTTTGGGATTACCTTCGTACAAGTGTGTGTAAAAGCCTTCCGATGCCCACTCAAGGAAGACAAAGATAAACAGTCTATTTTTTATATTATAAATATGCCTCATTTTGTGGATGAACTCAGACTCATGTTGATAATCATTTTGAATATTTAGCAGTACTGTACCCATTGGTGTTAAACTCGTTTTCAACCAATGATTCCCACAGCTACAGGAACACTACTTGTGATACCTCTTAGACAAAATACTTACGCAGTGCTATCAGACGAAAAGATCAACCTGACACAAACTGTGGGAAGTTTGTTTTACAACCGTCGTACCTGGATAAAGAGCTTTTCCTATTTGAGATATCTGTGAAAGTTGCTGCATAAGGCGATTTAAGAAGAAACTAAATTCTTTCAGCTACGCCAATGTTTAAAGAAATCGTATTAACGGCGCTAAATCGTGGTTTGTGAATCGTGTATCGGCCATACTCTGCCGCATTTCGCTGGTTGGAAGGCAAAAAGCTTACTGACAAATTTCACACGAGGAAAAGGGGGCTAAATGACCCCCACTGGAAGGTCATGTTGTTTTATTTAAATGATTACAAAATCAGGTAAAACGAACAGTGAGATTGTCAGTATAAGCACATAACTGTTGTCAGTATAATGTTGCAACGCCCAGGGCTTCTAATGATCAATGGCGAAGTCAGTCGTATTGTATACAGAAGTGGAAGAGAGAGGACCACTAAATTCTACAATCCGTATGCCTTGCATACACACAGAAATTACTATTACAGTGTACTAATGGAGTGGCCGAGCGGTTCTAGGCGAGACAGTCTGGAACCGCGCGACCGCTACGGTCGCAGGTTCAAATCCTGTCTCGGGCATGCATGTGTGTGATGTCCTTATGTTAGTTAGGTTTAAGTAGTTCTAAGTTCTAGGGGACTGATGACCTCAGCGGTTAAGTCCCATAGTGCGCAGAGCCATTTGAACCATTTTGAACTAAGTGCAAGGACAATAAGTCGGATGCGGGTTTTGCAACTGTGAAATACTTTCCTACATTATAGAAGCGAATATTAAATTTGAACTAATATTGCAAAAATTTTGAACTTGGACAGCTTAGAATGAAAATATTTCTGTTTACTGCAAAGGAAAACAACTAATTTTCTACAACACTCTCTGACATACACAACTTGAAACAGGTCCCGTCGACCAAATCAAATGGAAGAACTGACAGCGACGTATATCTTAAGGCAGTAAGATCCCTTGGCTTTTGGTTTGGCAGTATTCGACAGCCATTTCTAGACGCAAGTAAATGAAGAAAGGCAGCGCGTTTTTGTTATCAAGAAACGTCTTCGTCACTTACTTTAGTTTTAATGGAATCTACGAGTAATTTCTGATAATAGATATTAACATGGAAAGTTTTCAGTAGACAGGGAAAGAACCTGTTCTTGGGCAAATACCTCTATAATGACCAAACACATGTGTTCCAGCTGCGGTATGAAGAAAATGATAGTAATAATGACGGTAATAATCGATTTATCCGGTAACTTCACACTTCACAGTGGATTTTCTCGAACTAAGAAACTTCCCCAATTAGTGAAAATTTCAAAATGGCTTCACATCGAGGCTATAATGCCTAGAAGAGTCTTTATATCCTGCTATCGTGAGAATAGCATAATCTCCACGTCAGAAGATTGCTTCTACTTAACCATTTAATAGACTCGCATTTTTTTTCCGCCATTACTAATTTTGTATGCCAAGAACATCATCCGTTACAGCACACTCTTGGGGCTGGGAAATGTGGCCACAATGGTCAGGTGGAACAAACTGTCACAAGTGCAATGTGTGGGTTCAGGCACTTATTTTTAAGAGGCACAAAGAGATTTACTTTGCCTCTGGTAACCTCAAGAGAAAGACGTTATAATACAGAATCCGAATTAAACGTCACGTTCCTTCATTCCCAACTGGACAGCGCCGGTTTGCGTTAGGAAATGACATAGGCGGTGGTCATCGTAAACAGAAATACTGTCGCCAGTAAACTTACTTACATTACAAAATTTTGTTCAATTTGATGAACCGATAGCCATTTAAAGGAACAGGGCTCTTATTTTACTTGTACTTGATTGAACTAGAGACGTTGAAAAATTTGGTGCTGGACTGTGTTTCGAATTCGCATCTCCTCTTTCGAGTATCTGAATCTTTCGGAAGAGTATACTTCAAACATTTTGTTCCTTTTTCCAAGATTGCAGTCTTCTCTAGGTCTCCTCCAAAGGAGAGTATGTGGGTCCGATTCCTGATCCAGTACAAAAATATTCATAATTTCATTTCAATCCCTATCACGTGCACACCGGCCTGCTAGTGAAAATTAACGTGTATTTTTAATGTCTGTTCATGTGTTGCCAACGATATCAGGTCAAACACGCACACGTCTTACTGTTGGTGAGTAAGCAATTGATACTTAAGCTATATTCGTGGACGATAAAGAAGAACGATAGGAGTGCGGTTCGATTGTTGCTCAGGCACAAATATTTGTATCCTCATTTTAGATTCAAACACCTAGCAGCTGGTAAGAAAAACCGATGCTTAACATTTGATTTTCTTAGTTAACAATCCGATTACGTGTTGGGTTCGTACGTCCGTCACAGAACTTCACATCGTGCACTTCATCTTTACATGCATACACACTTTGTTACTTCTGAATGGAGGTATATCAGACATATTTCGTGATTAGTTAACAGGTATGAAACTGTCTTGATAGGAGCCCCGGGTTATTACAAAAACTGTCGTCTTTTATTTTCCAGTTTAGATTTGGTTACTGATATTGGCGAAAATTTCGGTAATTCATGACTCCTCACGGCTAATCAGCAATATGATATGATTAGATTAGATGAAATTAGTAATTGTTTCATAGATCATTAATACGAAATTTTGTAGTGATGTCGAACGTGTTATTTTAATGAAAGATTTCTTTACGTACTGGTATTCAATTTCTTTACAATTTTTTTTCTGTCTGTCTCATTCTTTTTTATCTTCATTTCTATCTGTCTGTCTGTCTCTCTCTCTCTTCTCTCTCTCCCTCTCTCTCTCTCTCTCAAACACACACACATACCTTTTTATTTTTATTTGTTTGGTGTGCTCGACTATCGGCGAGGCACGAAAACTTCAGTGAATGAGTTTCTTAGTTTTGAGTACAGTTACGAAAGAAATATAAAAACAACTATGAGAATTACTGATTTATGATGCATAGTTTGCAGTCAGTTCTGAGTATTATTAGTAACTACGCTCCAGTCCCTGAACCTGGTTACAGAAATGCGAATCAGTCCCATTACGTATTCTACGCCGTAGCAACCGCGTCTTTGAGACGCCAGCATTGGTTTCTTCCCAGCCCGCTGTAGTATCACGTCGGTTCGTCTTCTTCCTGCTGGTACTGTAACTGAGATTTGGCAACAAGGCAAGGTATATTTAGCAACTCTGTGATCGACGAGTTACTTCCTGGTGTGCACGGAATTAAGCCTCAAAGTTCACTTAATTTTTCCTGTCATTTGCATTTAAAAATCTGAGTTATTATTACTTGAGGTAAATGAACGTACTGAACATGCTGCAAACCACTACAGGAAGCCTGTGTGACAGAATTCTTATCGAGTGTGCCGCAACGGTGTTATGATAGAAAATGAGTCATACAGGACAGGCGTTGGTGGTCTGTTGGATTGGTAATAGGTTCTGATTATGATGGTCTGCGTTCGATTCCAACTTCTGCCGATGATTTTTAATAGAGACAGACAGATTCTAATCTCTTCTGGCTACGCCAAGTGGAGAAATTATAATGGCATTGTGGTCTGAAATTCACATTAAACATGATATTCCTTCTCTACCAAGTAGACGTAAGGTTGAACCACAATAAAGACAGGAATGGCGAAATGTGAGATCCCTATCACCAGTAACCTTTCTTATACTAGTTATTTATTTCTAGTGACGAAACAAACGCTACATAGGATCACAGGACCCTGATTCCATCTTTTATTTGAGCTTCTGTATGTCGATATAATTGGTTCTGAACTTGGAATGCAACTCAGACCGCCCTTAACGCGGAGTTTGATCCCTTCGTGACAATACTGCTCGACTACAATTTGTTGTTTGTTCAAAACTGCAGATTCCTCAACATCTACACATATTGCGTGTGAATGGGTTCGAATGCTGGCCGGGCACTGAAGTTTTCATTACGTATTATCAAGCTCTAGATTGAGAACACCTGTTTGCTGGTGGATAATAATTTTGAGTTTTAATGCATTTTCATTCGTTGTCAACACTAACGATATGTGACGGTTTTGGCTTGGCTCTGAGCACTATGGGACTCAACTTCCGAGGTCATTAGTCCCCTAGAACTCAGAACTAGTTAAACCTAACTAACCCAAGGACATCACATACATCCATGCCCGAGGCAGGATTCGAACCTGCGACCGTAGTAGTCGCGCGGTTCCGGACTGAGCGCCTAGAATCGCTAGACCACCGCGGCCGCCTGTGACGGTTTTGACTCCCAGTGAGACAGAGGACTGTTTGAGAGATCATGTATGTTCAAGGATTTTTTTCCGAGCTGCTGGTGGAGAAAAATTCGGTAGCTGACGACTCTTTGTGTGTAGTCAACATCGGTATGTGTGGGATTCGATTTCCAATCAGCACTGAACTCTTCGTCATATTATTTCTAGTTCAAACATGCTCACATGTCGCTGCTGATGTAACGAACCCATATTTAACGTTCGTTATCTCTAGAATATAACAGCGATTGGTTCCTGGTTGGTGTCCTAGGAAGCAAAAAATTAATGTTTCGTCTCTTCATTTCAGTTAAAACATCTAGCTACTGCCGAGAAATTCCGACATGTCACAGTTGATTGTGCTTCGTTAACAATCCGATTAGGTTCTGGGTTCGAATCCCCGTCCAACACAAAACTTTACCTCACGGCATTTCAAGTAAGTTACCTGTGAAGAAGTAATATTTGACATATCTTGTAGTTCGTTAACAGGGACGATAGATGCTGGCTAGGAATTCGCGTCTGTTAAAAATGTTTACGTTATGTGATTTAAAGTTGATATCTGCTAACTGATACTGTCTAAAATCGAGGTTTATCACTCTCTGTATGCCTAGTCACGGATGACTGTTAGATTCCGTCAGTCATGAAATATTAGTCTGCATGACCTGGTTTTGAATCCATATGCAGAACGAGACGGTTCGTCTTGTCATTTGAAGTTCATACATATTCTCAACTAGCTGCTCGTGAATAACTTAAATTTTTAATGTCATTTTGTGTTAGATAACAAGAACGGTATGTTACTTTGAAGAAGAAATCATGAATACGACGAACTTACTAGGTGCATTACCTATCTGACGTAATAATGAGAGTGGTAACATTTCAGGTATGTCATTTATTGCAATAAATGTGAGCTTACAAGCCTTAAGGACAGTCATATCTGTGATAAGGTGTTCCCTGATATTTGTAGTATCGTGGTATTACTTTACATTTTGAATTATTGCGTTACAGAGCCGAGTTTTCTAGGGGTGACTTGTTGGAGCCATTTTCAACAGTCAAACGAGATTACCAAGGAGCGGTTAGAGGACCTGCTAGACAGCTGCGTTATGAGGGTTGCATGCGAATCAGGCGAAATGCAATTCAGGTCGTTGGGATACTTTTGAGCACGACTGTACATTCTAAGTATTACCATTCCCCGTGGCCTGGGTAAAAAGAATTGTGTTTAAAATGCATTTATTCGCCTGAGAAATAAAATAATCGCACTTCGTAATTCAATGAAAAGAAACACTGCAGGTTCTGAATGTCGCGTCAAATATGACCTAAATATTGAAAGTGACATTGACGGGCAAACATCCATGTACTTCTGTTGTTGGGCACCACCGTCGTGAAGATATTCGCCTCCATCTAAACTCTCCAGCAAAATAAAAATAATAATAATCTCTCAGAGTTACAGAAGCTGGGATACATAGTATCGTAAATGAGAAAGTCGTATTGTTTCAGAAGTTCCTTTCATTGTCTAGCACAATTTCACCAGAGAAACCACAACACTAGGGCATGACGACAAGGAAAGGCAACTATTACTAAAACGAATAAACGAAGAGCGTAAATTTTCTTTTGTCCGTCGGTGTTAAATACTTCTCAAATTAATCTTTGGTTTGAGAGTCGAATAACTATCTACACATTTATCAATAAGAAAAAATGATTAAGTTTCTTTGTATATTTCAAGACCAGACAGATCAGTGGTTTTCACTGCGTATTTTTCTCTGTATTTTCTCAAAGTAAATAATGCTCATTTAAATAATCATGATGACACAAATAAAACTAGAGACTCTCAATGCATGCCAATTTCAGTATCTGCAACACCATAAAAAGATTCTCTTCAGCAAAACAACTTCAAATTGGTCTGTATTTTTCGTCACAATATATGCCAAATATTAAAAACTTGAAGTCATCACGCATATTTAAGAGCAAGCGTGGCTAAATCAGAACTAATAAAAACACCACGTAGTTAATATCGAATTAAAGAGAGGCCTCCTTTTCACACGTACACAAGTATTGTTTTTCTTTAATATTCAAATCTGTTTCACCACAGTCGCGGTATCTTCAGGTTTGTTTCCTTTTTGTTTATCTTTTGTTTACCTTGATTGGCAAGCACAGGAGAAAAACAGTGTAAAGAAAACATAATTAAAAGGAAAAAACTGAGGATGCAATGACAGTGGTGAAGCACGTTTTGGTATTAAAGCACAAAAATAACTGTGTAGGATGAGTCCAGGAGAATTGGAACACTGTCTTCATCGTAAAACTTCAGTGTCTTACCTTTTTTTGACCTCTGGGAGTATACCCGTATACGATGTCATACAAACGGAAGTACAGTATGTTACTATGGCATTGGCACTTAAAATACAAAGATATGGTAAAATGAAAATATACGTGAATGGTCCATCGCAACCGCAGGTGTATGGTTTATATGGACCAGTGTACTGCGAGAGACGGGCAATGTATGAAATGCCTATGCGAGAAGAAAACTATCATTTACTATAACTAATTGTTATTTAGAATATGTTGTAATGCATACAGAATCATACAGTCAAGAATTTTAGTGCAACACAAGTTTATCAGTTTATCATAAATCTTGATTGATCATTGGAATTTCTAGTGATTTGTTGCTTTTGTTCAAGCTTTAGCCTATATTTCTCTCACCATAGCAATTACAATCGTTATCAAATACTAAACAACATTCATGTGACCATCGTGAACAGGAAACACAGTGAATCCAGTTGTGTTTTTTATGTAGTTTCGTCATAGATATCACCACGACTAACATATTTGTTTTCATCCCATCCATTGCAGTTAGTTTCCCAAACTTCTAAAATGTCTTCAGTGTTGTAGCTTTCTGCATATGATGAACACAGTCAGCTACTTGCAACATTTTTCTTTTATAGCTTATTCGTCCTGTTTTTCCTTTCACTAGTATTTTCCTTTGGTGACCTTTTTCGTACTTCTCGTCTATTTCCTCATTCTTCTTATCCCACTTCTTCTTTACAGTTTCAATATTTTCAGCAGAGTTTATCACTCTGGATTTAGTTGCTGCCCTCCTCTTAAAACTGGTGTGTTTATCAATAAAAAGAACATTGACATGTCTTCCAAAAGTTTTTTGTGTTGGTTTAGGAGTAGTCAATTTTAAAAGACAATCCTGCAAGTTTTAGGTTGAGTAGGAGTTGTGTCAGTGAAGCAATCTGGCTTGTGCAGATAAGTCTGCTCTTTTGCTGTGCTTGGGATCACTAGGCTTTTTGATCAGCTTTGAATTGGCTGGTTGGACTGTGTGTGAGATTCTGCTGTTCTATTAGTTGGCGCAGATGTATCTTGCGTAAGATGAACCTAGTCTTGGACTGCGGTCTTATTCAGTGGGATTATTGCACATACCTTGAAATTAAATTTAACTGTGCACATTTAAACACATGCTATATTTCTCCCAAATAACACTGGTCAATCTTTCCCGATTGTCTGGAAGAGATGGACCATCATGACTTCTATCTGCCTGTAGCGATGTCGGTGCCATCGTTCGCTTCATGCCAACTCGTTGGTCAAGTTCACAGTAAAAAAAAGTGTGAAAACTGTGCAAACTAAGCCTCAATACTAAGATTTTTGTAACTACATGATAAAACTATTCGGCGTACCAGAACACAAATCTGAATTTTCTCCAGACCTAGCATGAAACTAACAACAACACTTTACCCCCAAGTTTGTCCACAAAAGGAATTCTTCAGAAGTACCGGAAGCTACTCTCCAGGGTGCATCACTTAAATACGCCACTGGTCCATCGCACCCAGTGGCCCAGCTCTCCCGAACTTACCCTATACGAAAAGAGATATACCCCTTTCATTGCAAAATATTTTTCTGTAAGCGCAGTAAACTATTCACGTTGGTGTGTGGAATGCACGAATCAGGCATTATGCCATCTGACTTCCGGAAAAATATCATCCACACAATTCCGAACACCGTAAGAGCTGACAAGTACGAGAATTTTCGCATAATCAGCTTAACAGCTCATGCATCCAAGTTGCTAACATGAATAATACACAGAAGAATGCGAAAGAAAATTTCGGTTTTGTCAAATGGAAATCCGTTTCACTTTAGGAAAGGTGAAGGCAACAGAGAGACAATTCTGACGTTGCGGTTGATAATGGAAGCAAGACTAAAGGAAAATCAAGACAAGTTAATAGAATTCGTCAACTTGGAAAACCGTTCGACAATGTAGAATGGTGAGAAGTTCGAAATTCTGAGAAAAATACAGGTAAGCTATAGGAAGAGACGAGTAATATAAATATGTAAAGGAGCCAATAGGTAATAATAAGAGTGGACGACCAATAACGAAGTGCTTGGATTAAAAAGGGTCTAAGATAGGCGTGTAGTCTTTCACTCCTACTGTATATACAGTTCGGGGACAGGGCTAAAAATTCCAATATTATAATACATAAAGGAATTACAGACTATGCTTGCGAGAGAGTGTACTGATTGAAATCCACGGGGAAAGTTAAAAATTTGTGCCAGACCAAGACTCGAACACAGATCTCATTCTATCTACAGACTACTAAGGTAATGCGCCTTGTTGTCCTCATTACTCGCGGCATCTCGCCGATTCCCATAAGAGTTGCAGCCTGGTGTGCATCTGCACTGAAGAGATCTTTGGACTTCTAGCATATATATATATATATATATATATATATATATATATATATATAATGTGCTGTTCCAGTCTCTTCTATACCTAAGGTCCATCACCGTTCCCTTTGGATCCCTACGTAATTCGGTGCTCTCCGATACACACGATCGAACAGCGGAGGAGTGGTACTCAAGCGTCAACTTTAGGTTACAATATCTCCGGATGTAATTAACATTTTACCGTGCAACAAACGGCACTGATTACGTATTTGTTTATATGTTCAGATGTGCTAACAAAACTAACAGGGTTCTATTTAAAAAAACGTAGGTTTGTGTTAAAAAACATACTTCCGTGCATTTTTTATGGTTTGTATTAACCAATTACACTAGCCCCTCTCCTCACGTTCGGTCTGTGGAATCGGTTCGTCAGTATTTGATGTGGTTTACGAAATATATCCAGCGGTAACGTTAGGTGACTCACCCTATATATATATATATATATATATATATATATATATATATATACTCCTGGAAATGGAAAAAAGAACACATTGACACCGGTGTGTCAGACCCACCATACTTGCTCCGGACACTGCGAGAGGGCTGTACAAGCAATGATCACACGCACGGCACAGCGGACACACCAGGAACCGCGGTGTTGGCCGTCGAATGGCGCTAGCTGCGCAGCATTTGTGCACCGCCGCCGTCAGTGTCAGCCAGTTTGCCGTGGCATACGGAGCTCCATCGCAGTCTTTAACACTGGTAGCATGCCGCGACAGCGTGGACGTGAACCGTATGTGCAGTTGACGGACTTTGAGCGAGGGCGTATAGTGGGCATGCGGGAGGCCGGGTGGACGTACCGCCGAATTGCTCAACACGTGGGGCGTGAGGTCTCCACAGTACATCGATGTTGTCGCCAGTGGTCGGCGGAAGGTGCACGTGCCCGTCGACCTGGGACCGGACCGCAGCGACGCACGGATGCACGCCAAGACCGTAGGATCCTACGCAGTGCCGTAGGGGACCGCACCGCCACTTCCCAGCAAATTAGGGACACTGTTGCTCCTGGGGTATCGGCGAGGACCATTCGCAACCGTCTCCATGAAGCTGGGCTACGGTCCCGCACACCGTTAGGCCGTCTTCCGCTCACGCCCCAACATCGTGCAGCCCGCCTCCAGTGGTGTCGCGACAGGCGTGAATGGAGGGACGAATGGAGACGTGTCGTCTTCAGCGATGAGAGTCGCTTCTGCCTTGGTGCCAATGATGGTCGTATGCGTGTTTGGCGCCGTGCAGGTGAGCGCCACAATCAGGACTGCATACGACCGAGGCACACAGGGCCAACACCCGGCATCATGGTTTGGGGAGCGATCTCCTACACTGGCCGTACACCACTGGTGATCGTCGAGGGGACACTGAATAGTGCACGGTACATCCAAACCGTCATCGAACCCATCGTTCTACCATTCCTAGACCGGCAAGGGAACTTGCTGTTCCAACAGGACAATGCACGTCCGCATGTATCCCGTGCCACCCAACGTGCTCTAGAAGGTGTAAGTCAACTACCCTGGCCAGCAAGATCTCCGGATCTGTCCCCCATTGAGCATGTTTGGGACTGGATGAAGCGTCGTCTCACGCGGTCTGCACGTCCAGCACGAACGCTGGTCCAACTGAGGCGCCAGGTGGAAATGGCATGGCAAGCCGTTCCACAGGACTACATCCAGCATCTCTACGATCGTCTCCATGGGAGAATAGCAGCCTGCATTGCTGCGAAAGGTGGATATACACTGTACTAGTGCCGACATTGTGCATGCTCTGTTGCCTGTGTCTATGTGCCTGTGGTTCTGTCAGTGTGATCATGTGATGTATCTGACCCCAGGAATGTGTCAATAAAGTTTCCCCTTCCTGGGACAATGAATTCACGGTGTTCTTATTTCAATTTCCAGGAGTATATATATATATATATATATATATATATATATATATATATATATACTCCTGGAAATTGAAATAAGAACACCGTGAATTCATTGTCCCAGGAAGGGGAAACTTTATTGACACATTCCTGGGGTCAGATACATCACATGATCACACTGACAGAACCACAGGCACATAGACACAGGCAACAGAGCATGCACAATGTCGGCACTAGTACAGTGTATATATATATATATATATATATATATATATATATATATATGTGTGTGTGTGTGTGTGTGTGTGTGTGTGTGTGTGTGTGTGTGTGTGTGTCCGAAAGAACAGGTACCACATATATATACATCCGGATATTATAGTTTACACAATATGTCTTGGACGAGCCAAAACTACACAGTGGTAATAAGGTAGGATTCAATTTATAATTACTGATGCTCAGTTTGTACGTTGAAGAGATATCGAAGTCACATGACGTTTCTAAAGAGGAATAAAACTGTAACGGGAACGAATTTGCCTGGATATGAAGTCTAACCATCGTGCTATTTGTAGAAGAATATTGTTTAAGTGTGTACAATCCATACCAGATAGAACTAAAATGGGGTTATGAATGAATACAATGAAGGCCAGCAAGGAAGGTCACGTGATTGTTTGACCCAAAGCCAAGCCTCACTCAGTGTTTGGCAGACGGTGAAAATACACACATCAACAAAAGTTTTGCATCGCCTCGGTTCCGTGAGTTGCGGAACCTGTACAGAAAATTGGAATAGAAATCAGCATAAATATTATTTTCGTCCTTTTTAGTGGTCATGAAAACCACACATTGCATGTTGTACCATCATACACCGAGTCCTTCAGAGGTGGTAGTTCAGATTGCTAAACACATCGGTACTTCTAATACCCAGTAGCTCGTCCTCTTGCATTGATGCATGCCTGCATTCGTCGTGGCATACTATCCACAAGTTCATCAAGGCAGTCTTGGTCCAAATTGTCGCATTCCTCAACAGCGATTCGGCGTAGATCCATCAGCATGGTTTGTGGGTCACGTCGTCCATAAACAGCCCTTTTCAATCTATCCTAGGCATGTTCGATAGGGTTCATGTCTGGAGAACACGCTGTCCACACTTGCCAAGCGATATCGTTATCCTCAAGAAAGTCATTCACAAGATGTGCACGATGGGGGCACGAACTGTCGTCCATGAAGACGAATGTCTCGTCAATATGCTGCCGATATGGTTGCACTGTCGGTCGGAGGATGGAATTCACAGTTCGTGCAGCCGTTACGGCGCCTCCCATGACCACCAGCAGCGTACGTCGGCCCCACATAATGCCACCCCAAAACAGCAGGGAACATCAACCCTGCTGCACTCACTGGACAGTGTCCGTAAGACATTCAGCCTGACCGGGTTGCCTCAAAAACACGTTTGCTACGATTGTCTAGTTGAAGGCATATGCGACACTCATCGGTGAAGAGAACGTGATGCCAATCCTGAGCTGTCCATTCGACTTGTTGTTGGGCCCATCTGAACCCCACTGCATGGTGTCGTGGTTGCAAAGATGGACCTCGCCATGGACGTCGGAAGTGAAGTTGCGCGTCATGCAGCCTATTGCGCGTAGCTTGAGTCGTAACACGACGTCCGGTGGCTGTACGGAAAGCATTATTCAACATGGTGACGTTGGTGTCAGGGCTCCTTCGAGCCATAATCCGTAGGTAGCGGTCATCTACTGCAGTAGTAGCCCTTGGGCGGCCTCAGCGATGCATGTCATCGACAGTTCCTGTCTCTCCGTATCTCTTCCATGTCCGAACAACATCGCTTTGGTTCTCTCCGAGACGACTGGACACTTCCCTTGTTGAGAGCCCTTCCTGGCAGAATGTAACAATGTGGACGCGATCGAAACGCGGTATTGACCGTCTAGGCATGGCTGAACGACAGGCAATACGAGCTGTGTAGCTCCTTCCTGGTGGAATGACTGGAACTGATCGGCTGTTGGACCTACTCGGTCTAATAGGCGCTGCTCATGCGTGGTTGTTTACGTCTTTGGGCGGGTTTAATGACATCCCTGAACAGTCAAAGGAACTGTGTCTGTGATACAACATCCACAGTAAACGTCTATCTTCAGTTCTGGGAAGCTGGGTGATGCAAAACATTCTTTGATATGTGTAGGTAGCGATTATCTGTGAAAGGATCTAAAGGTAACATAGAGAGTAGCTGCTACTGGGCATTGAAATACGTCAATGAGGAAAGCTGAGAATTTGTGCCAAACTGGGACTCGAAAGTGGATTTTCTCGGTTTTCGGGAACGATCCCCTTCACCGCCTGTGTCATCCGGAAACGATCCCTGACAGACTCAGTCTTCCAATTTATCAGCTCACTATTGACGTTGTGCCCATGTCCATTACCCTTACTCTTCGCAGCGATTCGCTGGTATCGGTAAGACTTCGAGTATTTTTGTAATCTTACACTGAAAGGATCAGTGGGCCGTCTCGCCCTCTCTCTCTCCCTCTCCCTCTCTCCCTCCCTCCCTCTCTCTCTCTCTCTCTCTCTCTCACACACACACACAATACTATGGTGATCCCTACTGCCGGCCGGTGTGGCTGAGCTGTTCTAGGCGCTTCAATCTGGAACCGCGCGACCGCTACGGTCTCAGGTTCGCATCCTGCCTCGGGCATGGATGTGTGTGACGTCCTTAGGTTAGTTAGGTTTAAGTGGTTCTAAGTTCTAGGGACTGATGACCTCAGATGTTAAGTACCATAGTGCTCAGAGCCATTTGAACCATTTGAAGATCCCTACTTATTTGTACCGTAGAGACCACGAAAGCAAAAACTAGGCTTGTATACGGGCTCACATAAGCATTTAACCAATCATTCTTCTCGTGTACCTTCCGCGAATGTATCAGTTTTTTCTGCCATTGTCATTATTTCACCTTTATTATACTGGGACAAGTATACATGAGCGCGATGGACGAGTAGTGGACAAGTTTTTTGTCTCCGTGATTAATGTAATCTGTGCTGCGCTTGGTCGCCAGTAAGTTGTAGAGCGTTAGTGCATTCTTATTAGAGGCACAGTAGCGAGAAGCTGAGTTTTACCGACGGAGATCTGATATTTGTGATTCTAGGAGAAATTATCTGGAGTACGTTATTATGGAGGCGAAAACTTGTCTGCAAAGATACTTTCTTGACTGCGTGGATGGAGAAGATTTTTGAAGGAATATTTCAAGCTAACCAGTACACGCCCAAGAATGATATATTTGTTTGTCAGAACTGTAAGTGAAGGAAATCTTTGTACCTTATGTGACTAACAATATTCGTGATTTGTGTTAATGTGATCTCTTTGTTTTCATTATGTCACAAATAACGCAACTGGTTTAAATGCCTGTAAGTTATATAATGACAGAATTAAAAGTAACAGTCTTCTTATATTGTACAGGCTTTTCTTGACAATAATCATAGTTAAATTTTTCAAGAAAGCTTTTATTTAAAGACAAACCTTCCTCCATCATTCTTAGTAAAATTTTATAAATTTTGTCGCGTTTGCACTGCACCTTACGCCAGACGCACCCACAGATTCGTCCTGACAAGCAAAGAAAAATTTAGTAGTGAGCAGATTATTTTTCTTTAGCTGCTGCATTTTCATATTTCAATTTTCTTTCGAGAAAGTCAGTACACAAGACACAAAACAGTATGCTGAGCGAGAGCTAAGTTACGTTTCTTTCAGGGCAGATATCAGCTTGCATTCTTATGAGCAAATAGTACATACTCAGAATTTTCAGGTGTTGTGCTAAGTAAGCAGATTAATTTACAGTGAACAGTGAAAGTAATCTTAAACAAATATTTTCTTTCGAGTTGAACAAGTCAGAAAATGCACTTCATGTTGCTTAACTTTCACAACGTACTTCAGTATTGAGTTTCAGTTTGTGTTTTCACTGAGTACACAATTAGTTTCTTTTGAGATTTAATTAGATTTATTTCATAATTTCAAATTCAGAACTTTTGTTTCACGACACTGTTCACAAGCGCAATGAACCAACAGTTAATATTGATCAACAATTGCCTGCAATGTCTTGAGGACACGTCACACGAGGAGGAAGTTTCTAAAAAAGAATATTCAGTATTCCATGTACAGATAAATTACATAAAATACTTACAAATAGAATGCAAAGAAACACTACTGTGTGGTACAATGGAAGACACTTTGCCGTGGACTTCACAATGGTTTACTCAGAACTGATGCTGATACCAAAGGTTGACAGGTGTCACGGCCATTCTAGCCGAAAATATGGCAGGCTTACAGGACTACCGAGCAAAACAGACCACATACTTTGAATAGTATACTGATTAAGGCGAAATAATAGTAAAGAGGATGTAATTAAATTGCCTAACAAAAAAATGAAGCACCGAAATGACACAGTCCGATATCAATGTAACTTCGCATAAGTACGTATCATTGGCCTGTATGTAAATTATTAGAGTTGGACATGTTTGACAGGTCACTAGAGTCCATTATCGTCTTTCGTGTTTAGTGCTGCTATCATGCCTGAGAGACATGTAAGGGGGGAGGAATGTGTGAAGAGCGTCATCTGGTGAGTGATCACTGTGAAGATCACGGAAATGCCGCGTCCTCATACAAGACAGTATTATCTGCATCTGGCAGGGTCATGATTGTAGGTCTCCCTTTTGCCGGCTGGTCGATCTGGAAATGTCCATATTTGTGGGGCATTCGGTTTTGGCAGTTCAAAATGGTTCAAATGGCTCTGAGCACTATGGGACTTAACATCTGAGGTCATCAGTCCCCTAGAACTTAGAACTACTTAAACCTAACTAACCTAAGGATATCACACACATCCATGCAGGCAGGATTAGAACCTGCGACCGTAGCAGACGCGCGGTTCCGGACTGAAGCTCCTAGAACCGCTCGGCCACCGTGGCCGGCGGTTGTGGTAGTGGCCCGATATCAGACTGAGTGGGAACGTAAGGGCAGGCGTACTCATCGCCAAAGTTCCGGTCGGTCACGTCTGACCATAACATTTATTATTATTATTATTCTCGTGTCAGAAACATACAGGCACATTGACATACATTTTACACAGTTATGATTAAATTACTTTTGACAAAAACTTCGCCGCTTCCAGTGCATTTTCTGTTGCTTGTTGAAGATCATCTTCTGTACAGGAGGCTGGGCACAATAGTCACCGAAGCACGTGCCGAACTGTCTGTTCTTCTCCACAGTCACACCGATTATCATTTGGATCAGTGTATCCCCATCTTGCCAAGTTAACTTTTGATCTCTCAACTCCGGATCTCAGTCTATTCAGGGACTTCCAGGTTGTCAGTTCCCCGTCACGGCCTGGAGGTAAAGCTTCAACAACTCTTTTCCAACCAGGGGAAAGGTAGGTCGTAGCCCTTCATAGTTGTAACCCAGCTTTTTGAGCACTGGTTCTAAGTTCCTCTGATGTCGTAAGGAAACTCTTCCTTTACGTGAGTCGTTCGGATGCCGTTCATGTCCATACAGAGGATGGGTAATTTCCTGTTCCACTTCATTTCTTTCCCTGCTCGCAGCTATCTCTTTTCGAACAGGTGCTGGTGTTATTCCTGCGAGGTGGTAAAGCCATCCGACTGGAATGGATTTCAAGCAACCTGTTACAGTTCTGCAAGTTTCGTTGAGAGCTACATCCATCTGTTTGGCATGAGTTAGTTTATACCAAACAGGACAGGCATATTCTGCCGCAGAATAGGATAGTGCCATTGCACATATTCGGATTGTTTCAGGTTGACTACCCCACTGTGGTCCGGCCAGTTTCCGTAGGAGATTGTTCCTGGTGGAAACTTTCGACTTGGGTTTCATGCAGTGCTTTTCGAAAGTGAGAAATCTGTGTCCCTCCTAATTATTTTGGAGTCTCGTAGAGTTCCAGTTCGACCTCCGATAACTTTCGGCTTGCGAATGGCTTCCTCGTTTCTGAAACGAAAAGCACACACTTGGGTCTTTGAAGGGTTTGGTTTAACCTGGTTTGTGTTGTAGTATCTGGATAGATCTTCAAGGGCATTCGTGAAGTTGTTGTCCGCTGATTCAAAATCTGTGCTCTGGGTGGCCAGAGTGAGGTCGTCAGCACATAAGAAGCTCCTGGTGTTTAGAGCTATAGGCTGGTAATTCGTATATATATTAAACAGAATTGGAGCTAAAACGCTTGCTTGCGCAATGGCATTCTTCTGTAGTCTCCATCGACTACGCTGTCCTTAAAAGTCGACGAAAAACCTGCGATTCTGCAGAAGGGAGGCGATGAGTCTGGTTAGACCTAAATCTTTAGTCAGATTGTAGACCTTGACTAATAGTAGCTGGTGATTAACCGTATCATACGTCGCTGATAAGTCGACAAATACTTGCATCCAAGCCAGAGGGGGTGCAACGTCATGCTAATAAGTGGGCTCATACTGCCAAGGTCTTTCTTAATTTGTTTTTACAGTAACAGAAATAAAATCCCATACGTACCCTCTCAATCTTCGAAGTTTCATGCCATTTCCGCTTCCTGGGCCCTTCACATGTTTGTCAAGTAACGTATGTCATAGAGCAAAACAGTGTCATGTTTAGCTTCAGCGTTGGGAATGATAAATATGTACAAGAAGTGAATAAATTCTCCTTTATAAGAAATGAGGTTACAGATGTCACACTCCTCCCCACCTCGCTATGTTTAGAACGTTTATTTAGTGCCCGCTGATTTAATCGAATGCCATTGGGAACTCTTTACATGTTGGTGTGGAAGCTACAAACAAATAAATGAAATCTGTGAATATGTGCCTAATACGAATCCCATGTTTCTGTGTCACTATTTTGTTACAGTTTGCACAAATGTTCAGTGAACTGATGTTATGTTCAATATTTAACCAGACACGTAAACAAATGGTGTCATGGACATAGGACTAGTCTCCAGTTTTGAACGTCCTGGGTCCGATCCCAGAAAAGGACAAGGATTTTGTCCCGTTTCATTTCCTTCAAGATGATCCGAGGTAGACTCTATCTGCTATAAAATGACTACTGACCAACTTTACCTGGGGTAAAAGGCAGCCGGAGCAACGGGCCTCGTCCTCCGAGTGACTTGGAGAGGAAAGGCTGCTCTCTACCTACAGTTAGGCCAATAGCCCGGTCATGAGTTTCCACCACTGATTTTACTATTTCTTTGCTTGTAATTAAAGTGACTTTTTTAGACAGCAGTTTCTGCCTAACAACACTTGGTCACCACTTGTAGTCATCATCGTCCTTACATCCTTTTTTATATTGTGGTTAACGCCGCTCTGGAATATCCGCCGTTTGAGACTTAAAACGGTCACCATTTAGGACAATTTTCTTATCTTACCATGCTCCAAAATTTCCAGTCTTAAATGCTGGGTTGTTACAATTAAAGTGCAGCTACTCAAAGAGGTCTAGTGTAGGCTGTAATTACGAGGGGCGTTCAGAAAGTAAGCTCCGATCGGTCGCGAAATGGAAACGACTATGAAAATCCGATAAAGCTTTGCACAGATGTGTTGGGTAGTGTCTCTAGTATAACCCCAGTTAGCATCACGTCGCTCTTCTCATTTCTGAGCTCGCAGTGAGTGCATAAAGATGTCTAGAAAATAGTGTCTGCCGCCAAGTACGAGGGCCTGGTGAGAAATTTCGCCTGAAGCTATGCAGCTAACATTACATAACTGTCGTGCTGTTTCTTCTTCAAGACAATTCTCAGCCGCATTCTGCAGGGGCAATGAAGATGCTCCTGCATCGTTTTCAAATGGAAATGTGAGATTACCCACAATACAGTCCGCAATTGTCTCCCCCTGAGCTTCATCTCTGGTCACATGAACCGCTGTCTTTGAAGACAACATTTTGACACAGACAACGAGGTGTAGGCCAGCGTGGAGAATTGGCGGAAAGCACTGGCGGCTGCCTTCTATGATGAGGCTATTGAAAAGTTGGTACAACGCTATGACAAAAGTCTAAGTCAGAACGGCGACTACGTAGAGAAGTAGCTGAAAGGTGTAGCTAATTGTTACAAGTAAAACATTTCTGATGTTCACTGTGGTTTCAATTTGGCAATCAATCGGAGCTTACTTTCTGAACAGGCCTCGTATCATATGCCAGCGAAACGTGGAAGATATTCTAACGTGTTAATCTGGCACCGTAAATGCAAGCAAGAAGGACAAAAATATTTCCGTATGTAATGTAGTAGGAAGGGACGTGGGAAGAAAAGATCAAACAAATGGGAAAAACATAATGTTGATATAGTTAACGGCCACTGCCCTAATTTGTTCAATATGAGCACCGGAGATATCGACGACATGCAGAACAGCGCCACATGTGCACTTGGCGGCTAAAACTGAAACTATTTTTTTTTTCCAGCGTAAATCAGTTCTGCATTATCGCATTGGCATATCTACCAAGTGTCGCTGCCATACGATAATTAGAGCCTACAGTGGACCACAGTGATTGGCTGAACTTTATAATAACCCCTTGGTATTTGAGCCACTACACTTATGAACATACCTTCTATAATGATTACTTATTGCTTTTTACTATGAATTCATTAATTAATATATTCCATTTTACAGCACTTCCGCTGTTTATCTCTCAACACTCACTTTTAAATGACACAATAGTCAATGTAATTTTGTTTCACAAGAGGTTCTCCTCCTAGTTTGTCATCCCTAAAAATGCATTTGGGTCACCTTGCAAAATTCGCATTGTCGACACAACACGGCCCAAAGAAATAGGTAAAATGTGTTCACAGGCTTGAATATATACAATCATAAACTGTGCAATGGAATGATGGTAGTGAAAATTGGTGCCGGACTAGAAACTGGATTTGCAGCTTATCGCGGGCGGTCGCCTTACTATTAGGCTATTCGAGCACTCTTCACAGCCATACCAAAACTTCCATATGTCGATAACCATATTTCTAGAACCTACACTCGTACATTCGTTACATACACCCCTGTACAGGGGAAGACGTTTTAATTGAATGTCGCTTGCCTCGAGTTGGTAGATAAATACGATATTGCATTGTCTGTGTTGTTCAGAAGTACACTGCACTGATCCTTTGGATATGCATTTATGCAACATCCTGGTCCAGCACAAATTTTCATTGTCATCATTCCATTATACCACTGATGGTTGTCCCCTGACGGTTGTTCATATCTGATACTGTGAATGTGTTTCGTCTATTGAAGTTTGAGTCTGGCGGTGAAATGTAAACGGGTAGCCTAATGGTAAGGTGACCGCTTGCGATAAGACAGAGAGGGGAGCTACAGAGATCTGCTGGAAGATGTGGGGACATTGGAAGTCTGGAGGATGATGGTCAGGAGGAACAGGATGATGTCTTCGGCTGTAGGGGAAGGGTGCAAGGAATCGTTGGGGTGGATGGGCTGATCGATGGGGTGAACAGGAATTGTGAGCTTATAATTCCTGGGAGGTGGTTTGGCCTTGCATTTGGAGGAATAGGTGGGGCGGGATTCGTTGCAGGTGTTGCAGGAAGGAGGAGAGGTGAGGTTAGGACACTGTTTGAGGAAGTGGTAGGATATAGTGGGAGCAGGTGAGAGAGTTTTAGCAGTTTTGGGTGACATGGTCGTTGTAGAGGAGACAGCATTCGCAGTGATAGGATTGAGGAGGCGGACAGGAGGGGTCAACAGGGTGGTGAAATTTGAAAATCAAGTCTCCCTGAGTGAGGAGGTGATCTGTGGAAGAGGCAGACTCTGTAAACACATGCATCAGGAAGGTAGGGCCGGAGTTGTTACAGATACGTCAGGTTGAGTGGATATATAGGCTGGGGTGGGCATTCAATTCTGCCAACACCTCTTCCTCCATGACCACAGGAGTTTTTTGACCATAGCAGTGAGGGTCAGTGGATTTTGAGGGTGATTGGGCTGAGGGGGTAAGGAGGAAAGGTATGAGAGACACATGTGGGCCAAAGTTGATGTGGGGAAGTTTTCGGAGGAGATACATGCGGGAAGAGCGAGAGTTTGAATTCAAGCTAAGATTTAAAACTGGGCCTCGGGAGCGTGATGTACATCATATTGTTGAGGTCACAGGAACAATGTGGCGGAAGCTGGCCGCTATGGGCAGACTATACATAGGCTTTCATGCCGTGAACATCAGGAATTACCTTGTGGTACCTCGTTGTCACAACTGCTTGGACCTGGATCACATCCACAGGCATTGTACCAGGAGGAACTGAAAATCACATCAGGAAAGAATGTAGCAAAACAGGGATATGCATCTCATGTGTGAAGAGTGTCAAAAGAACGTGCAACGCCACCAGTAAGAACTGTCGCACTTACAAAATGCTGGAGCAGCAACTGATCTCCAGAATCTATTATGGCTGAAGCCATAAATGCTAATAGGATGCAAATGAGGAGGTCCCCCAGTGAAAGAAGGAGGGATGGAGAAGAGAGCAAGTAAATTTAAAGAATTCTTGAAAATGCTCTCGGGTACTAAAACTTGAAAACAGAAATGGCAGACATCGGTATTCAAACAGAGCCAGCATCTCCATGTGGAACTCCCTCCCTCCAGAGTCGGGGACTCAGGCAAATTGAAGATCAGAAGCGGCAACAACGATGTCCTGTAGGAGTTGTTTGAACGGTGGTGGTACAGAGGGAAAGCAAATAATGAGATACAAGACAATCGTATCAAACACCAACACGCTACTTTCTAAACAGGACACGTGTGCTATTAGAGTGCCATCTGTGGACCCTGGTAGTGTATACCTCAATTTGGAGTTTGCTATGCAGCTTTCCAGGCTGGAGCAGGCGGCTGTCCTGACCACTTCTTTGTTCCATGTGGTTCGAGCAGGACACAATTACCTTCTAGGTAATGGAGGCTGTGGACAGAATACAGCTTAAGTCAATGAATTTCCCCACCGACTTCGGAGTCCTGCGAGATCTAATAAAAAAGTCTAAGTGTAGAATGACGGCGTCCTCTTGGGTAAAATATTCCGGAGGTAAAATAGTCCCCCATTCGGATCTCCGGGCGGGGACTACTCAAGAGGATGTCGTTATCAGGAGAAAGAAAACTGGCGTTCTACGGATCGGGGCGTGGAATGTCAGGTCCCTTAATCGGGCAGGTAGGTTAGAAAATTTGAAAAGGGAAATGGATAGGTTAAAGTTAGATATAGTGGGAATTAGTGAAGTTCGGTGGCAGGAGGAACAAGACTTCTGGTCAGGTGACTACAGGGTTATAAACACAAAGTCAAATAGGGGTAGTGCAGGAGTAGGTTTAATAATGAATAGGAAAATAGGAACGCGGGAAAGCTACTACAAACAGCTTAGTGAACGCATTATTGTGGCCAAGATAGATACGAAGCCCACACCTACTACAGTAGTACAAGTTTATATGCCATCTAGCTCTGCAGATGACGAAGAAATTGAAGAAATGTATGATGAAATAAAATAAATTATTCAGATAGTGAAGGGAGACGAAAATTTAATAGTCATGGGAGACTGGAATTCGAGTGTAGGAAAAGGGGGAGAAGGAAACGTAGTAGGTGAATATGGATTGGGGCTAAGAAATGAAAGAGGAAGCCGCCTGGTAGAATTTTGCACAGAGCATAACTTAATCATAGCTAACACTTGGTTTAAGAATCATGATAGAAGGTTGTATACATGGAAGAACCCTGGAGATACTAAAAGGTATCAGATAGATTATATAATGGTAAGACAGAGATTTAGGAACCAGTTTTTAAATTGTAAGACATTTCCAGGGGCAGATGTGGACTCTGACCACAATCTATTGGTTATGACCTGTAGATTAAAACTGAAGAAACTGCAAAAAGGTGGGAATTTAAGGAGATGGGACCTGGATAAACTGAAAGAACCAGAGGTTGTACAGAGTTTCAAGGAGAGCATAAGGGAACAATTGACAGGAATAGGGGGAAAGAAATACAGTAGAAGAAGAATGGGTAGCTCTGAGGGATGAAGTAGTGAAGGCAGCAGACGATCAAATAGGTAAAAAGACGAGGGCTAGTAGAAATCTTTGGGTAACAGAAGAAATATTGAATTTAATTGATGAAAGGAGAAAATATAAAAATGCAGTAAATGAAGCAGGCAAAAAGGAATACAAATGTCTCAAAAATGAGATCGACAGGAAGTGCAAAATGGCTAGAGGACAAATGTAAGGATGTAGAGGCTTTTCTCACTAGGGGTAAGATAGATGCTGCCTACAGGAAAATTAAAGAGACCTTTGGAGATAAGAGAACCACTTGTATGAACATCAAGAGCTCAGATGGAAACCCAGTTCTAAGCAAAGAAGGGAAGGCAGAAAGGTGGGAAGAGTATATAGAGGGTTTATAAAAGGGAGATGTACTTGAGGACAATATTATGGAAATGGAAGAGGATGTAGATGAAGATGAAATGGGAGATACGATACTGCGTGAAGAGTTTGACAGAGCACTGAAAGACCTGAGTCGAAACAAGGCCCCCGGAGTAGACAACATTCCATTGGAACTACTGACGGCCTTGGGAAAGCCAGTCCTGACAAAACTCCACCATCTGGTGAGCAAGATGTATGAAACAGGCGAAATACCCTCAGACTTCAAGAAGAATATAATAATTCCAATCCCAAAGAAAGCAGGCGTTGACAGATGTGAGAATTACCGAACAATCAGTTTAATAAGCCACAGCTGCAAAATACTAACACGAATTCTTTACTGACGAATGGAAAAACTAGCAGAAGCCGATCTCGGGGAAGATCAGTTTGGATTCCGTAGAAATACTGGAACACGTGAGGCAATACTGACCTTACGACTTATCATAGAAGAAAGATTAAGAAAAGGCAAACCTACGTTTCTAGCATTTGTAGACTTAGAGAAAGGTTTTGACAATGTTGACTGGAATACTCTCTTTCAAATTCTAAAGGTGGCAGGGGTAAAATGCAAGGAGAGAAAGGCTATTTACAACTTGTACAGAAACCAGATGGCAGTTATAAGAGTCGAGGGACATGAAATGGAAGCAGTGGTTGGGAAGGGAGTAAGACAGGGTTGTAGCCTCTCCCCGATGTTATTTAATCTGTATATTGAGCAAGCAGTAAAGGAAACAAAAGAAAAATTCGGAGTAGGTATTAAAATCCATGGAGAAGAAATAAAAACTTTGAGGTTCGCCGATGACATTGCAATTCTGTCAGAGACAGCAAAGGACTTGGAAGAGCAGTTGAACTGAATGGATGGTGTCTTGAAGGGAGGATATAAGATGAACATCAACAAAAGCAAAACGAGGATAATGGAATGTAGTCGAATTAAGTCGGGTGATGCTGAGGGAATTAGATTAGGGAATGAGACACTTAAAGTAGTAAAGGAGTTTTGCTATTTGGGGAGCAAAATAACTGATGAAGTTCGAAGTAGAGAGGATATAAAATGTAGACTGGCAATGGCAAGGAAAGCGTTTCTGAAGAAGAGAAATTTGTTAACATTGAGTGTAGATTTAAGTGTCAGGAAGTCATTTCTGAAAGTATTTCTATGGAGTGTAGCCATGTATGGAAGTGAAACATAGACGGTAAGTAGTTTGGACAAGAAGAGAATAGAAGCTTTCGAAATGTGGTGCTACAGAATAATGGTGAAGATTAGATGGGTAGATCACATAACTAATGAGGAGGTACTGAATAGGATTGGGGAGAAGAGGAGTTTGTGGCACAACTTGACCAGAAGAAGGGATCGGTTGGTAGGACATGTTCTGTGGCATCAAGGGATCACCAATTTAGTATTGGAGGGCAGCGTGGAGGGTAAAAATCGTAGGGGGAAACCAAGAGATGAATACAATAAGCAGATTCAGAAGGATGTAGGTTGCAGTAGGTACTGGGAGATGAAGAAGCTTGCACAGGATAGAGTAGCATGGAGAGCTGCATCAAACCAGTCTCAGGACTGAAGACCACAACAACAACAACAAGTGTAGAAAACTGTATGTTAATGCAGATGAGTAGGAAAAACAAAATTATGAGTGTGCTGGTTCACACAGCCATGCCGATTAAATATCTAGGCGTAGTGTTCCAAAGCAATGTGAACTGAGCATGTAAGGACTGTAGAAGGGAATACGAATTGTCGACTTCGGTTTATTGGGAGAATTTTAGAAAATTGTAATTCGTCTGTAAAGGAGACCCCATATAAGACACTAGTACGACCCATCTTTGAGGACCAGGTTGTATTAAAGGAAGACATCGAAGCAATTCAGAGGCGGGCTGCTAGATTTGCTATGGGTAGTTTCGAACAGTACGAAAGTGTTACGGAGATGCTTTAGGAAGTGGTGGGAATCATATGACGGAAGGCGACATTATTTTCGAGGATAACCGGTATTAGAGACTGACTGCAGAACGATTCTACTGTTGCGAAAGTACACTTTGCTTGAGGGCCAGATGATACGATTAGAGTGATTAGAGGTCGTACGGAGACGTATAGACTGTCGATTTTCCCTCACTCTATTTATGAGTGAATAGGTAACGACTTTTGGTGCTACAAGGTACCCTTCACAAGTCATTATACGGTGGCTTGCGGAGTATGTATGCAAATGTGTGGCAGGGCTACCAACACAGATGTCCAGCAGCAATATGTTTCATTACGATCCGTCGATCACCTCGCATGGGATTATCCTCACTTTCCAATAGTGCAGAAGTCACTTGTTGTCATGATGACAGACGCCTCCTCAATGTCTCACCGTGCTTTTATTCACTGCCAGGTCTCCATTGACATTCTGCAAGCAGCTATAAATATCTGTGAAGGTCTGGTTTTCCGCCAAAAGGAAGTCGGTGACAGCACTTCCGTTACAGACGCCATTTTGAGGGCTGATTACAGGGTCGCCACCCATTGGAACTTCATGAACTACAGGGGCTGAAGCGGAAATATTCCACGACGTCCGCCAATGTGTTGCATTACTTATGGAACACCCCTCTATTTTTAAAGTCTTTTCGGCTAATTTCATCACAAGGTCAAAATTCAAAACTTGTAAAGCAAGGGTCACTGACAGAATCAACAAGACCTACCTAAAAACTTATTGATACTTACACTTAACCTGCCTTTACGAGTTTTAAATTTTGATGTGATGGTGAGAGTAGCCGAAACGATGGTGTAAGGAAAGACATGCATTAATCAGTATAGAAGGTTTTATTTACAAAACTACACTCCTGGAAATTGAAATAAGAACACCGTGAATTCATTGTCCCAGGAAGGGGAAACTTTATTGACACATTCCTGGGGTCAGATACATCACATGATCACACTGACAGAGCCACAGGCACATAGACACAGGCAACAGAGCATGCACAATGTCGGCACTAGTACAGTGTATATCCACCTTTCGCAGCAATGCAGGCTGCTATTCTCCCATGGAGACGATCGTAGAGATGCTGGATGTAGTCCTGTGGAGCGGCTTGCCATGCCATTTCCACCTGGCGCCTCAGTTGGACCAGCGTTCGTGCTGGACGTGCAGACCGCGTGAGACGACGCTTCATCCAGTCCCAAACATGCTCAATGGGGGACAGATCCGGAGATCTTGCTGGCCAGGGTAGTTGACTTACACCTTCTAGAGCACGTTGGGTGGCACGGGATACATGCGGACGTGCATTGTCCTGTTGGAACAGCAAGTTCCCTTGCCGGTCTAGGAATGGTAGAACGATGGGTTCGATGACGGTTTGGATGTACCGTGCACTATTCAGTGTCCCCTCGACGATCACCAGTGGTGTACGGCCAGTGTAGGAGATCGCTCCCCAGACCATGATGCCGGGTGTTGGCCCTGTGTGCCTCGGTCGTATGCAGTCCTGATTGTGGCGCTCACCTGCACGGCGCCAAACACGCATACGACCATCATTGGCACCAAGGCAGAAGCGACTCTCATCGCTGAAGACGACACGTCTCCATTCGTCCCTCCATTCACGTCTGTCGCGACACCACTGGAGGCGGGCTGCACGATGTTGGGGCGTGAGCGGAAGACGGCCTAACGGTGTGCGGGACCGTAGCCCAGCTTCATGGAGACGGTTGCGAATGGTCCTCGCCGATACCCCAGGAGCAACAGTGTCCCTAATTTGCTGGGAAGTGGCGGTGCGGTCCCCTACGGCACTGCGTAGGATCCTACGGTCTTGGCGTGCATCCGTGCGTCGCTGCGGTCCGGTCCCAGGTCGACGGGCACGTGCACCTTCCGCCGACCACTGGCGACAACATCGATGTACTGTGGAGACCTCACGCCCCACGTGTTGAGCAATTCGGCGGTACGTCCACCCGGCCTCCCGCATGCCCACTATACGCCCTCGCTCAAAGTCCGTCAACTGCACATACGGTTCACGTCCACGCTGTCGCGGCATGCTACCAGTGTTAAAGACTGCGACGGAGCTCCGTATGCCACGGCAAACTGGCTGACACTGACGGCGGCGGTGCACAAATGCTGCGCAGCTAGCGCCATTCGACGGCCAACACCGCGGTTCCCGGTGTGTCCGCTGTGCCGTGCGTGTGATCATTGCTTGTACAGTGTCCGGAGCAAGTATGGTGGGTCTGACACACCGGTGTCAATGTGTTCTTTTTTCCATTTCCAGGAGTGTATTAAGAAGACCTAAAGTATTCCGGCAGAGCATGTGAATTAGCCAAGAAAAAACCGTACAATCTGGGTTGCAAAACCTGCGCACGTTTTTTATACTGTGGGTAAGGGTGTGATAGCCAAATAACAATCATTCCTCAGTCTTGCGTTTGCTGCATATATGCTGCTACTACTTTTCAACAAGTTTTTGTAGTCAATAACAAACTTCATAAGCGAGTACATGTACAGCGACGTCAGTGTAGAAGTGCCCTACTCATTAAAACAGAGGCCTGTAAGAACTCTGAGAATGTGATACTAGTAGACATGTTTTGGGATAAAAGTATTAATTTAGCTTCACCTATGTAACTCCTATTACTCTATATTGCTTGAAAGAGAAAAAGTGACGTAATTAAATAAGTGTCGATATATCATTCGCGTTAACTACGAACAGTATTCCGACTGTAAATGAAGCTGCACCTAGCGGTGGTAAGAAACTACCAACTGTACCTTTCAGTAGAGATTACCATCTGCTTTCAGTACCGGGAGTCGAGTGTATTCTACTTCACTAGTACTGCTATGATTATAATAAAATTGTCTGCGTCAACAGCCTGAAAGCAATTATATCTACATCTGCACCATTCGATCAAAAGTATCCGGACTCAGCTATGTAGTTCATAATTTTCCACTACATGTCACGATTGTCCGGACGCGCCAGTGTCAAAGGAGGCTGTAACAGAAGAACGACCCAGGCAGGAGAGCTCAGCGACTTCGGATGTGGACTAAGCGTTGGATGTCATCAGAATAACAGATCTATCAGCGACACCTCAACCCTTCTGAAGCTGCTGGTAACGTGTTTGTAAAGTGGAAACCTCAGCGACCAACGACAAGCAAACCAAGACTAGACAATCCCAGCACCGACGGATAGGGACCTGCGAGCATAGTGGAGGTTGGTTGTAGAAAACAGCGTAAAATTAGTGAAAGAAATTTCTGATTATTTCCACAGTGCTATCAGCAATCCAGCAAGCGTAATGATTGTGCGTAAGGAATTAAAAAGAATGGTGTACGATGGTCGAACAGCTCCACATAACCCACGAAATGTACCATTTTTTTTCGAGTGTTAATCTTTAAGACGTAGAGAAGTAGTGTGTCAAGAATGTACCATTCCCAGTGGTTTTGTTAGTGGATTGTACTTTTTTCCACATTACTGAATAAATGTTTCATTCATTTCACTCAGGCCTTTTCTATTGGTCGAAATTTCCTCGTTTCTCGTTACCAAATTGTTTACAATAAAATAAATAAATCCTTACATGCTGTTACATGCCTCGCCGACTACGAATGGGCACAAAGGACATGTGAATACCTCTAAATCACGTATATGTGAAAACAATGCACGCCTAATGGAGACACTACACAGCAGCTAGGAGAACTTCTGTTACTTCTGTAAGATTATGACGGTACAGTTCTTCGATCTACTCCCATAAATATGTAATACACGATAGCTTAAATATTAGATATACTCACCGCTTTTTCTTGGCTCTGAGCACTATGGGACTTAACATCTATGGTCATCAGTCCCCTAGAACTTAGAACTACTTAAACCTAACTAACCTAAGGACAGCACACAACACCCAGCCATCACGAGGCAGAGAAAATCCCTGACCCCGCCGGGAATCGAACCCGGGAACCCGGGCGTGGGAAGCGAGAACGCTACCGCACGACCACGAGATGCGGGCCGCTTTTTCTTGTTGCAAAAATAGGAGACTACAGCTGATGCCATGTTTTGTCCTGTTGAAACAGTTGCAAATAATTGATAAAATGTGATAATTTTTTGCCTTATTATTTTTAAAATGTGGAAAGTCAGTGTAAGTGTATATGACGCGAACGCTGTCAGCTACATGCTGTTGCAGCCTCACCTCTACTTGTAACTGATATTCGTTTCCCATAGTGGCATACCATACACATACCGAATACTGCACATAATCTGAAAACATAGCGAGAAATTTGGAATCTGCATTGCATTTCGTAGTAGATATGTGACGGGGCAGTCAGTTACATTGGAACAGCACACCCTCAAGGCAATGTCAACATCGCAGCAGGAGTCTAAAAAATATAACGTATGAATGGACCCGAAATTTCCTTCACGTTAGTCTTAACCCGGATTGACACAGAGCCTCTTTGCAGAGCTGCTCAGCGGTTCGCAAGCAGGGCTTCCATTGACGTTAGTGGCTCTGCTTACTACCAAACCTGAGTGACGTTCCAAACGCGCTTTAGTGGCGCTGCTACCGAGTGTTAGTTGCTCTCTAAACGCGCGTTAGTAGCACTGCAACAACCGGTTAGTGGCGATGCTAGGTTTGCTTACTTTGTGTAAGATATTGAGTAATAATTTGAGGATATTTCATGAAATGTTCGACAAGATTTGGCAGACATTGCAATGGAAACTTGCAGCCTTGTGCCTAACCTCGTCAGGGAAAGAGATGAATTGATAAATAAATCTACACCCTAGCTGCAAACACGCGTTGATATACATCATTGGGGACATGCTGAAAATGTGTGCCTCGACATGGACTCCTGCTTACATTGCAGACGCATGGCATTCGCACACGTTATACCCCATCTCGTACGGGACTTGGTAGATTAATCTGACACGAGTAGTGAGCATGATGGGCAAACATCTATTCGGCGCACTACGAATGTAGTGGTGCGGACATGTCGGGAACGTGGGTCAGATGGATAGATGGATAGAGCGTCTGCCATGTAAGGAGGAGGTCCCGGGTTCGACTCCCGGTCGGGGCACACATTTTCAACATGTCCTGAATGATGTATATCAACGCCTGTTTGCAGCTAGGGTGTCGATTTAATTATCATTTCATTCTAGAGAAGCTGCACGGTCATCAATGGTATCTGTTCTTTCGGGAACAGATACTATCGTCATATACAGTATAAAGAGATGAGTGCTGTTGCTGAACTAGAGGATGAGATGCCAGTAGAGAATTCTCTACATGGAAACGCTACTAAATGCATCCGAAGAGCGTTTGCTGTTTACTTCATGATTGGAGGGGTATGGAAATAACAAATGTACCTCATATTTGAAATGATGGTTAACTTGCAATTGAAATATTTCCTTGAAATACAACTTTGCATGAATTGAATTTTGTAAAGTATTTTAGTTACCACAATAACTCCTGTGTTAGTGACATTTGTAGGAAATAAACCCTACTTTTCTAACCGATGAAGTTTTTCTGTTGTGGACATGACGGTGAAATTTGTTTCGAATATCCCTATGGTGGACTACAGGTAGTTTTCTTTGCGATCTAGTTGCTGTAATCGTAGTGGTTCAGGCCCTTATGGCAGGCAACTTTTAATTCTCAATAGCAGAACTTCTGTATTGATTTTGGGTCTGTGTATGCCTGTATGGAACGGCTTTGTCGCGACAGTGCACAACCGACCACTTCTGCTTCACACAACTACTGTGCTAGAAACAAAGCGGGCCAGGACTCGTGTATAACCAGCTCTACGTTAGCATTTTTGAAATAGTGGTGTCGCTTGAAGTGCAGTCTGAACGCTACCTTGACGTTGCTTGCATAGTCACGACTGGAGCCACATTTTGTGGGTGCCATTGGCGTCGAAGCAGACCACCGAGACGGCAAGCAGCACCACTGGTTCAGTGACTGTGGCTGCGTGTAGAACCTGTCACATACCTGCAGCGATCGTCAACGGCAGCGCTACTAAGAAGCGCTGCTAAGTGGCTACGTCTGAAGGGTGCCCTTGTAGTGACGTAAAAGTAAATTCCCTTCGTGGTCGATATTCTCGACTGCAGTGGAGAACAAATTTTAATTATCATGCAGAAACGCCAGTACTGCAAAGAATTTTCATCATTTTACTCCTGGCCGGCGAGGCGGAGCTCCCCGTTAAAGCGTTAAGTCTCACAGCTGTTCGCTTCGTCTACTGAGGAAGGCAGTCTGTATGGCCTTAAATATCCCTTGGTACATGGAGAGAAGACATGCGCTGCCACTAGAATCGGCCGTGATTACCTCTGTTCTACACACATCCGTCACCATGATTACGCTACGATTAAATTTGCAATTACTGTACGACATCTCCACCATACCGTTACGCGTCTGAGGAAGACAGTGGGATCACTTCTCCACTGAGACATTCCAGGTGCCGAAATCGTTGGTCCTTGTGACTGAGTGTGTCATTGAGGAGAAGGACAATAAGGTGTAAAAATGACTTCACTTCAGAATATTCGAAACCGATCAAGTAATAGAAAATTTGACGGATTCAGTCAACATTTCAGAAATGTGTAAGTTGTGAATTACAATGTTATCATTGTTGTCGCGTTCTTTGTTCGATAACGAACTCAACAGCTATTGTCACAAGGAAGACTGTACCTTAGAAGATGTTTCATAAGCTCCAGTGATGTACTTCAGTTCATGCTGGTTCTTATGAAATCTTTATTCAGTAACTGTGTCCATAATTTGTCCGAAAGCACAGACTTTCCGCAAGAACTCTTACACCTACTGCCGCGTACATACCTACTCCGTAAGATACCATACAGCCCATACTTGTACCACTACTAATAATTCATTTCCTTGTTCCACTCGCAGAAGGAGCAAGAGAGAAACGACTGTCTACATTCCTCCTTACGACTCTAATTTCTCTTACTTTGTCTTCGAGATACTTACACTACGTTTGACAGCATAATCTGCAATGTGCCCCAGATGCCGCTTCTCTTTAAGTTCTATTGATAGCGTTTTGCCAATTGAATGTCTCCATCCCTTCAAGGATTCCTATTTCGGTTCACGGAGCATTTCTGTACTACTCACGTGTGGAACGAATCTGCCAGTAACAAATCTAGCACCACACTTCTGAATTGCTTCTATACCTTGCTTTAATCCGACTTGGTGATAATCCCAAACGCTCGAGTAGTACATAAGAATGGGTCACTCTAGTGTTCTATACCGGACAGTTTTTTATAGATGAGCTACAATAGAATTCTCCCAATAAACCGAAACCGACCATTCGCCTTTCTTACTAGCGACCTAACGTTCTCGTTCCATTTCATATGGTTATGCAGCGTTACCACTAGATATTTTATCGACGTAACTGTGTCATGTAACAGACCACTAGTACTGTATTCTAGCAGTCGAGGATTATTTTTCTTACTCACCTGCATGAACTTGCGGTTTTCTGCATTTAGAGCGTGCTATCATTCATCACCCCCCCATGAACCATGAACCTTGCCGTTGGTGGGGAGGCTTGCGTGCCTCAGCGATACAGATGGCCGTACCGTAGGTGCAACCGCAACGGAGGGGTATCTTGTTGAGAGGCCAGACAAACATGTGGTTCCTGAAGAGGGGCAGCAGCCTTTTCAGTAGTTGCAGAGGCAACAGTCTGGATGATTGACTGATCTCGCCTTGTAACATTAACGAAAACGGCCTTGATGTGCTGGTACTGCGAACGGCTGAAAGCAAGGGGAAACTACAGCCGTAATTTTTCCCAAGGACATGCAGCTTTACTGTATGATTAAATGATGATGGCGTCCTCTTGGGTAAAATATTCCGGAGGTAAAATAGTCCCCCATTCGGATCTCCGGGCGGGGACTACTCAAGAGGACGTCGTTATCAGGAGAAAGAAAACTGGCGTTCTACGAATCGGAGCGTGGAATGTCAGATCCCTTAATCGGGCAGGTAGATTAGAAAATTTAAAAAGGGAAATGGATAGGTTAAAGTTAGATATAGTGGGAATTAGTGAAGTTCGGTGGCAGGAGGAACAAGACTTTTGGTCAGGTGATTACAGGGTTATAAATACAAAATCAAATAGGGGTAATGCAGGAGTAGGTTTAATAATGAATAAAAAAATACGAGTGCGGGTTAGCTACTACAAACAGCATAGTGAACGCATTATTGTGGCCAAGATAGACACAAAGCCCATGCCTACTACAGTAGTACAAGTTTATATGCCAACTAGCTCTGCAGATGATGAAGAAATTGATGAAATGTATGACGAGATAAAAGAAATTATTCAGGTAGTGTAGGAAGACGAAAATTTAATAGTCATGGGTGACTGGAATTCGTCAGTAGGAAATGGGAGAGAAGGAAACATAGTAGGTGAATATGGATTGGGGGGAAGAAATGAAAGAGGAAGCCGCCTTGTAGAATTTTGCAAAGAGCATAACTTAATCATAGCTAACACTTGGTTCAAGAATCATAAAAGAAGGTTGTATACCTGGAAGAATCCTGGAGATACTAAAAGGTATCAGATAGATTATATAATGGTAAGACAGAGATTTAGGAACCAGGTTTTAAATTGTAAGACATTTCCAGGGGCAGATGTGGATTCTGACCACAATATTTTGGTTATGAACTGCAGATTGAAACTGAAGAAACTGCAAAAAGGTGGGAATTTAAGGAGATGGGACCTGGATAAACTGAAAGAACCAGAAGTTGTAGAGAGTTTCAGGGAGAGCATAAGGGAAAAATTGACAGGAATGGGGGAAAGAAATACAGTAGAAGAACAATGGGTTGCTCTGAGGGATGACGTAGTGAAGGCAGCAGACGATCAAGTAGGTAAAAAGACGAGGGCTAATAGAAATCCTTGGGTAACAGAAGAAATATTGAATTTAATTGATGAAAGGAGAAAATATAAAAATGCAGTAAATGAAGCAGGCAAAAAAGAATACAAACGTCTCAAAAATGAGATCGACAGGATGTGCAAAATAGCTAAGCAACGATGGCTAGAGGACAAATGTAAGGATGTAGAGGCCTGTCTCACTAGGGGTAAGATAGATACTGCCCACAGGAAAATTAAAGAGACCTTTGGAGAGAAGAGAACCACTTGTATGAATATCAAGAGCTCAGATGGCAACCCAGTTCTAAGCAAAGAAGGGAAGGCAGAAATGTGGAAAGAGTATATAGAGGGTTTATACAAGGGCGATGTACTTGAGGACAATATTATGGAAATGGAAGAGGATGTAGATGAAGACGAAATGGGAGATAAGATACTGCGTGAAGAGTTTGACAGAGCACTGCAAGACCTGAGTCGAAACAAGGCCCTGGGAGTAGACAACAATCCATTAGAACTACTGATGGCCTTGGGAGTGCCAGTCATGACAATACTCTACCAACTGGTGAGCAAGATGTATGAGACAGGCGAAATACCCTCAGACTTCAAGAAGAATATAATGATTCCAACCCCAAAGAAAGCAGGTGTTGACAGATGTGAAAATTACCGAACTATCAGTTTAATAAGTCACAGCTGCAAAATACTAACGCGAATTAATTACAGACGAATGGAAAAACTGGTAGAAGCCGACCTCGGGGAAGATCAGTTTGGATTCCGTAGAAATGTTGGAACATGTGAGGAAATACTAACCTTACGACTTATCTTAGAAGAAAGATTAAGAAAAGGCTAACCTACATTTCTGGCATTTGAAGACTTAGAGAAAGCTTTTGACAATGTTACCTGGAATACTCTCTTTCAAATTCTGAAGGTGGCAGGGGTAAAATACAGGGAGCGAAAGGCTATTTACAATTTGTACAGAAACCAGATGGCAGTTATAAGAGTCGAGGGGCATGAAAGGGAAGCAGTGGTTGGGAAAGGAGTGAGACAGGGTTGTAGCCTCTCCCCGATGTTATTCAATCTGTATATTGAGCAAGCAGTAAAGGAAACAAAAGAAAAATTCGGAGTAGGTATTAAACTTCATGGAGAAGAAATAAAAACTTTGAGGTTCGCCGATGACATTGTAATTCTGTCAGAGACAGCAAAGGACATGGAAGAGCAGTTGAACGGAATGGACAGTGTCTTGAAAGGAGGATATAAGATGAACATCAACAAGAGCAAAACGAGGATAATGGAATGTAGTCAAATTAAATCGGGTGATGCTGAGGGAATTAGATTGGGAAATGAGACACTTAAAGTAGTAAAGGAGTTTTGCTATTTAGGGAGTAAAATAAATGATGATGGTCGAAGTAGAGAGGATATAAAATGTAGACTGACAATGGCAAGGAAATCGTTTCTGAAGAAGAGAAATTTGTTAACATTGAGTATAGATTTAAGTGTCAGGAAGTCGTTTCTGAAAGTATTTGTATGGAGTGTAGCCATGTATGGAAGTGAAACATGGACGATAACTAGTTTGGACAAGAAGAGAATAGAAGCTTTCGAAATGTGGTGCTACAGAAGAATGCTGAAGATAAGGTGAGTAGATCATGTAACTAATGAGTAGGTATTGAATAGGATTGGGGAGAAGAGAAGTTTGTGGCACAACTTGACTAGAAGAAGGGTTCGGTTGGTAGGACATGTTTTGAGGCATCAGGGGATCACAAATTTAGCATTGGAGGGCAGCGTGGATGGTAAAAATCGTAGAGGAAGACTAAGAGATGAATACACTAAGCAGATTCAGAAGGATGTAGGTTGCAGTAGGTACTGGGAGATGAAGAAGCTTGCACATGATAGAGTAGCATGGAGAGCTGCATCAAACCAGTCTCAGGACTGAAGACTACAATAACAACATCATTCATCACACAAAATAGCTTCCTTTCGTCCTGTTTCGTATTATGGTCAACGTTGACACTCCCACACACTACAGTGTCACCAACAAACGGTTGCAAATTGATTAGGTCATCCTATCTGTCAAACCGCTTATGTACACTGAAGTCCAAAACTAAAGCAATAAACCGCTATTTCCCCGTCCCGTGTCTAATTCACAGTATAATCGTAAAAATGTCACCAGATGTCCGTATGGTCATGTTGTGCTGGGAAGTTGGCATTCCGGTCAACGGACAACCATGCAAACGATAGCATAAGGCACATATCAAAGAGGGTAGTGTCTTCCGGGTAGTCCCACATCTACGATCGGTGTGTACACAGTCAAAGACGGTGCAGTATGGCAGACAAGACGCCTACCAGATTCTTTGCGGTGGACGGCCACAGGAAAAATGCATGCAGGGCAGTCACTAACTGATGTGGCCCGATGGCTTAATCTGAATCATTCTGTTGTTTCTCGACACTTTGCAGAGGCCGAAACTGTATTCTGAAGATCAGAGCAGGGCTGACCACGTGTGCTATGAGAAACAGAGGACCATTATTTTGCTATCAGGGCACGACGATACCGCCTTAGTACTGCACAGCTACTTGCATCTGTCCTCGCAACATCCAGTGGACCTGTTGTATCAAAGTTAACGGTGTACATAAGGCTTCGTCAAAGTGGCCTTTGTGTTTGAAGATCTGTTGCATGTGTACCTCTGACGCTTCTTTACAGAAGAGAACGACTAAAATGGAGTCGTCAAAATGCCATCTGGACGGTAGAACAATGGTACAATGTTCTTTTCACAGATGAGACCCGATTTGGCATGCGAGTGATTCTCGGCGGAGTCGCATATGGGGGGAACGTGGATCACAATTTCGGGACCCAAACATTTTGAAAAGGGACCGATATCGAGGTGGAACTCTAATGCTGTGGGCAGAGATTATGTTGACCACTCGAACACCTCTTCATGGATTTATATGGGTGAAATGGTGAATTGGCAAGATTTAACTACTTTCAGGTATTGTGATGGGATCTTGAGACCTGATGTGTGGTTGTTGCGAGGTTCTGTGGGCCCAAACTTCTTACTGATGAAAAACAATGCTCAGCCTCATAGAGCACAGGTGGTGGATGTTTTCTTGGAAACTGAAGATACTGCACTCATGGTGAGGCCTGCTCGCTCACCCGAATGGAATCCCATGGGGCCTGTCGGGGATGCACTAGGGAGACGGGCTGCATCACGTCGACATTCACCAACCAACCTCTAAGACTTGCGAGCTGCTTTGCAGGAAGATTGGACGTTATTGCCTCAACGTAACATTGATGACATCGTTCACTGCATGCCACATCGTTGTCAGGCCTTTATTGCTGCCAAAGGTGGTCACACCCTTTGTCGAGGACATTAAACATTTGTTGGAATGTGTGTGGAAATCCGTTAGAAAAAAACAAAGAACGTTTTTGTCTGCCATTTATATGTCGCAGTTGTTAACGTTCTGTATCCTTTACATTGTTTATTACTATCGCCTGTTTACTCTGTTCTGTGGCAAAATAAACGCTACCTTGCGAAATTTCAGTTTGTTGCTTTAATGTTAGACACCAATGTACATACAGAACAACAAAAGTTCTGCCACAGTTTCCCTGGGCACACCTGAAAATACCCTTAAATCTGGTTAATACTGATGATGCTTCCAGAAAGTAGTAATAGTTTTACTCATAGATGGAGCACTTTTTCAAAGGTATTGGACGTGTCAACATATAACAGTCTAAGATAAGAAAAACATGACTCAGTGTATACAGGTGTTTATGTACATACAGGTCTAGTTTGACACAAGGATGGAAGAGAGACTCTGCTATGGCTGGTAGGAACATCCCCAACATTTGGCTGGAGTAATTGAGGGAAATCATCGTAAACCTAAATCTGGACGTTCGTACGGGAATTACAGCTTCCATCTTCCGGAATAAAGACAGTCTATTTAAAACAGCACAGCCTCGTTAGATTTAGCCCTAGCTCACGATACTCTTTTGAACATTCTTGCAAAGAAGTTATATCCTAATATAAAAAGAAGTGGGATACGGGAGTACTTAGGAATGAAGAGCTACGCTTGAACGTCTCTGAAGCTATAGATACTGCAATAATGAATAACTCAGTAGCCAATTCGGTTTGAGAGGGTGATCGTTATGCATATGTAGGAGGCCGATTTGGCCGTCTAGAGTTGGTGGGAGGTAAGATGAAGTCGCTTGTGTGAGTCTGGGTCTCAGGACACAGCGTGACCGTCTTAGGCAAAGTGCCGCAGCTGGGCAAGTTGCAGCATCTGGTACAGGCCGGTCAGGTACAAAGACAAGTGGCATCGCCGGAAATGGGTTAATCCCAAAGCTGGGAATTTGGATGACTGTTGTTCATACGACCAGTGTGCAGGAGCAATGCTCCAGAGCTGGTGGAGTGTCAGACAAGCTGAAACACGGCTTCTTAGAGATCTTTGAGAGTCTCTAATAATTTACAGTCAAATATTAATGCAAATCTGAATACATAAGCGATCCCAGAAAACTGTTGTACATCTAAAGCCACAACAATAATTTCAATATCTTATAACAACAACATTTAATAATTTACAGTTACTAAATATTTTCGCAATGAACCTCTGAATTAACACGTTCTAAATGCTACATATAATTTCAACAAAGGATAGGCATATCCCATATGACAGTATTGCACTATACCACTACCATCGCTGAAAGCTGCATATGTGTATCAACTGTATTTTTTGATTTATTACGTTTTTAATGTCTTTTCATCACACAGATGTTTGTCACAACATTATATCTCACACAATTAAACAGAAAATGGACACTGCATCAATACCTCAATGAACAGTTGACTATTTTGCCAGTAACTTTATTTACCTATTAACTACAACTGACAATACAAAATCATGGAAATTTAAAAACGGTCAATCACACACTGAAAGGAGAATAAAAGACGATTCTGTGATGAAAGTATAAATAAATGTTTAAACAAACAGTATTTAACACAATCTATTGTCATTTGTCATGAGTGCACTTGCACAAAAATACTGGCTTATTTATTTATGGAAAAATCTTTATTTATACTTATTGTGAATGGTTTGAGTGTCACTGAATATTTATAACATTTCTTTATTTAAATATTCTTCTAATACATTAGTTTAGTCTCGAAATTGTTTATGTCGATTCAAATCGTGTCTGTGGAGCTTAAGAACGATATTCTTTTGGTGGGAACGGCCTTCATCTTATTGGAAAAGCAGACAATAGCACAAAACTACGGGACTTTCCGAGGGAATACCTTGGAAGACTACAAGGCACTCTCACTTTTGATACGGTGTCATGCTACTTCATAGGGAAGGTGATCGTTATTACTTGGTTGCTATATTTGATATGATCTGACTTCATTCATATGGTGAAATGGTTGGCAGTAGTTAACGCTCTTGTTTGTGTGCTCTAGTGAAGGCGTAGTGGTAGGCTTTACCTGCGTTCAAAGGAAGAGGGTGCCGAGTTAATTGACTGCAGTAAAACCGTACAGCAGTTGTGAGCCGAGGGAGGTTTTTTCTGTGGAACTTGGTGAAAACGTTTGCCGACAGCCAAGTCCCTCGGTCTCATAGTGCAGACACATTGGGTGTTGCTGGTCAGTCAGCGGGTGCGTTCAAGGAGGCTGGCTAGCACCGAGGAGTCACTACAGCTATGAGCGGAGTATTGTAGATGTGATGACCAGCAATAAAGCAGAGGATGGGCCCTTGTTAGATAGAAAGCGGATGACACAGATGTGAGTTTCTGCGAATTTCCTTGGGATAGGGAAGTGGCGCCCGTGTTTCCAGACTCTGCTACAAAACATATTTGTGAAGGCCGAGGCTTTTTGCGAGTTTATGGCTGTTCTTTGAAAAGTTCCAAATGGACGCAACAGGAGAGATAATTGTTGTGGCGTAACAAGCTCGCTACGCCACGCTGAGAAGGAAGCCGAAAGGCACGCGTACACACACGCCGACTGGCATCAAGTCTGGAACAGGATACGTTATGACTGCTATAAAGAAAATACGTAGCTTTGGGAATATACTTAACTTTTAATCAATCCTTGTGATACATCTCTCTTGACTATACAAATGAGACTCGAAAGATACATGCACTGATACAATTGGCGCCTTACTAAGTCGTAGCCATTAACTTAGCTGAAGGCTATTCTGTCTCTCGGCAAATGAGAGCAAAGGCTTCGTCAGTATAGTCGCTAGCAACGTCGTCGTACAACTGGGGCGAGTTCTCGTACGTCTCTCGAGACCTGCCGTGTGGTGGCGCTCGGTCTGCGATCACACAGTGGCGACACGCGGGTCCGACATGTACTAATGGACCGCGGCCGATTTAAGCTACCACCTAGCAAGTGTGGTGTCTGGCAGTGACACCACAATAATAGTCTTTTTATGGAGGGCTGCTGTTCCATGCAAGTCATGCTTTTAGCAAAGACACGGAGTTAACGCGTGAGAAAGATGACTCGAAGTTAAATCTTTTTTCCTTTTCTCGCAATTAATTTTTAAAGTCGCTGGTTGGCCAAATCTGTGTATGCAGAGCAGGGGGACGGTTTCCCAACTCGTGATAGGCTTTTGCTAAAGTGAGTGTAGTCTAAGCATGCAAATGTGCTATGCTTCCGAGCTGCAGAAGAAAGCTGTAGGGAAAGGGAAGAACACTCTTGTACTGGCACTTCACTAGTAAAGAACAGTAGGTCTTTACCTAGATGGTGAGACTTGTGTCCTTCACTAGTGTACCACTTAGAGCCTGTGCCAGTCACCATCCCAACCGACAGAGGTATTGCTTCTTGCATAATGCACACAAGAAGTTATTTGTGGGTGTACTTATTTGTTTTGAGTCGGCCGTCTATTGTTTGACATATTCGGTCACGCTTAGTTATGCCCCGGAGTCAAATTGGTTTGGCAGACCATCAAACGGGCCCACCTGCGCATTGGAATCCACTGGGGTATCAGAGGCTCATGGGGAAGTATCTGCATTCCGAATCAGCCAAACCTGAGACCGCGCGACCGAGCGAGGCGCCGCAGTGGTTAGACACTGGACTCGCATTCGGGACGACGACGGTTCAATCCCGCGTCCGGCCATCCTGATTTAGGTTTTCCGTGATTTCCCTAGATCACTCCAGGCAAATGCCGGGATGGTTCCTTTGAAAGGGCACGGCCGACTTCCTTCCCCATCCTTCCATAATCCGAGCTTGTGCTCCGTCTCTAAAGACCTCGTTGTCGACGGGACGTTAAACACCAATATCCTCCTCCTCCGTGAGACCGCGTACTTGCATATTCCCGGGCGCGCGTCGTTAATAACAGATTGTCGCTGCCCTTGACTGCAGTCGGCGATATGTCGTGCTGTCCCGCCCTGACCTGCAGAAGGGTGAAGTATTCACTGCTTTGGCGTAGGCCTCCAATATATGCTTCTCGACGCCCTGTTCTTTGGAACCATATTTTTCTTTATGGAGTAGTAGAGGGTAGATCCTTGGCAGTTGCATAGCACGCCGGCTGCGGTGGCCGTGCGGTTCTAGGCGCTTCCATCCGGAACCGCGTTACTGCTACGGTCGCAGGTTCGAATCCTGCCTCGGGGATGAATGTGTGTGATGTCCTTATGTTAGTTAGGTTTAAGAAGTTCTAAGTTCTAGGGGACTGATGACCTCAGATGTTAAGTCCCATAGTCTCAGAGCCATTTGAACCATTAGTTGCATAGCTTTTGGGCCATACCACTGATTCACATTTATGAAGTCAGATAACGCAATTAGTTCTGGTTAGTGTGGTGTGTTGATGTCCAGCTGATCACTTTGTTAACCATAGACCGCATATTATTGAAAACATTTGTCAAATAAAAATGTTTGTGTGGCGTTTTTTTACCCATCTTTTTTCCTGTAATGTTAAGAATGAATAAATCTATTGTTATTTAGACCGCAACTCCTCCCAGTGTTCTGATTAACATTATCTTTGCCATTTTATTAAAGTATTGATTGAAATTGAAAGAGTCAGAAGCTTGCAACTTCAAGGGAGCGACTCCGGACACTTGGACATTTGTGTGTAAAGGAGGCTGACCTACCTGCCGTAACAAGTGATATTTGCAACTTCTGAAAGGACTTTAAATTTCGAGACGTCTGAATGAACTCCAGTGGAGGACTGTTTTTCCGATTGTATTACGGAACTGATGAATGACAGAATATGAGTTACTACTCTTTGTATCACGTGTGTTAGTTTGTGAGACATCAGGTTAAACTCTGAACTGTTTTGAGTTGGTGGATAATTCGTGTATCTTGATCAAGAAATGGTCTTAGTTTCCACGTATCTTTGATTAAAATTTAGTGTGGGGATTTAGATATCATTCTCGTAACATTCTCAACGCAAATTTACTGCATTTGAAAAAGGCATTTTCTATCTGTATTATAAATGAATATAGTGATACCACTTCCCATTAATTTGAGATGTCCTTTCTTGAGTAAGCATTATTCAAAATAATTCTGTGTCTTCCACATCAATACACACGTTAGAAGAGAACCCTTGTTTTTCAATTATTGATTTAACCTTTATTATGTATTTCTGTTTGTTTTATCAGCTTGCAATTCTAGCCAATGCATAGACTATTTCACTGCAGGATGACAGCTACAGGTTGTTATTTGCAGCGAATTAGCTACAGGGCATGAAAACAGGCGTGTGAGGCTCAGTTTTATGACTACATCGGGCTATTATTTGCAAACAGAGTCACTTAGAGCACAAGTACCTAAACGTCGAGTAACAACAAGTAAAGACGCAACTGGTTTGCTTGTACATGATACTGTTTGGAAGAGCAACTGCTCAAGCAGTAACCATTACGTACTGTAGCAAGAAATTGACGTCTATAAAAAGGGCAGTCAGAGAAGTTGAAAAAAATTTAGGTGCAAGGAAGATAACTGCAAAGAAACCATGAATGACAGAAGAATTACTTTATTTCATCGACGAAAGAAGGAAGTACAAAAATGTTCAGGGAAATTCGGGAATACAGATATACCGGTCTCTTAGGAATGAAATATAAGGAAGTGTAAGGAAGCTAAGGCGAAACAGCTGCACGAAAAATGTGAGGAAATCAAAAAACTAATGACTGTCAGAAGGACTGACTTAGCATACAGAATAGTCAAAACAGCCTCCGGTGAAATTAAAAGCAAGTGCTGTAACATTAAGAATGTAATGGGGACTTTACAGCAAAATGCAGAGGAGAGATGGGAAGAGAACACTGGAGGCGTAAGGGCGGAGGGGGAGGGGGGGGCGGGGGCAGACTTGTCCAATAACGTGATAGAGGAAGAAGCAGGCGACGACTGGGAAGAGAGAGAGAGAGAGCATCCGGTATTAGAATCGGTATTTAAAGGAGCTTTGAAAGTCTTAAAATTAGTTAACGCAGAAGGAGTAGATAACATTTCAACGGAATTTCTCAAATCACTGTGGGAAAAGGTATGTTGAATGATGAGACTGGCGACAGGCCATCAAACTTTCGGAAAAATGTCGTTCTACAGTTCCGAAGATACCAAGAGGCAACAATTGGGAGAATTATCGTACAATCAGCTTAACAGGTCACTCATCCGAGATGCTGAGAACAATAATGTACAGAACAAAGGAAAAGAAAACAGAGGATCTCTTCGACGATCACCAGAAAAGTAAAGGCACCAGAGAGTCAATTCTGACGTTGCGCTTGATAATGGAAGCAAGACTAAAGAAAGATCGTTCATAGGATTTGTCGATATCGAAAAACCGTTCGACGTTGTCAAATGGTGGAAGATGTTCGCAATTATGAGTGAAAGAAGAGTAAGCTATAAGGGAAGACGGTTAATAAACGATCTGTGTAAGAACCAAGACGGAACAACGAAAATGGAAGATTAAGAAAGAAGTGCTCGGATTTAAAAGGGTGTGAGACAGAGATGCAGTCTTTCGCCATTACTGTTCAACCTACACACCGCAGAAGATTTGGCAGAAACAGAAGAAAGATTTAAGACTGGGATTAAAATTCATGGTGAAAACATACACTATGTGATCAAAAGTATCTGGACACCATCAAAAACACACGTTGCTCATATTAGGTGCATTGTTGTGCTGCCACCTACTGCCAGGTACTCCATACCTGCCCTCAGTAGTCATTAGACATCGTGAGAGAGCAGAATGGGCGCTCCGCGGAACTCACGGACTTCGAAATTCAATGAAGACAATACCAATCGCCGTTATATAGGTTTATTTCTGCGCAACCGGTTTCGACGTTACACTACGTCATCTTTGGGCCTTAACTGTGGAGGATATAACAGAACAATAATTACATATTGAAATACAGAGCATATTGACTAGAAGACTCGAGTGTTGCATATTACATTACGTAAAGGGAATTATACAGTGAATGTTAAATCAGAGCAATAAATCATATTGAAATTCATAGCGTATTGCTTAAAAGCTGCAATTGTTTCATGTAAATTTCCTTAATTAAAAGAACTCAGCCATAATAAACCTCCATAATACACCGTAATATACGCTATCAGAATTAATTAGTTATTCATACATATTGTAAAATCTTCAGCATCGACACGGACGTGTTAATAAAACAGAAGTGTTATAGTAATGTAATCATCACTCCAGATATTTATTGGTTTCAAAACGTATGGCTATACGTGGCAGACGCCTGGTTTAGTCTAAAGGTAAAAGACGGTTAAGAGGAACCGCCAAATCATATGTAAAACAGAACCATGATCACATGTCAGGTGAAGTAAAAAAGGGTGGGGTATAACTCAATGGTTGTAGATAATAATCTACATGGATGAACCGCAGGAATACACTAAGATGACGACAGTGAGAGGTAAAAATCAAAATACGCAAGGTAAGAATTACCGTTGCGTGTCTTCGAACTTGGTCAGCCGATTGGGTGTTACTTGTGTCATACGCCGGCACGCGAGATTTACACACTCCTAACATCCCTAGGTCCACTGTTTCCAGTGTGATAGTGAAGTGTAATCGTGAAGGGACACGTAAAGCGCAAAAGTGTACAGGCCTATCTCGTCTGTTGACTAGCAGAGACCGCCGACAATTGAAGAGGGTCGTAATGTGTAATAGGCAGACACCTATCCAGACCATCACACAGGAATTCCAAACTGCATCAGGAACCAATGCAAGTACTATGACACTTACGCGGGAGTTGAGAAAACTTGGATTTCATGGTCGTGCGGTCGCTCATAAGCCACAAATCACAACGGTAAATGCCAAACGGCATCTCGCTTGGATTAAGGAGCTTAAATATTGGACGACTGAGCAGTGGAAAAACGTTGTGTGGAATGACGAATCACGGTACACAAGGTGGCGATCTGATGACAGGGTGTGGGTATGGCGAATGCCCGGTGAACGTCATCTGCCAGTGTGTGTAGTGCCAACAGTAAAATTCGGAGGCGGTAGTGTTATAGTGTGGTTGTGGTTTTCATTAAGGGGGCTTCCACCCATTGTTGTTTTGCGTGGCACTGTCACAGCACAGGCCTACATTGATGTTTGAAGCACCTACTTGCTTCCCACTGTTGAAGAGCAATTCGGGGATGGCGATTGTATCTTTCAACACGATCGAGCACCTGTTCATAATGCACGGCCTGTAGTGGAGTGGTTACACGGCAATAACATCCCTGTAATGGACTAACCTGCACAGAGTCCTGGCCTGAATCCTACAGAACACTTCTGGTATGTTTTGGAACGGCGACTTCGTGCCAAGCCTCACCGACCGACATCGATAGCTCTCCTCAGTGCAGCACTCCGTGAAGAATGGGCTGCCGTTCCCCAGGAAACCTTCCAGCACCTGATTGAACGTATGCCTGCGAGAGTGGAAGCTGTCCTCAAGGACAAGGGTGGGTCAGCACCAAATTGAATTCCTACATTAGCGATGGAGTACGTCACGAACTTGTAAGTAATTTTCAGCAAGGTGTCCAGATACTTTTGATCACATAGTGTATCAGTGACTAGTTTCGCTGATAAAATTGCTATCCTCATTGTAAGTGAAGAAGAATTACAGGTTCTGTTGAATAGAATGAACAGTTTAATGAGTACAGCACACAGACAGAGCAAAGCGAAGAAAGTCAAAAGTAATGAGATGTACCAAAAATAAGAATAGCGGGAAACTAATCATCCTAACAAGTGTTCACGAAGTAGATGAAGTGAACGAATTCTACTACCTAGGCAGGAAAATAATTGATGACGGACGGTGAAAGGAGGACGTAAAAAAAGGAGACTAGCGATGGGGAAAAGGGTATTCCTGGCCAAGAGAAGTCTATTAGTAGCAAACACATGGCTTAATTGAGGAAGAAATTTCTGAGTATGTACGTTTGGAGCACAGCATTGTATGGTAATGAAACATGAAATGTTTGAAGCATTGGACATGTGGTACTACAGACATATGTTGTAAATGAGACGCACTGATAGGGTAAGGAAAGGGGAGGTTCTCCGCAGAATCGGTGTGGACAGGAATATATAGAAAACACTGACAAGAAGAAGGGACAGGACCATAGGACATCTGTTAAGACATCGCGGAACAACTTCCATGACACTAGAGGGAACTGTAGAGGGTAGAAACAACAGAGGAAGACAGAAGTTGACGGAGGAGAGGAATTCATGGCAGGCTGCATCGAATCAGTCATAAGACTGATGAAAAGAAGTAAATAAAATGAAAAGCTAGTGATACATCGTTGATTCATTTCTCAAAGCATATCATTCATTCAGTTCATTTAATTTGAAAACCTCCCCTACCTTTTCTTTGAAATAAATGACAGGAGTAAAATGCCCCATCCTTATAGAAACTTTTGATCCAAGAATAATTACTAATTCTATGTGATCAAGGTTTAACTGAAATATTCAAGAATAGTAGATGCTTTCAGTTCGCAATGGGGAAGAATCTGGTGCAAGAAAGAATATTTGAATGACTCCAAGATCACGATTACACACTGCCTCAGATTGAAAGCCTAACGTCATTCCATAAATAACATGAAATATAACACTCACGTCGAACATAATCTGTATCAGCAAGAAGTAGAGAAACCTCGTCGCCGCTAACTTACCTTACAGGATGTAAAAGCAAAACATTCAATATAATTATGCTGATGGTAGTCGTTTTCGTTTTGACTAATAATTCCTCTGACAAGAGAATTCATAGTAAAGTTCGTGCTAATACCAAGTACACGCTCAAATGTGAATATACGAACACGCGTGCGTAGTTCAAAGTACTGTACGGGCTTTACGGACGAGTGTAGAAGGAAAATAAATCAAATATCTTTCTGTGATATTCCTGTTTATTAATAAGCAAATGAACAACCAATGGCAAACTTGTCTCACGATGGACCACGTGGTACACAAGTCTACAATACATGGATGTCAGTACAGAAAGAAAACTCCATACACGCTAGAATACTTTTGGCAGTATTAACTCTGCGGGAATAGGTTAGGTTAGGTTAGTGTTGTTTAACGTCCCGTCGACAACGAGGTCATTAGAGACGGAGCGCAAGCTCGGGTTAGGGAAGGATGGGGAAGGAAATCGGCCGTGCCCTTTCAAAGGAACCATCCCGGCTCTGCAGGGAATGTTGAGCTACCCTCATAGATGGATAGCTGAAATAACGACAATTTACTACAAGCATGGAATACAATCTATCTGTTAGAACAAGGAAATCTGAACACTAGCGCGAGTATACCTACAGTTTTGAAAGCATTATAAACAAAATATTACGCCGAGATGCTTGAGTATGCTGCGGCCTCCTCATAATCATCGTAGAGTGCAGCATAAGGATGGCCACCTGAATGTAACCTCCACCCAGTACACGCAGTCCATAACGCAACTCCGACAGGAGCCAAGAAACGGGATAAAGCAAGGCGGAAACCGCAGTAGAGGTGCTTCGTGTCTCGTTGCGCACTGCCGCTGAGCTCCCCATTGGTCAGCTCCCTATACCTGCAAAGTGTATCTCAAAGTCATCCCTCACTGTATCAGCTACAAATAACAAGTGTACAGAACGTCTTTGAAACAGTTTAGCGACTCAGCACTTGGGTAACATGAATCATTTGAAAAATGATTATTTAATGAATGGCTTTCACACTGATTCATTCATTCTCTCAATAAGTGGAATAACCCCTCCCAAATAGGTGTGGCACATGAGAGGTTCTCGTGTGGTCATTTGCAACAAGTAGAGAAAATATAATGTACACCTGGGTATAAGTGCAATATTTCTCTTTCGACCTTTTTTTCTGATTTATGAGTAACCCATTGACGTTTGTTACTTTCCCTTTGTATAATATCTGTGAAAGTGGTGTGAGCCTCCAGTACGACTGAGAGAGGTGAGGCGCTGTGTTGAACTGTCGGAATGAATGACCTTACAGACTTCCCCGTAGAAAGAAATGCCTAGTTTCGTTCAGCCGGTGGACTTGTAACAACAGTCACAAATCTTTAAGGGGGTACAACATGATGTCATGATAGCGTACGTAGTTCGAGTGAAAATGTCCTGTTGTAAATGTAACAGCGAACAAATTGAAGAAAAGAAATGATGAAGAGAAAGGGAGTCGAAATGAATGTTACATATCACAAGAAGACAACTGACATGAAAGTGTTTATTGAGATTGGCATACATCAAGAGGACATAGATTAGATAAATGGTATAAACACAAAATGGTATAACCAAATAATTCATGTACATCATTCACGAACCTTGTAGCAACAAAAGTTGATTACTTTCAACCGACCACCAAGCTTTCAACCGACCAGCAAACCATTACACATTCACTGACTTTGAATTTCATGTTTTAAGTATTTAAAAAATCACTGTTATGCTTATTAATTGTCCTCGCGTTCAGGTCGTGTTGCGGCCTTCAGTCCAAAGACTCGTTTCATCTGGCTTTCCAAGCTAGTCAGTTTTCTGCATCCCTCTTCATCTCTGAATAGCTGTTGCAACGTACACCGATCTGAACGTGCTTACTATAATCATCGCTTCGACTCCTCTTACGACTTTTATTCCATGCACTTCCGCCCGTTACTAAATTGGCGATTCTTTGATACCTTAAGAAGTGTGCTATCAGTTGAGCCACAAATTTCTTTTTTCGCTAATTAGATCAGTGCTTCCTCATTAATTACTCGATCTACCTTTCTAACCTTAAGCGTTCTTCTATAGAATCACCTCTCAAAAACTTATATTCTTGTTTGAACTGATTATTGTCCACGGTCCACTTCTGTATATCGCTACGAGCCATAAAAATACGTTTAGAAAAGATTTCCAAAGACTGAAAACACTTTCCTTCTTTGTAACAGGAAAAAGTACGGTCTTCATGAAGTCTCAGGGTTTTAACGCTGTCTCGTGTATCTTGCACATCAGACGGAATAATTTAACCATGGCTGGCTCCCTCAACGATCTCAGTAATTCTGTGGGAAAATCGTCTACCCAGGGGCCTTGTTGCAGCCTGGGTCTTTCAGTGCTCTTGGTAATGCCTGACATTATCAGAAATGGAGAAATTTGTTACAAATTAAAAAAAAATAATGCCTAGATCGTATTTACATAAGTCAATTACAGTATGATGACTAGCTGGTATTGGGTGTAAGTAACAACCATCTTAAGGTCACACAGCTATTAAATGCTGGTTGAAAACAAGCTGCATGTGCCAGTAACAACCATCACGCAGTGACATGCGTTTGTGTAGAAAGCAACGAGAATAAGAAATTTTGTGCGAGCCAGGCTGTACACCATACTCATACGAGAGGCTGGTTTAACCTACTGGCTGTGTCAATAAAACCACATCAATAACTAATTTGCAGTTGTACGAAAGGCAGTTTCTGCAAAAAACGTTATGCAACGGTACAAAAATTGAGAGTAGTTTTCCGCATTTATCTCCGCTTTCTACCTTAGGCAATGATTGGATGAAATTTTCCGAAAGTGAGTGGATACGTCTTCCGCGTCATAGATTCTACATAAGAACCTGAATATTTAGTTTCGGCTTCCTACAGTTATTATAGGAATTCCGAAGGAATGTTAACTATCACTTCTTTATTTGATCGCAGGTCTTCAGAAGTTAAATTCTAATACTGGATGCCTATCTCTCGGCGTAATGAGCTCATTTGTTCTGTCATATCATTAGACATTGTAGAGGCCTTCAACGTACTCTTACAAATTATCCGCTCTCTACTCTGTCGTTTAACAGTGGAATTCCGATTGACATCGCTGCTTTGAGTGTCACCGAATGCTGTAATGAATTTTCTATGTGCTCAGACTTCTGTTATGTTTGTTGTGCCTGGTTTTACTATTGCGTATCAGTGATTTCTCTTTTTGGAGATGGTTATTCCTCTTCAGCTTAATTGGCTACTATGGTATTAGCCATTGCAACATCTACAGAACTTTAAACCCATGTCATGATACCTCAGAGCTTCAGTATCCCACTTCTTTTCACATTGATTCTTTCAGCCGATATTGTCAAGTTTCAGTCTTTCCTTAATTATTAATAAATTGTGATTCGAGTCTGCATCTGTTGCAGAATGCGAATTACAATCCTATATCACAGAGGGTGGGTTTGTTGGTAGTTGGGAGCTCCAACGTTAGGCGCGTAATGGGGCCCCTTAGGAACATTGCTGCCAAGGATGGGAAGGAAGCCAGTGTGCACTAAGTGTGCATACCGAGTCATTCCGGATGTGGAAAGGGTGCTTCCGGATGCCATGAAGAGTACAGGGTGCAGCCAGCTGCAGGTGGTGGCTGCTGGCTCATGTCGGTACCAATGACGTGTGTCGCTTTGGATCGGAGGAGATTCTTTCTGGTTTCGGGCGGCTAGCGGTAATGGTCAAAACTGCCAGTCTTGCTTGCGAGATTAAGGCGGAGCTCACGACCTGCAGCATCGTCGATAGAAGCAACTGTGCTTCTTTGGTGCAGAGACGAGTGGAGGGTCTGAATCAGAGGCCCAGACGACTCTGTGGCCGTGTAGACTGCAGATTTCTTGACTTACGCCATCAGGTGGTGGGTTTCCGGGTTCCGCTTAATAGGTCAGGAGTCCACTAGACACATGTAGCGGGGGCTTTTTGGGAGGGACTGAGCGGTTTTTTAGGTTATAGGATCTCAGGGAACCACAGAAAGTGCATCCGTCTAAAAGCGGACAGATAAACACAGTAAGTTAGTTGTAGAATCGATCTGTATTGTAGTTGTAAATTGTTGTAGCTGTATTGGGAAAGAACCAGAACTCCAAGCCCTAATATGAAGCACTGAGGCTCAAATAGTTGTAGGTACAAAAAACTGGCTAAAGCCGGAAACAAATTCAGCCGAAATTTTTTCAAACGATCTAACAGTGTTCAGAAAGGACTGACGGATAGGTTAAATACAGTTGGTGGTGGAGTATTTATTGCTGTCAGAAGTAGTTTACCTTATAGTGAAATTAAAGTAGATGGTTTCTGCGAAATAGTATGGGTAGAGGTTATACTTGACAATCGGACTAAACTATCAATTGTATCGTTTTACTGAAACCCCGACTCAGAAGATAAAGTTGCTGAGCAGTTAAAAGAGAACTTGAGTCTCACTTCAAATAGGTATACCACTCATACAGCTATAGTTGGTGGTGACTTCAATCTATCCTCGATATCCAGAATGAGATTTTCACTCTGCAGCGGAGTGTTCGCTGATATGAAACTTCCTGGCAGATTAAAACTGTGTGCCGGACCGAGACTCGAACGCGGGACCTTCGCCTTTCGCGGGCAAGTGCTCTACCAACTGAGCTACCCAAGCACGACTCACGCCCCGTCCTCACAGATTTACTTCTGCCAGTATCTCGTCTCCTACCTTCCAAACTTCACAGAAGCTCTCCGGCCGGCTTTCGTCTTCAACTGAACTGCCTGCTGAGCTATACTTATCGCAGTATCTATAGCCTCAGAGAACTTCAAGCGTCTCTCTTTATTCCTTAGTACTTCTGTATCCAACTTTTTTGAGCATTCTTTCTTCCTGCTGGCCTCTTCAGCTTCAGCCTACTCTTCATCATTACCAAACTGTGACCTGAGTCTATATCTGCCCCTGAATACACCTTAAAATCCATATCTAATTTCGTAACCTCTCCCTCACCATGATGTAGAATATCTGAAATCTTGCTGAATCTTCCGGCCTTTTGCAAGTATACCTCCTCCTCTTGCGATTCATGAACAGAGTATTCGCTGTTACCTTCTGAAATGTATTTGTCGCCATGAGTGGCCTCGAGGTTTGAGGCGTTATGTCACGGACTGCGCGGCCTCTCCCACCGGAGGTTCAAGTCCTCCCTCGGGCATTGACGTGGGTGCCGTCCTTTGCATAAGTTAGTAAGTTAGTTTAAGTAGCGTATAAGTCTAGGACCCGATGACCTCAGCAGTTTAGTACTTAAGGAATTCACAAACATTTGAACATTTGAAATTTATTTTAGAATGTTTCTCCTCTTTCATTATCAGTACCGAGCCCATATTCTCCCGTAACCCTTTCTTCTCCTCTTTCTCCTATAGTCGAATTCCAATCCTCCACGATTATTAGATTTTCGTATTCCCTCATGGATTGAATTACCCGTTCAATATCCTCATATACTTCCTCTCTCTCTTCATCTTCAGCTTGCGATGTAGGTCTGCATTGCTCTCGGTGTTGGCTTGCATTTGATTCTGATGAGAACAACCCTGTTACTGAACTCTTCACAGTAACACAATCTCTGTCCTACCTCCCTATTCATAACGAATCAACTCTAGCTATTCTACTTTCTGCCGCTGTTGACATTACCCAACACTAGTCTGACCAGAAATCCTTATGTTCTTTCCATTTCACTTCACTGATATCAACTATATCTACATTGAGAATTAGTGTTTCCCTTTTCAGACTCTATAGCTTCCCTACCACGTTCAAACTTCTGAATTTCCATACTCCGATACGTAGAACGTTATCTTTCATTCGCTATTCAATATTTTTCTCATGGTTACCTGGCCCTTGGCAGTTCCCTCCCGGAGATCCGAATGGGGGACTATTCCAGAATCTTTTGCCAATGAATATCGTCATGAAAATTTTCAGTTACAGGCTACATGTCCTGTGGATACAAGCTACGCGTCTTTAATGCAGTGGGTTCCACTGCCTTCTGCATCTACATGCCTTTGGTCTTTGCTGGTTTGGCCGCCTTTTAGAGGCAGTTTCTCACTCCAAGAGCAACAGAGTGCCCTGAATCTCTGTCCGTTCCTCCGCTCTCTTTGACAAGTCCGTTGGCTGAATGAGGGTGACTTTGTTTGCCGGACGTCTTTGGCCGCCATTGCTGGTGATTTTTATTCAAAATTTAAGCAGCAGTGGGTGTTCAAACTCGGGACCAAGGACGTTTTGATTAATAATTAAAGAATTTACCCTTAGACCACTGGTGTAATCCTGCCACATTACATTTAAGCTTCTGAGATTTCACACTACAACTAGTAGAATGTTATCTTTTCGTTGGTTATTCAATTTTTTTCTCAAGGCTACCTCCCCTTTGGCAGTTTCTCTCAGAGATAGGTTCAAATGTTTCCAATGGCTCTGAGCACTATGGGACTTAACATCTGAGGTCATCAGTCCCCTAGAACTTAGAACTGCTTAAACCTAACTAATCTAAGGACATCACACACATCCATGTCCGAGGCAGGATTTGAACCTGCGACCGTAGCGGTCGCGCGGTTCCAGACTGAAGCGCGTGGAACCTCTCGGCCACAGTGGCAGGCTCAGAGATAGGACTTGGGGACTGTTACGCATCAAGAAAGTAAAGGAACAGGAAAGTGAAAATTTCTAAGTTCGAAAGTGAAATTTTATAAGCTCGAACAGAACAGTATTGCTCAAGCTTACGGACGTATCAAAGCGAGATTGCAGTAAGGCGTAAATATTTCGACATAGTTCGTTAGTCACTGGAGTACGGCATCAACACTGCTGTATGTGAGTGTGAATGAGCTCAGCGTAAAGTTGTTAGATATGTGCAGACAATCCTGTGTCCATTACTCTCGGAACATTATGTAGGAAACGCTGAGCAGGACGCGACAAGGCATATTAGGGGTTTGACAAAGCAGTTAAGACACTGAAAGAAAATGTGGAAGACGGAAGACTGCTGACAACTCGTAAAGAGCAGAACAGATTCGGTCCAAGTGAAAGACGTCAAAAAGCATAGCCTCTCCTCGACGTTATCTCACTCGTGTACAGTCTGTCGATCAGTAGGATCGGTGGCGTTAATGTCTTTAGCATTCGTTTCACTGATTTTTTTATTGTGACATCTTGTGTATGAGCATCAATCATAATTCTGCTTCCTTACAGAATGACCACTGATCTTTAGCCACAGATGACAGCATCCATTATCAACTGCCAAAGAAGGGTAGGCCTGGAGTCTACCAACACCGTTCGAACCTGGGGCAGAACATTTTTCTAACCTCCAGTATCGCTTGGACCAGATTGTCTCCTGAACACCGTTCGAACCTGGGGCAGAACATTTTTCTAACCTCCAGTATCGCTTGGACCAGATTGTCTCCTGAACCAGGGGTCAGGATCAGCATTCAACACGACCTCACAGCATCGAACACCGTAGTCCATCTGATGGGACAAGCGACAGAGTACTCCTAGACCAGCGTGTGAGAGATAACTCACACGCGCCATAGTCACCGCCATCTCCGGGCAGAGCCTCCAGCAGGGCGTGCCTTCCACACCGCAGGCAACAACCCGCTTATTAAAAGTCGCTAGCCCGCGCAAAGGGCTGACTAAAGCGAACTGTGGCAGCGTGAGCCAGCCTCTGGGTTCAGCATATTGTTCGTCAACTTGTTAAGCCACCATCCACTGCCAAAAATACGACAACGAACTGTATACAGAGAAATTAATGACGTGATATTTAATTGTTTTATTGTACCTAGCGATTCCACACAGATTCTGCGGTCTTTATCCCAGAAAAACAATGTGGTTTTCCAACCAAGGGGGTGGCGACCCCTACAAATTGGGTGTCAAAAGTGATCCAGTCCAGCACCAATAGGCATCTGACAGGCGGAACAGAAAATATTGTTTCATGTTTTCAGATGTATTAGGTGCTATGTCCAGGATAGGGCTTGAAGGCTGCAAAGTTACTTTCTGTAGTCCTAGTCAACCAGACGATTTATCTCAATTTATGGGTAATATTATGCAAAGCGTGTGTTGTTCTGACGTGATGTAAAACCTCGATGCAAGACCGACATGAAATAACGGGGGGTCCTTCCAGCGAGCGCAGACACCTCTTGCGACTGCGGGACTGAAGAAGATCCAAGCTACCTACTTGTATGCTCCCTTCTGGATAACCCGTGCACAATACAAGGCGTTTACGAAGGAAATTACAAAGCTATCTCAGCTGTTTTTTTTTTTTTTTTTGGAAATGCTGACCGGATACGGAAATGAATGAATGAGGGCACAATGTGATAAATTTATACCTGTGACATGTACTACATATAGAAGATATGAGCACACAGCGGACGACTGCTCAAAGTGTCGTTGGACAAATAACAGGTATAAGGATAAGGTGTATTTGTTTTGATTCGGAGCTGTACTTATTGAATTAGTGTCTAGAAATGACACTAGTTTGTTACCGTAAGAAACTAAGGGGGAAAGGAAAGTTAATTGCACAAACGTGCTACCCGCTCTTATGGATCAAGTTTTCAAATGTTTAGAGGATAGTAAACAGCAGAAAGCACTTAATGAACAGCTAAATCGTCAGTTACAAGCTTTATTGGCAGAGCAGCATCCACAATCAGCTTTGAATGAATTTAAAACTGCATCCACTAACCCATCAGCTGTGAATATCATAATCTCCCTCTCTGGGAAAACATCACCGGGTAATGTGTTTCAAATAAGGCCGAGTTAACTACCTGTTCAGATAAAACATATTTACATATAACCAAGTTACGTATCACAGACGGGGCTAAGACCTATATTTCACACCATGAAGTTCTTAATAAGGCAGAATCGCAGAATTATCAAAGGGTTTACATCAAAAGGCATAGAAAACAAAGCAGTGCAAGGTTTTGCAGGGAGAATCTCTACAGCTTGACACAGAAATCAAATGAAATAGTTTATTTGTTTTCTGACTAGATACACAAGGTAAATGCACAGATGTATGAGCAGAGACAGAAGCAAGAGACAGATAAGGTGGTGCTCAAACAGGCAGAGAATAGGGAATTAGACATTTTCCTGAGAGGAATTCCGCACTGTGGGTGCGAATGGAAAACCCTGATAATTTAGCCACAGCACTTCATGTTGCCACACACTTGCAAGAAAGAGACATTGCTACAAAAACGTGCAATGCGTGGAAGATATTTACGTCTCGTAAGGAATATTACTGTTGTGTTAGCAGAGGTGTTTGGAAGCACAGTGTAGCCAATCACAATGCTATAGTTGCCAACGGTTTGGGCTCAGGCTCAGAACTATGAATCTAAAAGGCAGATAAAATTAAAAAAAGGAAACAGTTAAAGTCCAACGGTAGTTTTCCGTACGTTCACAGAAAACTGCAGTACTGTAGAAACATATGCAGAGACAGATTGTTGCTTGGTATCTTGGGTGAATAAGAAATAGTAAAAATTTCCGTTGGATCATAGGGCACATCTGTCAGTTTTGCTTCTGGAGATTGTAGATAAGAGGAGACTGAAAACCATGGTTGTGTAAATTAAATAACAGTTAACAGTCAAATGGCGAAAATTTATTAAAAAACATGGGAAACATATGTTTTCGCGAACAAATGGAAGTGTTGCCAACTGTGGGGCAGGGATTTTCTACAGTACTTGGATTAGGCTCCGGTTAGGCATTATGCTGAAATCCGCATTTCGCAACTAACACTTGGAGTTAATGGAATTCGTTCCTGATAGACTCAACAGCTGCAAATGTTTCTATGCCACAAAGTACACTCAGTGCTAAAGTAATATCAAATAAATTGTGTACGAGGGCATTAAAAGCTGTTTTTCACGACAGAGTACCAACAGGTACAGAAAAGCTAATTTGGTTCACAGTGGATCTCAAACGGAGGAAATTTCTTAAAAGAATCATCGGTAACATATGTTTTCGTGAACAAATGGAAGTGTTGCCAACTGTTGGGCCGGTATTTTTTACAGTACTTGGATTAGACATTCTGGTTAGACATCATGCTGAAATCGACCTTTGGCGACCTTTGGGTACAACAGTTGTAAATGTTTCTATGTCACAAGGTAAAACCATTGCTAAGGTAGCACCAAATAAATTGTGTATATTGGCATTAAAAGCTGTTTTTCAAGACAGAGTACCAGCAGGTACAGGAAGGCTAATTTGGGTCACAGAATACCTCGATATATCACAGCAAACTTTATGTATGATAGAACTACTATCTAGTAATGACATTTTGGATGAACAGCATTGTTTTGTGTGAAGAAGGGTAGCACATGTTAAGGAATCAATGGTCAGGTTATGGTGCCAATAGGCCTGGACAGTTTCGGAATGAATGAAGTCAGTCTTCTGGAGGTATTGGTAATAGCTACGCTAGAAGTACTCGATGAAGAAGACATCAGTAGGTCAGTAATAGAGAATAATGTCAAGCAAACTGTCAGCACACCTTAATTCAGTACAAAGATTTATTTAATTCAGAAGGCAATCATAAATACTACAGAATGTCTTTTGGGTTAAGTAAAACACCGGCAACATTCCAGTACTTGTTAGATGGAGACCTTTGAGTTTTAAAACAAACAAGAAATGCATGGTCCATTTCGATGAAATCATTATTTTTGCTTAAGATTTACATGAACACTTGAAACGCCAAAGAAAAGTATTTGATAGATTAAGAACGTTAATTACGTTCTTCGTATCATCAGCCAAGATAGAGTGAGGATAGATCCTCATCTGACTTCAGTTATGCTTGATTCTGTGGCTCCACAGGCAGACAAACAGTTACAATCATTTCTTGGATAAGCAAATTATTACAACAATTCATCAAAGATTTTAGAAAAATTACACAACCATTGACTGGGTTACTGAGAAAAGGAATTACATTTCATTCGAGTATCAGACAGCATTTTAAAACTTAAAAGAGATATTACCTTCAGATCTTTTATATTTTTCCTAATTTACCAAAGAATTGACACTGTCATGTGAACCAGGTAACACTGCTTTAGTAGTCATTTTATTCCAAAATGTAGATGGTCAGGAACATCCAGTAGCATTTGTGGCTTTTGAGGTGAGTAAGGCTGAGCATGGTATTTTGTTTGTCCTTTGTTATTTATATTGCAATAAACTTAAAGTGTTTACTGATCACACAATCTGTAGTTATTGGGCTAAAAAGCCTTTCAAGTCGACTAACAAGATGGACACTGAAATTTAGTTTCAGCATGAAGTAATTCACACAAATAAAGACAAATGTAGTAGGAAAACGTCAGTGTTATAAGTATCTGAAGTAGGACTGGAAGAAGGTACCAGCTGTCAACTAAGAATAGCAATCGTACAGTAGGCAACTACAGTTCCCTACACATCAAGATTTACTGTGTACATCAGCAAAACGCAAACAAAGCATTGCATTCTGGCAGCCATCCAAACTGAAGTGTTATGACAGGCACATGACTCTGTACCTTTGGGATGTAGAAGAAAAAGATCTCCTAACAAACAGATTGCAGAGAGGTTTTGGTCGAGAACATGGTGCAGTGATGTCGAGCAATATGTTGCTGAATAAACAGACCTAATTCACCAAATGATTCAATTCCAGAGGTAACTAGAATCAGGAAAACCTTTTCAAGTGGCAGGAACTGACATGTTAGGACTGTTTAATATTTGTTTAGCGGGGAATAAATATGTACTGAATATAATCGACCATTTTTGGAGGTACCTGGTAATGATTGAAATATCAGATCAAAAAGTGAGCACTATAGCTCAACCCACAGTTAACAACTGGATACTTAAATTTGTAGTACTGGAAACTATAGTTACAGATGAAGGAGCTAATTTTATCTCTGCTCTGATGAAGCAGTTAATTCGTCTTTTAAAAGAGAAGATGTTGCATAACAGCCCACTCTACCCTCAAGGAAAGGATCGTACAGAATGAGTTCACTGTACCGTATCGAAAACATTAAGTCATTACATGAGCAGTCACCACTTAGATCGGGATACGTATTTAAATTAAACGGTTTGTATGTACAACTCTAAAATCCACACAGGCTTTCACCATTCAAAGTAGTGTATGGACAAAAGAAATCTTCACCTTTCGATGTGATCCAGCAAAAAGTGGGTACACATGGTCAACATGTAAAGCAATTCACGAAAACGTTAAAAAGAATGGCAATGGGTAAAATGTGCTGATACAAAAGAATTAGAGTGTCAACTATGCATTGGGCAGGGTACAAGCATGTTACCTCAGTACAGAGTAAGGCAGTGTGTACTACTGTCTATACTTATTTCCCAAAGAGTAAAACTAAGAATTTCTTAACAAAGTTTCAGGAGCCTTATCAGGTAGAGGACAGGACTTCACCAGTCAGTTTCAAGGTTGCAGTTGCTGATGAAAACATCAGTATGTGTAGTATGTGTTAGACACATAAAACCTTTGAAGGGTACCATTGGTGCATTGCCGAAAGTTTGGCCAGAAGGACACGTGGAAGTTCCAGTATGATGTTTGACTGATGTGGCACAGTATCTCCCTTGCTACTGGCTAAAGAATGTTTAATATACATAGCAGCATAAAATTTCCTTTGCTGTGATTGGTTAAAACGCTCGAGCCAGCGGTTCTCGTCAATTTTTGTAAAATAGTATTAATAGTTTATCACAGAGAGAAAGGAAAAAAGAAACATATGCGGTGGTGATGACAACAGGCAACTGTTATCGTAAACCACATTACTAATTGTGTCGTAATTGGACGCAAATACGAGGGTTGTCCAGAAAGTAAGTTCCGATCAGTCGCGAAATGGAAACTACTGGGAAAATCCGGTAAAACTTTGCACAGATGTGTTGGGCAGTGTCTCTAGTATGCCAATATTGTGTCACGTGGCTCTTTTCAGTTTTGAGTGAACAGTGAGCAAGTGAAGATGGGTATAGCGTCTTCTGTCAAGTATGAGGGCCTGGTTAGAGATTTCGCCTGTGTCATGCAGCCCACACAACTGTCGAGCAGTTCCTTCTTCATGCCAATTCTCGCCCGCATACTGCAGGGGCAATGAAGACGCTCCTGGAGTGTTTCCACTGGGAAGTGTCTGATCACCCACAATACAGTCCGTAATTGGCTCCCCCTGAGTCACATCTCTGCTCACAAGAACCGCTGGCTATGAAGACAAAATTTTTCCACAGACAACGAGCTCCGACCAGTGCAGATAAGTGGCGGAAAGCATAGGTGGCTGCTTTCTATGGCGAGGACATTGGAAAGTTGATACAACACTATGACAAAACTCGAAGATGGAGAGGTGACGATGTTGAGAAGTACGTGGAAGGTGTACCTAACTGTTGCAAATAAAACGTTTCTGGTTTTCACTGTGGCTTCCATTTCGCGACCGATCGGAACTTACTTTCTGGACAACCCTCGCATGATGGCCAAAATCGCCGCCGAAAGAATAAGTTTTATCTGATGTATCGCCAAGGCCGGTCTTATTAGTATAAAGTGTGAGTAGGCTTTAGCGGATTAATGTACCAGAAAGTGATATCTGTGATCATAATCAATGAGCGTGGATATAACTTCGTTTGAGCATTTTGCTGTGGCATGATATACAGACTGTAATAAAATGTATCTTTACACTATTTGTGGCACGTGTCTGTACCTCATGACTACCGGAGTGAATCTTTTAATACCGAATACTGGCAAACACATCCTGCCACAGACAACTTGACTGTACATCTCGACTGCCTAATCCAGAGTGACGAATGGCCCTTAAGAAAAATTGGAAACGCATCCTACGACAGACATCATGTCTGTTCTTCTCGATTGCCTAATCCAGAGTGACGAACAGCCCGAAACACTTCGTGCGCCATACCAGAAAAGGCGTGACGCTAACGCTTCCGAAGTGCTTCGTCTGCAATTTAGTCAGCCTTTTGTTTTTGATTTAAATTGTTTTTAATAATTCTAAAATGACTGATTGACAGTCAGCTGTTGAGAGATATTTATATTAAAAAGTGAAGTGATTCCAATGAGTAGTTTAACTAGTAATAATAACTATACTTAAACGTTTTGGCGCCCTTGCTCCGAACACAGCAACCAATCACTGAGCAGTAGCATTATGCAGGCGGTCTTTCTCACGGGAATGGTTCCGAATCTAACATCTGTCACAGGTAACTCACATCACATTTCGTCATCTTTATACTTCTTGCATCTCCACTGCTCTGGGAACAGCTTCTTGGAGCCTAATATGACGGCTGACTAAGCCAGAAATATTACAAGATTGGATCCTCACTTCCCTGTAACTTGAAATTAACAGCGCTATAGCATCTCAATGAAGCCACGACCTGGTGGTACCATCTGCTTCAAGAAGGACACCTATAGAATACATCAGGTAGGAGTTCTTTAGAGAACTTTCGCGGGATGTGATGAGTTTGTATATCTCCAATTATAACCCTCACGTGCTCAGTTTTTCTGTTACGAACGGACACCAGGGAACACACTAGTTAACACAAAAGCTTGCTGGTAAAAATTGTTGGCCGACTGAAGGTATACTCGGGCGATGTCTCCCTTCCTCATTTTTGCAGCGCTTCCTTAGCAGCCAGCCTGTGGTCAGAGCGCCGGCTGTACATTGGTCCCCCAGCGCCCGGAAAGCCGCGGCGCTGATGGGACGTGGCGCAGGCTCAACCAGCTCGATGATTATCGCGGCGCTCCGGAATCTGTTCCATTGTGCCGGCGCGGCGCGTTTAATTACATTAGGCACGGTGCGGCCGGCGAGGAGGCTGCGTCAGCGGCACGCGCACGGCCTGTGTCGTAATTAGCTGCGACCTAGCAGGGCTGCCCCACGGGCTCTGCTGCTGTCGTCTGCTGGGAAATTGTCGCGCTGACTGGCCTCCCCGGCGTCTCCGGCGGATGCCTCCATTTCTGCACCCTACGGCCGGGACGAAACTTTCACTGTGCCCAAGAATAAAAATGTTAGTGCTCCCTTTTCGAAATTTCCAATTCATTCAAGATTTATTCCTCCAACAACGCATATGGAGTACATGAAGTGATTACATTCGCAGATCGATAGCGCAAGCGGTTCTGAGGTCCTAGGTATAGATATTTGCTGAAATGCCAATATTTGTACTGGTATAGTCTCCATGGGTGGCAATGCCACCACTGACTTTGGCATATGTTCGATCACGCAGATGACCATACTGCCCTGGGACATGTTATTCCTCGCTTGTCTGTTCACAGATGTATTGGTTGATGAGTCGCACGAGTCACTTCTCGCCCCATCATATCCCACACGCGCTCAATTGGGGACAAGTCCGAGATCGTGCTGGCCAGGGAAGTTACTGCACGTCTTGCGGAGCACGTTGAGTTTCACGGGCAGTGTGTGGGAGAGCATTATACTGCTGGAACAATACATCACCTTCCTGTTGCAAGAATACCAAAATAACCTTTCTAACAACATTTTGCACGTACGGAGGGCTGGTTAGCGTCCCGTCCCCTCCAGAAACACCAAAGGTGAACGAGAAATATAACTTACTGTAACCGAGACCATATGTGCGGAGGCAGTGTGGTAAGTTTCTGTGGGACCAAACTGCTTAGGTCATTGGTCTCTAGACTTACACACTACTTAAACTAACTTAGGCCAAGGACAATACACACACCCACGCCCGAGGGAGGACTTGAATCTCCGATAGGGGGAGCCGCGTGAACCATGGCAAGGCGCCTCAGACCGCTCAGCTCGTGAGGCTGGGGCCAGTATGTCTTGGACGAATGCACTCTACGAGACAGCGCTCACTAGGTCTACATCATACATGTAAACGACCTTGTGTGCAGAAAGACTCTGCTTCATCACTGAAGACCACAGCACCCCACACCATTTTCCAAGTGATCCTCTCACGGCACCGGTCGAGACGTGCACAGCCATGCTGACTCGTGAGTGGAAGACGGACTAGAGGTTTGTGTGCCCATAGTCCCACGGTTAATAAAAGGTTCGCAACAGTTCGTATTGACACGTCTGGGCTCACAAGATCTCTTATGTGAGCCGTCGTAACTGTACAATCTGCCACTGCTTCCCCTACAATACGATGATCCTGGGAGGCGTCTGTGCTGTGTGTACGTCTAGAACCTCGTCTACAGGTGTGAGAACGTTTACTTGACTGATATCAGTATCATTGTACAAGTGACGCAGCACATCAAACTTGTGTGGCAATGTTCCGAAAGGACAACCCCGCCATTCGGCAGGCTGCAAATTGACCCCTTTCAGATTCGCTCACTTGGCTGTAGGAAGTAAGATTACATTTGCTTGGCGTAGTTTCCTGTTTGCTTCACATGTCTGCACCACGCCGAGTACTGTGCCTGTGAGAATTCTATATTAAAATCCACACATCCACACGCACGCACACACACACACACACACACACACACACACATACACACACACACACACGGCGCTCTGGTAACTATGCCATTACACTGCTGGCGGACGACGTTGAAACCATTGATAGTGCATTTGCTATCCCCCAGGTGGCATACGCAAACATCAGATCAAAATCGATGTCGTCTTTCCAGGTGCTCTGATTTTTTTTTCCGGCAGTGTAGATGCAAAGCCAAATACCGTGTCTCTTCATTTGGAGTGACAACTTACGCAGCGATATTCTCTGTTATTTCAGATGCTTATCTCTAGATGAATCTCTCTGCGTTTCTTTTTTTCCCTTTCTGCAGTAGACGTTCCTGACATTCGAGACGGAGAGAAGTTACTCACCAGTCTTTGTCCACGGGGCGAGTGGTGATAAGTTCCACATTAGTAGCCCTTAATTATTCCTTAATTGGTTCAAATGGTTCAAATTGCTCTGAGCACTATGGGACTTAACTTCTGAGGTCTTCAGTCGCCTAGAACTTAGAACTAATTAAATCTAACTAACCTAAGGACATCACACATATCCATGTCCGAGGCAGGATTCGAACCTGCGACCGTAGCGGTCGCTCGGTTCCAGAATGTAGTGCATAGAACCGCACGGCCACTCCGGCCGGCATTCCTTAATTAAAATGATATATATATATATATTTCATATATATTTCATAACCTGTTAGATGACGATCAGTTAGGGCTCAGGAACGGTTAATGCACCAGACAAGCAGCTCTGACGTTTTACTTGGTCCTGGAAGCAAGAATGAAGATATATACAAATAAAATGAAGAAAAGACAAACTACAATGCAGCAAGTGGTTTTTAATTCCAGGTCAACAGGTGTAAGCCACAGGAAAAGACGGGTAGTATACAGTCTGTACAAGTACAAAAGGGAAGTACTCAGATACGAAGTGCATAAGCAAGAGATGCAGTCTTCCGACACTAGCGTTCTATCTATAAATCGAAGAGACATTTTCATTGCCTTCCTGAGATTAGGTGTCGTAATCGCCTGTTCTGGTCTCTGTCATTCATTCATCCATCTCTAACGAGGTTTCCATAGTGCTCTCTTTCCAGTCAGGTGATAATTCATTACCTTCTTTGGTGACCTAGTTGTCATCATTCTGTCAACATGATCCTTCCATCTCATTCTATTCTCTTCTATCTTGCCATCGACTGAAAAGATTTTTAAATCTGATCTCATCGTTACACTTCTTATTTTGTTCATTTTATTACAGCCCACTATATCTACGAACTTCATCTCTGTATACATGATTTCTCTGTTTTTCTTATTGTCCATGATCGAAGAAACAATTGAGGAAATAAAAGTTCGGTTGAGGAGTTGGATTAAATGTGAGGATGGAAAGATATCAGTAATAAGATTCAGTGATGACATAGCTATCTTCATCGAAAATTAATCACAATTAGAGGACATGTTGAATGGAATGAACAGAGTAATGAGGACAAAATATGGAATGCAGATAAATCAAAGGGAAATGAAAACAGTGAGGTGTAGCAGAAATGAAATTAGTGACAAACTGAACTTCAAAATTGGAGGACCAGGAAGTTGAGTATGTCTGGCCAAAAGAAGTCTATATCAACCATCGGCCATAATCTGAGGAAGAAATTTCTGAGATTGCAATCTAACCTCGAAAAGGCGTAAGAGAGGCAGAAAATCACACTTGCAAACATCATCGGCATATTCATCTAAACAAATGCATAAATGCACTTCAGCATGAGAATAAAGTCCCGAAACGCCTCGTGCTAAGCAGCAGGAAATGAGTAAATGGAGGAGTTTTCATTATTTAAACCAGGAAAATTGCGTCTGTTGATAAAATGTTTAAGAGCAGAATTCAAAGACGAACGAGATACTCTTTGTTATCATTCCGAATATTGCGAGGGGAGCTGGTCCATAAAGTAGCGGCGATGCTGGCGTGGGAGGAAGTTGTTGCATACGGAGGTGCCACGGTGGCTTCTCAAACCTCGTAGTAGGCTGACGTCGAGATACACTTCCGGTGTAAAGAAATGTAAAATGCAACCTGAGCCTAGGTTGGGTCCAGAGGAATGCACTTCTCCGTGTCAATAAAGTGAGAAGACACAAAACTGTGGAGCAGTGACGGAAATAAAAGAAAAGTTCAGGAGTGGAATTAAAATGCAAGGTGAAAGGATATCAATGATACCATTCGCTGATGACATTGCTACCCTGAATGAAAGTGAAGAAGAATTACATGATCTGCTGAATGGAATGAACAGTCTGATGAGTAAATAATATCGATTGAGATAAATCGAAGAAACACGAAAGTATTGAGAAGTAGCAGAAATGAGACCAGCGAGAAACTTAACATCAAGGTTGATGATCACAAAGTAGGTGGAGCTGAGGAAGTCTGTTACCTAGGCACTAAAATAACTAATGACTGACGGAGCAAGGAGGACATCAAAAGCAGACTAGCAATGGCAAAAAGGACATTGCTGGTTTTAGTGTCGGCAGACTTGCCAACACTACGCACACTAATTGAAAGAGGCGGCCAAGATGCACGCGCTAACTCACGAAGGATGGAGTGAGGTCTGAAACAGGATACGTAATGAATGCTATAAAGAAAAGTACGTAGCTCCTGGCATACTTAACTTTAATCCATCCTTTGTATACATCGTTCTTGATGAGACATCTGGAGATTGTGGCGATACAAGTGAGACTCTTTAGATACAAGCTATGTTACAAATGGCGCCTTGCTAGGTCGTAGCCATGGACTTAGCTGAAGGCTATTCTAACTGTCTCTCGGCAAACGAGAGAAAGGCTTCGTCAGTGTAGACGCTAGCAAAGTCGTCGTACAACTGGGGCGAGTGGTAGTAAGTCTCTCGAGACCTGCCGTGTGGTGGCGCACGGTCTGCGATCACTGCCAGTGGCGACACGCGGGTCGGACATGTACTAATGGACCGCGGCCGATTTAAGCTACCACCTAGCAAGTGTGGTGTCTGGCGGTGACACCACACTGGTCAAGAGAAGTCTACTAGTATCAAACTTAGGCTTTAATCTGAGAAAGAAATTTCTGAGAATGTACGTTTCGAGAACAGCATTGAATGGTAGTGAAACGTGGATTGTGGAAAAACTGGAACAGAAGAGAATCGAAGCATTTTGAAATGTGGCAATAGTGAAAGTTTTGAAAATTAGGTGGAATGATTAGGTAAGGAATGATGAGGTCCTGTGCAGAATCGGAGAGGAAAGGAATATGTGGCTGAACCGTGGTCGGCTCTCGTTAATGCCGCTTTTCCTTTTGGGCATTTTGTCACCATCGAGTGGCGTCTTATTCCTCCCTCAGTTACTTCTGAACGAGTTGCTCACTTGCCTCCATCAGTGGCAGCAGCAGCGTTTATCGATACTGGTACTGCTGGAACTTCTTTGGGTTGGCAGTTATATTTCGGTGTCACGGTGTGTGTGTAGCAGTTGGTCGGTTGCGGCGGAGCAGCGAGGAAGTCTCTGCGGCGTGTGATCAGGCCGGGGCCGCTGGCGGCGTGCACGCGCGGTCCCAGTTGTGTGGCACTAGCCGCGAGAACTCCTACGTTCGTCGCCCACAGCCATACTGGAGTAATCAGTGAACCTGTCATGAAAGCTCAACCGTTGTCACATCCCTTCGTTGATCGCTGGTTGTTGCCTCTTGGGCTGTCCCCACAAGCAGCAAGGTGATGGTGTGTTGGCGTCGGCAAATTTTGCAGCCGTCTCCCCGTATGGTGTTTAACCTTTGAACTGATTATAATTTATTAGTAAAGTGCACCAGCGGTATCTTCTGCCTTGTGGCCGTTGACATTCCGGTTGCCTGCCCTGGTCCTTAGCGTAGTTTTGCAGCAGTGTGTTTTCCTCGCTATGTTGATGCTGTCCAGCACAGCATGTAGTTCGACAGCTTGGTGATAGTCTCTTTTTCTCTTTAAGTGTTTATTGTGCCTTGACAGTCTTTATGCGCCAGTTACTATTAAGACATAATCCTGCTGCGATCCTCGTCTTCGCTGATACTTTTGGTTGTCGTGCTGGTGGTCGGGTGGAAGGGAATTGATTAGGTGGTTGGTTGGTTCGTCAGCCGTCCGTAGGTCGTGCTGCAACTTGATGGTTTAGTGCTCCGCTTGGCTGTCTCTCACAGCTAAACTGTGGTTAAAGTTTCCTCCCCACGCCGACCCTTGGAACACTTCTGAGCACCACTCTTTGTTATTTGTGATTGTCAGTTTATTTGGTCGCAAGTTCTGTGCCAGGCTTTCAGCTGCGTATTAATATTGTCTGTTTTATCTTTAGTATATTGCCTTCAGCCGAGCTTCATAACAACTTTAAGATTAGGTCTTCAGCCATGTTTCATTGAAAATTCTTGTTGCTCTGTATTTAGGCCTTCAGTCACGTTTGTTTCAGAATCTGTAGCTTTAATATTTCAATCCTTGTCTGTATGGTTTCTCTTTAATTATATTGAATTCTTGTAATGGCCTTCAGCCGTGTTCTGTAAATGTTTATCTTAAGGTTGTCTTTAATTATTCTTGAGTAATTGTTTGGGCCTTCAGCCGACGAGATAATTCAAGTTTTCTCAATATGTTTTTCTGTTGTACTGTGTGAAAGCTTTTCTTCAAAATCCCCTTTTCCAATGTAAAGAAATTTTTATTTTAAAATTCGGATTTCAGCCGCAGAATTAACTTTAATTTTCCTTAATATGGCCTTTAGCCGGAATTTGTAAATGTTTGGCTTTTAAAGAATTTCCTTAGCTGATCTGAAATATTATTTCGCCCTTTAGCCTTGAAGATATTGTAATTTTACTTATGTAAGACCTGCAGCCGTTACTCTAAATTCTGGTGTTCTAAAAGCAATCATTTAAACTTATTACTTGGGTCCTCACCTGTGAATTGATCTTCGCTGTTTTAAAGTGAAAACAGTGCATTGGTTTGAGGAACAAAGTTGTATGTGTTCTTGTATAACTAACAGTAATTGACCTTGGTCTCTTCCCACAACCTGATCCGCGCTGTTCTGCGGAACCTGATTTCAGTGGAAAACACTGACAAGGAGAAGAGACAGGATGTTAGGACATATGTTAAGACATTCTGGAATGACTTCTATGGTGCGAGAGGGAGCTGTAGAGGGAAAAAACTATAGAGGAAGAAAGAGATTGGAATACATCTTGCAAATAACTGAGGACGTAGGTTTCCAAGTGCTACTCTGAGATGAAGATGTTGGCACAGGAAAGGAATTCGTGGCGGGCCCCATCAAACCAGTCAGAAGACTTGTGACTCAATAAGTAAATAACTAAAATAAATTCTGAAATATAGAGGTATGCCGAGATCGCTTGTAAATCTAATGCTGATGGCCATTTTCGACACTGGTAGTAAAAAGATTTACAAGCGATCTTTACGTGTCTGATACTTTAGAATAATATGAAATAGAACTTTAATTGATACTGCCATGGAAAATATGTAAAATCGCGTAGAGAATGATATCTGAATAGTGAACGTATGTTTGATATTTGTGGTGGCAACGCTTCCAGGCTTAGTCGTGATTAGTCAGTGACGAACAAAGCTTACGATGCGCCACTGCGCCATTGCTTTTTGAGAGTGGTCCACGCTGAGTCGATACGTTTTACTATGTGGCACGCTGCAATAGAGGTTGCTCGACACGACTCTTACTGGTGCGGCACTCGACTGTTTCTGCGTCTTATCGCGAACTCAATCACGTATTGCATTGCATATCGTATCTATCCAGTTTGAACCATGATAAGAAGAGCCGTGCTGTTGAAATAATAGCTGCTGGCCACGCGATTGCGACTGTGTAGGTAAACACGATGGAAGTGGAGAATTTTTGTTGAACAGTACCAAACAGCATTTCAATACTCTATCATTTGATTAGTTGAGACTGCGCGTCAGAATGGTTTAAAATGCTTTGTTAAAGTTGGGTGATTAATGCTTGTCTGTGTGTTCAGGTTGAGAGTCTGTTGGAAAACTATTATTTGAGTTAGTGGCTGCCATGATGGCTCCTTGAATTCCAGTCATACACAAACTATGATATTTATGTACACCAACTTAACTGGAAGACACAGGACCTCAATAATATGTCTAAGTTGCCAATCGGGTTTGGTACTTATTTACTGGCAAGCCAGCCACTTGCCTGGGTTATTATTTAATTCAGAGTATACGATCGTACCACCAGAAGCAGCGCGACGTCGGAGGAACTGATACAGTGAAAGGTAGGCACGTGAGTTTTGCAGCCGGATCTCGGAGATACAAAGCCGGTGACTACGAATCTGAGTGAAATGTTATGTCTGCATATCTGTACTAAACTATTATTTGTTCTGAAGGCAACTTTTACTTTAGTTTTGCGTAAAGGCATACTGACGGGAAAGAATCGCAACACAAAAGTAAGTTAACGTAGAGTAATGAAATTTCGGGTAACATATTTAAGTGTTTAATACTTCAAGATAACAGGTTAAGCGTGAGGTAGACCATTGCAAAAGTGAAATGCTGATAAACTAATAACCGCTGTACCCGCCGCAATGTTGAATGCAAGCGCACAAACGTGCACTCACTGTTTTGTACAGGTGCTGGATGTCAGTTCGTGGAACTGAGTTCCACACCTGTTGCGCTTGATCGGTCAATATAGGGACGGCTGTTGCTGTTTGTCGTCATATGATGTCCCATATGTCCTCCATTAGAGACAGATCTGGTGATTGAGCGGGCGAAGCCAACATGTTGGATAACAGCTGTGTTCATGAGTGGCAACGGAACGGGTCGGATCACCAGACTGACGTACAAATTTGCAACCAGAGTGCGTGGGATAACCACGTGAGTGCTGCTGGAGTGCTCCTGCTGTCATACGAAATCACTCCCCAGACAGTGGTTCCAGGTGTAGGTCCGATGTGTCTAGCACTCAGGTAGGTTGGTTACAGGCCCGCAACTGACCTCCTTATAATCAATACACGGCCGTAACTGGCACCGAGTCAGAACTAGCTTTCAACAGCAAACACAACAGACTTCTACCCCGCCCTCCAACGAGCTCTCGCTTGAGACCACTTAAGTCGCAGATGTCGGTGGCTTAGGGTCAGTAGAATGCACGTTATAGGTTGTCTGGTTCGGAGCTGTCCTTGAAGTAGCCGATTTGTAACAACTGGTCGTGTCACTGTGGAGCCAACTGCTACTCAAATTGCTCCTGCTGATGCAGTGCGATGCGCCAGAGCCATACGCCGAACATGATGGTACGCTGAACACGATGGTCTTCCCTCTCGGTTGTGAGCCGAGAGAGGTGGCGCAATGGTTAGCACGCTGGACTCACATTCGGGAGGACGACGGTTCAGTCCCATGTCGGCCATCCTGATATAGATTTTCCGTGACTTCCCTAAATCGCTCCTGGCAAATTCTGGGCTCATTCCTTTGAAAGGGCACGGCTGTCTTCCTACCCCATCCTTCCCTAATCCGATGGGACCGATGACCTCGCTGTCTGTTCTCCTCCTCCAAAAGAACCAATCCCTCGGGTGTGTCACGTGGCCGTTCGGTGCCTGGTCTTCTTGCTACTGTACATTCATATGACCACCACTGCCAGCAGCCATGTACAGTGGCTACATTCTTCCCAAGTCTTGGTGCATTATCTCAGAAGGAATATCCAGCTTCACGTAGCCTTAATACACGACCTAGTTCAAACTCAGTGAGGCGATAATAACGGCATCTTTGTCACCTTAAAGGCATTCTTGGCTAACATCGACTCTCTAGCGCCACTCTTATGCCTCTGGCGTGAAATTTGAATGTACATCATCTTTCTGATGTAGATACACGCCTACCAGCTTTCGTTTAGGTCGCACAAATCATTCTTGGTGTTGTGACTATCTTTCCCGCCACCATGTTTCAATTTCGAAAGAAGTTTAACTGTGCTATGTCAAGCTGATGTACTCATGTATTATACTTAATAGAGGTTACGTATGTCCCTCCTAAAGTTTGTCACACCATTGTGAGTGAGCGGCTGCAGCCCGGATGCAGACGTCTCGTCTGTCCCATCAGTCCCTTGAGATAAATCGAATACGACAATCAGGCTTGTCTGTACTCGCTTCTAACGCCTGATGCCACGACGCGAACTGGCTAGTGGTGGGGAATCTGCTTTCGCTTCAAAAACTGAGTTTACCTAATAAGACTCCATCGTACCATCTATCACAGGGCGCAGACTACTCGTCCAATCGAAATAACATTGCTTCAGCCCAGCGTCAACCTCGAGTTAGTAAAATGTGCTTCAAAAGGGGGAAGTTAGCAGTCTTTTCCCAGATTTTTCGAAAATTTTGTGGCAACTCTGAGCTGTCTCGTTGGCAACAGTATAGAGTTAACCCTGCATATGGATTTTTTGATAGGGGCAGACGACGGTCAACTGGGGCTGTATTGCCGCACACTGCTGTCTTGTAGCCGAGAGAAGTTTTCGCAATCCGCAGCAGCGCGATCCATAATCTGAGCAGTTCGCATCTTATATGTTTTGGATGTGCAACCTCAATTGTTGTTTTAATTCCAATTTGAATTTGAGTTCTTCAATTTTGCATCAGCGAGCAGCACAGATAAGGATATCTTTTGCTATGTTCTCTACGTGGTCTTCCCTCCGTGTGGTTCCCTCTACAGTGTCAGTTTCGGCTTTGTTAATCTAATTCGAGATCCAGTTATCGTAGTTTCACTGCTAATTTCCTATTAACCTTTGCTCTCTTTAAGAGTAAATCCGCTTTTGTTAACGACAGATTACTTATGATTAACTTTTGTTTCATTTTAGAGTAATTTAGGTTTCATAAAGAGCAGATTTATTGTGATTAACTTTTGTTTCATTTATAGTGATTGAGATTCTGGTAAAGGAAGATTACTTGCTATTAGCTTCCGTTTCGTTTCATTTATTAGTGTATGAGATTCTGTTAAACAAATTACGTTTGATCAGATTTTGTTTCATTTAAAAGATAAGGTACATTCTGAGAAAGGCAAATACCCTTTGATTTATTTTTGCTCAGTTTTAGAGTAACTATCAGTTGTGTTAAAATCAAACATGACTTACATAGAAAGATCGTTAATTGTCCTGTAGCTTTCCTGGTTAGTTGTAACAGTGAAACGGGCGATTTTGAAACCTCGAAAAAAGATATAAATTTATTGATAACGTCATGAAACGAATACAACACGACTTAACGATGCTTGCAACCTAAAATTTCCGTGGCTTCAAAATGACATCAGATAGGTGGCACAAATTTCAAGTCTTTTACGGAAGTGAGGCAACACATCTTGCAAGATCGGCACTGGAATTTGATTAACTTCCTGCCGAATTTGATCTTTCAATTCCTGGGCGGAGGATCATACTAGAAAATCAGAGATTTAAAATCACCTCAGAAGAATAAATCACACACTGAAACGTCAGCGGATCTCAGAGGCCAGGAAATGTCCCCATTCTGGGAAATGCGATGACCAGGGAAGATATTCTGTAGCGCGTTAATGGAATGGCACGAGGTTTGGCACGTGGCCCCGTCATGTTTGAAGAATGTGTTTGCAGGCACAGGAAGATCAGCAAACTGTCGCATTGGCGAATGGTTCAACATGTAAACACAATGTTTTTTACTCGCAGTAACCGCTTTCCCGCGATCGTCTTCAAAAAAATAAGTCTCAGTGATCCCAAACGATGATACGCCACACCAAACTACCGCTTTTTGACCGTGAAGTTGCGTTACATGAAGCATTTTGGTATATTCACGTGACCAGTATCTAATGTTTTGCTTGTTAAGGAAGCATGATATATAAAAACTGGCCACATTGCTCGTGATCCGATTGTCGCACAGGTCTGGCTTGTCATTCAAGAGTTCCAACAATTCCTGGCAAAAGCGTTGTCTTTGTTTGAGGACGTCTGCATTCAGTTTATACACATCTGAATTTTGTATGTGTAGTGTTGTAGTCGCTTCCACAATATTTCCCATACACTGCGATTCGATATGTCGAGTTGCACAGCATGCTTGCGTGCAGAACGCTAGGGATTCAGGCTGAATACATCTTAAACTCTTGCACCATTCTCTAATATGCACAAGCGTTTTGAACTTCCACGTCTGTTTCACGCCCTATCATCCATTTTCTGAAAATTTTGTACCCATAGATCGATAGCATGTGCTGACGGGACTGGAGCATGACATGCGAGATGTAATGAGTGTGAAATAGACGCAGCGCCTTTATGTAACACTCCTTCACGGCAATAGCGCATTTTTCACAGGTCCACGAAGCCGTCTCGACTGAACTTCGATGTCTAGGTCAATGGCAAGGTTTCTTTTGTCCAGATGGCGTCACTCTCGTTTTCTGATTCCTAACGTAACGGGCTATTTCCAAAGTCGCCATATCGTTCGTTTCACTGCGCATAACCTGGTATGCTGTTAAGCTGTGCTTTGCTTTGTCAGTTTTATTCTTTGCCTACAGTGTACACTGGAGGAATCGTTGTCCCACATGCTTCACAAGAGACAGCTCGAGAGCACATGTTCTGCCACAGATTAAGAAATTAATTGAAGACTACGTCCCTTCAACGACTTTTATACGACGCACAAAGTCAAAGGAAATGGTTTATTTCCCGTTACAGGTTAAATGCTTTTTAAATAGGAATTTTACGTGCTCATCCGACAGAGGTGTTTCACTTTAGATAAGAGCGATATGTATTAACAGGAACAGTAAAATACGAAGAAACCCAGTTCTCCAGCAGTGACCGAGCAGCGCTGCTGCATCGTGGTAGCAGTCAGCGCGGGCCAGGGCGATGCTGACGCTCTGGACTACTTGTTATTCTTCGTCTTTTACTGACCCTGTTAATACATATCGGTAAAACAAATATCACACTAGACAAATTTCGGACTGGTCTATCGAATGGCCATGTAAAATTGCGCTATGAATATCATTTTGTTTCTAACGGGAAACAAACTGACGCTTTCCGTTGACAATGGGCGTCTTGTGATAATGGCAAACAGGGCGTTCTGTGTAGCATGGAGTAAAACTTTGTTTCCTTGAATTTATATGACAGGGTTTCGCGTTAGTGTGACATACCATGGCCAAACATGTGACAACACTGGAAGGTGTTTTCACGCAGAAAATAAGACATAATATTTCATCCAAAAAGTACAGAAGTACCTACCCCTAAGTATCTGTTGGGTCACTGCCAAAGAGCACAATTGTGCACAAAATGAAACTGCGGTGGGGACATTTATGTCGACAGGCAGACACCACTGCCACACTCGGCGTTCAGACTGCTGCAGCTGGTGCCCTCCTATGACGTCCTTCCCTTTGTCTTCTTCTGTACCGTACCGTTTAAGGATTTTATAAACCTTTTTGCACTGATTAATGACTTTCACTTTTTAGCTTTTGAATATTTGGCTTATTCTTTTAAATATTAACAAATTGTGAATACGGTATTTAGGGTTTCGTAATTTAGTCGGAAAAAACGGAGCCCTTGTAGAATCACTTTGTCGTCTGTCCGTCCGTCAGTCTGTCTGTCTGGCTCACTGTTGAGACCCCTTTTTCTCACGAACGGTTTGATGTATGCAGTTGAAATTTACGTCATGTACTAAAGTTTATGGTACCTTGGCTGTGTGATACAATAAAGCTTTTTGAGTCGGTGCAATCAAAAGATACAGACATTTACGTCAGATATTTTGATACTCGCAAACTCACTCATTGAAACGTACAGGCTACTTCCTGTTGACCTAAAATCATGAAATCTGGAAGAAGCAAGGTTTAACAGTACAAGTAAAGGAAAAAAATCCGAATACTGTTAATTTGTGATTAAATCGAACGATAAACATAATTTCTTTAATCATTTGTTATTCGACTTGAAACCTAAAACATTTGCGAAATTCTTGGAATTGCCGGAACCGATATCTTGCCAATATCAACGTGGATAACAGGCAAAACCCGTCGAGATTCTCGATTTCCTCAGTCTGGACAGAAGCCTCAAAGCTCTAGTCGTCCTCGCACCTGGACAAAAAATGGTTCAAATGGCTCTGAGCACTATGGGACTTAACATCTATGGTCATCAGTCCCCTAGAACTTAGAACTACATAAACCTAATTAACCTAAGGACATCACACAACCCCCAGTCATCATGAGGCAGAGAAAATCCCTGACCCCTCCGGGAATCGAAACCGGGGACCCGGGCGCGGGAAGCGAGAACGCTATCGCACGACCACGAGCTTCGGGCACCTGGACACTTTTTGTTATTCGAGACGCTGTAATATCTTCTCAACAACGCGACATGTAATTATATCGATTAGGAGTAGGTTTATTTTATGTAACTGTGTATTTGCAGGGAACTGATGGCCTCAGAAGTTAAGTCCCATAGTGCTCAGAGCCATTTGAACCATTTGTGTATTTGCAATTTATGAAGTCTGTATTCTGTGTTGTTTAAACTTCTTGATGTATGGCAAGGAAATTAGAGGTTTGTAATGTATAAATTAAAAAAGCAAAAGAATGTATTGAAATTTTAAATTATTGTAATCTGAATATGTTTATAAAAAAGTATGTTCGTTAAAAGCTGGTTCATGCTTAGGACACTTGTATTTGTAACGTGTAAACGCTGTAGGGAAGTCCCTCCGCAACGAAAGTGCCTGGCGTGATGTAAAATGTAGGTTTGGCGGTCGAACTGAGCGTCTCCTTTGTATGAACGACAACCAGTGTGTGGCTAGCCTTAGTACGATACATTTCGACGGTGCTAACAGCGGCAACTGGAAGCTGCATTAGAAGGGATTTGCCTCCGATGTGGATCTGGCTATTATTTGGTACTCACAGAATAATGGAATGGTTCTAATATGGTGAAGATCCAACGCCAAGAAGGGAATTATAGAGCATTCGCACATCAGTTAGCCACCATTTCACCTGGCACCTATCTTCGCCACTGCTTCACAAACTTCATGCATTCAGTTATGGATATGGGCATGGACCAGTTAATTTGTGTGTTGCTTCAATAATAATCACATAAAACATAAATTCGTGTCCGGAACCATATATTCAATTCTGATCACGGACCTACGCTTGGTCCTCACCTAAGTGCTACTAAAACCGAGTATCCTGATTTAAATGACGCAATTATTGCATTCAACCGTTTAAAAGTGATTTTTGTCTAAAGTAAAAGGAGTAGTAAAAGTTAAAGCTAAAACCACGAAAAGGAAATTGGACAGGCCTTTATTAAAGTATCCTTAGTTTATTATAAAAAATGCCGGCCGCGGTGGTCTCGCGGTTCTAGGCGCGCAGTCCGGAACCGCGCGACTGCTACGGTCGCAGGTTCGAATCCTGCCTCGGGCATGGGTGTGTGTGATGTCCTTAGGTCAGTTACGTTTAAGTAGTTCTAAGTTCTAGGGGACTTAGACCTAACATGTTGAGTCCCATAGTGCTCAGAGCCATTTGAACCATTTTTCTTATTATAAAATATAGTTTTGTAGGAATACAGTGCAAGATCGTGTAAACATTATTGCAAAGAATACGTGCTTCACAGGTAATTAAAGTTCAAGTGCATGTAAATCTTTAATGAACAGATCTACGGTAGTATTGTTAAAAGGAAAATTATGCAAACTTTTAAAGAAGCTGTATTTTTGGTACCCATCATGAAAGGTTCCTTTTTGAAGTTAATTGAGCCCAGTGTTGTATTTATTGTCTTGCAAAGTACTTTGACTGAATTATCAGGTTTTAGAGTTTGTCTTTACTATTGTAATAATCAAAGAGCTTCGATTAATGAAACTATACTAGCTTATGAGTCCCCATCATATTCTCCATCTATTAAGAAAAAATTGACTATTACTGCTACTGAGGAAAACTGCTATATGCAAAGGAGCTTAAACAATGTATTCATTATGTTATTAATCTTTTTGTGTTTTTCATGTCAGTCAAGATAGAAGCCACTCATGGCCAAATTTAGTTCTGCATTTCACGCAGTGACATTTCAGTATGTGATGAAGTGATGCTTTTGAGTGTGGCTGTCATTAGAATGAGTTTTCTGCAGAGTTGCCCACCATAATTTACTGGTGTGTGTGTGTGTTATTGGTAACTGCTGCTATACACAGTACAGAGTGCTCTGTGTCAGTTTGTATCCTGTTTGCTATTCTAAGGGAAATCTCAAAAAAATTAACTTCAGTAACCAATATTCAACTTTCTCAAACATATATTTCCAAAGTAATGTGCCTAATTGGGCTGGCGACCGTTCATTTTGTTTTTGTTCATTTATGATTTTACCGCTTTCGTTAACTCCCAAGATTAATGCCCGTTTGGTTTTTCTTTTAATTTCACCAAATTCGAAATTATAGTCCGACACCCTAGTCCATTAGACACATGTGCGGTCAAACTTCGAAATTCTCTTAGAGGGTAACTTTAGCGTGTTTCACGACCCTTTAGTGTTACACGTTCTTTGCTATTTAGTTTCCATAATAGCAGTAGTTTTAAATGAATCTTTACCCACTTACACTACGCATTTCTCAGTAATTCAGTTGTTTAACTTTTCTTTGCATATTACCACTCTATATACGCTACTGGCCATTGAAATTGCTACACCACGAAGATGACGTGCCACAAACGCGAAATTTAACCGACAGGAAGAAGATGCTGTGATATGCAAATGATTAGCTTTTCAGAGCTTTCACACAAGGCTGGCGCCGGTGGTGACACCTACAACGTACTGGTATGAGGAAAGTTTCCAACCGATTTCTCATACACAAACAGCAGTTCTACCGGCGTTGCCTGGTGAAACGTTGTTGTGATGCCTCGTGTAAGGAGGAGAAATGCGTACCAACACGTTTCTGACTTTGTAAAGGTCGGATTGTAGCCTATCGCGATTGCGGTTTATCGTATCGCGATATTGCTGCTCGCGTTGGTCGAGATCCAATGACTGTTAGCAGAATGTGGAATCGGTGGGTTCATGAGGGTAGCCTATCGCGATTGCGGTTTATCGTTTCGCGATATTGCTGCTCGCGTTGGTCGAGATCCAATGACTGTTAGCAGAATATGGAATCGGTGGGTTCATGAGGGTAATACGGAAAGCAGCGCTGGATCCCCGTATCACTAGCAATCGAAATGACAGGCATCTAATCCCCATGGCTGTAACGGATCGTGCAGACACGTCTCGATCCCTGAGTCAGCAGATGGGAACGTTTGCAACACAATAACCATCCGCACGAACAGTTCGACGACGTTTGCAGCAGCATGGACTGTCAGCTCGGAGACCGCGGCTGCGGTTACCCTTGACGCTGCATCACAGGCAGGAGTGCCTGCGATGGTGTACTCAACGACGATCCTGGGTGCATGAATGGCAAAACGTCATTTTTTCGGATGAATCTAGGTTCTGTTTACAGCATCATGATGGTCGCATCCGTGTTTGGCGACATCGCGGTGAACGCACATTGGAAACGTATATTCGTCATCGCCATACTGGCGTATCACCCGGCGTGATGGTATGGGGTGCTATTGGTTACACGTCTTAGCTACCTCTTGTTCGTATTGACGGCACTTTGAACAGTGGACGTTACATTTCAGATGTGTTACGACCCGTGGCTCTACCCTTCATTCGATCCCGCGAAATCCTACATTTCACCCGGATAATGCATGACCGCATGTTGCGGGTCCTGTACGGGCCTTTCTGGATACAGAAAATGTTCGACTGCTGCCCTGGCCAGCACATTCTCCGGACCTCTCACCAATTGAAAACGTCTGGTCAATGGTGGCCGATCAACTGGCGCGTCAGAATACGCCAGCCACTACTCTTGATGAACTGTGATATCGTGTTGAAGCTGCATGGCAGCTGTAGCTGTACTCGCCATCCAAGCTCTGTTTGATTCAATGCCTAGGCTTATGAAGGCCGTTATTACGGCCAGAGATAGTTGTTCTGGGTACTTATTTCTCAGGATCTATGCACCCAAATTGCGTGAAAATGTAATCAAAATGGCTCTGAGCACTATGGGACTCAACTGCTGAGGTCATTAGTCCCCTAGAACTTAGAACTAGTTAAACCTAACTAACCTAAGGACATCACAAACATCCATGCCCGAGGCAGGATTCGAACCTGCGATCGTAGCGGTCGTGCGGTTCCAGACTGCAGCGCCTTTAACCGCACGGCCACTTCGGCCGGCGAAAATGTAATCACATGTCAGTTGTAGTATAATATATTTGTCCAATGAATACCCGTTGATCATCTGCATTTCTTCTTGGTGTAGCAATTTTCATGGCCAGTGGTGTATATGATCGCTTTCTGCCTAGGGTCCCGGGTTCGATTTCCGGCCGGGTTGGGGATTTTCTGTGCCTGTGTTATCCTCATCATTTCATCATCATTATTCGTGACATTGGCTAGATTGGACTGTGCAAAATATTGGACTGTGTAAAAATTGGGACTTTGTACGGACGCTGATGACCGCGCAGTTGAGCACCCCAAATCCGAACACCATCAACATTTTCTGCCTTTGTTTTTTTCCGTCGTACCCCGTTCCTTGTTCAGTATTTCATGGCTCTGAGAATGCTCTAAAAGTTAATCAAAATTAGTTATCCAATAAAATGCAAAAAGTTACTGGTGCTTGTCCTTCTATACATTGGAAGTGGCAAACTGTCCTCTGGACACTATACCTTGAGTTATGCATGCAGCCACCATTCACAAAATTTACATTTCGTTTATTTACCTTTGTAAAGTATTTGTGTCCTTGAAATGAAATTAAGACAGTGGGACACTCAGCTGGACCATTATGCTTGGTCTGGCCGTCTTTGGCTGTCTTTAAGACGTACTCTGTTTCCAAGTTCTGCGTCGTTGTCGAACTGCTGAAACACGCTTCCCCATATTAAGGCTGGAGCTTGAATATTTGTACATGAAATCGCTGTGAGGAGGTGTGCTTTCCTTCTTTAGCAGACTACGGCCTATCGACAGCAAAGAGGCCGTGGGGAAGAGACTGGGCAATCTGTATTCGACGTGGCTGCAGCCTAACAGAGCTGCGACGCTGGGCTTCTCGGCCTGTCCCAGGAGAACACACCCCTCCACCACCTCCCCCCCCCCCCCCCTCCGCCCACCTCCTTCTTTCTGCCCCGGCCTCTCTACTCAACGACTCTTGTGGGCCAGAGCATTGGGATGATGCAGTCTGATAGACTCCCAAAGTATCTTGGACGTGTAACCATGTACAGCCTCGCAAGTTGTTCAGGTATATTTACAGAGAATTCTGTACAAGGGATCCTTGGCTCATTTTGAATAATAATGCAATTATGATTTATTCGTTTCTGTGAAAATACTTTCACAACGATGAATAAGCCTATAATATGTAATTGGCACATCTGATTTCCTTCGACGGCTTTGTTTAGTCAATGGTCCAGCCGTGGCCCACCAACGTCAGAGCACATGCGACATGTTGACGCGTGTTGCTAAGTTTGGGCCCTGAGTGCCTCCCGGCCACGTCAAGTGACGGGCACATACATCCGGCGAGCAAAGCCCGGACCAGTGGATACCTGTCGGTGACTGGCGCTGCCGAGCGTCCAGTGGCTCGATGGCTAGAACGGCCACACTACGACCCTCGGCCCATCAGGCAACTGTTGGAACTCCTTGGCGAGCAGTCTTGACAGGATGAATTTTGGCAGAGGCCGACAATATGACGTTAGGCGATGACTCGCTGCTTCAGTGCTTACCCAACCTGGCTGGCCAGAACTTTTCGCTCTGAAACGGCTTAGTGGTGACGTTGCGGCTATAGACAACCTGGATGACACATACCAAAGTGTCTCTGGCTACAGTAATGGTCCAGACACTGAGCCGCCGGTGGAGGGCGACGCACGGTGAGCGTCGTGGCTCAACGGTGGTTCAGCGCACTGCTGTAAGTGGCGCGCTTCACGGCATCACATCCATCTTCCCAGGTACGCTACAATATATAATACAAAATGGGCCATAACAACAACAGCGACTGGCATACTATTCACAAAAAGTAATCCTAACAATAACGCCATATTCAAAGTTTACAGTGGCAAGACAACGCTGAGCAACGATTACTGAATGGTACGAATAGATGTGCTTAATTATTTAACAATGAAATTCGCCCACAGCGGTGCAGTTGAGACGTCATTTTATTTTGTTTTTACTACCTATTTCGGCATTCCATTACGCCATTTTCAGCCCGATATGCATCTCTCAAAAATAAATGATATTGACATACTGGGTCATATGTTTCTGGATGTCATGAATTCTAAACGTATACCAAGTGCTTCCTTCAAAGACATGATTGGATGCAATCAGGTTTCCGAAGGAAGCAGCTCGTAATCTAGTGGCTAGCGTTGCTGCCTCTGAATGACGTGGTCCCGTGTTCAATTCCCGGCCGGGTTGGTGGTTTTCTCTGTTTGTGGACTGTGTGTTTGCGTTGTTGTCATCATTTTTCATCATCATTTGTGACAGTGACTGGATTGGATTGTGTGTAAATTAGACTCTGTACAAATTGGGTCTTTGAACAGGCGCTGATGACCGCGTAGTTGAGCGCCCCACAAACCAAACATCATCACTCCAACGTGATTCTGGCGAAAAGACGAAAATTAACAGAATTGTAGATGGAACTAGATGCATGGGACGTTCCATTTTGTAAATCTTTAGCAAATTCAATATGCCGAGATCCATAGAGTCAAGATTGTGCCAAGAATACCAAATTTTAGGCAATTACCTCTCAGCACGGACAACTCAGCAGCCGACGGCCTTCACTTAACTACCTAGAGCAGCGACATTTGCGTGTAATTGTCAGTGCAAGCAGACAAGCAGCAATGCGTTACATAACCATACAAATCAATCTGCGACGCTCGACGAACGTATCTGTTTGTTCAATGCAGAGAAATTTAGCGTTAATTGTCTACGGCAGCAGGCGAACGATGTGAGAACCTTTACTAAGAGCATGACTATTGCCTGCAGCACCTCTCCTGGGTTCGTGACCATATCGGTTGGACGATAGAAGCCTGGAAAACCGTGGCCTGGTCAGATGAGCCCCGATTTCAGTTGGTAAGAGCTGATGGTAGGATTCGAGTGAGGCGCAAACCCCCACGAAGCCATCGACGCAATTTGTCAACAAGGCACTGTGCAGGCTGGTCGTGCCTCCATGATGGTGTGGGCTGTGTTTACATGGACTGGTGTGGGTCTTCTGGTCCAACTGAAACGATAATTGGAAACGGTTATGTTCGGCTGCTTCGAGACTATTTGCAGTGATTTATGGACTTCATCTTCCGAAACAACGATGAAATTGTTATGGATGACAATGTGCCATATTCGCAATTGGTTAGAACTTTCTGGAGAACTCGAGCGAATGATTTGCTCACTCAGAGCGCCCGGCATGAATCCCATCCAATATTTATTGGACGTAATCAAGTGGTCAGTTCGTAAAAAAAAATCCTACACTGGCAACACTTTGGCAATTATTGACGGCTATAAAGGTAGCATGTCTCATTATTCATGTTGGGGACTTCCAACGATTTGTTGAGTCCATACCACGTCGAGTTGCTGCACTAATTTGGGTAAAAGGAGATCAGAGACGGAGCATTCAGATTTGCACGTTACCATGACAACATAAACAACTCTGTTATTTCGTTCAAGCGTACGTCGCCTTTTTAAGCAATTATGGATGAAGGTATAAAAGAAGCAAACAACGTTTCCTTACCCCTTAAAACAAAATTATGAGGTTTTTAAGTACTGTACAACGTATTTGCAGGTTTTAAACTTTGTATGTAGAGACCACATGGGGAACGGAGAACACAAACTTGCCTTAATAACGCCTACCATTTGCTGGCTAGTCTGCATTCGGTGATGGATACCAATTGCTAATAACGCAGTAGCTCCAGGCATTTGATTCTCTGTGGACTTTTATTAAGGTTGTTCCTTGTTGCATGTACACTGAAGCGCCAAAGAAACTGGTATAGGTATGAGTACTCAATACAGAGATATGTAAACAGGGCAGAACACGGCGCTGCGGTCGCCAACGCTAGCATATGACAACAGGTGTCTGACATCGTTCTTAGATCGGTTACTGCTGCCACAATGGCAGGTTATCAAGATTTAAGTGAGTTTGAACGTGGTGTTCTAATCGGCGCACGAGCGATGGGACGCAGCATCTCCGAGGTACCGATGAAGCCGGATTTTCCCGTAAAACCATTTCAGGCATGTACCAGAACATCAAGAATCCGGCAGAACTTCAAATCTCCGACATCGATGGAGCCAGAAAAAGATCCTGTAAGGACGGGACCAACGACAACTAAAGAGAAACATTCAGCTTGACGAAAGTGCAACCCTTCTGCAAATTGTTGCAGATTTCAGTGTTGGGCCTTCAACAAATGTCATAGTCGAACCGTTCAATGAAACATCATTGATATGGGCTTTCGGAGCCGAAGGACTACTCGTGTACCCTTGATACCTGGGCCCGTCAACACCGACACTGGACTGTTGATGACTGGAAACATGTTGCCTGATCGGACGAGTCTCGTTTCAAATGTATCCAGTGGATGGAGGTGTATGGGTATGGAAACAGCCTCATAAATCCATGGACGCTGCATTTCAGCAGGGCACTGTTCAAGCTGGTGGAGAATCTGTAATGGTGTGAGGAGTGTGCAGTAGGAGTGATATGGGACCCCTGATACGTCTAGATACGACCTTGACAGGTGACACGTGCGTAAGATCCTTTGGGATCACCTGCATCCATTCATGTCCCCTGTGCATTCCAACGGACTTGTGTAATTCCAGTAGGGCAATGCGACACCCCACACGTCCAGAACTGCTACAGAGTAGTTCCAGGAAAAATCTTCTGAGTTTAAACACTTCCACTAGCCATCAAACTCCCCAGACATGAACATTATTGACCATGTGCATTTTCAACTTCTCGCCACGTAATGAATAGTCCAATAAACTTCGGACAAACAGCTGCACAAGTAAAATTTCTTCATATCTCGGCCGCGTATTGTCCCGTCATTCTTAGAGTGAATCTCAAGACTGATGACAAGGTGCCAAGCGCGGCCTTATATGTTCCACCGCGGCGATACTATACATGCAGGTCACAGACGCTGGTCGGCGGCAAAGAGATGCGCTTACACACGCGCCGGCTGTGACGAACGTGTACAGACATTCGACTCGCGTATCGATGTATGTTAGGCTGCGGTGACGCCATGACGAATTGGGGGTAGTTTAATTACCCCTAGAGCCGATTTCCATGCTCTGTCCAAATTAAAACCGTTATCTCTATTTATTAAATTATCAGCTGATCTAATCTCTATCGCTTCCTTCAAGACATAATCCGAAAAGGAGGATGTTAAGATCTTGGCATCAATCTAGTTCATGGAATGTTCTGTATTAATACAATGTTCGGCCACAGCTGACTCGTGTGGCTGCGATAAGCGTCTGTATCTTCGTTGTTCCCATCATCTCTAATGAACGGTGCGTGTTGTTTGGCTTAGGTATGACGTCTCACGATTTCCACATGGAATCTGACGTACAACCGCCTTGCGAAGCAATAAAACGTCCTTTACACAGCCGAGTAAAGGCCGGAAGATCACCTTAAGACAGTTTTTCTCGAGAATACGGCCTATCTTCGTGGAAAGAGCACCAACATAGGGCGAAAACGCACTTGGGCTGAAGGAATTACTATCTTCTTCCCCATCACATACCTGCATTCTAGATTTTACACTGAATGCTCTATGAATTTGTTGCGAAGATAATCCATTCACTTTAAAAATGCTATTGAGGTTTGTGAGCTCTTCCCGCAAATTATCTTCATCGGATGTACAGCGTGTTTTATAAATTAAGGTCTTAGGGACACCTATGGTCTGTGAACGGTGATGGCAGCTACTGGCATGTAGATATAGATTTGTATGTGTTGGTTTACGATGTACGGCATGTACTAATGTGCCATCAACTTCACGGCGAACGACAACATCCAAAAAGGGGAGGCAGCCGTCTTTTTCTATTTCCATAGTTAATTTGATACTAGCATAGATAGAACTCAAATCCTCAAGAAATCGATGTAATTCATCTATCCCGTGGGGCCACACTACAAATGTGTCGTCCACTTACGCGTACCTTCAGAAGACCGTTGGTTTAAAACTTGCAGAGTCCAGTGCGTTGTCCTCGAAGTCTTCCATGAATAAATTAGCTTCCAGAGGGGAGAGGGGGCTTCCTATAACAACTATGTCAATCTGCTCATAAAATTCACCATTAAACTGAAAATAAGATGACACAAGATTATGTTCAACTAAGGCCCTGATATTCTTATCAAAATGCTGGCCAATAAGAGGTTAAGAGACCTTTAATTGTACCTTGGTAAATAATGATACCACGTCATAACTTACGAGCACATCCATACTATTTTGCCTGATACTGCGAAGTATCTGAATAAAATCCATACTATTACGAATGTGGTGAGTATATTTTCCTACCAATGATTAATAAACAAGCTAAATATTTGGCAGAAAAATACGTTGGTGAACCAATAGTGCTCGTTATAGGCCTCATAGGCAAATACTCTAGACGCTCATCCTTATCCATCTTGTGAACTTTATGAAGCCCATAAAATCTCGGTAGTACTGTACCCTGTAACATGCCCGGGAGGAACGCTGGTGGATATGCAGTACTTATAAAAGCTAGCGTTTGGCACTCGAGACTGTACAGCACTCCCTAGACACAGGAACGGGGCTGGATATTTAACGAGCGTGTGCTTAAACCCACGTACCTGCTTCTTCCCGCAGCGGTTGATCTGCTGGTCTCTGCACTGCCTGCCATGATGAGTCTTGTAATAACAATTGTCTAGCAGGGAGAGGAGCCACTCACTCCAACATTACCAAGTTGATCTGGTAGAATTCACTGTATTCTGTTAAACACTCGCACAGGGTGGGGCTGCACTGATCGCAATTAACATTATTCCACAATGGACGTGATCAGTATTTGTAGTCCAAGTACGTGTCCGTTGTGACGTATAAAGTTGTTATCTAAATGATGACAGCCAATGCAAAATCACGGTACCTAGAACGCAAAATAATCACTGTTCAACGGATGTTTTATCAGTCGACGATTGGCACAGTTCTTCCATCAGTACTAAACAATTCAATAGCTTATAACACGAGCGTGCGAGTGACCGAATCGCGACGCGGATGCTCTTTAAAATTGTACTACTGTGTGGTGCTAATTGCAAATCAGTTAAACAGCATAACTCACTCATTCCTACCACTTCCCTAACATTGATTCTACCTTTACAGCCAAAGACAGCTTCCTTTCCTTTCCTTTGCACGTCAACACGGCGTCTCCCAAAATTCAGTCGAGCCTTCTGCTCCGTTTACCAGTCAACACCCAAAATTACGCGTAATGCTAACCCCGGCACCACAAGTGCTGCAACAGCATAATCCTTAGCATTAAGCCTCATCGTAACTAAGATTTGCTCCTTAATTACTTTGCTTTTCACACCCACAGCACCCATAATAAATTTACCACGCACTTGGTATGTTTCTTCCCTGCTCTAACCACTTTGTATGTAGCTTTTGGTACACAGCATTAGCTTGACCACCTGAGCCAACTAAAACATCTATTCGTGTTCCAAAAATATCCGCTGCTACTACAGGCTGTACTATCTCATCAGGTTCTTCGCCATTTTCCTCCATCAAGTCAACGATCACATCAGTTGTATCTCTTATGTTGGATATCGACATAATTGCTGGCACTATGTCATTTGTTCCTGACTGGGCCGCCTCAGGAACTTCATTTAGCTTTCCACACTCCTATCACGCCGTAACATGTCATGGTCGTTGTCCACATTCGGCCTCCTGTCATCTGACTTAGCTTCCTTAATTGACACGCGCTCTGTGTTGTGGTGGTGTCCGAGTTAAGACAAGGGACTGGATTGATGGCAGAGCATGGGCTATGACTGACTGCGAACGAGAAGTGGCTAGAAAAAGACAGATTGCCATGTGCAGTTGATTAGACCAGCCTTCTCAGGTGGACACGGTCATTCGTTACATTTCATATGTGTTACGACCCGTGGCTCTACCTTTCATTCGATCCCTGCGAAACCCTACATTTCAGCAGGATAATGCACGACCGCATGTTGCAGGTCCTGTACGGGTCTTTCTGGATACAGAAAATATTCGACTGCTGCCCTGGCCAGCACATTCTCGAGATCTCTCACCAACTGAAAACGTCTGGTCAATGGTGGCCGAGCAACTGGTTCGTCACAATACGCCAGTCACTACTCTTGATGAACTGTGGTATCGTGTTGAAGCTGCATGGGCAGCTGTAGCTGTACACGCCATCCAAGCTCTGTTTGACTCAATTCCCAGGCGTATCAAGGCCGTTATTATGGCCAGAGGTGGTTGTTCTGGGTACTGATTTCTAAGGATCTATGCACCCAAACTTAGTGAAAATGTAATCACATGTCAGTTGTAGTATAATATATTTGTCCAATGAATACCCGTTTGTCATCTGCATTTCTTCTTGGTGTAGCAATTTTAATGGCCAGTAGTGTATTCTTACCTCAACTCCTCGAGTGTTCCGTAAACATTTCTTCTGCCAAAATATGGATGTTAGAAACGAGTAAAGCAGAACACACGCCCCATTTGACACCTGCTGAACTTTATTAGAAAGAAACCAAGTTAATCACGGTGGATGCACTGTACGACGATTCGTGACGCGGCGAGCAGTGGCTCTGCTTGCGGCTGCTGCAGCGTCCACTGAACGCAAAGGTGGCCTGCGAGGCGTAGAGGTAGAATGTGCGGTGCTGTTTCGCGGCCTGTTGTTACCTGGTGAGCCTACGTTCGTCTTCTTATCTCGGCTGGCCGTCAGGTTGCAGCTCGTGTTCTCGCACCGTGAATCACCTGCCGTCCTCTACCGACCCCTCCCCTCTAGCCAGTCACTGTCGGCCGCTCGCGTGGGAACGTTCGCCTTAAATTTAGTCGCCTTTGTAATGGCCCGTTATTACGCGAGCAGCAGTATTAATTTTAGCACACGCCGCTCCAGTGTTATTGCCACAAAGGCGAGTGCGGCAGCAACCAGCGCCGGCCGACCACGATATATTGCGGCGGCGGCCTTTGCGACCGGTTCGGCATCTCCTCCGCGCGTTGTTCAACGCCTATAACTCGGACACCGCTGCGCGTGGATTGGCGCAATATTTTCGACGCTGTACAATGCACTGCAGTTGTTTCTGATCATTTATCATCCGCAGCCGCATCGAATGTTATGTGAAGCAGACGATTTCATTGTTAGCATTGATGTTACTTTCTTCCACAACAGGGCTCCTAACATTTCCTCGTTGGCATCCCCTTTAGTACAGTATCATTTATGCGCAACCCCTCTCACTGTTATAAATGTGCTTAGTACTAATCAGATGAAAACTGGCATATCGTTAAAGAACTGTGTCTATGTGTTAGTATTAGTCTGAACAGAAGGAAACCTACCAATAAAAAAAAAAAGAGATATAATGAACGGCCGGCCACGGTGGCCGATCGGTTCTAGACGCTACAGTCTGGAGCCGTGCGACCGCTACGGTCACAGGTTCGAATCCTGCCTCGTATCCTTAGGTTAGTTAGGTTTAAGTAGTTCAAAGTTCTAGGGACTAATGACCTCAGGAGTTAAGTCCCATAGTGCTCAGAGCCATTTGAACCATCTGATAATTTAAGAACTGCACTATCCAGTCATATTACTATGTACACCTGTCAAAAGCCTGAAAAACGATCTTTCGCAGCACGGATCGCTGCGAGATGCACAGGAAGAGAGTAAATGAGGTTCTGGAAGGTATCGACGGGAATGTGAAACCATGTCGACTCCCCTGCCGTGGTCAGGCGTGCTAGGTTCCTCGGCTGATGATCCATGGTGCGAGTAGCCCGATCGAGGTGGTTTCATAGATTCTTGATTGTTTGTAAATCTCGGGAGTTTGGCGGCCAGGGGAGTACGGTGCACGCATTCTGGTGTTCTACGAATCACGCTCGTACACTACGAGCTGTGTAATACACTCCATTCTCCTGCTGGCAGATACCAACGATCTCAAAAAATTGTTCAAATGGCTCTAAGCACTATTGGACTCAACTTCTGAGGTCATCAGTCCCCTAGAACGTAGAACTACTTAAACCTAACTAACCTAAGGACGTCACACACATCCATGCCCGAGGCAGGATTCGAACCTGCGACCGTAGCGGTCTCGCGGTTCCAGACTGTAGCGCCTAGAACCGCACGACCACTCCGGCTGGCTTTACCAACGATCTGAGAAAAAAACAAACTGCGTCAGTGGGTGCTCATGGTCCCCAAGGAGGTATGCTGGCTTGTGTTGATCCATTGATCCATTGTACCTTCCGCAATTACGAGAGCACCCAGGGAATGCCATGAAAACATTCCCCAGAACGTAACGTCCGTTACGTACACGCCAACGGCAATCTGTCCGAAGGAACAATACACGTCTTTCATCTGAAAAGGCCAGCTGTCACCACTCAGCTGACGATGAGTTGCGGTATTGGCGTGCAAATTCCAGCCTTCGGCGGCGTGGACAGCAGTCAAGCCGGGCGAATGCACCAGGCCCAAACGCAGTAACGTTCACTGAACTGTAGTTTAGGACAATCTGCATGTAGCCTCTTGGTTTATCTGGTCAATGAGTTGCTCAACAGTTGCACGTCTATTCTCCCGAACATATCTCCACAGCCGTGGTTCACTCCTGCCAACTATGACCCTCGGTGCACCACAGTATCTCACCGACGGTTTGGATAGCCTGTTTTGGCCACGCACGGTGTACGGGAACCATGGCGGCACGCGAACAGTTTATAAACTTGACCGTTTCGAAAATGCTGCCTTTTTAGACGTCGGATAAATCGCTCCGTCTACTATTACCACTACAATTGCATTGCTTTCCTTTCCATCCCCCACCTCCTCGCGACGACACGCTTTATATATCCTAAACTGAAGCTCCAAAGAAACTGATATAAGAATTATTAAAACACAGAGATATGTAAACAGGCAGTATACGCCGCTGTGGTCGGCAACGCCTACATAACAGTAAGTGTCTGGCGCAGTTATAAGATCGGTTACTGCTGATACAATGGCAGGATACTAAGATTTAAGTGAGTTTGAACGTGGTGTTATAGGCGGGGTACGAGCGAAGGGACACATCATTTCAGAAGTGGCGATAAAACGGGGATTTTCCAGAACTACCATTTCACGAGTGTGCCGCGAATGTCAGGAATCCGGTAAAACATCAAATCTCCAACATCGCTGCGGCCGGAAAAAGATCGTGAAGAACGGAACCAACGACGACTGAAGAGAATCGTTCAGCGTGACAGAAGTGCAACACTTCTGCAAATTGCTGCAGATTTCAGTGCTTGGACATCAGCAAGTGTCAGAGTGCGAACCATTCAATGAAAAATCTTCGATACGGGCTTTCGGAGCCGTAGGCCCGCTCGTGTACTCTTGATGACTGCATGACACAAAGCTTTACGTCTCACCTTGATCCGTCAACACCGACATTGGACTGTTGATGTTGATGGCTGTAAACATGTTGCGTGGTTGGACGATTGTAGTATGAAATTGTATAGAGCGGATGGACGTGTACAGGTATGGAGACAACTTCATGAATCCATAGATCCAGCAAGTCAGCAGGGGGCTGTTCAAGGCTCTGGTGAAGGCTCTGGAATGGTGTGGGGCGTTTACAGTTGGAGTGATATGGGACACCTGACACGGTTAGATACGGCTCTGACAACTGACACGTACATAAGATCCTGTCTCATCACCTGCATCCATTCATTTCCATTCTGCATTCCGACGGACTTGGGCAGTTCCAGCAGGGCAATGCGACACCCCACACGTCCAGAATTGCTATAGAGTGGCTCCAGGAAAGCGCTTATGACTTTAAATACTTCCGCTGGCCACGAAACTCCCCAGGAATGAACATTATTGAGCATATTGGGTATTGCATACTGACTGTCGAACATAGTCGGTGGTCACTTTAATGTGTCTGGACCGTGTAGTTCTGAACCGTAGCAAACGTAGTGCCTCTTGCGGAAAATATGTGTACTAAAACAAATTTGCTGAGACATTACTTCGTAAAAAATACAACAGCTTTCACGTGAATGAGAGGTTATTTAGTGGTACACAGTGTACTTTTTACGGAATATGTAGCAAATTGCCAGGAGATACTTTGGTTACAATATAATAGCAAAGCTTAAATTTAATTGCGTACTCGACTTTATATCATGACGTATAAATATTCATTTTCTTGCACCACCCTATATGTTTGTACCCGTAACATCATGAAGACGTTTATCGAACACTGCTCTGTCATTCGTTTCGGCATTACGTACATATATTCAGCCTTCTTCACTCGCTGCTACAGGTATCCAGTATTTTGCATATTTTTCCTGGTAATATTTTTGACGTATTGTATGGCAAGTTTTGTGATTTGTAGGTGTAGATATGATTCTTGTCTAAATTTTAGTATCATATATGCCTGTGTAATGTAAGTCAATGTCTTGTCATCACTGTTGAAGGCCTGCTAAACTGGCAGAATAGCTGTCATTCCTAAATCTGACAGATTCGCAAATTCTGCTTGCCTTAACACCAAGTCAAAATCTGTTCAAGCTTTTTCTTCAAAATTCAAATTTTTTATTTAAGTCACAGAACAGGTCCGCAAATTAGGCATGAAATTTTAGCGAGGTATGTTTGGCATTTTCAGTTCTTATGAAAAACCGGTTCTGAATCCAGCATAACCGATTATTAATTATTCTCGGAAGAAAAATCTTTTAATGATCAGCTGTAATATGATTAATCAAACAGATATGAAACATTATCAGCAGTAAAGCCGTCTGTACACGAAAATTTTTCAAACGAGTTAATTTATACCTTTCTCGTCCAGATTTTTAACTAATGCATAAAAGTTTAAATTTTATTATTTATTGTACAGAAATCTGTGTTTTGTCCTTGGAGAAAGATATTTAGGTCACGGAGATTCTCTAATGTAGCTTAAAGATAGCGTAATTTAAACAGCGAATTTACGCTGTGGAAGAAACGGATATAAATAATTATTTTGAGAAAAACAATATTACTTCATTTTTATTCTAAGACATCGAAGAGCTATGCATTAGCTTAAATAAGATTGAAAATGTCCGAAAATCGAAGTAATGAGTTAAGAAACATTGGAGAAAGAAGTGAAACTTAAGGATACTGAGGATTATTTTGTAGAAAAATGAAGGAACAGTGCGCCAGATACCAACAATGAAAGATGAAAAACTTAAAATAACTTAAAAAGAGACAGGAAACAAGTGCTAGGAATAAATATTGTAAAAGGAGAGGGAAAACGTGGACAAAGAATAAAATGACCACTAAAAAGGTTGAAAGAAGGAAATGGAGAAATGTAAACTTCAAGAGGTAAAAGGAATGTATAGGAACTTCTAAATAATGAATGAAGAAGGAAGACAGACCGAACCAGACACAAGTGGGTCGGGAGGAAATGTAATAAATCGTGGTGTAAAAGGAGGGATGTCACTTAACATGTAATGGAGATAATTTGACGTGCGAAAAGGAGGAATCAAAGATAAGAAGATACAAACTATGGACAACAGAGTGGCAAACTACCCACGCGACGCAAACATGTGGTGGAAGGAGCACAGAGAGTGGTTGTAAGAAGAGGAAGAAGACGGAAATATCTTAACTGTTTTAAGTAAGATGTATAGTTAACAAAGAACGTTCCAGCTAATTAAAAATGATATTTGAGACAGATGTTAGGGGAGAAGGCTTGATTAGCTAACCACAGAAATATTAAAAACGTAAAATGGAAAAGGAGCAGAAGATATGTTAAAAATACGCAGGGAAACGCACTTATATTGGGAGTGGCCTAACGACTTATTCGAGTCAGTCTTGGTACCCCTCTAAAATAAAAACAATATAAAGTGTGAAGAACACTGTACTTTCAGCCTGATACCACATGAGACCTAGGTTTTACTGACAGTGATGAACAGTAGCGGATTGGCATCACTGGAAAAGTCTGTCCTACTCGGTGTAGATAGACCACAGTTTATGACCAATAGCACTGATGGTGACACGAAGAACGATGGAGTAAATGGGCGGTTCCTGTGGTCGATGACAGAATAATTTACAAAATTTATTGCTAGCTGAAGGAAATTACAGAGCGTAGCGAAAGCCGTCGCAAGCGTGCGCAACAGTCCATGGAGTGATCCAAACTGAAAACTTAAACAAAGACGAGGTCAATTACTCTGCTGTCATTGTCGCGTATCTAAAGCTATAGAGAACAACGAGAACTGTTGGGTAAGTATGGGACACTCTCACAACAGTGGACTTTATTTTCTGGAGGTATACATATTAGAACAATTGGAAATACACCTACACAAAATCAAAAATCCTTAATCTATGGTAAATGAACAAACGGATTTCGCTAGCCATGATTATTTCAGTAATTTTAAAGAAAATCCTTAACTTATATTAAATGAACAAAGGGATTTCGCTAGGCATAGTATTTTCCAAAACTTATTTTAAATTAGTCCTTTGCATGTGTGAACTTCTTAAAACTCAGATCTTTAACACTATGTGATAAACCCCCTCTTCGATCACATCGGGTTAAACTAAATCTGCGAAGTGTTTTTAAACAGCTGTAAACGAATGTGCGACATAACGAATCAACGTATGCTGACCTGAAAAGGTTAAAATGTTTTTCTCTTTTTCTTCTGTAAGTTTTTCACTGCTCTTTTTTTTCATTTTTCTTTTTTTTCCACTGTTTCTCACATATTTTCGCACTCGATTCGCGAAATACGAAACCTAACATCTAACTTACTCGTAATAGCAAAATGCATTTCACCTTGCTCAAGAGCGATTGTAAACTATGTATTAGACGATTTACATTGGAAGATGGACCCACGGGATACGAAACACATCGTGTACTGTAAGGAAACATGGAAGAATTGTGACTGAAGGAGTTTTGATTCAATCTTTCTGTAAACTTAATTGGTTCATTTCAGAAACATTTGACTGCAGTATCATCATTACCTAATTACGTTGTAATTTTCTTCGGAATTTTTGGACAGTTCCGAGTGTATTCCGCAGTACATTGTCGTGCATTCTATAAGCTTCGGTAAAAATCTCTTCTAAGAAAGTCTTTTTCCCCCTGTTGGAGTGTATGTATTTATGGACTGCAGAAATGTTTCCACTTTACCTACTCACTGCCCTACTTATAATTTACTGTTTCAAATTTTGCGACTGCTACGTAAATTTATCTGTTAAGAATTCAACTTCGGTGTTGCAGTACTTTGTTTCGCTCATGTTATAACTGTCGTAGCCGGCCTGGGTGGCCGAGCGGTTCTAGGCGCTACAGTCTGGAACCGCGTTACTGCTACGGTCGCAGGTTCGAAACCTGCCTCGAGCATGGATGTGTGTGATGTCCTTAGGTTAGTTAGGTTTAAGTAGTTCTAAGTTCTAGGGGACTGAAGATCACAGAAGTTAAGTTAAAAATGGTTCAAATGGCTCTGAGCACTATGAGACTTAACTTCTGTAGTCCTCAGTCCCCTAGAACTTAGAACTACTTAAACCTAACTAACCTAAGGACATCACACACATCCATGCCCGAGGCAGGATTCGAACCTGCGACCGTAGCAGTCGCGCGGTTCCAGACTGTAGCGCCTAGAACCGCTCGGCCACTTCGGCCGGCGCAGTTAAGTCCCATAGTGCTCAGAGCCATTTGAACCATAACTGTCGTATCACGATCCCACTACAGAATCGTTTAATATTGTCGATATATGTGGTACATTTATACGTTCTCTAACATTGTTAAACGAACAAGCTAATGAATATAACCTTGAAAAAAGTTCAATAAAGAAAACTGTCTTCGAGAAACGTATAAATTTTATCCTTACTGCAGAAGAGATAAATTTTGTCCACAAAAATCACTACAGGGGAGCAGTGAACTATCTTACTCTAGCGACGATGTCTACGGAGACAGGTTGTTGATATCCAATGTGTGTGTGTCACAGAGTAGAAATCCAACGGCGGTGGACCAACACATGCATGTTTCAAAATCATACCGGCCGGCCACTGGCAGTGGTGTAGATATATGGCGGTGCTCGGGAAATGAGATCTCGCTATCAGCAGAAGTGCGCGGGAAGTCGGCCGGCGTATTTACTGCGCGCGGCAGTAATGGGTTGCGGGCAGTTGCGGCAGCAGCAGCAGTAACAGGCCGGTGGTTGCCTCAGCAGAGCCAGCGACTGACTGCCGAGGCCGCTCCAGAAACTGCGAGCGCCGTCGTGCTGCGCGTTCCGCTTAATGGCGCGTGTCAAACGCTGACAAATGGGACGCGCGACGAAAAGCAGTCACGTCGCGACGACTGCGGCGTGGCGCAGCTCCTCGCAGCAGCAAGGATGTGGGCCCCTTGTCGGGGGAAGGCGACGGCGGCGTCTCGCGTATAAACAAGTTATGGGTGTCTGAGAACTGAGGGGACGATGAAAGTTCCCAGCGTAATGACTGTTCCCGTCATAGCGAGTCAAGGAATTCACCGATATCAAAACTAAATGATATGAAGATAAAAAAAGATAGAAGAATGGAACAATCAGTGTGTATGCTGTGAAAGCTATATGATTTTTATATAGAAGTTTCGAAACAGTTGCACTAAAGCTACCAACAGATGGTGCTGTAAGCGGAACGGCTCTAGAGAGCCTGTATACAGAGAGAGTGGCCATATGTGAAGTTGCCCGTGATTGGTTGATTAGCTTTGGCAGAAAAATGGCGCCAAACGTCTCTCGCGCTTCCTATGTTCGCCGTGCTTTTGAGTTGAATTGAAGTTCAGAGGACTTTTGAAAACGATTAAAAAGTATTTCAATTATTGAGAGACTTGTTATGCGTTGTGCATGCATGTTCGATTTAGTTGTACATCGTTTTTAGGACGTAGTACGTAATTAGCGTTTTCGATCTTAAATACGAGTTGAAATAATGAAGCGTTTTGTGATGAAGTCGGTAGGCCTACATGTTTGAAGTAAACACGTTAGTAATTGTACAGTATTGTTTTTGACATCTGTAATTCGTTCTGCAGACATTCGTAAACGATGCCAGGTTGTGCTGCATTTGGTTGTTCCAAAAGAGGCGAAGGTGGATTTCGCATGTTAGCATTTCCACGCAATGAAGAAAGACGAAAGCAGTGGGCCGTCGCAGTGAACAGGGCTGACATAAATCAAACAGGAGCCTTGTGGAAACCAACCAAGTATTCTTATCTATGCGAAATAAGTCGTTTTTGCTTTTTACTACATATAATACAACTTGCAATATACATAGTTAAATTTGAAAACAGACCTTTAAATTGGCTGTGTGAAAATTATTTAACGAATGATTTCGCCATATTGTCTTGTGCTTTTGATTCGGTGAATGTGTACTCCACTACTCCATTACTGGCCATTCAAAAGTCCCGCCCGCAGTTTAGCAGAAAAGTGGCCGCCGTATCGTCCGGTTGGCCACTCTCTCCCTATACAGGCTCCCTATACAGGCTCTCTAAATGGCTCGTGTCAGAACGCATAAATAAACCCGTTCTCTTCAAGCAGTCTTTTCGAAATGCATTAGAGAGGCGGCACAAACGAACAATAAAATTCTATGAAACACCTAATTTTCGTCAGTGACTGTACGTTTATTAAAAATTCGCTATTAATGTTTCAAGTTTTGTTTGTTTTCAAGTGAGTGACAGCTACAAACAACATATATCCTACTCGTACACAGGATTAAACATGCCACTATCATAATACTTACGTGTTCAATTGTAGAGTCACGAAAATTTTGTTAGCGTCCTCGCCGTACCCTCCATGATCACTGCTGGCTCTGAGCGTACCACAGAGGAAGTGATCTCGGAACTGAAACCGAGCGAGGCGGCTCTGTGATTATCCCACCGGATTCACATTCGGGACAACATTTCAAATCTGTGTCCAGCCATCCAGATTTAGATTTTCCGTGATTTCCCTAAATCTCTCCAGGCAGATGCTGGGATGGTTCCTCTGAACGACATGACTTACCCTTCCTTGCCCATCCTTAACCTGAGCTTGTGTTCCGTCTCTAGCGACCTTGATGTCTTCCGTCCTTTCAAACACTGCTACCCTGCCTTAAAAATCCGCACAGCCCCGCCGTTTCCTACAGCAACTCAGTCCCACTTTGCTTATGCAAATCTTCACAGACTCTGCCTCTACCATCGATCACCTTCCCACAGAGGGAGCCCTGATTTACAACCACTGTCGTAAAGTCCAATCCTCCAAACCTGTTCCCCAGTCCAACCATTGACAAAAATGTCTCTTTTATAATGGGTACATCACACTTGATTCTTGAAATTCACCCATCTGTTATTACGGCAAATCCTCCCACTGCCTCAGACAATGTCCAAACGACGCCTCCCCCCCTCTCCCCCCCTTCCTCGCACACACCACTAACACTGGCGTGATGATACCCGCCTGTCCATCTTAACCAAATGCAAGGCCAAACCCCACGCATAAACCAGAATTAACTAAGCCTGTCAACCCTGTTAATCATGCTGCCCAACCCAATAACTCTCTCTGCCCGCCTCCCACTGCCAAACACTCATAATTCCTCCATATCAGCCACAAAAACTTCTGCCCTTTCCAAACGCGACGTACTCTATGTGGTGTCACCGCCAGACACCACACTTGCTAGGTGGTAGCTTAAATCGGCCGCGGTCCATTAGTACATGTCGGACCCGCGTGTCGCCACTGTCAGGATCGCAGACCGAGCGCCACCACACGGCAGGTCTCGAGAGACTGACTAGCACTCGCCCCAGTTGTACGACGACGTTGCTAGCGACAACACTGACGAAGCCTTTCTCTCATTTGCCGAGAGACAGTTAGAATAGCCTTCAGCTAAGTTAATGGCTACGACCTAGCAAGGCGCCATTTGTAACATTGCATGTATCTTAAGAGTCTCACTCGTATAGTCAAGAGCGATGTACCACAAGGATGGATTAAAGTTAAGTATTCAAGAAGCTACGTACTTTTCTTTATAGCATTCATTGCGTATCCTGTTTCAGACTTCACGCCATCCTTCGTGCACAAATAGCGTGCATCTCGGCCCCCTCAAACACACTGTGTCGGCTCTCGTGTCGACACAACACTCTACAACAAATTTCCCTTACTGCTCACTCTGTACATCTCATCAGTACCTGGGAAACATACTGCTGAAACCTTCCACTCCCACTCCCTCCCCGCCCCCCCCCCCCTCACACACACAAACCCACATAAGCCACTCACTTGACTTTTATTATGGTGCGACAACAACACAGCATTCTATACCAGAAGTCCATTCCCTACCCACTAACAAGCCCCTTTCAATACATACCCAGTCTCAAAACTACACTGATTTCTTCATCTACAACGAAACCCTACCGCACCATCTAAATCACTCCATATATCCTGTGATGTAATGACGATCCCCTTTCCCTGGCCAGAGGTGGAGTTATAGCTAGCCACCACAAGAGGATCCCCATTCAGCCACAATACTTACTCAAGAATCCCAATGAACATCTTATCCTTGCTCTCTTCTCCCAAACCTTGTTACCCTTGATATTATCTACATTCGACTAAATAATCCCATTCCTATGATTTCCTCGCCCACATCGACCATAGATTTTCCACCTACATTACTGCAATTGATGTCAACATCATTTATGAATCCTGTACAGAACTTCAGGCGTGGCGTCATGCATTAAAAAACTTGTAATTGTGGAATGCCTAGTGACTGTCGTAACGTTAATGGCTATAGATAGTTCTACAGGATAAAATACTTCATACTTGTCGATGAAGTTGAAAGGGAAAGCAAACTGTTCATTACTGTAAAAATGCAAGTCTTCAGAACGAATCTGGAAGTAATTAGATTCTGAAGAAGTGACTCTACCTACATCTCGTCTTGTGGTTGCAGCATGACCTCATCGTAATAATTCACCTGCCTCGAGATGACTGGGTGTTTGTTTTGTCCTCATCATCATTCATGAAAATGGCGAGACTAGACTGAGCAAAGGTTGGGAATTTGTACAGGTGCTGATAACCGCGCAATTGAGCGCCCCACAAACCAGACATCATCATCATCATCATCATTCAAGTAGTGGCCGAAGCGGTTCCTGAATCGATCGTTGGTGGAACCAACAACTCTTGCCAGAGGCTAAATCTGAATTAGCCCAGGCTGCCAGTCCATCAGCTCAGGTAGCTCTGTGATGGCTGTTAGTGTCTGGGTCTGGTGGCAGAGACTGGATCTTGATCTTCATTTCATTTTTCGTTGCTATGTTTTTACTCTCTCACAGAATTTTGATTGTCTTGGCTCGGGTTCTTCCAAGTGACAATCAGTCAGACTGCTCCTTACAAAACACTTGTCTTCTTCCTCAGACTTATTAACTAATGACTTGTGTCCTACCACCCTCTACTGAAAAAAGTCATGTCACGTTCTGTGTTTCTCTGCCTTGTCACCGTTTGGTGTGTCTTCCGAGCTTATAATTTGTTTACATTAGACAATACTGGTTAGTTTTACATCCAGTAAACGCTTCTCTTTTTTTGCGAAGTGAAAGCCTTTGATAGCCTCAGTTTTTGAAAAGCGCAGGACCGAGTAGTCCCTATCCATCAATTAGATGTTTATCTTTACTTTTCTGTGCTTTCTACATCTCTTCTGTTACAAAGGTGCCCGCCTGTTAGAAAGCTGAGCACAAAGGCCTGATGTATAGCTTTAGTTCTGCACAGTAAAAGCGGCTGACAGTGGCCAGTAACCCTCAGCCCTCTCGTTGCAGCTTTCGAGAATCGGGTGGTTGAGGGTGCCTCTCTCTCACTGTTTCTAGTGGGCCTACATCCCTTCACATCACCAAGAATGCTTCCAGCACTTTTCCACAGCTACATTGTATGCTAATATGAGACAAAGGTTATTTACCAACAATCACTAGTACTGTGTGATGGGTGTCACATTATTTTTATCAGTGTCGGTTAAGTATTCCGATCAAATGGGAATTTCGCTACGATTCACAAATGTTGTGAGACTGTTTCCAGAAAAACTGGCCCATAACCCATGTAACAGAATTAAAAACCCCAGAAAACAAAATAAAACAAGAAAATACGTCCCTTAGTCATGACTACATTATCTATCGACACTAAGAAATGAGATGTCCCCCTTTTAGTCAGCCTTGCCGTCTTTTATACCACTATTCTCTCGGCAGCTTACCGTCCTGAATTGTGGAAAACTTCCGAAATCTTACTGTTTCTCAAACTACATAAACTCCTTGCTAATACTCACGCCTACCGCCCCATCTGTCTCACCTCATTGTTTTGCAAGGTCTTCAAATCCACCCTCTCCTGTAACGACCAGTAACGCCTGAACCAAAGCTCCCTTATTTCCATTAACCAGTATGGATTCCTCCCACCTTCTGCTTTGATAATTACCTGTGTACTTTGCCCATCTTCTATCCCAGCAGCTCAATGCCCATAAATCAGCTATTTTCGTCTGCCTGGAGCTAGAGAAAGCCTATGATCATGTATGGCATTCCGGTCTTCTTTTCAGACTCTGGACTTATGCACTTCCAGTTAATCATGCCCACTGTGTGTCCTCCTTCCTCTCTAATCACTCATCCTCTGTCACCATTAATAACACAGATTCCCGTACCTTCCTTTCCACTGCAGGTCTGCCCCAAGGTTCCATCCTTTCTCCTCTCCTTTTTCTCTTATACACTGCTGATTTATTTATTTATTTATTTATTTAAATGTCAAGGTCCGCAGAACCAAATTGAGGAGCAAATCTCCAAGGTCATGGAACGTGTCAGTACATGAACTTACAACATAAAAAGTAATAACAGACAAAAATAAATGTTCATGAACCTGAAAGAAAATCAGTCCATAAGTTTAAGCAAACGCTATCAGCAATACAATGAGAATCATCTTAATTTTTCAAGGAACTCCTCGAGAGAATAGGAGTGACCCATGAGGAAACTCTTCAGTTTGGATTTGAAAGCGCGTGGATTACTGCTAAGATTTTTGAATTCGAGTGGCAGCTTATTGAAAATGGATGCAGCAGTATACTGCACACCTTTTTGCACAAGAGTTAAGGAAGTCCGATCCAAATGGAGGTTTGATTTCTGCCGAGTATTAACCGAGTGAAATCTGCTTATTCTTGGAAATAAACTAATATTGGTAACAAGAAACGACAATAAGGAATATACATTTTGAGAGGCCAATGTCAAAATACCCAGACTTGTGAAAAGAGGTCGACAAGAGGTTCGTGAACTCACACCTCTTATTGCCCGAACCGCCCGTTTCTGAGCCAAAAATATCCTTCTAGAATGGGAAGAGTTACCCCAAAACATAATATCATACGACATAAGTGAATGAAAATAAGCAAAGTAGACTAATTTACGTGTCGAAATATCACTCACTTTCGATACCGTTCGAACAGTGAAAATGGCAGTATTAAGTCTTTGAACAAGTTCCTGAACGTGAGCTGATATCCCCCACTACTCCCCACTAGTCCATCCCTTTCAGTATGCTGATGACTCCACTTTCCTCACCCATAAATCTCAAAGATCTTTCCCAGTGTAATTAATGGATCCTCAAGATCAACTTTTCTAAAAATCAAATCATCGGTCATTCCTTCTATAGAATCGATTCATTATAACTTTATACCATGCGAGCGCTTGATACTGAGTAAATTATAAAAAATGACGGCACTTGAATAGCTGACCCTTTACAAAAGTTCCCATCACCTAACACCTTCGGTGTAGTGATTCTACTTTACTACTGTCACTCTTCAGGGAAGAACGTTCCTTGCGTCCAAGTGCAGTGCCTAGGGATTATAACTTTATAGAGGTATGTCAGTCCGTCTGGCAAATAAATGCTAAGCCAAGTCTCTAGGAAGACATTTTCTTAGCAGTGCAGCTACCTATCACATTAACTGTGCAACTGAACGTATACCGTGCCTAAAACAGTGCTTGGAATATCATCACACGTAAGTAGAGTCATTCATGTAATACATTACTTATCTCCAGTGTTTTTCAACACGTTTGGAGGGTGCAAAACTGATTCAGTATGGTCAACAAGAATATAATAATTCCAATCCCAAAGAAAGCAGGTGTTGACAGATGTGAAAATTACCGAACTATCAGTTTAATAAGTCACAGCTGCAAAATACTAACGCGAATTCTTTGCAGACGAAGGGAAAAACTGGCAGAAGCCGACCTCGGCGAAGATCAGTTTGGATTTCGCAGAAATGTTGGAACACGCGAGGCAATACTGACCCTACGACTTATCTTAGAAAATAGATTAAGGAAAAGCAAACCTACATATCTAGCATTTGTGGACTTAGAGAAAGCTTTTGACAATGTTAACTGGAATACTCTCTTTCAAATTCTAAAGGTGGCAGGGGTAAAATATAGGGAGCGAAAGGCTATTTACAATTTGTACAGAAACCAGATGGCAGTTATAAGAGTCGAGGGGCATGAAAGGGAAGCAGTGGTTGGGAAGGGAGTGAGACAGGGTTGTAGCCTCTCCCCGATGTTGTTCAATCTGTATATTGAGCAAGCAGTAAAGGAAACAAAAGAAAAATCCGGAGTAGGTATTAAAATCCATGGAGAAGAAATAAAAACTTTAAGGTTCGCCGATGACATTGTAATTCTGTCAGTGACAGCAAAGGACTTGGAAGAGCAGTTGAACGGAATGGACAGTGTCTTGAAAGGAGGATATAAGATGAACATCAACAAAAGCAAGGATAATGGAATGTAGTCGAATTAAGTTGGGCGATGCTGAGGGAATTAGATTAGGAAATGAAACACTTAAAGTAGTAAAGGAGTTTTGCTACTTGGGGATCAAAATAACTGATGATGGTCGAAGTAGAGAGGATATAAAATGTAGACTGGCAATGGCAAGGAAAGCGTTTCTGAAGAAGAGAAGTTTGTTAACATCGAGTATAGATTTAAATGTCAGGAAGTCATTTCTGAAAGTATTTGTATGGAGTGTAGCCATGTATGGAAGTGAAACATGGACGATAAATAGTTGGGACAAGAAGAGAATAGAAGCTTTCGAAATGTGGTGCTACAGAAGAATGCTGAAGATTAGATGGGTAGATCACATAACTAATGAGGAGGTATTGAATTGAATTGGGGAGAAGAGGAGTTTGTGGCACACGTTGACTAGAAGAAGGGATCGGTTGGTAGGACATGTTCTGAGGCATCAAGGGATCACCAATTTAGTATTGGAGGGCAGCGTGGAGGGTAAAAATCGTAGAAGGAGACCAAGAGATGAATACACTAAGCAGATTCAGAAGGATGTAGGTTGCAGTAAGTACTGGGAGACGAAGAAGCTTGCACAGGATAGAGTAGCATGGAGAGCTGCATCAAACCAGTCTCAGGACTGAAGACAACAACAACATGGTTTATTGGGGGATTAGATTTTATATTTACTCGAATTTCCTACTGAAGTCAAAATGCAATGAAATTAATCGTAGTTGAGAGACAAAAGCACTCAGTCTTCAGGCCACGAGTGGCCTACCGGGACCATCCGACCGCCGTGTCATCCACAGAGGTGGATGCGGATAGGAGGGGCGTGGGGTCAGCACACCGCTCTCCCGGTCGTTATGATGGTATTCTTGACCGAAGCCGCTACTGTTCGCTCGAGTAGCTCCTCAATTGGCATCACAAGGCTGAGTGAACTCCGAAAAATGGCAACAGCGCATGGCGGCTGGATGGTCACCCAGCCAAGCGCCGGCCACGCCCAACAGCGCTTAATTTCTTTGATCTCACGGGAACCGGTGGATCCACTGCGGCAAGGCCGTTGTCCCAGTTGAGAAACAAGAGCTTGCTTAATTCGACTATTTATGTATATTTCTATTACTATTGAGTGACATAATTCGGTGGATGGGGCACTACACTTGCATACCAGCCGACGACATATTGAGCATCGAGATTTAAATTTTCTATCACTTCCCCGATCATATTAAAGTGAATTCTGAGATGTTTCGTTCGAGAAAGAAACAGTGAATTTTATTCCTCATTCTTTTCTAATTAAAGGTCATTTTCTACCTCTACGGACTTTGTAGCCAGTGGAACATTTAACTCCAATCACACGTCCTTTTCTGCGTTCCTATAATTCAACTGTGTTCACGAGATTTGTTCCTCAATGTTTTTGACCCTTTTAACACAACTATATGCAGTTTTAAGTGAAAACCGAATTGAAACGGTGATTTCAAAAACAGCCCATGTCTTTTTTTGTAGAAATTTGTTATTTTGGAAGCATGATGTAGTATGAAATGGAACGCATCTAGTGAGACTAAGAGACATCCAACTTTTGCATTCAGCTCTGATAAAGAAGGGAAATTGAAAGTTGCAATGATTTCAAGACAACCTCAAGTCCAGGGCTTGGGAGATTCTTGACCTCACCATCCATCGTTTGTAGCGTTGCTATCGCCTAACAGCTGTGAGTGTTTCAAAGTGGCTGACAATGTTGAAGCTCATGATGACTGCAGGACATTTAAAGTTAAAAGGAAGCGTAATAACAAGGAACTGAAGAAAAATAAAATAAAAACTTGAGGAATAGAAGGTAGGGAGTGGCAATATAGAAGCGCAAAAGACAGGCAATTCATACAGGTATGTAAATACTTCATTCAGCATGCTATTTTGTTACATTTGTTTGCCTTGTGTTCTGTTTTAAAGTAATTTTTTATTCAAATACTTGAAAGTTACTTAGGGAAATAGCCTCAATCTAGAGTTTACTGAATCTAATCAGCGAACATTTTAGGATATGCTTTACTATGGCTGTTATTAATCTCGAATGAAAGAACAAGTTTACTGTAACCAGACACTATTTATAAACGTTCGAAACGCGTTATGGATATTAATAAACAATGACTGTAACAGCAAACATTTTGTTTCATTCGAATCTAATCTGAACCAAGATATACTTCTGTAGTAGATATAACCTGATTTTACAGTAAAAGAGACTTAAATAGTCATACCATTTCTTATGTATTTATTTTCTTAAGCGGCAAAAGGGGATGCCTTACTAAATTTTCTGATGAAGTAAATTTACTATTATTAAATAACCTCAATATACTGACATCCAAGGATGTCCAAGATTCTTATTTGTATGGTTCTATTCGTGAACCCATTATTACCAGAAGGCTTCCAAGAAAAGGAGAGGATTCCCAGCAGCATGAAAAATATTGTGTATATGCTCTCAGTCTGATGAAACCTTATGTTAAATATTGTCTTTTTATTCTGTATTCTTTGTAACAATATTATTTAATGTCTTTTCAGGTCACACATGAGGAACATGGCAGCACTGAATGCCGTGAGGAATTTTCCAGCAATATGGAATAGGTGTTACAAAAGTAAGACGCTTAACGAACCTTCATAGTGCTGGTATGTCAACATAAAGTAAAAGAGGATGCCACAATAACAGACCAAGAGCAAAATCTGAAGAAATAAGGGAGCAAATTGATGCTCACATACGCTCTTTTCCCTACTGCGTTCATCATTATGGTTCACGATCGAAGCAGAGATACTTCAGTTCTGAACTGGATGTAATGCAAATGTATACATTGTTTCTGGAAAAACATTATCCCAGAACATAGTTTGAAGTAAAAAGTACTTCTGATCCGAAGCGAGTAAACTGTATAGTAAAGCAAGAGTATTATCCAGCAGTACTATCAGAAACATTTCAGTTACCCATTTAGTACAAAAAACAGATGTGTGTGGTTTTTGTAGGGAGCATCATCGAATCAAGTTAGCACGAAAAAAATGATGCGGCCAGAACACGTTTGCAAGATATTATGAAACTTCACGAAACGAAAGCTAACAGATTTAAAACTATAATTAAAGAGACAACGGAGTATCTTGACACAAGCAAAAATACATACACCAATTGTTTTTTACTTCCACCAGAACATTCCGTTTCCACGCATTCCAGTCGGAAACGTAGTCCCCAAAGACAGTTTTGGCTTCATAATTTTGCAGATACAAGTTTGAGAGTGCTAAAAGCGTGACGTTTACATGGCTAGAGAGCAAAGGAAAAAAAAGAGTGAATGAAGTTCTTTCGAGTTTAAATATTTTCCTGGAGACTGCAAAGAGTTATTTTTATTTTCAGGTGGATACGTTGACTAGAACCATAGTATGTCCATGATGCAATACGTTTTCACTCACGTATACGTGTACAGGTTTCAGGAAGTTACTCAGATGTTCGCAATGAGAGCACATTCATTCTTGCCATGCGACCAGCATTTAGCTGTCATTCAAAAGATGAAGTAAGGAGACAATGTATGAAGGATAGATAGAATTAATCAAGAAAAACATTTCCATGTGCTGCTCACAGTCAGATGACATTACTGATTTTCAAACAGGATTTAAAGAGTATTTCAAATACAGCTTAACGAAAGACAAAGAGAGGGTCTACAGTACGAGGTACAAACTATTTAAGTTCTATAGCCGCCATCTTAACGAAATTAGTGTTGAAGTTACCGATGCCACAGCACTTCTGGATCTTGGAGCCCAACACGAATCCCATAATCCGTGGTTGTAAACCTTAGAATGAACCGATCAGAATTCAGAAAAAGGATCTTGATGACGTTAGATATTAGTTGAGGTACTTACACCCAGATGCTGTAAAGTTTATTAGCCACTTGTTGCAACTGGTGAACGATCTAGTGAAGATGGAGAGTATGGTGATGTTACAAAAGGACCATCGTGGTGAATCCTGGATGAAGATTGCAGCATTAGAAAAATGCTTTTCCCATTATGTTTGCTCATAAAATATTGTAAGTTGGCATAATTTGTTCTTAAAATGCTCAAAGTACACGATATCCCAATACAATTTTACTAGAATTATGATTTTAGTTCCTATTTTTTGCAATGAGGTATAATGTTCTCATAACCTTTCATTAGTTTACAAAAAAAATGTTTATTCAAAACGATTAGCGGTGATTTCAGGAACATCGCAATTCCACCAACTTTGTACACCCCTCAATGATCAGGGATGAAACTTATCAAAGTGCTAAAATCCGTGAATACCGATTGAACTCATATCTAATGGAGAAAGTTAAATTTATTATGCCTTGCACATTATGTTTGACAATATTTAATTTTTTGTTTCCCCTGAAAACTCTTTCAAATACTATTGTGGGCGACGGGGGGTTCTTGAAATCATGATTTCAATAGCAGTTATTTGAAGAAAACACATGTTTTTAAATGGCTGGTGAACGTGTAACAAGAACTTCTTCTTAATTATTTACCCATGGCTCATATTGATTCTAATTATAAATGAAACAAGGTGTATGTAAATTAATCATTGATGTCAAGTATTTTTTATCACATATTTTAAATATTTTCGAAAGTACGAACTCAGTATAGTTAGATGGGTAGTTGGAGGCGTCATAGCCATTGTGTACAGAAATTGTTTGTACTCATCTTAGTCTAACACATTCTACTTTACGTTTTGTAGTTAGCAGACACTGCACTGCCGTTGTTGGTAGGCTAAGGTCAGTTTAGTAGAACGCGTGAAGTAATACAATGTGGGCAATTCAGTTTACATTGGCTTGCGTCTAGCGTGTGTATGTGTGTGTGTGTGTGTGTGAGAGAGAGAGAGAGAGAGAGAGAGACAGTCTGTATGTAGTGGCGGGGTAGGGCGGGGGGGGGGGGGGGGTGGACAGTAACTGGTTATTAGGTGTGTACCATATGTATGTTATCTTTCACTGGAAACTGAAATCTTAAAACATCCTCCAATATTACATTTGAAACTTCCAAGCTAATAAGCCATGGTTGAAGCATAAAACTTTCTCCCAACGCTGCCTATCCAACTGCAGGCGATATCTTCAAAGGTGGAGTGGCAAACTACAAGCAGAATTCGAGGGAGTGCCAAATATATCAGCAGTGTATAGGGCACCACAGTCCATCACGTGTCGTCGGCTACGATGTTGTCTTTGGTAATGCCAACATTCTCGATTGAAAATAATCGATTGTCATTCGTACGGTGCAATTTTGACCTTCAAATTTTATCTAATTTAACACTTTCCTCTTTTCTGTTAAAATTATTACTGTTTTATAAATCTTAGCCTCTTTGTGAATGCACGCATAACGATGTGGTGTTTTGTGCTACTGTATTGGCTATTGTGCAAAGATATTTGTGTACTGAAGTACATATTACGCAATGTGTGCCAAACGACGCGTAGATCTATTGCAAGCCTCCACTGCATGACAAATAAATAATGAAATAGCTATAACATAATGCCCTCCACATAAACTGTAAAGGACGCATAGTTACGTGACGTGTCACAAAAACCTCATTTCAGCAATGACACACTAGCGCAGCGCCACACGAACTTTCACTGGACAACATTCAGCCGTGACACAGCCACTGCGGGATCGCTCATTAATCACGCCGCCACTTGCACCTCCGACTGGCTCCCACTAAAGGACGCTGAGTGGCAGGACCAGTGTGTTGCCGGCAGGACATGACTTCTATAAACGACTGCTGTCATTACTCTAGCCACAACTAAGCCTTTCCCTCAGCGCCAAAAGAACCTAAATATTCAGATATCTACATCTATATACTCGGCGTATCACTGTATAATGACGTTACTTTTTACGATTTGTGTAATACAGCCAACCAATTGCTACAAAATTTGGCTTTGACCTGATTTCGACACCAACTACGGGTGTCTTCATCAGAAAATTCAAACATCGATGAAAATCTCAATGGTGAGGTTAATGAAAACTATTACAGTCAATTATGGATACGAACCAACCGCAGCGGATAAAACTCTTGAAAGTAAGGTCTCAATAATGGGATCACCACTCCTGCCACTTCTCGTAATAACCAACGTAATAGAAAGGTTAAATAAAAATTGTGTGCTGGTTTTAGGACTTTTGCCTTACAGGATTCAGCGGCTCCTCCAGAACAAATACGACTTTAAAGTAACATTTTCCGCTAACAATAGCTTAAAAAATAATCTTATTCATGATTTAAAACCGGGGCAACCTCCCTTACAGAACTCACGTGTCTATACAATTAGTTGTAACATATCTTCAGCGTATTATATAAGACAAGCAGTTGCTGTTAGATATTAAGAACATCTCTTAGGAAAAAACCTAAACTCTTCCTTTGCTGAGTGCTGAGAATTTATTAATTACATGCCATAAGCCTAGAGAAGTTCATGATGCCTGTATTTTGTACACAGAGAAGAAACGCTTCAGACTAAATGTCCTAAAAAATAAGACGTTTTCAAACACATTTTTTTTTAATGGCGGTTTCATTCTGAATGAGCAGTTGCAGTCCTTACTTAAAACGCCTAAGATTGACTCCTCTTTTTCCTCAGAGTAGACTCTAAAATATCGTCTTCCTCTGAACTTTTTATCTAGTACCTTGTAACACTTTTAACACAAAGTGTGTAGAATAATTGTTACGGCATTGTTTTGAATAAATTTCAATTTACATAATACTGGTTGTTCACTAGTGAGATGAACACTTATATGCTATTTAAAATATGTTTGTAAGTTAAGCAGCTGATTTTTTCCTTGTTAATGGATGGTGCGACTTGTTTCGTGTCCACGTTGTGGCATCTGTGACCTGTGAGCCTCTTAGTCCGATGCCTCCTCCAGTGCCTGTTTCCTCTTACAGCCTTTGTCGGCATACAGTGTGCTGCGCCATATAACTTTAATTTTACTGAGAATTACCAACTTCATGTCAGTTTCAATGTCTATAATTTCATATGAAGGGTCCACGGGAAAATGGGTTAAGTAAAAAAAAAATTAAATTGTAGGTAATTACAACTTAAGAAAGCTTTCAACAAGCTGCTCTTATCAGTGTTTGTTTCATGCAAAGAGGGAGGATAGTCTCAAAGTTACAGCGGTTTAAAAATATAGCATCCGCCGGAAAAAGGAGGTAAGTCAGTGTGTAACTAGGAAAAAGGGGGTTAGCCAGTTGGCAGCACTGATCGCAGCTGTTGTTTACGTTCCATTGTCTACGATTATCAGGTGTTGAATATGTGCTGCCGGCGCTCAGTCAGGAACCGCGCGACTGCTACGGTCGCAGGTTCGAATCCTGCCTCGGGCATGGATGTGTGTGATGTCCTTAGGTTAGTTAGGTTTAAGTAGTTCTAAGTTCTAGGGGACTTATGACCAGGGATGTTGAATCCCATAGTGCTCAGAGCCATTTGAACCATTTTTGAATATGTGCTGTTGGAGAGGTTAAGTTAGTGCTTTGTGTGTTGTGTGAATTGTTTAGTTTCTTTTACGTTTTAACTGAACTATGGAAGTGAACATGGAAAATGAAGATGAGGAAAGTATCACCTTCAGCCAACTGTCACATTCAACGAAGAAAAGGAAGAGACCAAGTCGACTTTCCGACTTGAGAAGAAAGCTTTTATCATCCAACTATGAATTAGGGCCAGATTGTAAATGTTACAGATTGAAATGTTTTCAGAGTACCATTGACGCAGAACGTGGGTAGATTTTGTCTAATTACAACAAAATGACTGTGAATGAGCAGAATACTTACTTGGCAGACGTAATTAATGTAAATAGTATACAGCAAAGGAGACCTCCCAGAAAATCAGGCTAAATTTCGTGACACCAGTTATTCATATCGTGTAAGAGTGCCACTGTCACTGAAGTAAATGTTTGTTCTAAAACCTTTACACATTTTCATGAAATATCTAAAAAAAATAGGAGTAATACAACGTTATCAAAAAAAGGTGAGAGTCCTAAGGATGGTCGAGGCCAACACTCTAATCGGAAACATCGTGTGACGTCGGAGGCACTTGACGCAGTTCACCAACACATTAGTTCATTTAAAGGTGAACGAAGCCATTATAGCTCGGAAACCTCTAAGAAAGTGTATCTCCCATCGGATCTAAACATCAGTAAGATTTATGAGTTATTTAAGAAACCATACCCTACTCAATCTGTGTCGTATGAAAAATGCAGACTTGATTTCAATACAGAATTTAACGTCGGTTTCTGGTATTCTAGAATGAACACTTGTAGTTACTGTGATGGGCATGCTGCCGAAATTCGAGCTGTTGAGCATGCTTTAAAATCGTACCCGGAAAATAGCTCAGAAAGGGTGAGTGCAGAAAAAAAATCAGTCAACTGTCAACGGTGAAAAACTTCATTTATTAAAATCTGACATGTTTTATATTCGTAAAAGAAGTTCTAAAGCAAACAGCAGGGGATCAAAAGAATGTGGAAGTATTACTATAGATTTCCAGAAGAACTTACCTATCTCTAACATCACAACTAACAACGTGCACTACAAGAGACAGTTAACGTTATGCATGTTTAATATTCATATATTGTCAACCGATAAATCATATTTCTTAGTGTATGATGAAACAGTAGCCTACAAACGGTCTAACGAGGTCTCTTCCTTTTTGTTTTATTTTGTGACGACAATATTCTTGAACCCTCTGTTGGAAAATTAGATCTATTTTCAGACTCTTGCGGGGGGCAGAACAAGATTGGACTACTTTCCGCCTGCTGCATTTCATGGTTCATCACATTAAGAGACTTGATCACGTGAAAATGACTTTACCAATCCGTGGTCACTCGTATCTCGAATGTGATGGTAACATCGCCAGTATCAACGAAAAAAAAAAAAGGGTTGAAATGCCGAAAGACTGGATAGTGAAAATAGAGAGTGCAAGAGCAAAACCCTCACTTTTTCATGTTGTCGAAGTAGACAGGGTATTTGTAAGAGATTGGTGTGCACACCTCGATCAGTTATATTTCAAGAAATGCCAATTTCCTTCTTGACCAATAAGGGAATCAGTGGCTGCAAAAGAGCATCCCCGATTCTTGAAATACAGAAGTACATTCTATTGGGATCGCCATGTTATCAACAAGCCGCTTACGGTTCCAACAGAACAACCTCAGCCTCACTGAGAGTTCTTTCTACCTGACTATGCATAGAAGGGTGAGAGTTTTTTGTTTCGTCCTTATTTTCATCATCATTAGTTTTTGTTTTAAATTTTATAAACAACAACACCTACACTCCAAGCAATTTTGACAGTTTTTTTGACCGTGAATGTCTCAAGAAATATGTAAAGTTTTTTTTTTTTTTTAAATTACCGCTACCAGTCACAAACTTTGTCAACTGTTGTATTACTTATTTATTTAGCGACATGTTTCGAGGGAATACCTCATCTTCAGGCTAAATGGCATTACAAAACCAACTTTACAATATGGTCATACTGATGTTACATAGTCTTTTTATAAATGCTGTTTTTGTAGTGCCATTTAGCCTGAAGATGAGGTATTCCCTCGAAACATGCCGCTAAATAAATAAGTAATACATTAGTTGACAAAGTTTGTGACTACTAGTGGTAATTCTAAAAAAAGAACCTTTACATACACCTACATTTGCTTTTTAAAAAACCTAGAAAAAGGTGTTTTTGTTGTAGGTGCACAACCTATTACTTATGACATGTATGCATACCTACAACAGTTAAAGATGTTATGTGGAGATGAGGCTAGGCAGTTTTTTGCCAGCTGCCAAAACTGGAAAAAGGAGAAAAGCGTAACAAGAAAATGTGCCATCAAGATGACACTGTTTCTCCAAAACCAATGAGTGCAAGTACTAAGAAACAAACCCAGAGCGGGTATGAATAAACAGTGAACGAACATAGTTTACAAAGAAATAGTTTGGGCATACAAAGTTTTGTTCTGTTAAAGAAATAATTGTAATCTGTAATTTTCTGTCTTATGACTTTTACGGTTTTTTCGTAACTAATATATTTTTACACGTTCATTTGTTACATTTTTAATGACATCCTAAATATTACTAGTAGTTAGTTCTAATTGTACTAGGTTTAACCAAAGTAACGAATTAACAAGATTTACCGACATTTCCCCTTTTATAATGACCTACCCTCTTTTTCCCTAAAAAAATTGAAGTTATTCAATGTAATATTTTCTTTAGGTTGTTACAGTCCGTTTACACAAAAACCTTGTAGAGGTATCTAACGACATTAAGTAAGGTTACACTAAACATAAATTTCAGGAGCATTGGAAAAAAATTGCATTTTACAGAAAGTTTGGTGTTAAAATCTTCTTTCCTGAAAAATTAAGAAGAACTGACTTACCTCCATTTCCCGTGGACCCTTCATATGGTCTAAATATCTTCTTCTGAAATCTTTATAAGACGAGAACATTTTGCTCCTAAATCTGCTCATCTGTTACTAAGTGTGACTATAGTCTCCTCATAAACCTGCTCGATACAATAACCGTCTATTCTTGGTTTGCCTCTCTTTTAATGGTTTTGTAATCTTTTCGTATAATTGTTTGGACTACCTGATGAAGACATCCATAGTCGGTGTGGAAACCACGCTAAAGCAAAATCTTGATGCACCCGGTTGGCTGTATTACATAAATCATATTCTTGTACTGTTAATGTTGGAGAGCCGCGTTCAAAATTGTAAGCTACTTTTTTTATACTGTGATAACGGGGCAGAGGGGAAGTGGGAAGCTGGAGGGAGGAATAGGCTTTCGTGAGGTTATCTCTGTGCGACGAAATTAGTCCACAGCCGTCGAGTGAAAATACAGGGTGATTCAAAAAGAATACCACAAATTTAGGAATTTAAAACTCTGCAACGACAAAAGGCAGAGCTAAGCACTATCTGTCGGCGAATTAAGGGAGCTATAAAGTTTTATTTAGTTGTACATTTGTTCGCTTGAGGCGCTGTTGACTAGGCGTCAGCGTCAGTTGATGCTAAGATGGCGACCGCTCAACAGAAAGCTTTTTGTGTTATTGAGTACGGCAGAAGTGAATCGACGACAGTTGTTCAGCGTGCATTTCGAACGAAGTATTTGTGCAAAGGGAAAAGTTCTGGATGGCCGAGAACGAGTGATGAAAATGTAGTACGCATCCAGCAAGCATTTGTTCACAGCCAAGGAAAATCGACTCGCAGAGCTAGCAGAGAGCTGCAAATTCCACAATCAACTGTATGGAGAGTCCTACGAAAAAGGTTAGTTATGAAACCTTATCGTCTGAACGTCAACTACCCGAGGCGATGGATCGGCCGCCAGGCAGCCCGTGACAGAGCACTTCATCACTGGCCTCCAAGAAGCCCTGATCTTACCCCCTGCGATTTTTTCTTATGGGGATATGTTAAGGATATGGTGTTTCGGCCACCTCCCCAGCCACCATTGATGATTTGAAACGAGAAATAACAGCAGCTATCCAAACTGTTACGCCTGATATGCTACAGAGAGTGTGGAACGAGTTGGAGTATCGGGTTGATATTGCTCGTGTGTCTGGAGGGGGCCATATTGAACATCTCTGAACTTGTTTTTGAGTGAAAAAAAACCTTTTTAAATACTCTTTGTAATGATGTATAACAGAAGGTTATATTATGTTTCTTTCATTAAATACACATTTTTAAAGTTGTGGTATTCTTTTTGAATCACCCTGTATAATTTGTCCCTTGCACAAGCAATCTAAAACTCTTTCTCTACTTGCAGGAGGGCTCCGTGTCCTGTAATTTTGATGACACCAACTTTCTATTGACCGTGAGGAACAGAGGAACAGCGTATCTCCTTCCTTCCACGCCTTCCATGGTTAATCGATACAAAAAGGCTACATATAAATGAAAAGTAATTTGTTGACCCCTTTGGCGTCGAGAGCAGTGAGTAATTGTTTCCCGTCGATTCGGCTGTTCGTAACTTTCCGAGTGATGCTTGCAGAAGGTTGTTCGTACTGCCATCCGGGTTGAACCAGAGCACGATGAAGGCAGGGCGGAATCTCCTGAGCACCCAAAGGGACCGAATTTGTTGTTGCTCTGCAGTACCGTTTTCTTCTTACAAGTCGGTTTGTGGAGGGTGCTAGGTAAAAAGATTGCTTGTAGCTCTCCCAGCGAGCTCCTATTAATCTAATTACTTTGACACTTGTTACTGGACCAATGTTACTGGAAAATGTCATTCGTTTGCACACGCATAACTTTTTCTTGGAATTGTCTGAGAAAATTTCCGCGAGATACATGACGTCTTTCATTATTTTAAGACTGTCCATCATTTCTTTCACGCTCTTTCTTCAGCCGTGTGGGCAGGTTATAAGTACGATTCCTCTTTGCGTAAGGCAACCTGAGTTGGATCCCGCACGCGTCAGCAATGATTACACTGAAGAGTGTACGTGAAACTTTTGTAAGACTGTGACTGTAGTTATATGGCCTTCACTTTACGTTTTAACAACAGTGACTATTCGTACCAAAATAACACGCTCTGGAAAACGGGCGTTGACAACCTCGCTGTTTGGCACTCAACAACTGTAAATCCATCCACTTCAGCAATATTCATTTTATAGAAGTCACTACATTCGCAATGTACCAGCTATAAATCGATGCTTGCCATTTGCTATACCTACTTATGGCCGTAACATTTCATCCCTCACATGGTTACGACAAGACATTTGTGCGAAAAAGCTTATTCAGGTTGTACATCATTAATATCACATTGAAAGGATACCACATTTTCATAATTTTATATACATTGAAAGCTAGTAACGTGTCTCTATAGAGGGCTGATATCCTGTCTGTACGTAATGTGTAACACCAACAGTAATGGCCCTGTTACGCTTGCTTGTATCTCACCAGTTATTGTTTATGTTTCTGTAGACGGCTGTCCATGAAGGGTAACATGGAGCGTTCTGTCTGCAAAAATTTCCTAAACCAGCGATGAATTCTTAAATTTGGCATTTCTCAGTTCCTGGTAAATGCCAGAGTTGCATACTGCTGTGCGATTCTTTAAATTCAATGATAAGAACTAGCCCTTCTTCTAGCTAAAATTTTTCTTAGGTTACTGAGACACGTGTTGTATTCCTTTAACAAACTACATCAGGATTCAGCACACACGGTTGCGAGGTGGAATGGCGAACCAAAAAGAGTAACAACAATAGCATCATTCACTGTTCAAACACATACAACACTTTATTTAACAAAACGTGGAGCAAAATGTGGCTGCAGCTTAGTGAATCAAAGAGGTGATAGTGACGAATCATTGCCAAAAAAACTCTTACGCAATTGTTTGGATTATTTCTCGTAGGTGGTAGCTTCTAGTTGAATTTTAAAATTATTTACAGCTGTTAAGATAATGAATTTAACAAATGTAGAAGTACACAATATTCAGAATTTTAAAAATTTTGTTTTAAATCAGTTGTAGCTGCATCAACAAATGCTGTTTAACTAATTAACAAATCCCTGAATGAAGTTGCTTAATAAATGTATTCATGATTAAAGTTAACAATAATAAATAACATACAACAGTAGTAGAATGTTTAACGAAGTGGCTTAGTTGGCCAAGGATCCGTACGAAGCCACAGGGACGTCGAAGCCATGTAGGACGCCGACGCAACTGCTTGGGAAACAACGGCCGCGCCCGCGCTGCAAGGCGAGTTAAAAGCCAGCCACACCAGGCAGAGCACTACCGAAATCTGAAACAAACTGAAAGTAAAGTTAGATTACACATTCATTCACCGATTAACACACAAAGCAGTACAATTTTTGAAGGAGGCTCAGAGCGGGGCGTCATAGTAAGATGGCCTGGCTCAACTGACAAGGTCTAACCCTACAGAAGGCCTTTTTAAATTTGTGAACAGTCACAATAAAATTAAGGGGAGCCAGAGGTGGTCAAATCCAAGAAATTAGAAAATTAATTGGAACATTCCTCTTTAATGTAAACTTTGAATTATTGTTCTACTCGCCCTAGAAGTGGAGTTATTACCATTTTCCCCCACGCCTGCAGAGGAAATAGGCGGCCGCTGAATGCATCTAACACCCTCTCGTGACTTCCTGGCGAACTGCTTGGGATTTTCTTGGCCTGTTACGCATACAGCGCCTTATGTTACGCATACAGCGAGTGTGCAAGGGTTGGTTGGCTACATTGTTTTCTGTGACAAATGAAGCGCTAAGAGCGCGGAACATCGTCTCTTTGCTGTTTACCGTTTTGCATTAGTTGAGTGTTGCGCCTGTTGTTGGTAGTATTATACATCTTGTGTAAAGCGTTGTTCTGGTTACGATGCCACGTTTTAGTAACCGTGTATATAAGAAGAGAAAGAACGTAGGGAAAAGAAAATTAACACTAATACCAAGTTGCGATACTACAATTACTGAAACAGTGCGTTCTTCTGCTAAGCAACACATGGCCGGCCATAGCCTTGTGACATCTTCTAGCAACAAGCTGACTGGTGGAAGTGGCAGATTTCGTGAATATGTTAGTGACAGTGATGATATTAACGAAGTACTGAATATTGGATTAATGTCTTCTGTGCTGAAAGAAAGTGTTCTGTGCAAAATGTGTTCAAGTGTAGGAGTGGGACTAGAGATAACAAAGCAGTTTGGTTTAGCTTGTGAGATGAAGATAATCTGTGCATGTTGCAAGTATCAAGTGACTTTGTACAATTCGCATGCTAGTCTCTTTGGTGAAAATGGAAGATCTAGAGTGTTTGATGTGAATGTTCGACTTGTGTATGGTCTTCGATCCATTGGAAAAGGGTCTGCTGCTGGTAAACTGTTTTGTGGTATTATGAACTTGCCATCGCCTCCAAGCAAATTTGGGTACTACTGTGAACTGGTAGGATCCTCTGTTGAAGATGTGGCTTTGAAAACCATGAAGGAAGCAGTGGAGGAATCTGTAGAAATGAACGGTGGTTCTAGGGATTTGGTAGTGGCATTAGATGGTTCCTGGCAAAAGAGGCGTCATAAATCCCTGAATGGGGTTGTATCTGCTACTTGTGGTGATAGTATAAAAGTGATAGATGTTGCAATATTATCAAAACATTGTAGGTGCAAAAATAAAATCAAAGGAGAGCACAGTGGAACCTGTGAGGCAAATTTTAGTGGATCAAGTAGAGCAATGGAAGTGGATGGAGTGAAACAAAATTTTGAACGTTCAGTTCCCAGATACAACGTTAGGTACAAATACTACCTTGGGGATGGTGACTCCAAAGGTTTCAAGACTATAGAGGAACTGAAACCATATGGAAATGAATTTGTAGTTGAAAAGTTGGAATGCATTGGGCATGTGCAAAAGCGTATGGGTGCACAGCTTTGAAGGCTCAAACAAACTTTGGGTTCAAGTAAACTGAGTGATGGAAAGACAATAGGAGGGAGAGGCAGGCTTACTGATGAGGTGACTGAATGTCTACAGAGATACTATGGGTATGCTATAAGGCAAAATACTAGTAATGTTAGTGACATGCGAAAAGCAGTGTGGGCATTGTTCCTTCATACTGCCTCTTCCAATGAATACCCTCAACACAGCCTGTGCCCAAAAGATTCCTGGTGCAAATATAATGCAAAAAAGGACTATGATCACAAACATGATTTGCCAGCAGCTGTGATAAATGCAATAAAACCAATTTTTCATGACTTAGCACAGCCAGAATTGTTACACAAATGTCTACACGGAAAGATGGAGAATCCTAATGGGAGCGCAAACAATTTGATTTGGAAAGTGATTCCTAAAATGGTGTTTGTAAGCATAAAAACACTGCACTTTGGCATTTATGATGCAATAGCAACCTACAACCAAGGGAACAGTGTGAAGTCTGAAGTTCTGAAGGCATTAGGATTTACAGCTGGGGTGAACACTGTACGAGCACTAAGAAATATTGACAGAGAAAGGATAAGAGGAACAGAAAGAAGAGAAAGGCATATGAAGTATGATGGAACAACAGGACAGAAAAGAAGACAGAAGAGGAAGGTTTTGGAGGATGAAGAAGAAGACCCTGATAATCCATCCTAAAGTGCAGGAATGTGTTGAGAAACTTTGATAGCCATTTCCCGTAAATTAGAATTTTTCGAATATAAGGAACATTTTCTCGAAATCCACTCAAGCTAGAGAGATGAAATTTTTATACAGCACTCCTAGTGGTCAAACTTACATTGTAACACAGCCATTTGGCAATATGTTCAGTAGTTTCATTTCAGTTTAATTATAAAGCAATTATTTGTAAAAAAATTGGGTCATTAATAAAAAAAAATTGGAAGGAAAGTAGAAAAGATACTCCAAAATCCCTCTGTCATAACTGCAATACTAAACCACTCTATATGTAAAAAAAATTCAAATTTTTCTATTTGGTAGTTTATTCATAAATGTTCCTCAAACTTAGTGATTTTAACATGGGCAGCATAGGCACCTCCGGCTCCCGTTAACGGAAGGATTAATAGTGGTGGGCCAAAATGATAATTGCAGCTTAGGCGTATCTTCAGGAACAGTTACTACTAGTAAGAAATTAGAATAATTCGGCTTTCACCTAATGGACTTTAGATAGGGGTAAACAGTAGATCCCCAGAAGTCCACCGTAAGGCTATGCTCATACATTGGTGTAACATACTGACAAACATGAACTCACGATACAGCAAACATTCAGAAAACTTAATCAATATGCTTAATTATACAATTAACAAAGAAAGATTTCTACATTTCCAAACTCTTAAAAATAACCAAAAATAAGGTGGTCGTTACGACTTGTTACACAATACCAACTAAACAAGCAGAATAGTCATTTAAATGCACAGAATCACTCGAGCATAGTAGAATTTATAATAAGCACAGCCCTTGATCTGTTCTGGTAGAACGCTTGCGACCCGTCACACAATAACCACACAACGAATCAACTGCAAGATTCATATAACAGGAACCGCCCTCTCGTATCTGACAGGGGACGGCCGCAAATCCAAGTCTGAGGCTGTCGCTCATAAACTTACTTCCCGAGACACATCCCAACGTTCGAGAAATCTAAGTGAGCCGCACGTCTCAATCACCACAGCCAAGATGGTTTCCAAACGATTGAAAGCAAAGGCTAAACCCGATTTCTAAACCAGAGGCTCAGACCACTATGCGACGGTATCGGATTTTTCGTTAGTCTTGCTTCCATTATCAATCGCAACGTCAGAACTGCCTCTCTGCTGCCTTTACCTTTCCTAAAGCCGAACTTTTCGTCATCTAATAGATCCTCAATTTTCTCCTCTGTTCTTCTGTATATTACTCCCGTCAGTAACTCTGATGCAGGAGCTGTTAAACTGATTCTGCGATAATTATCGCGCTTGACGGCTGTTGCAATCTTCGAAACTGAATGGATGACATTTCTCCGAAAGCCGATGTATACCGCCAGACTCCTACATTTTACACACTAACGTGAGTAGGCGTTCTGGTACTACTTCCCCCAGTGATTCTAGAAATTCTGATGGTACGTTGTCTACCCATTCTGCCTTATTCTAATTTAAGTCTTTCAAAGCTCTTTGAAATTTAGATTCTAATCCGGATGCCCAATCTCTTGTATATCGACTACTGTTTCTTCTGCTATCACGTCACCAGACATGTTCTTCCCCTCACTGTACCTTTTCCGCTTATCCCCTCTCTCCTCTTTTTCAGTGGAATTCCCATTGTTCTCTTAATGATCCACCCTTGATTTTCATTTCACCAAAGGCTGTTTTGACTTTTCTATGTGCTGAGTCAGTCCTTCTGACAATCATTTCTTTTCCGATTTCGTCACATTTTTCATGGAGCCATTTCGTATGGGCCTCCCAGTACCTCCCACTTATTTCATTCCTCAGCGACTTGTATTTCTGTACTTAATTACCATGAAGATTTTTGTAGTTCCTTCTTTCATCGAACAAATGAAGTACTTCTTCTGTTACCCTTGGTTTCTTCACAGTTAAATTGTCTTTTCAACTGAACTGCCTATCGAGCTATTCCTATAGCAATATCTATAGCCTTATATAACGTTAAGCGTGTCTCATCATTCCGTAGTACTTCCGTTTCCCGCTTCCTTGTGCATTAATTCTTCCTGACTAGTCTCTCAAACCTCAGCCTACTCTTCATCACGACCAAACTGTGATCTCAATCTATTTCTGCTCCTTCTGCTCCTGGGTACGTCTTACAACCGAGTATCTGACTGAATGTAATCTAACTGAAATCTTCCCCTATCTCCTGGGCTTTTCCAAGTATACCTCCTCGACGTGTGACTCTTGAACAGAGTATTTGCTGTTACTAGCTTAAATTACTGTGGAACTCAAATAGTCTTTCTCGTCTCTCATTCTCATTTCTTTCGCTCCTTCGGCTGCAACTGTATTCAAGTCCCCCGATGACTATTAGATTCCCATCTCCCTTTCCGTACTGAATTACCCGTCCAATATCCTCATATGCTTACTCTATCTCTTCAGCTTCGGCTTGCGACGTCGGCCGAGCTATAGTTGTCGAGGTTAGTTCGCTGTCAGTTCTGATGAGAAAAATCCTATCACTAAACTGTTCACAGTAATTCACGCTCTGCTGTAACTTCCTATTCATTTCGAATCCTACACCCATTATACCACTTTCTGTTGCTGTTGAAAATATCATATATTCATACAATCCTTGTCTTATTTCTGTTTCACCGCCATTATATATGGATCGAGCCTTTGCATTTCCCTTTTCAGATTTTCTAGCCTCCCTACCACTTCAAAGTTCTGGCATTTCATGCCCCGACTCGTAGAACGTTATATTTTCGTTGGTTAGTCAAACTTTCTCTCATGGTCACGTCCCCTCCCAGAGTCCGAATGGGGGACTGGTCCGAAATCTTTTGCTAATCGAGAAATCATAATGATAGTTTTGCAATTACAGGCCACATGTCCTATGACTTCCACCTAATGTGTCTATAATACAGTGGATTCCATTGCCAGCAGCATCCTCATGCTGTTGACCATTGCTGATTCTTTCTCCTTGAAGGGGCAGTTCCCATCCCAGGAGCAAGAGAGTGTCGTTTACCTCTGGCCGCTCCTCCACCCCCTCTGACGAGGCCGTCCGCTGAATGATGGTGACCTCTTATGCCGGGAGTCTTCGGCCATCACTGCTGGTGATTTTTATTCAAAACTGAAGCAGCGTCGGGACTCGATCCCGGGACCGGGGACGTTTTGGTTACCAACCAAAGACGATAACTTTTTTTCGTGGGTCGGTCTTCTCATTTAGCTGAGTTTAATCTCCAAAATTAAAAGAAACAGAAATCAAATCTACCCCTACCCCTACTTTGCACTTCCACTTTAACTCTACCATAAAAGAGAAATGAACTGTCCTTCTGCAGGGGTTGCCCCTAATGTTCCCAAAAATTCTCTCTGGGGATCGGTTCCACGGCTCTGTAATTTGTTTTTGTTTTATTTTTATTTATGTATGTATTTATTTTATGTAAATACATGATTATAATTAGTAATGTTACAATAATAATGTGATTCAAATTATAAAGTACAATAGCTCTGTATATTGCTTGCGCTAATTCAGCGAAAGGCATTTCTGTTCAAGAAATGGTGCAACTGGAGTTTCCTTGTCCACTGCCACTAGCGTTCCTATGTCTAAAATATCTACGACCAATCCATGATGCATTGCTAATGCCACTATCAATGCAGCGTTCTTGGAATCAACTCGCCGCTTTCCTTGGTCACTGCTTGCAGTTCAGATCATTCTGTCTTCGTTGAGATGATGCGCCCTACGTTACACTAAGCCCAGCACTCCCGAAGTAGCGTGGGGTGGGGGTTATGATAACGCTGCTTAAATAAGATGCTAAAAGCGTACGTTATCTCGGTGTGCGTGCAAGAGCCGTGCGAGCGTTTGCATGTACCAACAGTAATCAAGTTCCACTTTCTTCCATTTCTCGAAGATGTAATTGATCGTCTTTCCCTTGAACCATGTAAGCGCATGATATATGGCGAGGTGAAAGTAAAAGTCATCCGGACACAGAAGAGATCGAGGCTCTATCACGTCAGGTGGAACACACAGGTAACAAGCTAAGATAATCTGTGTCAGTCGCTAAACGCCGGACGACGTCTCGCACGTGAAGCGATGTTTATCAGTATCCATGAGGGGACAATAGGGGCGAAGTGTGGAGACTGTTAATCCAATAGAATATTTTTTATTGGTGACTTGATGACACATTGCACGCATGGTGGTTGAAAGAAAGTGACGGTGTATCGTTTTTCACACACGTGGCCAATCAACAGTTGGGTAGGGGAGCGAGGCGCTTGTTGTAACAGGGGTAAGTAGTAACAGGCTCTTTTCACTGAGATCTTAAACTTTATTAGCGTATTTTTTTGACTCGATGTGACCTATAAACCCGCTCGCGTCATGTTGCCATAGCCAGTGTCCCGCCGGCTGGCGCAGTGAGCGGAAGTGTGCACGCGCTTCACTTTTGCCAGGTAATATAAAATTGCACTGTCGTAACATTTTGGTTTGCGTTATTATTACCGACTAATTGCTAACTTTCTATATCTTGTTTACATTCCAATTTATCTATCTATGATAATGTGTAACAGTTTTTCAGATTGCTAAATTGTTTAAATAGTTATCTTGATAAATGTTAAAAATCATACCATGGGGTTAGTTGTAACAAAATCCCGGGGATTGTTGTAACGTGTTACAACATGCCCCACGTTATGATGTAGACACCTACTTTTTTTCCCTTTCTTCTAAAGTGAGGGTGAATAAAAGAAAGCCAGAGCGGGCAACACAAAGCCAAGAAGCGTACGAGTTAGCGGCAGCTGAAGTTGTAGAAAAAATGCAGTATTCGGAAAACTAGTCAGACTTTCGGATTATGTCACGTCTCTCTTTATAGATACATAAAGAAAAAGAAGAATAATGAATGTTTAAGAGTTGGTTATGTTAAGCCTAGACAAGTATTTACTGCAGAAGAAGAGGGTAAGGTGGCTTCTTACCTTCTCAACTGCGCCGAAATATATTTTGGATTACTTCCTATAGAAGTAAGGAAACTAGCTTATCAATGCGGTGTGCAGCTTAATGCTAAAAACATTCCTCCTTCTTGGCATCAATTAACATGGCTGGTACTGACTGGTTCCAAAATTTTATGCGCAGAAATCCACAGTTATCTTTAAGGACACCAGAAGCGACGTCGTTCAATAAGACTAACGCTAATTCATTCTTTGCAATATATCAACAACCTCTCCAAAAATATCAGTTTAATGCACACGTTGCAGCTGGTTCAAATCCCGGAGCAGCTTCTGGTGCACCATCACACGTACAATCCGTGGTGACCTTCGATAGTTTGCCGCGGCCGTTCCGCGCACATCCTTCGTAAACGTAACTCCCAAATAGTTCAGTAACAGGCGGGAGGGGGGGGGGGGGCGACACTTCCCGGTCCGGAACCACGCCCGATATCCAGCGCCGCCGACCTGTTGATGTTCAGAAGACTGACCACAGCCTGTCCATATTGCTCGTTCCAGTCTAGTACGCTACGGGCTTCGTCGGCAGAACGAACCAGCTGCAGCAGGTCGTCGGCGATCGCCCTATAGCCGAATGTGGTGTCTCGCACAGTGATGATAGCCTGTGGTTGACACCCCGAAGAGTGGGGCAACCTTCATAGAGACCTCTTGACAGGTATCGGAGCCACCGTTCGTACGTTCACCAGGACAAGGAGCTGGCTACTGCGAGAAGGCGGCACAGGGTGTCGGTGAGCACGTTAGAAAATCCCATTCGGCCCATCATCTGTAGTGGGAAGTTGTGGTGCGCTCTGTCGACCCTGCCAAGAGTCTGGCGAAGATCTTGTAGCCAGCGTTCAACAATGTCAGTGGCCGATACTCGTTGACCGATTGCCATCCTGTTGGCCTCTGTATTGGTACGAGAAGTCCTTCTACGACGTAAGACGGTACGGTATAGCCCGGAGACATAAGTTCTCGGGACATTGTAACCCAGTGGGACATCATGATGTCACGTAAGGTGCGGTGAAATTCGACTGGTAATCCATCGGGCCCAGGTGATTTACTGACCTCCCCTTTGTCCAAGACGTCGTCCGCCTCCTCAGACGAGACTTCCTCATGCTTCCGTCGCTTTTACCCTGTCTGAAACGCCCTGCTAAACCCACAGGACAGGACAGGAATTTGGAATTGTGGAAAGGGGCCAAAGTGAGCGGCTGTCAGTTATACTCGAACACATATAACTTTATTATTTGACCAAACATAACAGGACAAATTTTGAACTTAGTTATCAACTGAGTAGGCCACACTATCTTATGCCTTAAGGGCACAACGACTTAAAATTAAAAACGGCTGAAATCCATTAACTTAAGATTCAGACCCAAAACAAAATATTTAGAAGACAGAAGGCCTCACGTACGTAAATTCTATAACTTGGCTGAAAGCCCAACAAATCTAACACTTGAAAAGCAAACAATTTTAATTTAAAGACGGCTGAAGGCCCATGATTTAAGACTCAAGGTAAAATTAAGTTTAAAAATATCACAGCAGAAAGCCTTATTTTCAATTAGGCTGAGGGTCCAAACAGTCTGATTCTCGAAAGAGAAGAACTATACTTTAAAAACAGCTGAAAGCCGCATGACTTAAAACTTAAAGTAAAATATATTTAAACAACAAAGCTTTATCTTAAATTAAGCTGAAAGCCCCAAACAATCTAACACTTGACAAGCAAGGAACCTTTAATTTTAAAGCGGCTGATGGCCTATGACGTGAAACACAATCAAAAACAATTCAACCTTACTTCAAAACATCGGCTATGAGCCATACAAATACACACAGCAGTGCAGCTAACGGTGCTCAGAAGTTAGAAGTTTCGGGGGGGGGGGGGGGGGGAGGGGTCGGCCAGGACTTGAAATACTAACATTCACTTAGGTGAGACAGGCAGCCTGCCCAACAATGCTCAATCTGACGGCAACCCAACAACCCAACCGACAGACAGCCAACAGTCCAATGCTCCACACTTGCATCAAGGTTCCGCTCCGCACTTGCACCAAAATTCGAAAGATGCTGACAGCAGAGACCGTGGAACCAAACAAGAACGGATCCCAGACAACCCATAAGGGGTGGACGACCCGAAAAGCCAAGTCGTTTAATCAAACGACCGATTAACTCAGAGGCAGTAGGCTGGCAACACTTAAAAAAACTTGTCAGTGAAAACCACATAAACTACACACAGCCCACGAACATCTGCACGAGGACTAGACGATGCTCAAGGCAGTGACTGTGCAATAACGAGGACGAACCACGAGTCGGCGCACACAGTCAACCCATAAGCAATCGCCGGCCAAATACACGTCGTCTAACAAGACGACCTACCGATGGTCAACCAAAGTCGTCCCCACGCAAGACATGTGTGTCTGCAATCGTCGGGCAAGTGAGGGGTATCCGCATCTTCATGACGCTGCGTGCCCCACTGGTGCTACGTCACGACTGCGCCAACCGACCAACTGCTACACATCAGCACGGAAACAGCACTAAAATAACTGGGCAGTCGACATCACAATCTATACACAGTATCACAAACACTTGGAAGAAGAACGCGACCAATGGTAAAAGCAGTGACTATGCAGTGACGAGGAAGAACGACGAGTTGAGATGCACACATCGCCAGCCCATAAACGATCGGCGAGCAATCACGTCGTCCGGTAAGGCGACCAACCGACGATCAACCAAGACCGTCTCTATTGAAACCATGTGTGCCGGCAACGGTCGGGCGAGTCACGGTTATCCGAACCTCACTGCCAATCCAACCCGACCGACTCCTGCCACGTCCCAACTGTCCGACTGCCAGGTCCGAACTCCACTCCTGGCGCGTTGCAACTCACTGCCAGATACGAACTCACTCCCAACACACGACAACCGGTAAGTAATAGCAGTCAGCAAAAATAATACGCCAGGGCTTATATCGATAAGCGCCGGTGCTGCCGTTCACTGGCAAGGCAAGGCGGAAACTCAGTGACAGCACTAATTGAAATTACTCGTAACATAACGAGGTGGTAGTACAGTAAAAACAGGATGTCGAATGAAATATGGTACGAACACGAGCCACACACGGCTCACTGTCAGTAGTGCATGCCTCCGCAGTAGCCTCGTGGTCTGCAGCTTTTTCCTGATAAAGAAATGGTTCAAATGGGTCTGAGCACTATGGGACTTAACTTCTGAGGTCATCACTCCCCTAGAACTTAGAACTACTTAAACCTAACTAACCTAAGGGCATCACACAGATCCATGCCCGAGGCAGGATTCTAACCTGCGACCGTAGCCGTCGCGCGGTTCCAGACTGTAGCGCCTAGAACCACTCGTCCACCCCGACCGGCCCTGGTAAAGATGACGAAAATAATCCTCCATCGCTTTCAGTACGGTTGCTTGGGTCGTACAGGAAAAATCTTCTTGCTTTGTAAGACGTATGATTAACTGTCGGCGTTGTCGCATGTCCGCCACAATGTGGTGCATGGTGAGGACCCCTCCAGCTGTTCGGTCGTGTGGTTGCGGGAAGACTACGGTGCCTCCGAAGCGATGCTTCGTCAACGAAAATATGTGAGCTTTGATACGGTGTCGTCCCCTTTGTCTGTCCAGTGATGGGGGTAGAGCGTCGTGGTAGCTGAGCGCGTCGCATACCATAAGCCCAGGGTCTGTCAGTGCCTGGTAGGCCTGCCTTTGCCGAAATGCATATGTGTCTTGCGGACTGCCGGTTTGGCGCAGAGAAACCCCCACTCCAAAGTTGATTGGTGTCGGGAGTGACGTCGTCCACAGTTGGCCTGCGTTGCGGCGACTTTCCGTCGACGGTCCGTATCCTGGATGTGTGTTACATTGATCTTCCGAGGGCTGTTACTACGTCAGACTTGTTGACTGTGGAAATACATCGTGCAGGTGTAGCCATAATGCGAGTGTAGGCGGCCGGCACTCCCTGTGTGACACCTTGTGACACATATATGCGATGCAGTCGGCGCACCGAATGACTCCTAAGTTACGTATGTCGAGAATCGTCGGCGTGTGTCTTTTCCCATGTGTTGCACAAATGAAGTTCGTGATCACCATAGCCAGTTCAGGACAAGGGGTGTAGTACGAGATTTTTGTCCTTGAGATGAAACACGCAATTAAGAGCGTCAGCAAAGACACTGTGTTCGTACCGTCCTAGAAAAATAGGGGCAAGGTGAGCGGAGTAAAGCCCAGCCCGGTCACAACGTTTGGAGGTGCACGACGGTGTACAAAAGTTAATGAATCAGGTGTCAAGTGCCATGACGACTAATCCTCGTGGGGAGGGGAGATATGTGATGTCGATGGCTTCGATACCGTTGTAGTGTATCTATCTATTACCTATTAATGTGTGTGTTTTATTATTTAATTTAATTTATATTTTATTTTTATTTTGATTTTGGTTCCACTGCAAAGATATGCGAAGGCACGGACGTTCTTAGATTTTACTGAAACAAAAATGTAGCGTGGGATCCTGAATAATTATTGAAATTACATACACGAATCCGTTCTCAAAACAATTAATCATGATAGGCTATGTACAAATACAAAAAAGTATTTCACCATTTTCTATATGTAAGGACCTACATGTTTTTTAATTAGGTCTTAGTGCAGGCCAAGACTGTGTCCTATCGCACGTGACATAAATCGTCTGACAAAATCGTTCAGTACTGGGAAAATGTCAGTTTACTAAAGACTATGGATGAAAGAAATGATATTGCCGATCTCCAGCGTCGTCTGTGGAAAGAACGTGATAATAATTATGATAATTTTAAATTGGCGCTTAATGACAATATTGCAAATTAATGTCAATTTAAATTCTAAATAATTTGAATATCCATCAAAGAACCATATGTATAATATCGAAACCACAATAATTCATCTAAAGTAGATATAGTTTCGGAAAATTAACAATATTAACATTTTAAAAAGTTATACATAGTACATTACTTCGATGTTTGCTTAAGGGAATGACAGTCCAAATTGGTGTCAATTTAATTTCTAAAAAGTATCAATGTGCATCAAAGAACCATATGTATAATATCAAAATGAGAATAATTCAACTAAAACAGACATAGTATCGGGAAATTAACAATAGTGACTTTTTTAAAAAATATACCTAGTACATTACTTCGATGTTTGCTTAAGGGAATGATATTCCAGATTGGTGTCAATTTAAATTCTAAAGAATTTCAGTATGCATCAAAGAACCATACGTTTTGTAGAGTTAAGAAGTCCCAATATATCGGAGAACTGTTTCGATATATTCGATATATTGCCGCAATATTAATCTATGAATATAAATATAATCTCTACAAAATAGCAGTGTTTTCAGTGCATATCTTTACTATTTCTACTGACATCAATATGTTTTAAAATTCAGAGACATGAATTATACTTGTGTGTTACTAGTTATGATATTCTTGGAGGTCTCCACTACAGGCGTCGACATAGGCAAAGATCTCGTGATACGTAGCTCTTTCTGTTCGACCTTGAGATACAGAGGGCCGTAGATAACGCTGCACAGCTACACAGAAATGACACAGTGAGAAATTACTTATAGCAATCGACAGAGCTCACTGTCATAGAACGATTGTCTCCACCACACGCATTCATCAAAATTCTGCATGTGTATGTCTCGCAGATCGCTTCGTGTATAGCGTGGAATGAAAGTGTGAGTCTTTCTAATGATTGCAACTGTATACTGCTACGAGCGCCGTTGTGTATCTCTGTTTGAAAATAATACAGGCAGTGGTGCCTGTCAAAATGCCCACTTGTCGTATGCACTGCGCTGCAGGCACTCGACAAGGTAGTGCAGTGGTTATCAAACTATTTTCGATGAAGATATAGGCGTATGACTACTGGGTCTTCTCTCAGGGCGTCTTGAAGCAAACGGCTTTGTATGAAAGATTTCACTGACCTACATTTCACAACACTGCTGTTACTGCGGTTGGTGTTACTGTCAAGTTACTTAATCGAGGAACATAAAAACTGCTGAAGATGCCCCAAACAACGTTAAAAATTGAGGGTAATATCTTCTGAGTCGTTAGGCCGCGACAGTTTCCTCTTCAAACTTCACTACTTGACGTTCAAGTCCATCTGTAGGGATCTCCTTCACAACTTCACTGGTGTCTCTGGATGGCTGAATATTGTCTAAAGACAGTGTAGCGTTCAATCATAGAATGTTATTTTCTCGCGTTTTCCCGAGCTACGTTTACATCTATATCTGTATGATTACTCTGCAGTTTACAATTAAGTGCCTGGCAGAGAGTTCATTGACCCAACTTCAAGTTTTTTCTCTGCCGCTTCACACTCGAGCAGAGCGCGGGAAAATCTGATACTTAAATCTTTCAGTGTGTGCTCTGATTTCTCTTACTTTATTGCAATGAGCGATTCCTCCTACGTAGGTGGGGGCCGAAATAATATTATCACATAACGAGGAGAAATGTGGTGAACGAAAATTCATGAGAAGATCCTACCGTTGCCGCAACGAAAAAAACCTTAGTTTTAATGATTGCCACGCCAATTCGAGTATCATATCCGTGGCAACTCCTCCCCTACTTCGCGATAATACAAAAGAAGCTGCACTTCTTTGAATGTTTTCGATGTCGTCCGTCAACTCCGTGTGATGCGGATCCCGCACCGCACAGCAGTACACCAGAAGAGGACATACAAGTGTGGGTTAAGCAGTCTCTTTAACAGACCTGTTGCATTTTGTACGTGTTCTGCCAATAAATTGCAGTCTTTGATTTTATTTTCCCACTTCCCAACTTCACTTATTCATAATTGTAATCCCTAAGTGTTTAGTTGAATTTACAGCCTTCATATTTGTGTGATTTATTGTGTAACCTAAATTTACAAGATTCCATTTGATTGGCATGTGGCATGACTCCGCACTTTTCATTACTCGCATTTACAGTAAATTGCCACTTTCCGCAGGATACAGATATCTTGTCTAAATAGTTTTTCAATTTTTTGATCATCTAATGAGTTTATAAGACGCTAAATGTCAGAATCGTCTACAAACAATTAAAGAGAGCTGCTCAGATAGTCTCCAGAAACGTTTATGTTGATCAGGAAATTCACGTTAATTAGAAACAGCAGAGGGCCTCTAACATTTCGTTGGAGAACGCCAGATATTACTTTTGCTTTACTCGATGACTTTCCGTCGGTTACTACGAACTATGAACTTCCTGACAGGAAATCACGAATCCAGTCGCACAACTGAGAGGGCACTCCATAGGCACGCAAGTCGATCAGATGTCGCATGTGAGGGACTATATCAGAAGTCCGCTTAAAATTTCAAAATATTGGAACAGTTTTATATCCCCTGTCGATAGCACTCATTATTTCGAACGAGTAAAGAGCTAGTTGTGTTTCACAAGAACGATATGTTCTGAATCTGTTTTCCGAATCCCTGTTGGCTGTTTGTCAATAAATCGTTTTCTTCAAGATGACTCATAACGTTCGAGCACAGTATATGTTCCAAAACACTATGCAAATTGATGTTAGCGATATAGGTCTATAATTCAGCGGACAATTCCTATTTTCTGTATTAGGTATTGAAGTGACTTGTGCCACTTTCCTGTCAAGAACAGATTATTCGCGGTAGTATTGACTGCCAAGTATGAAGCATACTCTGACTGAAATATAGCTGGTGTACAATCTGGACCGCTTTTATTGATTTAAGCTACTTCATTACACTGAGGATAACTGTTCTGAATTACTCATGTTGGGAATTGTTCTTGATTCGAATTCTAGACTATTTACTTCGTCTTCTTTGGTGGAGGAATTTCGGATAACATGATCGTTGTTATCGCGCAGTGAATGTATAGATTGTGTCTTTCTACTGGTGTACTTTACGTACGACCAGAATCTCTTTTAATTTCCTGTCAGAATTTGGGACAGAGTTTCGTTGTCGAAACTGTTAAATACATCTCGCATTGAAGTTCACGCTAGATTTCAAGCTTCTGTAGAAGTTTGCTAACCTTGGGGGTTTTGCATTCTGCGAAATTTGGCTCGCTTTTCTGGTTGCTTCTGCAACAGTGTTCTGTCCTGTTTTGCGTACGATAGGAATCAGTATCATCTGTTATTAGTTTTTTTGGTATATGTCTCTCAATAGCAGTCGATACTATTTCTCTGAATTTTAATCACAACCGGTCTACACGTACACAGTCAGACTGAAAAGAATACAGGCAGTCGCTTAGGAAGTCGTGAAGTTAGTTTCTATCTGCTTTATTTAAATAAAAGTATTTTGCGTTTATTTTTGATGGATTTCCATGTTACAGTATTAAGTCTGGCGACAACAACTTTGTGATCACTAATCCCTGTATCCGTCACGTTGCTCTCATTTTTTTCAGGATTATCTCTTGCAAATACGTTTTCGCAACCATTTGCACTTACAGTGGGCTCCTGAAATAACTGTTAAAATTAATTTTCTGAGAACACATTCAAAACGATTTCAGACGAAGTTTTATGCCCACCAGCGACATTAAACATGTATTCTCGCCAACATAAGGAGCGTAGATTGAAGTCACCACCACCTATAATTGCGTGAGTGGAGTACCTATTTGAAATGAAACTCAAGAGTCCTTCGAACCATTCAGCAACTTAACCATTTGAGCCGGTGGGTCCGTAAAAAGAACCAATTATTAACATATTCCCGTTACTGGGTAAAACTCTTCATTGAAGCAGCTCATACTCGACCAGCAAAGCGTGTAGCAGCGCTGAGAGCTCTGCTCGGGCGCGTCCTGGGGCCTCTCACTCCAGCTCTCGCATTGATGAGCCGTCGTCTTTCAACAAATACTGAAAGTAAATACTGAAAGTAAATACTGAAAGCAGTTAGTGAAAGAGAGGGGAATCCAAAATGTCGTGGCTGTTGTGCCACCTCCGCTGCCTCCTAGTAGCTGCTTATGTTCACGGTCGCCTTGGGTTGGTGTTTACTCCCGTGATAACGAATAGGCAGGAAGACGAAAGCCTGTAGCCGTCATCCCCATGTAAATTACCCTCGTTCCTCGATATTTGAACTGTTTCCCGAACTTTCGTTCTATAAATATTACTTTCTCTGGCTAGCACTCCTACATCCGTAAAATCCATAACCTGGTCACATTCTTCTTTGCACTGCTGATTTTACTATCGTTCATTTTGTGTTAAACTTGTGGCATTTGTTCTCTTAACATATTCTTTTATTGTCTTTCAGATTTCATCAATATATACTTAGTCACGTCTCTTCGTGGATTCTCGGAGTGTGGAGACGGTCTTGGTGCGTCTAGTGGAGGACGGAAAAAGTCTTTTATCATACAATGAGTGAAAAATGCCCTAATTTATTTCTTCCGAAAGATTCTGCCTTTGTGGTAGGTTCTACATTCACACCTCACAAGCCACCGTGTGGTGTATGGCGGAGGGTACCATGTTCTACTAACAGCCATTACCTTTCCCATACTATTCTCACATGGAGCGAGGGAGAAACGACCGCCTATATGCGTCCTTAAAATCAATAATTTTTGTTATCTTGTCTTTACGATCCTTATACGATATAGAATCATTCGGCAGTCATCCATAAATTCTGGTTCTTGACATTTTCCCAACAGCTTTTCGCTAGGAAAACGTCTGTCCCCTGCCCCCAGCACCCAAAATTTTTCATATGAGTTCACGAAGTATCTCCATAACACTCGCGTGTTGATCGAGTTGATTGTTTAGAAGATTTAGAAACTGAGGGTAGAATAGACGGTTCAAATGGCTCTGAGCGTTATGGGGCTTACCAGTCCCCTAGAACTTAGAACTACTTAAACCTAACTAACCTAAGGACATCACACACATCCATGCCCGAGGCAGGATTCGAACCTGTGACCGTAGCGGTCGCGCGGGTCCAGACTGTAGCACCTAGAATCGCTCGGCCACTCCAGCCGGCTGGAATAGATGTATTATGCCTGTCTGAATATCATATTGTCACAGGTATGGAAATGGTAAATGTAGGTGGATATAAGCTTTCAACACATGTAAGTATAGACACTATGGAGGGAGGAGGAGTTGCCATATAGTGTGAAAAATTTGGAAACTAAAAAATTTTGCGTAGAGCAACATATTGCATCATGTGCATGTGACCTTAAACTAAATAATGGCACTTCTATAATTGTAGCCATGTATAGGTCCCCATTGGGAAATTTTCTACTATTTTTTAAAAACTTGGATTCTTTGTTGTGCTCTGTCAGAAAGAGGAAAGCGTATTATTGTTTGGAGGCATTTCAGTGTAGATTTTCTGAAAGAATGCAATAGAAAGGTTGACCTTGAAGTATTAATTGGTTCTTTCAATTTGATATCAGTTATTTATTTTCCTACTCGGATGGTGCAGGAAAGCAGCACAATGATGGATAATATTTTCATAGACCAAGATAAATTAAATCAAATAAAAACTTTTCCTGTTCAGAATGGTCTGTGTGATCATGATGCACAGCTCGTTACAGTATATGATATAGCTTCATACAGTAATGCAAAACAGTTCTCCAAAATAGTGCATTCAATAAAGATTTAACCATTCAAAATTTTAGGGAAAGTCTTGCAACAATACCACTGGGATGAAGTATATAGGGAACCTGGTGCTAATTTAAAATTTAACCTATTTCATGATACCTTTATGAGTATATTTGAAAACAGTTTCCCTAAGAAAACCGTGAAATATAATTATAAGAAGCCATGCAAAAAAGCCATAGCCTAAAAAAGGGATAAAAATATATTGTAAACTGAAAAAGGAAATCTATGTTATAGCTAGGAGGAGTAATAACCCCGAAAGAGTGAAACATTATAAAAACTACTGCACTGTATTAAGAAAAGTTTTTTGAAAGTCCAAAAGTATGTGAATTATGTCTGAGATTAGCACATCTGATAAAAAATTAAAACAATTTGGAATATTGTTAAAAGGGAAACAGGGCAATCAAGAGCACAGGAAGACTGTATGTCGATAAGACTCAATGAAAAGTTTGTTACAAAATATCAGAAATAAAATACACTTTTAAAAACAATTTTTAAGTGTTCTGGAGAAAATAGGATCCAGCTATTCATTAGAAAATGCAAGGATGTATGTTGAAGAGGCAATACCTATGCAACTTGATAAAATTGAGGTTCAACCAAACTTTCCTACTGAAATTAGGAAAATAATAAATTCACTCAAAAGCAAAATCTCACATGGAATTGATAGCATTTCCAATAGACTTCTAAAAGCTTTTCCCCAACAAATAAGTAGGATTCTCAGCCACATATGTAGTAGATCACTCAAACAGGGCATTTTTCCAGATAGATTGAAATACACTACTGTTAAACCATTGCATAATAAAGGGGATATGTCAGATGCTAACAACTACTGCCCAATCTCACTACCGACAGCTTTATCCAAAGTGCTTGAAAAAGTAATGTATTCAAGAGTAGCATCATATATTTGTAAAAATGAAATGCTAACAAAACGTCATTTTGGTTTTCAGAAAGGCTTTTCAACAGAAAATGCTATATATGCTTTCACTGATGAAATATTAAATGCATTGTATTAAATACATTGAGACACTTCGTGGCCTCTCAAAGGCTTTTGATTGTGTGAATCACGAAATTCTTCTAGATAACTTAAGTTGGTTGGTTTGGTTGTTTGGGGGAGGAGACCAGACAGCGAGGTCATTGGTCTCACCGTATTAGGGAAGGACGGGGAAGGATGTCAGCCGCGCCCTTTCAAAGGAACCATCCCGGCATTTGCCTAGAGCGACTTAGGGAAATCACGGAAAACCTAAATCAGGGTGGCCGGACGCGGGATTGAACCGTCGTCCTCCCTAATGCGAGTCCAGTGTGCTAGCCACTGCACCAACTCGCTCGGTGATAACTGAAGTATTATGGTATGAGTGGGACAGTGCACAACTGGTTTAATTCATATTTAACTGCACGAATGCAGAAGGTTGAAATCAACAGTACAGATAGTCCACAAAAAATCAGCAGAGTCCTCTAACTACCGGCCGTTTTGACCGAGCGGTTCTAGGCACTTCAAACCAGAACCGCACTGCTGCTATGATCGCAGGTTCGAATCCTGCCTTGGGCATGGATGTGTGAGATGTCCACAGGTTAGTTAGGTTTAAGTTGTTCTAAGTATAGGAGACTGACGACATCAGATGTTAAGTCCCATAGTCTCAGAGCCATTTGAACCAGTCCACTAACTGGGAGGTATCAAGAATGGTGTCCCACAGGGTCCAGTCTTGGGTCCCTTATTGTTCTTAAAGTGAATTAATGACTTGCCACTCTGTATCCATGAATACGCTAAGTTCTGTTGCTGGTGATACAAGTACAGTAATCATAAATAACAAGCAGGAATGAGCTGAGTAAATTGTAAATAATGTCTTTCAGAAAATTATTAAGTGGCTCTCTGCACATGGACTCTCACTAAATTTTGATGAAACACAGTTTATACAATTCTGTACAGTAAATATCATAACACTATTGATGAATATAGACTACATACAGAAGTCTGTTGCTAAGGCAGAATATTCAAAATTTCTGGGTGTGTGGATTTACGAGAAATTGAATAGGAGGAAACACATCGATGATCTGCTGAAACGGTTAGGTTCAGCTACTTATGCTGTAAGGTTTGGTGGTCAGAACAACAACTGTGTAAGTTGTAAACAATTTTGCTTTAATGTTGCAATCTTATCACAGAAATACACACATTTACACAGTTTGCAATGTGACAATGTTGCAACAGTTGTCAAACGAACGCATCTCGTCCTCAGAAATTGAATTAATCCCAAACACAATGATGGTAAATTTTTAACTAGAAGTTTCTTTACAAAATTATTCTTATGACTATGTCATGATGTTGGCCAGTACTACGGTAAATCATCCAATTCTGGTTGAAATTTCGGTACTATTTAGGATGACAATCAAGTCTACGGAGGATGGTTAGTTTTGTGACAAGTTGTCCGCCCCTGGTAGCTGAGTAGTCAGGGCGACAGACTGTCAATCCTAAGGGCTCGGGTTCGATTCCTGGCTGGGTCGGAGATTTTCTCCGCTCAGGGGCTGGGTGTTGTGTTGTTCTAATCATCATCATTTCATCCCCAACGACGCGAAAGTCGCTGAAGTGGTGTCAAATCGAAAGACTTGCACCAGGCGAGCGGTCTACCCGACGGGATGCCCTCGTCACACGCCACTGTTGTTGTGACAAGTTGAGCAAAAGATAACCCAAGGTCGCTCGAGTTTACAGTGGACACAAGCTGGCGAAACAACAAGTTAACACCTCTGCTCGCAGTATTTACCTTAGCGGCAATGAGCTGTCATCTGCATGGATGCTCTCGCCCACTGAAATTCCGATAAAAACTAATTAAGCCTTTGCTGATTTTTCCAGCAGAGACTCTCCCTATGTTTCTCGTTATGTGAGAAAACATGTACTCATTCCTAGTCTTGGAATATGGCAATATGCACACACATGGCTGGAGCAGCTCTCTCAGTCCTCGCAAGACACTCAACTAACTCTCAGGTTCGTTTCTCCACAGTTGGAGCTCAACGACGCTACAGCTAATATCTAGCTGAATGTCAGCCACAGTGAAAGCAGTTTTCACACAAATTTCTCCTCTGCATCATACAGAGCACTATGCGCCCCGTTCTGCAGTTGACACCAGTTCAGAAAAGAGTCCATGAAAATTTCGCTCTTGTCTTTCTTGTAGCCGAACTGGTTCCCCAACTGGGTTCTTTCATTCTTCAAATCACAGCTTTTTTCGACCACTAGGAGCGTTCCTCTTATTTTATGGAAACTCTAGCTGCCAATCGTGAGGGCCCTACCATTGAACTGCGTCGAAATCTCTGCACTTTACTCGTTCCTAGTTCGTTTCCACCAAAGGGACATTTTGTGTCCATTCCAGACGCCTAAACGTTACATGCATACATCACGTGTGTACCAAATCGCCATTCCCATGATCAACTTCATCACTGGTGTTGTTCATTTTTTTGTGGTCTTCCTTCTGAATCTGCTTACTGTATTCATCTCTTGGTCTTCCTCTACAATTTTTACCCTCCACGCTGCCCTCCAATACTAAATTTGTGATCCCTTGATGCCTCAGAACATGTCCTACCAACCGATCCCTTCTTCTAGTCAAGTTGTGCCACAAACTCCTCTTCTCCCCAATCCTATTCAGTACCTCCTCATTAGTTATGTGATCTACCCATCTAATCTTTAGCATTCTTCTGTAGCACCACATTTCGAAAGCTTCTATTCTCTTCTTGTCCAAACTAGTTATCGTCCATGTTTCACTTCCATACATGGCTACACTCCATACATATACTTTCAGAAACGACTTCCTGACACTTAAATCTATACTCGATGTTAACAAATTTCTCTTCTTCAGAAACGATTTCCTTGCCATTGCCAGTCTACATTTTATATCCACTCTACTTCGACCATCATCAGTTATTTTGCTCTCCAAATAGCAAAACTCCTTTACTACTTTAAGTGTCTCATTTCCTAATCTAATTCCCTCAGCATCACCCGACTTAATTCGACTGCATTCCATTATCCTCGTTTTGCTATTGTTGATGTTCATCTTATATCCTCCTTTTAAGACACTGTCCATTACGTTCAACTGCTCTTCCATGTCCTTTGCTGTCTCTGACAGAATTACAATGTCATCGGCGAACCTTAGTTTTTATTTCTTCTCCATGGATTTTAATACCTACTCCGGATTTTTCTTTTGTTTCCTTTACTGCTTGCTCAATATACAGATTGAACAACATCGGGGAGAGGCTACAACACTGTCTCACTCCCTTCCCAACCACTGTTTCCCTTTCATGTCCCTGGACTCTTATAACTACCATCTGATTTCTGTACAAATTGTAAATAGCCTTTCGCTCCCTGTATTTTACTCCTGCCACCTTCAGAATTTTAAAGAGAGTATGCCAGTCAACATTGTCAAAAGCTTTCTCTAAGTCTACAAATGCTGTTTTTCCATTCGTCTGTAAAGAATTCGCGTTAATATTTTGCAGCCGTGGACTTATTAAACTGATAGTTCGGTAATTTTCACATCTGTCAACACCTGCTTTCTTTGGGATTCGAATTATTATATTCTTCTTGAAGTCTGAGGGTATTTCGCCTATCTCATACATTTTGCTCACCAGATGGTAGAGTTTTGTCAGGACTGGCTCTCCCAAGGCTGTCAGCAGTTCTAATGGGATGCTGTCTACTCCTGGGGCCTTGTTTCGACTCAGGTCTTTCAGTACTCTGTCAAACTCTTCACGCAGTATCATATCTCCCATTTCATCTTCATCTACATCCTCTTCCATTTCCATAATATTGTCCTGAAGTACATCGCTCTTGTATAGACCCTGTATATACTCCTTCCACCTTTCTGCTTTCCCTTCCTTGCTTAGAACTGGGTTTCCATCTGAGCTCTTGATATTCATACAACTGGTTCTCTCTTCTCCAAAGGTCTCTTTAATTTTCCTGTAGGCAGTATCTATCTTACCTCTAGTGAGATAAGCCTCTACATCCTTACATTTGTCCTCTAGCCATGCCTGCTTAGCCATTTTGCATTTTGCATTTGGTTCATATGCATTTGCAACTCCGAAATGCAGTTTTCTGAAGCTTCTTTCCGTTCTACTTCTGGTGGCCTGTTACTTGCTCTCCAGTATGCGTCGCCTGTCTGGTCGCTGACTCCGGCCACGGGATGCCCCCTAAGAGCTTTTCGTGGTGCCTTCCGTGGTGCAGCCTCTGCTTCTGCCCACACCCGTTTCCACACAAAACGTTTCCTCTCGCTGCTTGTTTCACCTTTTACTCATTGACATGCGTTATATAGGAGCAGTGTGTTAATACCATCGATTGAGTGTCATCCCTTTTGCATTACATATTGTAGGCAAATCTGATCATGACTGCCAAAGTAAGTTAGGTGTCATATTCACCTTCCTGTTATGATGTATAAAACTCTTATGAAAGGTGTGAAAGTGACCTTCATTTATTCTGCCGCCGTACAATACTATTAGTGTTATTGCAAATTTTGGTGACAAACATATCAGTAAATTCACCTACTATGCCTATTGTCATTCACTCCTTTCATATGGCATCGTATTTTGGGGAAATTCGTCATTAAGAGAGAAGGTATTCGTTGCACAGAAGCGTGTAAACAGAATAACAGCTGGATCCCACCCAATATCACCCTGCAGACATTTATTTAACGAACTCAGGATATTCACAGTACTTTCGCAATATATATATTTAATTATGGAATCTGTCATTACTAACCCATCCCAATTCAAAAATAACAGCGAAGTGCATAGCTACAACACTAGAAGAAAGCATGATCTTAACTATTCTGGATTAAATCTCACTTTAGCACAGAAAGGTGTGAATTATGCTGCCACAAAAATCTTTGGTCATTTGCCAAATAGCATTAAAAGTCTGACACATAACCAACCAACATTTAAAAGCAAATTAAAAGAATTTCTGAATGACAACTCCTTCTACTAAATAGATGAATTTTTAGATTTGAAGTAGTAACTTTAAAAAAATTAATTAATTATTTTGTGTAAAGAATACTTATGCTAAAGTGACACGTTTCACATCATTCATCACACCAAATAGAAATTCTAAATCATCCAGTATCCTTCCACTGTTAGTCAACAACAGTACCTTCCTGTATACTACACCGCCATTAGCTACAGTCACAGATTTCTGTTAATCCTATCAGCCAGATCATTTAGGTACATGGAGAACCAGATCGACCTTACCACAGCTCTCTTTAGAATACCTTTATTTCTAATTAACTACCAACAAACATTATCGTAAAGAATGAGCGAGAGGTTCCTCCAGCTTCTTGCTTGCATTGTCATTATTCCCGCTTCGTTTGAAGAACCTATTTAGCGTGTAGGAAGGTCAACATACATGTTGGCCATCATTGTTTCTATAACGAAATCTAATTCTTATCGTAAGTTTACATTCAACGATGCACACACATTCTCTACGCTTGCATCTCTCGTCAGTGACAGAGATTACTACCCGATAACTTCACTTCCCCTGAAAAGCGAGGAGAAATATATTTTTGTAAGCAAACGCAGCGGTATCTTCCAACACTATTAAAACATCCAGGGACACTAGTGGAACCCTGAAAAAGACCTTACCAGAGGTATGGAAACATCGAGCAGTGAAGAATTTCGAAGAGGAATATGACAGAAGATTTACATCGATGACAGCGGTCACGAAAGCTGCAAAATTATATAGTTTTAACAAGTTTGGTTGGAAACAAAAATTAAATTCAGTTGCAAGACCTCAATAATAGTTGTTTTTATCTACAGGTAATGAGAAGCAGCAGAAATGAGAACGATGAGAAACTTGGTAAGTGGTGATGGAGTATATGAAATTAAGGAATTCTGCTACGTAGGTTGCAAAATAAGCCATGACCATCGGAGCAAGGACGACATATAAAGCAGACTAACATTGGCAAAAGTGGCATTCATGACCAGGAGAAGTGTACTAGCGTCAAAGATAGACATCAGTTTGAGAAGGAAATTTCGACGATTGTACGTTTTGGAGCACAGCAATCTATGGCAGACGTGGACTGTGGCAAAAGCGGAAACGAAGAGAACAGGAGCCTTTGAGATGTGGTGCTACAGAAGAATGTCGAAAATTAAGTACACTGTTTAGGTAAGGAATGAGGAGGTTCTCCGCAGAATCGTTGAGGAAAGGAATATATGGAAAACACTGACAAGAAGCAGGGACATGACAATACGACGTCTGTTACATCATCAGGGAATAACTTCATAGTACTAGAGGGAGCTGTAGAGCCTAAAAATTGCAGAGAAACGCAGAGAATGGACACATCCAGCAAATAATTGAGGACGTAGGTTGCAAATGCTACTCTGAGATGAAGAGGTTGGTACACAAAAGGAATTCGTGGTGCGCCGCATCGAACCAATCAGAAGACTGATGAGACACAAAAAGAACTACAAGATGTGAAACACTAATAGTACTTTTTTGTTCTTATTTTCACCGCAGAGTGAAAGCTCTGTCCTTTGGAAGGGAGGTTCATGCACTGCACCAATTCGGGAGTCTTATGTGGCCTATTCGGTCCTCACATTTCTGCTTGTAAAACTTACATGTCTGGTGCAAATGCATTTTGTGGTACTGTGGGGCTGTCAGTGACCAACGCCCAATATTAAGATATCCATATTGTTATGTACAGGGTGTTTCAAAAATGACCGGTATATTTGAAACGGCAATAAAAACTGAACGGGCAGCGATAGAAATACACCGTTTGTTGCAATATGCTTGGGACAACAGTACATTTTCAGGCAGACAAACTTTCGAAATTACAGTAGTTACAATTTTCAACAACAGATGGCGCTGCAAGTGATGTGAACGATATAGAAGACAACGCAGTCTGTGGGTGCGCCATTCTGTACGTCGTCTTTCTGCTGTAAGCGTGTGCTGTTCACAACGTGCAAGTGTGCTGTAGACAACATGGTTTATTCCTTAGAACAGAGGATTTTTCTGGCGTTGGAATTCCACCGCCTAGAACACAGTGTTGTTGCAACAAGACGAAGTTTTCAACGGAGGTTTAATGTAACCAAAGGACCGAAAAGCGATACAATAAAGGATATGTTTGAAAAATTTCAACGGACTGGGAACGTGACGGCTGAACGTGCTGGAAAGGTAGGGCGACCGCGTACGGCAACCACAGAGGGCAACGCGCAGCTAGTGCAGCAGGTGATCCAACAGCGGCCTCAGGTTTCCGTTCGCCGTGTTGCAGCTGCGGTCCAAATGACGCCAACGTCCACGTATCGTCTCATGCGCCAGAGTTTACACCTCTATCCATACAAAATTCAAACGCGGCAACCTCTCAGCGCCGCTACCATTGCTGCACGAGAGACATTCGCTAACGATATAGTGCACAGGATTGATGACGGCGATATGCATGTGGACAGCATTTGGTTTACTGACGAAGCTTATTTTTACCTGGACGGCTTCGTCAATAAACAGAACTGGCGCATATGGGGAACCGAAAAGCCCCATGTTGCAGTCCCATCGTCCCTGCATCCTCAAAAAGTACTGGTCTGGGCCGCCATTTCTTCCAAAGGAATCATTGGCCCATTTTTCAGATCCGAAACGATTACTGCATCACGCTATCTGGTCATTCTTCGTGAATTTGTGGCGGTACAAACTGCCTTAGACGACACTGCGAACACCTCGTGGTTTATGCAAGATGGTGCCCGGCCACATCGCACGGCCGACGTCTTTAATTTCCTGAATGAATATTTCGATGATCGTGCGATTGCTTTGGGCTATCCGAAACAGGAGGCGGCGTGGATTGGCCTCCCTATTCGCCAGACATAAACCCCTGTGACGTCTTTCTGTGGGGACACGTGAAAGACCAGGTGTACCGCCAGAATCCAGAAACAATTGAACAGCTGAAGCAGTACATCTCATCTGCATGTGAAGCCATTCCGCCAGACACGTTGTCAAAGGTTTCGGGTAATTTCATTCAGAGACTACGCCATATTATTGCTACGCATGGTGGATATGTGGAAAATATCGTACTATAGAATTTCCCAGACCGCAGCACCATCTGTTGTTGAAAATTGTAACTACTGTAATTTCGAAAGTTTGTCTGCCTGAAAATGTACTGTTGTCCCAAGCATATTGCAACAAACGGTGTATTTCTATCGCTGCTCGTTTAGTTTTTATTGCCGTTTCAAATATACCGGTCATTTTTGAAACACCCTGTATAAAGAATGCAGGAATCAGTATCGTCGAGTGGAGCTCGTGTACAAGCATTTAGGTACTTATGCGAATTCGTTGTCCAATGTCAGATTACAGTTCAAGATGTTTGAGGTTCTACGCTCGTTAATAAGATGCCACTGTCCTAGGGTAAAATTAAGAGCACAGCATGCCTAACAGTATCAACAAGACATCTGCAAATGAAAGCGAAACTAAAAGTGGAATGAGCCTACGTTTTTCAGCTTTCACAGCATCACAACGTGTTCAGAGCCAGGTATTCGAGTTACTTAATTAGTTTTCTGATTTTTAAGTTCACCTGCTTCAATTTACGTCAGCACGACCTAAGTTTCTCTGCCTGTAAGTTTTTCATACAGATAATGTTAGTTTTGGAAAACCAAGATATTCGTGCAGAACTGATGGTTAATAGCTAAATCCGGTGTTTAAACCAAATCTGGTACACGACTATTTTTTGGTAGATAAAAGTCATTTAAAATTAAAGGACTCGTTCTCTAAAGTGCTTTTCAGGACATACAAAGCTTCGTGCTATATTAGAAACTAAGCACTTAGAGGGCTTCTTCGGTGAGAAGTAGTTTGGATTAGAATTAATTCAAGTGCGAAGAAGACGGTAAAGGAATCTTGGGGATGCAAATCAACCGCCACGTTTTTTGAACTAAATTGTAGCGCCTCCTTATCTGCCACACCGCTAACGAGCTACCTGTAAATTATCCGGCAGCCAAGCCTTATCGTCCGACTGGAAGAGCAGATATGGGCCACCCTACCATATAACTCTGCAAGGCGAGCCGCTGTTCGCGAAATAACTGCAGAATTACGTGGCGAGCAGTAGCCGCTCGTGTTACTTTGGCTGCCGGGAAACTCGTTAAAGTAATCCGGTTGTAGATGTTTATTTCTCGCCCTCCCCTAAAAAAAATCGCTAATGGACTCCTCAACAACGAAATTACTCCAGAAGCAAGAATGAGATAGGAATTTAAAATTTAAATCGGCTTGAGAACGTTGTAGAAAGTACGAGGAAAGAATTTCAATTAAAAATAGCTGCAATACAATCGTGTTTAAGGAATTTGGGATTCTTCATCACTGATTACTATGTGGCTGCGACCAAAATTGTGGTCTCATTTTATCCAGCAACTTTAGTTATTTACTTGACTTTACGGATGTTCTAGAATACGTGATAGGGCAGTGTATATAAATAAAGAAATAGGCAGATATTCAGATGGAACATCCACAAATAGCATCTTCGAAGCATGAAGGTGCGTGCAAGCGCTGTGTCAGGAAGATACGGAACACTTCAGTGAATCGCTGTGAATGACGGCTATATTGCAAGATGTGTTGAAAACCGAATTCCTATACTTACACTGACAGTGTGAGCGCTATTATAGTTCACATCCATCTGGCAGCTTCCATATTAATTGCCTATTAGAAACAGATTAATCACTGTATTAATTCCGATCGTCGCCACAAGTATGCCAGCCTCCAGCATGTGCCGTCCAACTGATGTGTACATTACGAAGATCTTCTTTCAAAGATATTACGTTTCCTCCCCCGGAGGCAGTTCTTTGGTTTTTGTGTGCATTGCATAATCGACGGAGGGTATAAACATTTATCTTAAATGGTATCATCGTTAATACTGAAAAATATTGTTACAGTACTTACAGGTTAAGAAAATTATAGCAGTTTATACACGGGACAATCACTAAAACTTGCACCGCAAATGCTGCCGAAATGGAAAATGCTATTGATGTGCGGTTTTCACAGATTGGATTAGTAGTCAAAGGCTCGCACCTTTAGTCAACAAACAGATTGCGATGATACTCAAAAAGTGCAAAAAGTGTATTTTTTGTGCAAATACACACTTTTCTAAAAGGAACAATTCTTGTTGACCATAACAGTACTCTAAATTAGAATGTCACCCGTAGTTTTAGCAGGATACCAGTGCCAGTCCTTTACGAGATATCGTATTTTGAGAAGCTTCCACACCGACACGTGTTTGTGCCGTTTAACCTGCGTTGTTGTTGTGTTTGGTTACAATGTGCTTGTGTGTTCCTTGAGTGCACTGCGACTTGCTAGTCAGTTAGTGTGTGGCAGTCAAGGCAGTAGGTCGTTAGTGGATGGATTTGCCAATGCAGAAAAAGCCGACATGCTGATGGTGCATGGAGAGAGTAGGAAAAATGAAGTTTGTTCTTGTACGTAGTATGCGGCAACGTATCCTACCAAACGTCAACAATCTCGGCAATTATTTATCAACCTCATCAACCAGTTACGTGAAAGTAGAAGTGTAACACCTAGAAAACGTAACAGAATGAAACAAGCGACGACAGAAGAAGGGGAAATTAATGTTCTTGCTACTGTTGATTCGCGCAAGGGAGTGGCATGAGTCAGGCAGGTGTCCTAGTCATTCTCCATCGACATAGGTTCCATTCCTACCACATCTCTCTCCTCCAAGGGCTGCATGGAAACAGTTATGAGACTCGTGTTATCTTCTGTGCAAGGGTATTAAGACAGGATACTCCAGATGTATCATGTATGTTGTTTTGTGATGAAGCCTCATTGAATCATAGCCAGGCAAACCACCGAAAGATGGTCTACGTGTCTGTTGACAATTCCCGTTGGCTTCATCAAGTGGAACGTCAGCGTCCATGGAGTGTAAACGTGTGGTGTGGGATCGTGGCCGATCAGCTCATAGACCTGTTTTTCATAGAGCGGAAAGCTGAACGATCACTATCATCGCAGGCGCCTAACAGACCGTCTTCCACTGACGCTAGAAGGAATTCCTCTGCAGGCTAGGAGGAATCTGTGGTGCCAATATGATGGCTGTCAAGCCCGTACTGCACGAAGTCCCAAAATATGTCTTCACGAGTTGTTTCCAAATCGCTGGAATGGACGCAGAGAACCAGAACCTCGGTCGGCCCGTTCCTAGGATTTGACGCATGTAGACTTTTTCTGTGGGGAAAGCTGAAAGATGCTGTCTACAATTCCATACCAACTTCACCCGATGTTATGCAATGACATATTACTGCAGCCTACTCTTACATCTCCACTGAAGTGCTAGCACGTGTGAAGCAGTCGTTCAACACCAGACAAAAAGCTTGTATTGACGCTGTCGGTTGTCAGTTTGGAAACAACCTGTGATCGTCAATTGTCTCGTTACTGGTCAGCATCAACATAACTAGGGTATGTACTTGTGTTGTTCTTTAGTGTGAGCTACCAGAGTTATTCTACAAGTGTCGGTGTGGGAACTTTTCAAAATGCGGTATCTCGTAAACGACTTTCACTAGAACGCTGTAACAAACACCACTCACATTCCAATTTACCATACCTTTAGCCTGTTAACGTAAATGGGCATTGCTCCATTTAAAAAAGAGTTTGTTTGCACAAAAAGGACGCTATTCTAACTATTATCACAATCTGTTGATTGCTAACAATGCGAGTTTCTGACTGTTAATCCTTTCTGTGAAAACCGCAAATCAGTAGCACTTCCCATTTCCGCAATATTTGGTGTAAGTTTTAGATGAGTCACCCTGTATCATACGAACACTAATTTTGCTGGACAAGACTTCGCCATTAACTACTGATTCATCTCTATTGATATATATAGACAATCTTGCATTATTGGCTTATGCTAAACACACATTCAGTTTATTGCAGCTGTTCTGATTGTATGTACATAAGATTTAGAGAACAGCATTTATATAATGAATTTTTCTACTGCTTACATTTCTATGTAGGTAGCTATCCATTAATTCATTTGATTTTTAAAAAATATATTAAGTGTAAAAGAAGAGTTATTTAACTACTGCACATAACGCAATAATTATTCTTTGATAGGTTACCGGAGAGTAATGTCGAAGTAAGCGCAGTTAAGAAGTAAGGAGAGAGTGAGAGAGACAGACAGAGAGAGAGAGAGAGAGAGAGAGAGAGAGAGAGAGACAGTGAGAGAGGGAGAGAGAGAGAGAGAGAGAGAAAGAGCGGGGGGGGGGGGATGGTGGGAAGGGAAAGGGATTAATTGATTAGATGTTCTGAATATAGTAAATCTAAGAAGTTCTATGGAAAAAAAAAAATTTTTCCCAAATCACCAACTCAGTTCGGCCATTAAGTTCTCTCGCTTTCCAATTTTTTTTTCTACAAAAAGCATAGAGCAAAATCTTCAGATATTTCAGCTTGCTACCAAAGGCATACGACTGACCCCATTGAACAGACAAATTCTTATCGACACACATTTTATAATACGAGTATTGATAAAATTTTGAGTTTGTTCAAGAAGGTCAATTGTATGCCTTTGTTAGGAAGATGAAATATCTTAAGGTTCTGCCTAGACTGTTTGCAGGATGGCTACGTCGAGCACCATTGTGGCAGAGCCCAACTCGTGCAGCTTTTTAAGACAGAGTGTATCAACGTTCTTTTTGAATCTTCTTGCAATATTCGTAGCACTTTCTCCAATGTAGAAGCTCGGATGTGAGTTGCAAATGAGTTTGTATACACTTGTATTTTTATCTTGTTGCATAATAATTTTTGGTACTACAAATGTTTCTCCATTGTATTTTATTACAGTCGCGTACAGTGGTGATTATACGTTAACAGGAAACAATATTCGTGTTTAACGCAAACTGTATAAGTGGTAATGCTTCAGTAGAAGTGCAAATCCGTAACATTTACTTTCAAAACTATGCACAACATTTACAACAGATGACAATGTTTCTCAAGTAAGAAAAAAGTTTAATTAGAGTTAATATATGATTAAATAAGATTATCTACTTCGTTATTTCGATGTGTTAAGGAAATCTTCATACACTCTGCACTGCTCGTGATCAGCAGTAATACATACGACATATTGTCCGAAGACTACAAGTTACTTAGGTAAAAGAAGATGGTTAAAATCTGTTTTCATATTATCTAGCTTTACTCCTACGTATTCAACTGAATGCGTATATGGTAAAAATCTGTTTTCATATTATCTAGCTTTACTCCTACGTATTCAACTGAATGCTACATCTGATGTAATCCATTAAAACGAGCGTAAAGCATTTTACGGCAAACCGTTGGTTGAACACGAAGGTAATATATACACATATTTATTGATTGTGTCTTTTGGAGCACACGGTTATGCATTTCAATCGCGCCAGAATCATTCGTACTTCCGCCTTTCGGATGAATCTACTACTGTGTGTCTATTCTTGCAGCCTATAAGATTGGCTTTCCTTATGCAAATATTGAAAAGAGCAATTTGTTTGGTTTGTTTGATATATGCCTACACACTGGAAGCGCTTCAAGCAACTTATTCCGATTCTATCAAAAAATTTATGGAATTATTATAACCTTCGTAGAAAAGAGGATTCTTTTTGCTACAGTAGGCTCCATGTGAGAGTTGTTCTAGAATTTATTTTGTAATTTTCTTTTAAACAGCTGTTACTCCCACATGGAATCTTACATAACCCCTCATCATTGAGAACTGTCATCAGTTTGTTGCCGTTATGGTATTACGTTTTCATATGCTTGCAGTTTTATATTTTGAATATCGATATATATTGTTTCATTATTAACATCTAGCACTAACTCACCGGTTGAATTTGTCCTGATGTTTTTCTCGGAACCTGTACATAGTTCACGGAATTTATTCCTGAGAGCGGCTGTTATAAAACTTTAACTCCGAGAAAACGATCTTGTCTGAGTTCGCCATTTTTATCGAGATTGCCTTATTTTGTAAGTGAAGAATACAAATTAGCACTATGTGGAAACTATATGAATACACCGCTTCTTAGCATAAATTCTAGATTGTGCACACGAACTTCAGAAATTACGTAATACTACACGATATTACAGCTAATGCGGATATATTCTCTAAAACTCTCGTGAAGATTAGCTCTGATTTTATGGTACTTCTAAAGTGACGTAGTATTGTAGGGCTTCTTTGGCAGCGCTGAAATTAGCCCGCAAAGTTAGTAGAGAACTTGCGAGATGGTCATCATTTATTCAGCGGGCCTCCAAAGCACACAACTAGCTAAGTCTCTCAGGAAAATTTCAATGAATTACTCAGTCTCTTATGGTGCTTCTCCGTCTATATCGAGAAAGGCAGCCCGCTTAAAAAATTTATACATGAAAATTAATCTGTACTTCATTAACAAAGTTCGTGAAATACCTCCGCAAAGTAAAAGGATAAGTAGTACATTAGCTCGGACTGAAAACTGGCTTTCTCATTATATGTTCTCGACAGCGTATCACAGTCTAACGATTAATTACGGAAGATAATTCAGCGCCCTTATGTATGCAGTGGACAACATTACATTTAAAAGAATAATTTCATGGGTATAGTAAGGCAGAGTCTTTTATATAGACAATCACACCAGAAACACAGAGGCTGAATTTCCTAGAGGTATACTGTTTGCAATAAATTAACTGTCTATTGCCTATTGTAATAGTTCAATATTATTTATTATCTAGCTTCAAGCATTATTTCTGCTATACAAGGAGCGTTTGAATTAAAAGTCCGTATCTTACGCAAGTCCATCAAGAACAAACGAATGACTGATTCTGCTTTTCGATAATGTGCGTTCACTCGCCTCCAAGTCACACAAACTGTAATGACCAAGTTCAAGTAGGTGCAGCTTGAGCACCCGCCCTATAGCCCGGCCATCTCAAAGAGAATAGCTTCAGATCGGACGGCGAACTCCACGGTGGAGTACTGGCGCCTGTCACAGCCATGGAAATTTTATGAACAGGGACTCCTTCGACTCACGAAACACTGGGGTAGTTGTGCTCAGACCTGTGGTGATTACTTCTCAATAAGACTTCACCCTTAGCGTTATTTCATACATTTTCTTTTGAACACCCCTCACATACTGCCAGTGACGTTATTCAGCGTGCTTGCAACTATGTATAGTTCATGAAGTGTCTGCATATAATGATCATGAAACTAGATGGCTACTTACCACAGGGAAACGTACTGCGTTCCTTGAGAAGATCTACTTTTAATGCGTGTATCTGCGTTCTTCAATAAATATTTACAGTACCCCTCTACTCTATGTCTTCCGTGTTGCTCTTTGGCAGCCTTCTACAGTCCTCCACTCTAAAGCTACAGTACATCCACATATACAGTCCGCCAACAGTTGAACAGTGCATTGCGAAGGATGCTTCCTGGCATTATTAGCGACTTCGTATCTTATTCTATAACTCTACTCGTTAGAGCAGGTTCTTAGCACAGACGGGAGGTTATGCATGATGAATACATTGCCGGAGCTATGAGTGTAGCCCTTGGCGAGGCTAGCATGTAGAATGGCTTCTGGCAACGTCAAGGAAATTTGTATTTTCTCGTCTTTGGTTTGAAAAACTCAGATAAGAAAGAGAGACGCGTTATTCACTGTAGAATGATTTAGCACGCCGCGACAAGCTGGAATATTCATCTTATCGTACTGTCGCCCCACACTTATGTAGACTTACACCACTTACCTCTTCAAATGCTACGTATTCGCTCTAACGGACACAGTGTTTGCTTCTCCTTTACCGATACCTCCTACACCCAGCTCACTCCAGCAACTGCTAATCCTTCTCCATTTTGTGTTACTGAGAAATTGTGCCTTCCCATCTTCCCTCAGTATATCACCAACATCGAACCAGTAGCCTTGCCACGTTCGACCCAGGAGTTGCCGCTTGTTAGCTGAAGTTAGGCAACATCGAGTTAGCAATTCGACAGGTGACCACATGGGTACACCGTGTGCCGTTACTTCGGGGACACGTGAGTTGCCTTAGTGGCGTCCAATTAAGACAGGTTCAGCATGTCGTTGAGCCACATGACATTATTATCATTACCGCCTGCATCGACACAAAGTGTATTCCCCAGTTAACAAAAAGAACCTCTCGAGATGTTCGTATCAACCTCTCACGACCTAGGATAACAACAAGTAGCCGTCCTTTGTGAAGACAGGCAGTGCGGCTGCTAGAAAGTGAGACTATCTGCTTTCGTGACGTAATCGATGATTGTGCTACCATCGCACCCCAGGCTCATGACGTAATCCTCCTCTTTCTGTCAGTAGTGGTTTCTGAGACAATGAGACAAGGTTCTGGCGGCGCACTGTCTGCAGCTTGTGAAGATGTTGCTAATTCTGAGTGGTATTATTTTTTGATTTCTTTTCGCTGTTTACATCACTATAAAACTAACATTACTGGTTCACTTGATTATTCTGTTGTGTGAAGTATAACTGAGCATGACTTCCACTATGTTATGCTTCGTATTTATTGTTAACATTTTTATTTTTGGTGTTACGCAATACTTTTTTAGTTTTGAAATGGCTTTCCACAACGTAATGTGTGAAATGGAACTACTGCACACGAGGGAGAGACCGACTGATGGATCGATAGTCAGAGAGTCTACAACCTTCCGTTTTGTTTTAGCATAAAAATAACTCTCAGAACCGCGAGAGACAAAGGAGAAGTTGTTAGAAATTTGTTTTAGAAAAACTCCAAATTTATAATAGTTCTTTTGCACTGAGCTTTATCTCTTCTTCGATAGATTACTCGATGTTCCTGGTAGCAACAGTACGTCTTGAGGTACGATATTTTCTGCCTCTGGGGATAAACACACAGTCGTTTTTGGTTAAATGTTTTACTATGGACGAAATGTCGCATGCCTTTGCGTATTGAATTGGCACATTTTATTAAAGTTTTCAAAATATATGCTCACAATATACACCGAATCGAAGTAACATAAGTCTATACGTCAAACACGTCCATCTCAAGAAACACGATAGGTTACAAGACTCGTCACTCTGCATGACATTTTCCCGCCAAGGCGGCCTAAGATCAGTTGAGCTGTATAAAGATATTACTTGATATTAACGTCGATAGATACAGATAAAATAATGACATGTGTAAATTATTATTTTGATTTTGTTATTTTAAACAAACAATATTTATACTGCTAGTGATACCTGTTAAAAAGTGTTAAATACAACAATAAAAATAAACGTCACTCGTTTTTCAAAAATACAGAATATCTTTTTTACTTTTTTTAATTGTGACATTCGAATGAAAACCAAGTCTTAGTAGTACACAAGCAAACAACACGTCGATATCTACACGAAGACAAATTAACTGAAAAATTACATAATTCTACAAATATTACTATATCGTGCAGCGAATTCAATAGTACGTATGTTGTGTATTAAAAAAAGAAAGAGTGCCGTTGGCAAGTTCAATTACAGATCGAACAGAGTAAGCGCGAGCGAGAGTTCGAAGGAATGCAATGAGTAGTAGATCAATGCTGTGCTGAAATACACTACTGGACATTAAAATTTCTACACCACGAAGATGACGTGCTACAGACGCGAAATTTAACCGACAGGAAGAAGATGCTGTGATCTGCAAATGATTAGTTTTTCAGAGCATTCACACAAGGTTGGCGCCGGTAGCGACACCTACAACGTGCTGACATGAGGAAAGTTTCCAACAGATTTCTCATACACAGACAGCAGTTGACAGGCGTTGCCTCGTGAAACGTTGTTGTGATGCCTTGTGTAAAGAGGAGAAATGCGTACCGTTTCCGACTTCGATAAAGGTCGGATTGTAGCCTATGGCGATTGCGGTTTATCGTATCGCGACATTGCTGCTCGCGTTGGTCGAGAAACAATTACTGTTAGCAGAATATGGAATCGATGGGATCAGGAGGGTAATACGGAACGCTGTGCTGGATCCCAACGGCCTCGTATCACTAGCAGTCGAGATGACAGGCATCTTATCCGCATGGCTGTAACGGATCGTGCAGCCACGTCTCGATCCCTGAGTCGACAGATGGGGATGTTTGCAAGACAACAACCGTCTGCTCCAACAGTTCGACGACGTTTGCAGCAGCATGGACTATCAGCTCGGAGAGCATTGCTGAGGTTACCCTTGCCGCTGCATCACAGGCAGGAGCGCCTGCAATGGTGTACTCAACGACGAATGGCAAAACGTCATTTTTTCGGATGAATCCAGGTTCTGTTTACAGCATCATGATGGTCGCAACCGTGTTTGGCGACATCGCGGTGAACGCACATTGGAAGCGTGTATTCGTAATCGCCATACTGGTGTATCACCCGGCGAGATGGTATGGGGTGCCATTGGTTACACGTCTCGGTCACCTTTTGTTCGCATTGACGGCACTTTGAACAGTGGACGTTACATTTCATATGTGTTACGACCCGTGGCTCTACCCTTCATTCAATCCCTGCGAAACCCTACATTTCAGCAGGATAATACACGATCGCATGTTGCGGGTCCTGTAGGGCCTTTCTGGATACAGAAAATGTTCGACTGCTGCCCTGGCCAGCAGATTCTCCAGATCTCTCACCAATTGGAAACGTCTGGTCAATGGTGGCCGAGCAACTGGCTCTTCACAATACGCCAGTCCTTGCTCTTGATGAACTGTGGTATCGTGTTGAAGTTGCATGGGCACCTGTACCTGTACACGTCATCCAATCTCTGTTTGACTCAATGCCCAGGCGTATCAAGGCCGTTATTATTGCCAGACGTGGTTGTTCAGGGTACTGATTTCTCAGGATCGATGCACCCAAACTGCGTGAAAATGTAATCACATGTCAGTTCTAGTATAATATATTTGTCCAATGAATACTCGTTTATCATCTGCATTTATTCTTGGTGTTCCAATTTTAATGGCCAGTAGTGTAAAATTTATGTCAAGTACTGCTGAACATTTACATTGGTTGCACAAAATTTGGTATGCTACCACCGTGGGAAATCGATGCTTGAACACAAATGCAGGTGCTATTTATGCCTGCAGGTTGCACTGTTCTATCTGACCACCAACGGTCCCTGAGCAACGTCCTCAGTACGTTGCAGGTGTCACTCGTGGTCAGGACCGAATTCTGTGTAGTCGTGAGTGCATTATCTCGGACCTAAGTGAATTCGAACGCCGGAAAATTTTTCATGCTCGTAGCGAGGGTGCTTCTGTAATCAAGGTAACCTAAGTGTTTGGTGTGTCAAGAGGCGCCGTATCGAAGAATTATACGGCGTATAGGGAAAGCGGAAAACTCTATCCCTTAAGCTACAATGCGAAACAAAGGGTGTGCTAAGTGGTCATGGCAGATGGTCACTGAACAGGATTGTAACGAAAAATTAGTGGACGACTGCTGCAAATACTACAGCAGGACTGTATTCGCGATGCCTGTCTCCACGCTCGTCAATTATGCAAATACCCTCAACAGATAAACGTGTGCTGAAACCATCAAACTTGTACAGTGGAGCTGTGGAAGAAAATCATTTGGCCGGATGTGTCTTGTTTCACACTGTTTTCAACTTATGGTCGAGTTTACATTCCAAGAGTGAAACATGGCAGTGGTACAGTGATGATTTTGGTGATCGTATCATGCTATTCCATAGGCCCCGTGGTTACTCTAATGATCGCGTTACTGCCACGGATTATGTGATAGTTTTTGCTGATCATGTGCATCCCATGGCACAGAGTTTATTTCCCAGTAATGATTCTTTGATCCCAGATGACGGGGCCCCTGTTCACTTAGCTAGCATAATCCAGGACTGGTTTTGTGAGCACGAGGATGAACTGTGGCATCTCCCCTGGCCACCACAGTCACTACATCTTAATATTATTGAGCGCCTAAGTGGTCTGCTTTGAAGACAAGGATGCGTGATCGCTACCCGCCTTCATTATCGTTACCTGAACTTGCCACTACTTTGGAGGAAAAATGGTATACGATTCCGATGAAAACCGTACCGGACCTGTGTTAACCCATTCCTAGACGAGTGGAAGCTATTTTCAATGCCAACGGGTAGGCATGGGGTTAGACATGGTAATGTATTGCGTTTCTGATGTTTCCATATTTTTCTCCATCCCCTGTAGATTCCGAATACTCTACAAGCTTAATGTTTCTATGACTATTGTGTACAGAAACTATCAACCTGTTTCAAATAATGTAAGCCTCATGAAATGACACAAAATTTACTGACGAAGAGTTCTTGGATGAGCACTGTTTTTGGTTTCTCCGGACTGAATTACGTGCTGTGAATTTAGTTGCAAAAACTAATGTGTCTCTCAAAAAAACATTGCGTTCCCACTTTCTTTTTGATTGAGACACAATGCGAGTTCACACGCACTCGAACGGTAAAATACAGGGTGAAAAGTATTTAAACCGACAAACTCTAGGATGTTGTAGGGGACATCAAAACAAATATTTTTCCCTAATGTCAATTTTTCATATGAGGATTTTTTAAACCGGTGGAGGCCGTATTACGTTCTCCAGTTGTAGGCAACTGCTGTCCACCAGTGTAGTAGTGCACTGTCTCTGTTTAGTAATGGAGCGATGCACCTGGAGTGAGTACTCTGACGCGCTTGGTGCGTATTACGTAGCGCACCACAACGGGCGAGCTGCACAGCCGGTTTATCAACAAGAATATCCTAATCGCCGTATCCCACATCATGCGACCTTTGCTGCTGTGTACGAACGTCTGCGTGAGACCGGGTCATTTAGCAGATTACCTGGACAGGGACGCCGTCGCACGGTAAGAACGCCGCAATTTGAGGAAGCTGTCTTGCACCATGTGGAGCGGGATCCTTCAATCAGCACTCGTGCAATTGCACGTAACATGGGGACGAATCAGACGAATGTAAGAACAGTCCTTCGAGAGCAACTGTTACGTCCATTTCACATACAGCGTGTCCACAACCTGGAACCAGTTGATTATCCACCCAGAGAATAGTTTTCGCAGTGGTACCTGGGACACGGTGAAATGCATCCTACATTACCATCGTCTGTGTTGTTTACCAATGAAGCAACGTTCGGGTGTGATGGAGTCTTCAACACGCACAATTCGCATGTTTGGAGTGCGGATAACCCACATGCCACAGTTACTAGCGCTCATCAAATGCGGTTCTTCGTTAATGTGTGGGTCTCGGGGAAAGTACATAAACGGCTTCAAGCTTGAAATGTGCTTTACAAACCATGGTGAACCCATCGTTGTGGTCGAGCGGTTCTAGGCGCTTCAGTCCGGAACCGCGTGACTTCTACGGTCGCAAGTTCGAATCCTGCGTCGGACATGGATGTGTGTCATGTCCTTAGGTTATTTAGGTTTAAGTAGTTCTAAGTTCTAGGGGACTGATGACCTTAGATGTTATAAGTCCCATAGTGCTCAGAGCCATTTGAACCATTTGACACCATCGTGGATTTATTTGGGCACACTCTGGCGTCATCATGTTTCTTATATGATGGAGAATATTTTAACCAAACTGACGGCATGGCGATGGGAAGTCCATTAGCTCCAGTAGTAGCCAACCTCTTTATGGAGCATTTCGAAGACATCGCCTTGGACACAGCTCCTGCAAAGCCGAGCTGTTTTTATCGCTATGTTGACGATACCTTCGTCATTTGGCCACATGGACAAGTTCCTGGAGCAACGTGAAGCAGGCGACTTCATTGTTAGTATTGATATTACGTTCTTCTACAACAGGGCTCCTAAAGTGTTCTCTTTGGCATTCCCTTTCGTACAGTATCATTTATGCGCAGCCCCTCTCACTGCTATAAATGTGCTTAGTACTAATCATATGAATACTGGCATATCGTTCAAGAACTATGTCTATGTCTTAGTACGGTGTGGCCGAGCGGTTCTAGGCACTTCAGTCTGGAACTGCACGACCGCTACGGTCGCAGGTTCGAATCCTGCCTCGGGAATGGATGTGTGTGATGTCCTTAGGTTAGTTAGGTTTAAGTAGTTCTAAGTTCTAGGGGACTGATGACCTCAGATGTTAAGTCCCATAGTGCTCAGAGGCATTTGAACCAAACCATGGCGAAGGCAGAGCCACCAGACACAACCAGTGTTATAGTTGTGGTTGCGGAAGAACCACAACACCAAGCGCAAACAGGAAACATTGAAGCACAAACCATTAAAGGTACCGAAAGCGCGATAAAGGCACAGATAAGCTCAACCGAAATCCTTACGAAGGGTCTAAAAGTGTTCAGAAAGGAAGATTCCTAGATTAAACATTTGGGTATGTGTGTTTGTTGCTGTTAGAAGTAGTTTATCTTGTAGTGAAACTGAAGTGCATAGTTCCAGTGACTTACTTTTAGCAGTCCGCCCAGCTAGCCTCACGGTTCAACGCACTGCTTCCCGAGCGGGAAGGTGTGCCGGTCCCCGACACTAATCCGCACGGAGAATTAGTGTCGAGGTCCGGTGTGCCGGCCAGTCTGTGGATGATTTTTAAGGCGGTTTTTCATCTACCTCGGCCAATGTGGGTTGATTCCCCTTATTCCACCTCAGTTACACTGTGACAGCAATTACTGCGCAAACACTGTTTCCACGTACGCTTTCACCATGATTATTCTACCACGAAAACATTTGGGGATACACTCGTCTCGTAGGAGACGTTCCTGTGTGTGTGTGTGTTTGGGGGGGGGGGGCGGTTTCACTGGGGGGCCGTACCGCACAATTCGGTGTGGGGAGGCGGTGGGGTGGGTGGACTGCTGTAGCCTGTTGTGGGGTTGTGTACCACTGATGGCTGCGGCGGTACGAAGCCTCTCCGTCGTTTCTAGGTCCCCAGTTTAATACATACATACTTTGGGTAGAGGGTATACTTGCCAACCGGAATAAATTAAGAACTGGTTCCCTTTTGACGAGTCCACAAACGCGCCCCGTAGTCTCAGATGATACAGTTGCTGAAATTTTCAAAGAAAAGGTGAGTCTTATTTCTCATACAATTATAATCGCCCTGAATTGAGTCTACCTTCGATTTTTTTTTTGAGTCTGCAGTATTTTGGCTGGTTTGATGTGGCCCACTACGAATTCCTCTCCTGTGAAAGCCTTTCCATATCTGAGTAGCACTTACAACCTACGTCATCAATTATTTGCTGTATGTATTCCAATCTCTGTCTTCCTTTATAATTTTTGCCCGCTACAGCTCCCTCTAGTGGAATGGAAGTCATTCCCTGATCTCTTAACAGATGTGCTATCGTCCTATCCCTACTCACAGTGTGTTCCACACATTTCTTTCCTCTCCGGTTCTGCACAGAACCTCCTCATACCTTACTTATCAGCGCACATAATTTTCAACATTCGTCTGAGCACCACATCTCAAATACTTCGAATCTCTTCTGTTCCGGTTTTCCCACCTTCCATGTTTCACTACCGTACAGCGCTGTGCCCCAAGCGTACATTCTCAGCAATTTATTCCTCAAATCAAGTCAAGCCCTTTTTGCCACCGCTAGCCTGCTATTGATGTCCTCTTTGCCCCATCCGTTACTGGTTATTTTGCTGCCTAGGTAGCAGAATTCCTTAATTTCATCTGCTTCATTACTATCATGAATTCTTATGTTAAGTTTCATGCTGTTCTCACTTTCGTCTGTCCTCTATGTACTCTCAATCCATATTCCATACTCATTAGACGCCAATTTCATTCCAGTTTCACTGAGGATATCACTGTTATCAGCGATTCTGATCCTTGATATCGTTTCACCTTGAATTTTAATTCCACTATTGAACCTTTGTTTTATTTCCGTCATTGCTTCCTGGATGTATAATGGAACAGCAGGTGCGAAAAACTACATCCCTGCCTCGTACCCTTTTTAACTCGTGCACATCGTTTATGGTCTTCCACTCTGATTGTTCCCTCTTGGTTCTTATACATGTCTTATATTATCCATCTTCCCATGTAGCTTACCCGTGTACCTCTCAAACTATGGAACATCTTACACCATTTTACATCGTCGAACGCTTTCTTCACGTCAACAAACCCCATGAACGTGTCTTGATTTTCCTTTAGTCTCACTGGTGTCTTTACCTTTCCTGGAGCGAAACTGATCCTCATTTAACACATCTCAATTTCCTTTTTCTTTCTTCTGTACATAATTCTTCTCAGCAACTTGGATGCAGGAGCTACTAAGCTGATAGTGTGATAATTCTCGCACTAATCAGCTCTTGCAGTCTTCGGAACTGTTAGGATGATATTTTTCCGACAGTCAGATGATATCTCGCCAAACTCATACATTCTACACACCAACGCGAATAGTCGTTTTGTTGCCACTTCCCCCAGTGATTTTAGAAATTCTGAGAGAATGTTATCTATCCCTTCTGCCTTATTTGATCTTCAGTCCTCCAAAGCTTTCTTAAATTCTGATTCTGGTACTGGATCCCTGTTTCTTCTTTCGTCACATCTCCCTCGTAGACGCCTTCAATGTACTCTTTCTACCTATCCGCTCTCTCCGCTGCATTTAAGATTGGAATTCCCGTTGCACTCTTAATGCTGTCACCCTTGATTCTAATTTCACCGAAGGCTGTTTTGACTTTCTTATTTGCTGAGACAGTCCTTCCGACAATCTCTTCTTTTTCGACTTCTTCATATTTTTTATGCATCCATTTCGTCTTAGCTTCCCTGCACTTCCAGTATTCCTGAATTTCCCTGAACATTTTTGTACTTCCTTCTTTCATCAATCAACTGAAGCATTTCTTCTGTTATCCTTGATTTCTTCGCAGTTACCTTCTTTGCACCTATGCTTTTCTTTCTACTTCTGTGACTGCCCATTTTAGAGATGTCCATTCCTCTTCAACTGTACTATCTACGAGGTACTCCTTATTTCTGTATCAATAGCCTTAGAGAACTTAAAGTGTATCTCGTCATTCCTTAGTTCTTCTGTATCCCGCTTCTTTGCATATTGAGTCTTCCGGACTAATCTCTTGAACTTCAGCCTATTCTTCATCACTATCACATTGTGATCTGAGTCTATATCCGCTCCTGGGTACGCCTTACAATCCAGTATCTGATTTCGGAATCTCGGTGTAACCATGAAGTAATCCGACTGAAATCTTCCCATATCACCCAGCCTTTTCCAAGTATACCTCCTCCTCTTGTGATTCTTGAACGAAGTATTCGCTGTTACTAGCTGAAAGTTGTTACGTAACTCAATTAGTCTTTCTTGTCTTTCATTTCTTGTCCCAAGCCCATATTCTACAGTAACCATTTCTTCTACTCCTGGAGTTCAGTCCCCCATGACTATCAGATTTATATTTCGCTTTACGTACTGTTTACCCTTTCAATGTCCTCATATATTTTCTCTATCTCTTAATCTTCAGCCTGCGACATCGACATGTATACCTGGAATATCAATTCCGGTGTTGTATTGCTGTCGATTCTGATAAGAACAATCCTGTCACACTCTCTGCCCAACCTTCCTATTCATAACGAATACTACTCCAGTTACACCATTTTCTGCTGCTGTTGAAATTACCCTGTACTCACCCGACCAGAAATCCTTGTCTTCCTTCTATTTGACGTTAGTGGCACCTACTATATCTAGATTGAGCCTTTGCGTCCCCCTTTTCAGATTTTTCAGCTTCCCACCGGTAGTCAATTCTGGAATTGCACGACCTGACTCGTAAAACGTTATCCTACAGTTTTTTATTCAATCTTTTTCCCATGTTCACCTCTCCATTGGCAGTCCCCTACCGAAGATCCGAATGGGGTAGTATATCGGAATCTTTTGACAATGGAGAGATCATCATGAAATTTTCAATTCCATTGCCTTCTACATACTTGTGCCGTTGATCATTGCTGATTCTTTCGCGTTTAGGGCAACTTCCCATCCCAAGGACAAGAGAGTGCCCTGAACCTCTGTTCACTTCTCCGCCCTCTTTGACAAGGCCGTTGGCAGAATGAGGGTGACTTGTTATTCCCGAAGTCTTTAGCCGCCAGTGCTGATTATTAATCAAAATTTAAGCGGTGGTGTGTTTAGAACCCGCGGCAGAGGATGTTTTGATTATTAATCAAAGACACTAAACCCTTCTTTCCCCTCATTTTGTTCGTTATTGTTCGGATCGGACGTCCGTTGACACCCAGTTCAAGTTAGTCGTTGATCCATTTACTCAATTTTTTTTATTACAGAGTGTAGCTAACCCTCTGACCGAACACACTGAGCTACCATGTTGGCACCATAGACCACCCTCGATATGTTGGCTAAAATACTTCAAAGTCTGTAGTAGACATAACACATTGTCAGAATTTATACTAAATGCTTTTTCAGAAAATTTTTCTACATGTCTAATTCAAGAGACCACTCGAATGGTGAATTTTTCAATGTCAATAAACTTCACAAACACATGTATATTTTAAGGTATTTTATTTTATTCTGAAAGCAGCCAGTTTCGGTGACTCATTTTGCGGCCTTTGGGCCCAATGCGCTTTTATCCAAGTAAACGATCTTATCGCATAGCGCCATAAAACAATGGATATCGTGAATTCCAATCGTTATACAAATACTTCATACGAAGACATCTCTCATGTCTTCTATGAAGCATTCTTATAGGATGATAAGGCCGCGGTGGTCTCGCGGTTCTAGGCGCGCAGTCCGGAACCGTGCGACTGCTACGGTCGCAGGTTCGAATCCTGCCTCGGGCATGGATGTGTGTGATGTCCTTAGGTTAGTTAGGTTTAAGTAGTTCTAAGTTCTAGGGGACTGATGACCACAGCAGTTGAGTCCCATAGTGCTCAGAGCCATTTGAACCAAATTTAAGAGACTAGCGAGGAAGAATCAATGCCCAACGAAGAAATGGAATATGGAAGTTCTAAGAAATAAAGAGATATGCTTGACGTTCTCTGAGGCTATAGATATGGCGATAATCCAAACTCAGTAGGCAGTTCAGTTGAAAGGTTGATCGATATACAGTACATTGCAGACAGTTATTTCCTGTGTCGTCTGTATCCTGACAGCCACAGCTTCAAGAGGAATTTGAAGGAGCACACGTTAGCTACATACTGAGTTCAGGACATAGACACAAACTCCACCTGACACTCTTTTATATTCACTATTGTTCTTGTAATATCCCCTGTAGCTGCGAAGAGCAGGAATCCGCATTGCCAGGGACCAGGTATCCTGGAGGGCAACGCAGAAAGCAGGTGTAAAGCTTAACAATTATTGTACCTCATCCAGGTGGTGGAAAAAACCGCCGCAATGCTACTGGAGGATGACGTGATCGTGAGACTGGGAAGGCATGACACACTCAATGAGGCAGTCTACGGCTCAGTGTCGCCTGCGGCCACCGACTTATTTCCTGAATAGGCTATATCCCTTGTGTCTGAGGGTCTGACAAGTTATAGGCCCTCAGCGGACGCCAGAATCTTCACCTCATCCTCAGACACAGAGCTTGTAGGCAGTGGTGGTGTTTCTGCCACCGCAATTCCCTTGGTCTTGGGGGTCTTCTTTCTAGATTCTCTCGCTGATCCTTGGGTTTCTCTGGCTGGGGGGGCTTCACTGATTCAGTCTCTGGGACTGACGATGATCGTGAAGCCCTATGACCAGCTGCTTTTGGGAACCTCAGTCACTGGCAGGTGTCATCTTTTCCACTAGCAGAACCTTGGGAAGGGAGTGACCCAAGGGAACCCTTCCTAGCGAGAGGAGCTGAAGACTTACAATTCTCAAGTTGAGAAGTGGGGACTGGTGCCCCCGATTGTTGGGAAGACAGTGCTCTCGAGGTAAGTGGTGCAGGAGCGACAGGGAGGGAAGTGCCCCCCACATCAAGGGAACAGGTGTAATATTCTGGCTCTGAGAGCCAACTAGAACTCGCAGAACTGATGGGGCTACAACTGTTCTCGTAACAGCGACATAAGAGGAGGTCATAGCCACAGTATGTAGTCACTCAAATTTCCTCTTGGCCTCAGTGTAGGTCAGTTGGTCCAGTGTCTTGTGTTCCATGATTTTCCTTTCTTGCTGTAAAATCCTGCAGTCTGGTGAGTACATGGAGTATTAGGATGGGATGGACATCCACAATCTCAACATGTGGTGCTGGATGTACAGCAGAAGGACATATGGCCGAACTTCCAGCACTTAAAGCACCATATTCGGGGAGGGATATATGGCTTGACATCACAGCAGTAGACCATCACCTTGACCTTCTCGGGTAATATGTCACCTTCGAATGCCAAGATGAAGGCACCGGTGGCAACCTGATTATCCCTCGGACACTGATGGATGCGCCAGATGAAATGAGCTCCTCGTCACTCTAAGTTGGTACGCAGCTCGTCAACAGACTGCAGAAGAAGATCCCTGTGGAATATAATACCCTGGACCATATTTCAGCTCTTGTGAGGTGTGATGGTAATGGAAACATCCCCCAGGTTGTTACAAGCGAGTAATTATCATCTCTGGGAGGAGGATGTGCCGTTTTTATCAGTACTGACCCTGACCGCATCTTGGACAAGCCCTTCGCCTCCCCAAATTCGTCCTCTAAATGCTCTACAAAAAACTGAGGCATCATCGAGACAAAGGAGTCCCCATCAGCACTGGTACATATGAGGTACCGTGGTGAATAAGGTTTTCTGCCATCTTTAGTCTGGCGTTCCTCCCATGGTGTGGCCATGGAGGAAAGCGATTTAGTATCATACTTCCTTGCACTGTACTGAGACTTGGAATGCTTAGAGACTGCTGCCGTTTTATCTCCAGCAAATGATGACATGGCACACTTCATCGTGCGTCATCCACCCTGATGCCACCCACTCTGTCCAGTGGCCCTCCCCACCCACACCACCCAGCCACAGCAAAGGCCGCCTGGCAGGATGGCCATTGCTAAGAGTCCCGAGTCCCCAGGGTGACAGGCATCTACTCCTTGGCATACGTGGGGAGTTAATGGCGCAGGCATCAGCAAATCGATCACTGTGTAGTCCGGGGGCTACAACCAACAGGTACATGGTGGTCCCACCACAATGGACTGGCTACAGTGCTGGATGTGAGGTGCAAAGAATTCCATGGTCATTGTCGCTCAGAAAACGACACTGCATAGTGGGTGGAGGAAATCGCACCCAGGGAGGTATCCTCACTCAAGAGATGGAGGATGAGCGGGACTGCAATGCCACGACGAGAAAGTGGGCCAATAATCTCAATGCACAATGGACACAACGCACCATGTAAGGCGCCCTTCCCCAATTTGCTCGCTCTTCGGGAAAATTTTGAAAAAAGGAGGTCAAACCTTACAGAGGACCATCACATATAAGCCGAAAGGTTAGAGACTCTTTTTAGTCACCTCTTACGACAGGCGGGAATACCTCGGTCCTACGTAACCCCCGGGCCCACAGGGGAACTCCTGAGTGTTCCTTGTTTTGTGGGAAATTGGCTGATGATTAAAATTGGCTGTGAATGTCACAGGACCTCTCTTGACACTTTAATTTTGCTTTGAGCAATCAATCACAACAATTGGTACAAATCCTTTTAGCTTCTGTGAGCAGAGCGCACATCCCCATTTATCACCCTTATAGTAATAAGGTCGAAATCTCGATGACATATCATACAGTAGACCAATATTATTGTTCCAATCAAGTTACGTATTATCATGTTGATAATATACCTAATTCAGGAACACTTTTTCGTTGGCTAGGCTACAGGAAAATAGTCTTCAGCCAAGATCGCTTGGTATTTCACTTTATTTCACAACGACGAGGTTTGACTGAATCTTGCTGCCATCATCATATCTTCGGAAAATTCTTATTAGCACACATACATGCCACCATTACAATGAGGACACTTTTCATTCATAGAAAACAACATCATGTTAGCTTGTCAAAAAAATCTGCATTTGTGGCCCAAGAACTCCACAGGAAAAACTCAGTTTACAGTTGTTGAATATGCTGGCTCCATAGCCACTTTCCCTCTCCTGTCTTCCTGCAGATCTCGAATAACGAATTTCTAATTGAATAGAAATCTTAATCATCCACTTAAGTCTTTAAGCCATTAGTAGAGCTGGATACTCAGAATTCCCACATACAGAAACTTAATGATATTTGAACTCCAGGTTTCAGCACACACAAAAGTTTAAGTCATGTCTCATCAGATGCAGAAATGTGCAGTACTTGCCTCTCTGATTTATCCAAAACAATTTTATTTTCCCCTTCTTTTGTTTTTTGAATTTATGCATTATTATCTGTTGCACTTCCAGCTAGGATCAGTTCCTGTTTAGCATTCATAATGCCTTGATCGTTATCCTGAAAGAAAGCCGTAAGCATCTGGAGAGGGATACACATATTAAAGTGATAACATACCGATCTGTCAATGAACCATACATTTTGAAGAACGTTCAGAAAATTACGATGCTGAGACCTAAGTATTTAGTGTCAATGTGATTCCAGTGATCCTTGTATGGTCGACTTCAGTGCCATTTAGTTCGTATTGTATCTCTTGAAATAGGAAGGTGAATGCATTACGTGTGCCCTGCGATATTTCTGCTGGGGCACTTCCATCATTCTATATAAATGTGCTTTCCAGGTACAGGAAACTGTTGCCTCTTGATCATTAATCAGTATTCGTATCTTGTCGATCTTCCTAAGCGTCTCCGAAACTAATGGTTTGTGAGACATGAATTCCTGATAAGTGATTCGTGAGGAATTGTTATTTTGAGAGAGGTCATTGCAGTGTTTCAATCCAATGTACTGAAGAACTCTAGTTTTTGCAAGTTACCGCCTTGTTCTTCCACTGCTGGGGTGGCATACCGACTTTTATGTGGATTATTTTTATACTTTATTGCCATACTGCTGCTGCAGATGGAGTTGTACCATTATTTCCTCTCCTCAAAAGTCAACCAGTGACCCATCTTGGTCAATGACGCTCAATTTCAGATGGTCTAACATTTGAACACGTACTGGAAGATATACTGAACCGCTGGGAACCTCAATGAGTCTGTATCCTAAGCCCACTGAAGGAGAGAACCCATAAACGGTATTTATCAATCGGACATCAGGAAGCTGATTTGAGTAATAAATTTTTCATTAATATTAGTCGAAACATGGCTCCTTGAGAAACCATGTACTGAGTCTGTCGAACATTCTCAGCTAAAGTTTATTGTATGTTTTGTCTTTTTTATCCCTGTTATACAATTATTAAGGTTTGCACAGACGCTAAATCACGTGCACCCAGTCGTACTCTCGCGGGTTTATTGACAGCCCTGCAGGATTCAGACATTAATCGACTCCATACCACGCAGTGTTGCGGTATTCCGAGTGCTCGCAGGGGCCCTACACGATATTAGGCAGGTATACCGGTTTCTTTGGCTCTTCAGTGTGTCTTCGCTTATATAAAACAATTTTGTCAAAGATAAATGCGAGAACATTTATGCAATGGGGTAATTTACTGGCAATTAGTATGATTTCTTCACTTGATGTTGTTGTGAAATAGAAAAGATGATCAAATCATAGTTTTAAACCTTGCTACAGTGTGCCTAAGCGGCCGCTAACTCAAAATGGGCGGAATGGTAGTTGGAGCTAGACCCATGGGACGTTCCATTTCGATAATTGTTAGGGAATTCCACATTCATAGACCCACTGTGTCAAGAGTGTGCCGAAACTACCACATTTCATGCATTACCTCTCATCACGAAGAACGCAGTGGCGGACGGCCTTCACTAACTACTGAGAGCAGCGGCGTTTGCGTACAGTTGTCCGTGCTGACAAACACCACTGCTAGAAAGAACCGCAGAAATCAGTAAGGGACTTACGGCGAGAACCGTTAGAACAG